>NW_017728992.1:153611749-153636130 GCF_001723915.1 Gavialis gangeticus
GGCCCCTACCCTGGGGGTCTTTAAGAAGAGGCTGGATGCCTACCTGGCTGGACTCGTTTGAGTCCCATTTCTCTTTTTGGGGTTTTTTGTTGTTCTCCCGCCCTGGCGGGGGGTCGGGCTAGAAGATCTACTAGGTCCCTTCCGACCCTTAATCTATGAATCTATGAATCTATGAATCAGCATCATGGGGATATCGATGCATCTCAGAAGTCCCCCTCTCACTCCAAAGCCCCCGCCCCCAAGATGCAGAGGTGGGCCAATCTGGAACAGTGGGGCAAAGGCAGACAGAAAGGGGGGCACGTTGCAAAAGTGAGCGAGATTACCGAGAACATGAGGAAGATGCTTACTCTGGATCACCAGCCCTTCTCCCTAATTGAGCTGCCAGAGTTTAGGTGGCTCATGGCACTCATGGCCCCATCCTACCAAGTGCCCACACACACCACCTGCAGCAGAATGGTGGTGCCCTCCCTGCATGAGGCATGCAGAGAGTACTTGAAGGAGGAGCTGCACAAGCAGGTACACAGGTGGCCTTGCACTTCACCTCAGACATCTGGAGCAGCCAGAGTGGAGATCATACCTACCTCTCCCTCACAGGGCACTGGTGCCATCAGTCAGGCTATCAGTGTGCTCTCCTTCAAGCCAAGATGCTGGATGAGTCTCACGTGGCAGTGACCATGAACTATATGGTGCAGGGGTGGCTCTTTGGGCAGGGAGAGCTCACCCACAGTTTCATGGTCACCAAGAATGGGGCCAATATGGTCAGGGTGGTCTGTAATACCAACTTTGTTGCCACCAACCATCAGCTGTGTGGCACACAAGTTCCACCTCATAGTCAAGGACACCTTGGAGGGGGACAAGGCTCCTGGTGATGGTGCCGCCACTGCCAACCAGCTCATTTCAAAATGCAGGAAGTTGGTGGGCTACTTCCACTGGAGCATCAAGGGGGGAAAGATGCTGCCGGACAAAGAGGCAGAGCTGAACATCCCACAGCACAAAATCATTCAGGATTTGGGACTTGGTGGAACTCCACATACCTGATGCTGGAAAGGCTGGTGTAGCAACAGAAGGTCATCCATGAGATGGCCTTGGTCGGGGAGATTGGTATCAGCGGCCTGCTTAACAAAACAGAGTGGTATACCATCTCCCTGATCTTGGTGGTCCTCCATAGGGCTGTGCAAAGCTTCTATTGGTCCCTGATTCGATTCAGCGGAGATTCAGCTCAGTTCGGCACCCTGCATCTCCCTGGCTCAGTGACTGATGCTTCCTAGGTCTGGTAGGGGCACCCAGGGTCCCCCTGTGGCCAATCACTGAGCCAAAGCAGTGCAGGGGGGGCTCCCCAGCACGCTCCCCAGTGGACCCAGAAGTGGACTGGAAGTACTTCTGATCCATTTCCAGGTTCACTGCTGAGCATGTGGAGGGCCCCCCACGTTCTTGTGGGATGCTGAATGCATCACAGTATCACAGCATTCACAAGCTGCACTGGTACCTCGAGTTATGTAGAAAAAACATTTAAAGCTGTGTCTATGTCTGAATCACTGATTCTCCAAATCAGCATTGAATCTTCAGATTTGCATTCAGCTGAATCAAATCAGGGACAATGATCCAAATCAACGAATCACTTCACTGTCCCTAATTCAGCCTGAATCCGAATCGAATAGGGCCTGCTTCACATACCTCTACTCGTCAAGCCATTTCTCAAGGCAACCAAGACAGCCAGTGCTGGCAATGCCCTCCTTAGGAAGGTGATCCCCATAGTGAGGGAACTTGAGAACCAAATGGAGAAATGTGTCCCCACAGGTAGTTGGGTATTCTTGTTTCTAATAGATTCTGGTGTGCAGTTTGTAGGGGTACTGGAGATGTGTTGGCAAGTTTTGCATTTCTTGTCATGGCATGGTCTGGATCCATTTGGTGTGTTTTGAGCTGTAGGAAGTTGGCTTCTTGTGAGGAGGTTAGTGAGGTTCAGTACTTGTTTGAATTTACAAACCACTTTTCACAGACAGGCTATGAAACACCGAAACACTGTCAAAATTCCAAAACTGTTTCAAAACACTTTCAGTTGAAACAAAATGGAACAGCGATCCAAAACACTAAAATGAATCACTGTCCCTATGAAACACCGAATCCGAACCAAAACGAAACACAGCCATTTCACACAGCCCTATGAAACACGGAAACTCTGAAATGTTGAATCCAAAACTGAAACAAAACACAACCATTTTGCACAGCCCTACAAATTATAACAGCTTATGATCTGGCCCATTGTATTTTCACCTTTAACAAATAACCATAATTATTCTCTGTTGTGTCTAGAACAAGCTGCATAATGGCCACCACACTGGAAATCAGCCATATGGGAAAATTCAGCATTTTTTCCTTCAAAGAAGTCACAATTGTTGTTGCTTTTCTTGAAATTTGGTTCCTAAATTCTTGCTGCAGTCCAATCACTGACCTAGCTTACACCTCCCTGCTTGAAGGATACGTTCAATTGCGTTCCGCGGTTACAAGAGATGTCAATCCTAGATTTTTGGCACCACCTGCCAACTTTATGCCCAATATACTATACAAAACCAGTAAGTGACATATTTCAGATAAACCAAGGAAAAACTATTCAACTTCATTAAAAATATTGTAGTGTTCTGTAATAAGGATCCAGATAACTCTGGATTAAAGAAGAATGAAATTTTTGTTAAGGGGGTGTTGCATAGACTTACTCAGCCTAGCTTAGGGACCCATCCTCCACCTCAGTTTCTCCTTCTTACAACTTAACCTAGGGTCTCACACATTAAATAAGACCCCTTCATGGGCCCAGATTTACTAGCACCGTAATGTTCACCTCCTTCCAAACTGATGGTGCAGGGGGTGTTATTCGATATTTCCCAGTGAAGCTTTTCTTCAGGCAGCTTGCTCCCTGCATTCCAGCTTTGTAGCTGGGACTGGTGCTCTGTACTATCCCAGGAAGAAAAGGACATATGTGTGCACATCATTGCTGCTCCTTTAAGTCACCTGTTTGCATATTCCAGCAGACCTGGCTCTGAATCACATACTTCTGTCTTATGACCCCTAGGGTGACTTCCTCCAGGTGGGAGGCCCACCACACTTGGCACAAATGAGGCTAAGTGCAGTCCCCTGAAAAGGCCAGCAATACCCTGAGACATGGCACTGACACAATCCCATTCCTTTTCTATTTAATGGAGACATCATTTTTCTATCCCCTTTACCTCATTATAATAAAATCTTACCTTGGATTTAATAACCAAAATAAATCTGCTCAAGTCAGGCCAAGAGCTAAGTTTCAATTCTTTCTGAGTATCATATTAGCTATGCAATGGAGAGATGACACTGCATCAGCTAACATATGATAACCTATCTTTAATTTCTCTCTGCTCTGGCACTATTATCTCTCCTCTGCCACAGCTGCACACTGCTATTGTCAGTGGTAAAGACTAGACATCTCTAATTAGAGGGCAGGATAAATTGCTTTTATCTACTTTTAACATGCTTTTACATGGCACCTGGTATACAAGCCTTAGCTAGGCAACCATAATTTGAAAAGCAAATGACTGCTTGGAGAAATATGATACATTCTAAAAAGAAAATTAAATGTATAGAATAGCAAAATCAACATACTGGAGATTGCTGAGCTTTAAAACTGTCAAAAGTCTTGTAGTCTTACATTTTATATTAAATTAAAATAAGCAGTCACAGTCTATGTACCCTGAAGTGTCTTCCACCCCACCTCTTACCCGAACACTCCGAGGAGCAAGCTGTGACGGTGGAAATCTATATGCAACATATCAAAGACAGCCTTGCCATATAGTAACTCTGCCTTCTCCACTGATAAGTCCAACTGAACAGGCTTAAAAGAAAAATTAGGAAAACATACTCCACAGGATCAGTACTGACTCATTCCTACTTATCCCTAGAATAAATCTACCCCATGCAGTACAAGTCCATACTGCTGGTTTTATACTATTCTTTAGAGAAATAAAATCAGATGTTGATCATTTATTTCTAGAGTATGCAACATATTAACACATGAATCACCTGTTCTATTGATCCATCACTGTAAAAGAAAAGAACAAATTAACTGCTAAGTGTCTGAAATTACTGGCCTTTGGCTAATATCAGTAGTGAAATATCGCTCGATAAAATCACAGACATCCATTACCTCTCCAAGTACAGTTCATGCAGTTAGGAGTGCATGACTGATGTACAAAAGCTACACTATTCAATCCCTTTGCTCATCATCAGCTAGTATCAAGTGCTTCTCTTGAAAGGCATCACTATAGAGACCTACTTTATCCACAACACACTGTCAGCCTGCTTCATCTTCACTATGAGAATCAGACAGTACTCAAACTAGCAAAGACATCTTCATTCTTTTGATTATACTTTACTTGGAAACTATTGAGCTTGTCTGATTTTTAGTTGTAGTTTTCTGCAATATAAGACTTCAGAGATCCAAATAAGGATTGGGCTACTTTATTTACTATTGACTGTAGTTTTACAGACTGCAAAGTCTGTGGAAGCATATCTGTGAGATAACTGAAGCTGCCCCTGGTTGCTCAATAAAAGCAAAATCTCTGCCTTTGGACCACAGGATTTCAGGTGGAAGTCTTCTCTGTGGTTGTGTGCACATCACTAAATTTTCTCAAAGTCTATCAAAGGCTCCCATTGATGCCAGTGAAAGTTCTGAATATGGAACTAGAGTAGAATGTAACCCTAAAAATATTCTAGTCTTGAACGCAGATTATATTACAGATGACAAGTTTCTCTCTTATAATGAAGCAAGGCAAATTTCTGGTTTCACTTACCCATTAAGGAGAAAGGTTCTGGAACCAAAGACAATTTGTTCTCTTCCCCATTTAGCTTATATGCAGATAACCATTTTATTCAATCCTGAGTAAGGTCAGAAGGGGAAATTAGTCTGATGGTCTGAAACTAGTCTCAGTAGTGAGTTATTCCCATTTACAAAGCCACCATAATTTACAAGAGATTGTGCATGAAAGGAGAAACACTTCCTCGAGGAGCAAGAGTATTTCAGGTCATCAAGACAGATGTACAGTGAAATATTTTCATACCCTCCTACATCATGTCTGGCTCCAGCCAATGTTGCCACTTCTTGGAAATTCTATAACTATAAGTACTGTAATTGCTTAGGTTTAGAATTTAACATGAATAGACAGATAGTTTAAGTGTATGTCCACAGATAATAAGTATGTAGTGAGTGGAGAAGAGGATTGCAGGAAAACAATTTTAATACTTGCATTTCCTAACTCTTCAATGCACATCTTTGCAATCTTAACACAATTTCTTTCATGTAATTTTTTATGTGTATTTTCCTAAGATATTAAAAAAAATCCATGAAAATCCTAAAAATTCCAGTTGCTGGCATCACATTGATACTCACATGAGTCAGCAGCAGGTTGAATCCTTCAGGTACCCTTCTGCCACTTAATATAAGACTAGAGGATCTTGAGTTCCTTTCTAGTCTTTGAGAGAGGATGTGCCTAATGTGCCTGCTCTCCTCAACCTTGACTTTCTGCCCTACCCATGGTTTCTCATCACAGCCTCCTTCTCCTCACTTGGTCAGTCTTAACTTTTACTTCTCAAGCTTTTTATTCCAGCTCTTAGTTTAGTCTCCCAGATCATCCATTTCAGAATTCCCAGTTCCTTGAGCCAGCTGCCAATTCCCAGTTTTCTTGCCGAGCCAATTCCACTTATTCCCAGATACTTCAAATTTCAGAAATCTAAACCGTGCACCACAAGGAAAGAACAAGATAACCCAAGGTGCCATTGTTGAAGGCCCCTTGCATGGTAAGAAGCTGATTAAGTGAGATGTGCCCAAGAGCTTTCTAAGACCCTGGAATCAAATTCAACCCAAATCAGACATTCCTGAAGACAGTGGAGTTCCAAAAAAGATAATATATCCACTGGTATCTAGGACAAAAGCTCTGACTCCATGACATGCTTCTAACCCATAAAATGCATGCTTCTCTCACACATACATTCACCCATTTCTCATTTAATTTTATTTTATATAAAATAAGACTAAGTAGTTATTTATATGAGGCTCTGTATGCTTCTACATACTTGAAATAGTATAATAAAATAAACAGATATGAATAGCACACGACACAAATGATCCACGGGAACAAGGAAGAACATTTAGGGAAGAACAGACATTCAGGGAAGTTAGGGGGAAGTTAGATTGCATTTAACGTTGCCACTCCCCATTTAAAAAGCACAGGCGCTATTGTAATAAAAATCTGAGCTCGAAAAAACACAATGGAAATGTAAGCATTAAAGAAAAACAAGCCTTGAGTGCAGTTCTATCCTTTTACAATGTGACAGGCAGAAGTGTGGTACTGACAACACTAAAGGTCTATAAATCTAAGGTACAGTCCATTTTATCATATAAAGCAGAACTATGGGGTACTGACAGGATGGTTCATTCAAAAATAGAAAAGAACTTTAACTATGTTTTAAGATGGCTCTTATTTTCAAATGAATTGAAGGGCTCATGTGCTAGGAAATGGGGACACCTTAGCTCAGTTAAAAATTCAAAATTATTGGTTGAAAATTAGATCTTTTACACCTATCAGACACCCTAAGCAGTACAGTTACTGACCCAGTACTTTCCCCACTATTTAAATATATAAATTTAAGATTTAAAGATTCCAGCTTACAGACCGATATGCAGGCAGTGAGATATTCTCGAACTTCCCCTTTCTGAGATTAATAAAGCACTCTTTTGGTCTAGAACTCTACCTATCCGCAATATAAATCTAAAACCAATGAGAGTCCATTACCAGACTGCAGTTCACTCTAATGAGAACTAAAGTTGTCATGGGCAGGTGGTGTTAGACCTTATATTCTGACAGAGTGGGCATATCTACATGTGCCACCCAACTGTATGGCTGTGACTGTGTGGTCATTTAGTACTTGCTTTAGCAAGTAATGACTGCACAGTAACTGCCATTACTGTGCAGTCCTCGTGGTGCATGGGTCATTTCCGACCCTACTGCTCAGTGGCATCAGCATCATGGTTTGTGCACACTGACGCTACGTCGCCATAGCGATGAGCTACATTACCGTAGTTTATTGCTGCCACAATGTAGCATCTTGTGTAGACGTGCCCAGTATGTTCTTTTAGAAAGTATGAGGGCCAAAATCAAATAGACTTCCTCTGTTTTTGTGTTTTTACTGCTTCATTTTTATCTATTTTTGTTTTGTCACATACTATGCTCTGTTTTAATTCTGTTTAAGCTGGTAGAATATGCATTTTACTATATGCTTTTGCCAATAGCTGTAAACTATACAATTTTATTATTATTTTATATATAATTTTATTGTCAATGTTACTGAATTGTTTTAATGAAACCTGTAGATAAATTACTACCATTCATGCCATGGGTCAAGTTCAAATTTCCCATTTTGTTTCCTTTAATGAAATAAAGCCAATCTTGTTAAAGCTGACATGGTCCCCTTTTGCAAAACAGAACAAAGGGAGGATAATTTGAAATGAAGATTATCAGAAGAAGACCCTAATATATACTTTGTAGGACTTACAGCACAGGTTCTTAACCTTTTCAGACTCAAGACACCCCTTGATAGACTCAGGGCACCCCCCAAAAAATGCCAGCTCTTAGTTTTCACTCACTTTTGGGCTACAAAAAAATAATAGAGCAATTCTTCTGTTGCAAAGAACTCAGAAAGACTACAACAGGCCAGAATGTTTTTAACATTAAGAATTCCTATTTGAAATTTCAGGATTTATCTTGTTAATCATATTTGCACACCTAGTATTGAAAACATTATGTGGCACTCCAAGGAAATCCTGAAAGAATCTCAGGGCACCCCAGAGTGCTGCTGAACCCTGATTGAGAATCACTAATATAGAAGTACCCATGTTATGCAGTTTTTCCAAATAAGTAAGCAAACAAAAAGCCAGTGAAAACAATATAAAATAGCCTTTTGGATTGAGCACTATAAATAGAAAATGCACCACTTCCACTTTAGAACTTCCAATAGCAATTCTGACAGAATCTCCTTCAGACTGGCTAAAAGTTAGTTGAAAGAACTGTAAATGCATCTTCCTTTTCTATGATTCAATAGTTGCTATTCAGAATCAGTGAAACTGGAAAAGTAATTTAAAAAAACAGAAGCAAAAACTTATTCTAATAAGATTTCATTTATAAATATTGTTGAAAAATTTTATTTTTACCGCGTATATGCCGTGTTTTAGTAGATTGTACATCTGGTACTGATGTAGGAAAACAGTAAAAACATCAACACATATATTTGTACGGCTTCTGCTTCTAAAATATCTAGCAAATATGTAGTATAGCAACATACATATGTAACTTACTGGTGTCTGTGTAGAAAGCTAAACAGGCTTATTTTCCTTATTAGAGTTAATTAGATGTAGGCCACAACTGCCAATTAAGTTGTCACTGTAATACAGAACCAAAGTGAATGGATCAAAAGTACAACCTTAGTCAGTCCTAGTTACATTTTCCTAAATGCTGTGCTACATGTTAAAGGAAAAGTTTAATTTTGGTTGTATCTTGCACAAGTTCATTGCAAATGATAAAATGCAAAAAAAATCAAGGTGCATTTGGAAAGAAAATTGGAATAGATACTGGCACACTGTGTAACTGACCAATATTTATTAGACAGGGAAAACTTGTACTAACAAAAGTGAAAACTTTTACTAACAAAAAGAACCACACAGCTTATCCTGAGCTCTGAGATGCAGAGAGTTCATTTGTTTATTAAAATGTACATTAATGCCTACACAGTCAGATGGATTGCAGATTGGCTGAAAGGTTATACTCAGAGCGTGGTGGTGGACGGGTCATATTCGACTTAGGGAGAAGTGGGCAGCAGAGTCCCCCAGAGCCTGCGCTGTTCAATTTCTTTATCAGTGATTTGGACAATGGGGTGAAAAGTAACCTGTTTAAATTTGCTGATGATACCAAAATTTGGGGTGAGGTGAGCACACTAGTAGGGAGGGAAAGACTGCAGCAAGACTTGGATAGGTTACAGGGGTGAGCTAACAAAAACAAGATGCATTTCAATACTGACAAGCACAGGGTGCTGCACTTGGGCAGTAGTAACCAGCAGCACCCTTATAAGATGGGAAGCTCCCTTCTTGAGAGCAAGGAGGCAGAAAGGGATCTTGGAGTCATTATTGACTCCAAGATGAACATGGGCCGACAATGCGAGGTCACGGTTGGAAGGGCTAACTGCACCTTGTCGTGCATCCGCAGATACATCTCAGGCAGGGCCAAGGAGGTGATCCTCCCCCTCTACGCAACACTGGTTAGGCCACAGCTGGAGTACTGCGTCCAGTTCTGTGCACCCCACTTCAGGAGGGATGTGGACAACATTGAGAGGGTCCAGAGGAGGGCCACTCGCATGATCCGGGGACAACAGGGCAGACCCTACAATGAGAGACTGCGGGACTTGAACCTATTCAGCCTTCACAAGAGAAGGCTGAGAGGGGACCTGGTGACCATCTGTGAACTCACCTGGGGGGAGCAGAAGGGTTTGGGAGAGACCTTGTTTTCCCTAGCACCCCCGGCATAACAAGGAATAACGGCCACAAGTTGTTGGAGAGTAGGTTTAGATTAGACATCCGTAAGAACTACTTCACTGTCAGGGCAGCTAGGATCTGGATCCAACTTCCAAGGCTCCTACCCTGGGGGTCTTTAAGAGGAGGCTTGATGCCTACCTGGCTGGAGTCATTTGAGTCCTGTTTTTCTCCTGCCCAGGCAGGGGGTCGGACTTGAAGATCTACAAGGTCCCTTCCGACCCTACTTCTATGATTCTATGATACATGTAAAATCAGGCAGTTACTTATGATTACACCAGATTCAGGATACAAAAATCTAAAATATAAAGGGCTGAATTAAAAGAAAAAAGAAATTAAATATATTTAAATCTAATCTCCTTCTAAAGCATGATCCAGATGGCTACAGGTTTCTGCTAACATAATTGAAGCTATGTGACAAGTTTTGGCATGACATCATGACCTTATGGAGTAATAAAATGTTAATTATTAAAAAGCTTCAGTTCCATCAATCCAAGCATTGCTCATGTATTTCTAATAAAACTTCCCTGCACTTTCATCAATGACATCCAAACTGAATTTGAACTGCTTAGTGGAAGTTTATTTGGCAGAACTGTTTGGCAAAAAAGCAGAACTGCTGACACAGGGAATATCTACCCTTCAACATATTGAAGGTCTAGAAGGCATGCATCCTGGCTAAATCCACTCCCAGAAGATTCGGAAACCAAAAGGATTTGGGTTAAAATCCAAGTCCAGCTGTTACTGAAGTCAATGGAAAAAGTCCCAATGATTTCTAGAGTTGGAACAGACTCTTAGTTAAGAAGTACTTCATAACGTAAAATAAACATCAAATTGCCATTTTGCTTTTTTGAAAAGCACTCTCCTACTAAAGTAAAATGCAATCCCACAGGTGCAGTATAATTGTGTTAGGGTCATTGCTGATATAAGTATTTAATGGCATTTTGTTGAGAAAAACATCTCACATTATAGCTCACCCTGGTTCTGTTTACACGGTGGAAAACAGTAACCAGCCACTGCCCTGAGTATTCGTGAGCACTACACCATATACTTTAAATCTAGTATGAGCAACAACTGCAAATATCCCTAAACCCTAAACAGCACTTAAAGAAACAGTACATTTATAATGACTAATGGACAATACATCACTTTCCTCCACTCCACCCTAAAAATACTAAATTTTTAGAAAATAAACACATAAAATAACATAAAACATCGTGTAAACATTAGGAGGCCTGACAGAATTTGCAGGTAACCATCTACATGTTTTTGAGAAGCACAGGAATATTCAACTTCTGGCAACTAACTAATTAAACAATTTAGATGTCTAGGCATACCACAGATTTTTATACCCTTGTAGGATAACATGGTAAACATAAAGCAGTATTGCTCTGTGCCACAGGAGCAGCTGGTGATAAGGAATCATTAGTGTCTGGCACTTCAGTCTCTTCCAATAATTCATCCTAATTCTTCTTCTCATGTCTACACCACATTTGGCTATTTTGTTACACATGCTTTTGCTCATTTATTGTACTTGGTGAGGTCTTTCATTGTACATATGCCTGCAGGTGTTGCATTTCAAGTTGGTGAGCTTATATAAAATGTTGTTACAAGTGTTCACCTTTGCTTTTGTCTTCATGATGTGTTCTTCATATGAGAGGGTTTGATCAAGGGTGACTCCAAGGTAAACTGGATTTGGTCAGTGGGATAGTGATGTCCCAGACCACATAATCCCTAGCTGGTTGTTGGCCTCATAGTTTTTCAGATGGAACGCATGTTTTCACTGGGTTGGCATATAGTTGGTTTTCAATGTAGTATGAGGCTAGGCCAATTAGTACCTCAGTGTTTTTTTCAACATGGCCAAACCCAGGATTTTGTGCTGTTATGCACAGGTTGCCTGCATAGATGAAAGACTTGTGAAGGAGTTGATGGTGGAGTGCCCCAGGGGTCGGTTCTGGGGCCAGTTTTGTTCAATGTCTTCATCAGTGACCTGGAAGATGGCATAGAGTGCAACCTCAGAAATTGTGAGGAGTAGTAGATATGCCAGAGGTTAGGGCTAGGATACGGAGAGACCTAAACAAATTGGAGGGTTGGGCCAAAAGGAATCTCATGAGGTTCAACAAGGACAAGTGCAAAGTCTTGCACTTAGGACAGAACAATCCTGTGCACCAGTACAGATGGGGGGTGGGGCACTGACTGGCTGGGCAGCAGCTCTGCAGAAAAGAACCCGGGGGTTACAGTGGACAATAAGCTGAATATGAACCAGCACTGTGCCCTTGTTGCCAAGAAAGCTAATAGCATCCTGGGCTGCATTGGTAGGTGTGTTGCCATTAGGTAAAGGAAAGTGATTATTCCATTCTATTCAGTACTTTTGAGGCCACCTCTGGAGTACTGTGTTCAGTTTTGGGCCCCTCACTACAAAAAGAATATGGACAAATTGGAGAGAGTCCAGCAGAGGCCAACAAAAATGGGGTCTGGGGGACATGACTTATGAGGACAGGTTGAAGGAACTGGGCTTATTTAGTCTAGAGAAGAGAAGACTGAGAGGGGATTTAATAGCAGCCTTCAACTACCTGAAGTAGGATTCAAAAAATGATGGAGCCAGACTATTCTCAGTGGTGGCAAATGACAGAACAAGGAACAACAGTCTCAAGTTGCAGCAAAGTGAGTTTAGGTTAGACATTAGGAAGAATGTTCTCACTAGGAGGGTAGTAAAACACTGGAACAGGTTACCCAGAGAGATGGTGGGATCTCCATCCTTGGATGTTTTCAAGACCCGGGTAGACAAAGTTTTGGCTGGGATTATCTAGTTTGGGATGGTCCTGCTTTGAGCAGGGGGCTGGACTAGATGACCTCCTGAGGCCCCTTCCAACCCTAATTGCATTTTCTGAGTCTATGAGTCTGAGTTAACTCATTGTAGCCAGCTCCTAGGTCAATGAACACAGCTCTGGTGATTTGCCATCTAGTGAGACCATCCTCCATATGTTGAGTTAGATTGAGCAGCTGGCTCAACACTGATGATTTTCCAGGGTGAAAGCCGCCCTGTTTGGGGGATTAGGTGTTTATTAGTGCACAAATATTTTTGCCAGTGGCTGTGCAATGACATCAGCCAGTGCCTTCAGTACCCTCGGATGGAGCTCATCCGGGCCTGCCGACATAAACACATCCAGTCCTTCCAAGTGACTCTGCAACATCTCAGGGTCAATGCTTGGTGGTCTGGCACCCTGCTATTGTCTCTCTATGATCTCATTGTGAGACTTGTCTTGCCCCTTGTTTAGGAACACTGAGGCAAAGAACTCATTGAGGAGGTCAGACTTGTACCCCCTGTCTGTCACCAATTGCTTTTGCCCATTCAGTAGTGATCCTATACCGCCCTGGGCCTTCCTTTGACTCCCTATATAGCTGAAAAACAATTTTTTATTATCCTGAACATGGGATGCCATCCTCAGCTCCATGGTAGCTTTGGCCTGTCTAACTGCCTCCCTAAAACTGCGAGCTGAGGAGGCATACTCCTCTTTAGTAATTTCTCCCTGTTTCCACCCTTTTTGCCCTTAGGCTGCTCTGGATTTCTCTGGTTAACCAAGGAAGCCTCTTGGCCCCTTTCCCCCTTTTCCCCCACATCAGGATTGACTCCCTCTGTGCCCGAAGGATCACTTCCTTAAGGCACAGCCACCCGCTGAATGCTAAATACCAGCATTCAACTCAGTCATTAAAAAGTGGCTTGTAAAACCCAGGTCTTTAGTCTGAGTTTTTTGTTTGTTGGTTTTTGGTTTTGGGGCTTCTTCTATTGAGAAGCATTTGGTTAGCCATTTGGTTAGGGGTGACTTTATGATGTTGAGCTACCTTTCATGGGTTGTTTAGGTTACATGTTGTTGTCCATGCCTTTTTACTGTGATGTGTCATATAAGTTGGCTTAATCAGGATCTGCTAGGATTTCCTGCATTCTTCTGTGATGGCCAACATGAGATTCATCCCAATGAAAACTTGTAACTGGAGGAGCCTCAACTGGGGGAACTGTACATCCAAATGAAGCATTTTTAGACTTCTATATATATCAAGGTTGTAATTGCTCTATACGTTGTTGCCAGAAAGTGCCATTAGAGATTTGCACCATAAATGAAACAGGTCCCATGCATTTAGTGAGTTCAGGTACCCTTTCTACTCTTCCAAAGTCATAAAAAGCCCAGATCAAATCTCCTACTTAGAATGAGTGATTGCAATATGCCCTGTTGCTCAGTTTGTCTACTTAGGGATCTGAGTACCTATAAGGCAACATCAGGACCTAGGAAGTCAAAAAAAGTATGCAGTGGTCTTGTTGAGAAAAGGGTAGTAGGTGGTGCCTGTGTAGCAGCAGAGGTTGTGGTATGATAAATGGGTAAGAAGGTGTCTAACTTGTGTTGAAGGTTTATGCTTTAGAGTTTGTGCAAAAACATTTGGCTAGTCCATTTGGAGCAGGATGATAATGAGCAGAACACATGGATTGAATGCTATGGGAAACCAGGAACTTCCAAAATTCCTCCAAGCAGAACTGAGGTCCATTATCACTCACCAACTGCAATGGTAGTCTCAAGTGACTAAATAAGGTACAAAGATCCTCAATAATTTGGGTAGCTGAAAAAGAGAACATTTTGAAAACTTTTGTCCATTTAGTGTGTGCATTGACTACTACTAAAAACATTTGCTCTTCCACTGGCCCTGCAAAATCCACAAGAATATGTGGCCGTGGAGTCTGAGGCCATGACCATGGGTACAGATAAGCTAGGCCAAGATCTTGCTGAATTTGCTGACGTAGAGCACAAAACTTTGCTGTTCTCTCCTGTATTTCTTTAAGGCTTTGAGGTGCTTTCCTGACTGACTTAATCTTGTTCCAGTTTACCCTCAGCTTTTCAGACTAAGATTTGTCAAACTAGAGTGGATAATTTTATTCAATCACACACAAAGATATAGTGAATAACTGTCTAACTGAACTTTCACCTGAAGTACCCCTTTTGGGGGCACCTTTTCCCCAAGGTAAGTCTTCAGAGTTTGGCAACCAGGTCATAGGTGGCCTTGCCTAATGGTTGTACCACTGAGGAAAGACAGGGGCCAGGGACTGGATAAGAGTTTTGGAGCCAAATTACTGGAGGGAAATCTAGGGGCAGAGTCTGAAACACAGGCCAGGGTCAGGATCCAGGAATCAGATGCCAAGTTACCAAGTTGAAGAAATAACCCACAGGTTGAAATCTGAGAATGGACCCAAACTAGAGTCAGGAACCAGGAGGCTTGCCAAAGCAGACTGGTGTCAAAACTGTTGGCTAGCCTAAGAGTCTTCTACCATAGCTTGGGCTAAATGGGTAGGAAGTGCTCCCAGCAGCCAATCAGGAAGCTAGCCAGTTAATTAGCTGGAGCAGAGCTTGTTAGCCAAAGACTCAAGGCAGGTGTGGCTGTCTAAGCAATTAACCCAGGTTAGGGTGCCTGATTAGGGTCCCTGACAATATGTATTGGGATGGAATCTCTAAAGAAATTTCATCAAGACTTTAACAACTTCCAGCCTCCATCAAACTAACTTTGGAATACTCTACCCAGCAAATTCATTTCCTAGACACTCCAGAGAAGGTTTGCAATGGCCACATCACCACCATATTGTATTAAAAAACACCTGACGCCACAAGCTTCACCCTAAAGAGACCACCACGGAAATCCATCATGTACATCAGGGGTGTCAAACTTACAGATCACAGGTCAGATCTCGTCTATGAAGCCATATGATCCAACCTGTGGGTTGCTGAACTGACCCCAAGTGCCAGCCCTGGCCCTATGAGTTGCATGTGGCATAGCACCAGACTGGCCCTGCATGCTTATGCCAGGACTGGTCTGGATTAGGCCATGCTGGAACTAGTACTAAAGGCCTGTCCAGTGGCGTGGCACACATAGCACACATGCCCTGTACCAGCCCCCTGTACCAAGTGCAGTGCATGCAGCCAGTCCAGTCCACACATCACGTGAAGTACGCACTGGCCCTATGGAATCGGATGCGCACTACCGGTAGCACACAGGCTGGACCCAGGTCTTCATGCAGCACAGGGGACCTGAGGTGCAAGCTGCAGGTGGTGCCCCAGACTCATGCCCTATGCTGCCTGCAGTGCTGGGTCCAGCACATGTGCCACAGGCAGTGCACACTCCATGCAGACCGTATGCACCATGCATGCTGCGTGCAGAGCATGGGCTGAATCCAGCACCATAAGCACTGTACAGGGGTTCAGTCCTACAGATCAATCCAGTGACCTAGTTCATGCCCCAAGCTGCCCTGTATGCTGCATGTATAGTGACCCCATGGGGCCAGATGAGTCTGACAGCTCTGTTCTATAGCCAAAGCTCTGTATTGCAATTGTATTTGTTATGATCCCACTGACCACGATGAACACCCTAAGGGGCTGAAGCAGGGATTCCTACTATTACAAAGCCAGACTCAGACTTCACTCTGACCTGCTACAATACCTGCTACAGGATGAGTGCAACAGAATTCCTCTGGTTGTTACCTGCAGTCCCCAGCTTGAACACCATAGACACATCATTGATGACCTCCAACCCTCCTGGAAAATAATTACCCTTTTAAGATGGCTATTGGAGAGAAACCTGTCCTGGCTTATAGGCAGGCCTTCAACCTCAAACAGTGTCTCTCAAGCAACAGACTAACTTCCTTCCTAACTAAGGCCAAGTACAGCTATTAGAGATAAACTGGTATAAGTGATCAGAAACCAATCTAAACCTGTAACAGAACAGAAGCTGGGGACACATAGACTGGTTTAAAGATGGTGGAACCCAGTCTAAGACAGGCCTCAATGGATGTAGTATTGGTCTTAATCAGTTTAAGTTAGACTGATCTATTGCACTTCTGCACCAGATCCCCTATGGACTCATATTAAGTTTCTGTCTGCTGGTATCCCAGGGATCTTTTCAGGCCCTCCCAATCCCCTCTCACATGGAGATGGAAACTTGGGTGGGCTGCTCTGGCCAAACACCTAGCTGGCCCCACCCCCTGGCTGTCACAGAGCTGAAGCAGCAAAGCCTGTCTTCCCCACCCGTTGCGCCTGCACCTGCCAATGGCAGCACTGGTGGGAGGTTGGGGGATCAGAGGCCTCCTGCCATACAGGGCTTCCCCTAGTTGTGCTTGCCTGTGCTTTTCTTCATGCCCCCAGTGCTGCCTGGCTCAGCTGACAGCCCTGCACAGCTCTCAGCTCTGGCTGCCCATGTCAACCACATCATTACTAGACCAAATAAAGAGTACAATATCCAAGGTTCATTCACCTGCATGTCTACCAAAAGCATATATGCCATCACCGTCATACAATGTCCAACTGCTGTCTACATTGGACTGACAGGATGACCCTCTATGTTTAAGAATGAATGAACACCAATCTGACATCAACTGCAGAAAGACACAAAATCCTGTAGCAGAACACTTGAACCTCCCTGGGCACTCCATCGCTGACCTCAGGATAGCTGTTCTCAGGCACAAACATTTTAAAAACCAGACTGAACAGGAAATTGTGGAACAAGAGATTATCCACAACCTGCAGTGTGTTAAGTAAGGTTAAACAGGGACTATGGATTGTTATCCCATTACCTGGATTAGCTTTTGTGATCCCTTTGTTCCTATGGGTTCTTTGCTTGCATGGCTCTCAGCATTTCCCCCTCCCCTTCCCCTGACTCCTCGCCCTTCCTCTCTTTCCCCCATTCCCATCTTTTGTATTCAAATCACTCATTCCCCTTGATATACTACTCTATGCTCTCCTTCCCAGCATTTGATGAAGTGAGCTAGATTTCATGCAAGCTTATGCTCTATATATATCTTATTTAGTTATTCTATAATTAGATGCATATCTACCATGACTTTTGCCTGACTTCACACTAACAGGGTTATCTACCTCTCAATTACCAACAAATCCCAGCTTCGCTACTGCTCTTGCAGCTGATCCAGTGATAGCAACAGATTTTGCAAAATCTCCCTAGTGGAGACATGGCTATATTTACCATCCCTTTTGAAAGTTCACACAATGGAGAACTGAAATTTTAGGTTACTAGGTTAATGATCATATTGTGACATGTAAAAGGCATAGGAAGATCTTTTTTAAACATCTTTTCACTCTACTAACAAGGGGAAGTCTGCAGTTTCAGGGAGTTAAGAGCTTTCCAAGTGATATCCTAAACTGAATGCACAAGACTTCCAGGAAAAAAAAAGGTAAGTGGCAAGTAAAGAAAGAAAAACACTTGAGTTGGAAAAGTTCACACCTCCTTAGCCACCAACAAATTCTCACCTGCAGTTGGCCTAAGCATTTATTAGGGTTGTGTGAAATGGGCCGTATTTGATTTAGATTTGGCTTGAATTGGGGACAGTGATTCAATTTGTTGATTCAGATCACTGTCCCCAATTTGATTTGGCCAAATCCAAATCTGAAGATTCAATGCTGATTCAGAGAATCAGTGATTTGGACATAGACACAGCTTTGAATGTTTTTTCTACATACCTCAAGGTACCATACATGGCTCGTGAACACTGCAGTGCTGGGGCAGATGGATTGTCCCACAGGAGTGTATATGTGGGGTACCCCACGTACTCGACAGCAAACCCAGAAGTGGACTGGAAGTACTTCTGGTCCACTTCTCAGTCTGCCAGGGAGTGCATTGGGGGGGCCCCCGTGCCCCAGCCAGCTCAGCGATCAGCCACAGGTGGACTCTGAGTGCCTCCCCCAGACCCAGGAGGAACCAGTCACCGAGCCAAGGGGGGCCAACGCCCTCCCCCTCCCCCGCATGCTCCCTGGCAGACCCAGAAGTAGATCAGAAGTGCTTCTGGTCCAATTCTGGGTCTTCTGCTGAGTGTGCTGAGTAGCGCCCCCACACTCCTGTGGGATGTTCCATCCTCCCCAGCATTGCAGCATTGATGAGCTGCCCAGTACCTTGAGGTATGTAGAAAAAACATTTAAAGGTGTGTCTATGTCTGAATTGCCGAATCTTTCTGAATCTCTCTGAATCGATTCAGAGGGTTCCAATTTGATTTGGAGAGATTAAAGTGTTTCCTGATTCAATTCAGATTCAGAGATTCAGCCACCGAATTGGGGGACCAAAGCTTTGCACAGCCCTAGCAATTATTCAAGTAATGATGGGTGTTGAAACAGTGCAAAACACATGAACAAGGAAAATGTGGTGCTACATCAAGTGTTTGGTCAAAGTGCTATACAAATCTGAAAGCAAACAATCTTGTTGGCATTTTTCTCTATAAATGTTACGTTGATGCAGTTTTCCTATGTTTTAAATATAGTAAACATAATCATTTAAAGTTATAAAGCTCTCTATTTTCAGTATGAAGTTCTATATCTTATCTTCTCTTTTGGCAGGATTTCTGAAAACTAAGATTATGGAACCAACTATTTAGGTTTAGATTTTGCAACTTGCGGCTAAGTTCCTGAGACCTCAGACATGTCTTAGGGCAATGCTGAGTTTCTTTTCCAGCATAAAATGTACAAGATGCCCAACTATCCTATGGGATGATTTAATGTCCAGTTGCGATACGGTTGATATCTTTGATGCTTCAAGCATGGGAAAGGCAAAGACTTTCAGAAGAGTGACCACATGACTGCCCTCCCTTGCAGTAGAATACATTATCCATATCCCAGAGCCGTGTGAAAGAGCATCTTGGGACCTCTTTCCTACCTGCACCTCTTGGCTGGAAGACGTCTAATCCTTTAATAACTTTTCCAGAACTAGACACCAATGTCAGTTTTTCCTGCTTAACTTTCCTCAAGAATAGCAGAAACAGACAAGATTTCCTGTAAAAAATATATGTACACAGTAAAAATTCTGACAAGAGCTCCCACCAAGATAAACAAGTTACAGACCCATTACCACAGAGAATTCAGGTATAGAGTGTCATACATAGGTAAATCTGGTTTGCAGGTCTGAAGTTCCATAAATGAATGATTCTAAGTGTTAGTGATTTAACAAAATGGCAGATTTCCACAGAAGGAATTCCATTTATTACTTCCTCCCCCACTTTTTTCCTTTTTTTTAAGCATAGAAATCAGAAACTCTGACATTGCCTCACAGGAGAATGTTTTCTTTCCTCATATTTATATTTGGACATTGTGCTTATTTTTTTTAAAAACCTTCCTTTTTTGGGGTTGAACTTGAACTCCACTTACTGGCAAGTCTTGGTCACAAAGCTGCCAGCTAAACATAGTTCATGAAGGAAGAAATCATGTGGAACAAGTCAGGACAGGACAGAAATATTAAGGAATAAAATTCTTTGAAATATTCTTCACATAAAAAGGAAGAGCTAAGTGTATGGGTACAGTCAGAATTTAAAAAAAAGACAGTACACAGCCCAATACCATATTCTAATTGGTTCAACAAATTAAGACACCTCTTGTACCAGACCCAAAAAGAAAAAATATTTTTTTTCCCTCATGGCTACAAACCAATTGTACAACAATGGTAAGTCTTAAATGGAAATAAGCTTGGTATTTTACTAAACCTATACATATAGCAGTATATTTAACTGCTTAGATGGCAAACAGGCTTATGCTATTTCAGTGCCTGTTTTCTAACTTTAAACTAAAATGAAGCCACTGCACGTTACTGTTATAGTCTAACATAGGAGTGTCAAATCTGTGGTAGTGTAGGATTGCTCTATGGGCCAGACTGGACCCACAAATCCCCTCCTGCCTTCCACTTAGCCTGCCACCCTCTCCCTCTTCCTTTTTTGATCCCATTC
The DNA here is from genome assembly GCF_001723915.1 of Gavialis gangeticus. Lineage (NCBI taxonomy): Eukaryota > Metazoa > Chordata > Crocodylia > Gavialidae > Gavialis > Gavialis gangeticus. Next base: position 153,632,095 of record NW_017728992.1, read on the forward strand.
CAAGTGTACTTTTGTTCATATCATGAGCCAAACAGTCAACTCAGGTTTGCAAAAGATTCATTATAAAACCCGGTTGAGGTTTAAACCTAGGTTCATACAACTGACTTTCCTCTGATTCTGTAGAATGGGGACAGTAATAATTACTGCTTGTCACATGGCTTAATTCATTGTTTGCACAACACAGTAAGAACTTTAGCTGAAAGGCACTCAGTGAGCACATCTACATGTTGCCCTGCAGCAACGTTGTTACTGTGCCATGCATGCAATGCATGGTTAGTTTTTGCCACTGCTTTGCCGTACTGGCATACTAAAACAGGGGAGTGTACTGCTATGGCAAAGTAGCTGCCAATCATGTGTAGACTCACATGATCAAGATGTCACTGTAGTATGTCATACGGCGATGCAGCATGTTGCTACAGCGATTTAGGATGACTTGTAGACATACCCAGTAAGACATTAACAACCATACGCTTAGCTTTTATATCTCCCCAGAATTCATATAGGTAGACTGCTGCGATGGCCATGCTTCGCCAAGGAGTGTGGCTGGATATATTGGGTCAGACATGCTGCTAGTCCTTTCACCCTGTTTTCTCTAGCTACAGAGGGTGTGTCAGAGATCCACTGATTTGGACCCTAGCCTCCCTGGACAGCTGACTTGAGGCATGCTAACTGAACCACAGGCCTTCCCTCAAGGCCCTGGGCTCCCTGCCCAGGGTCTACAAATCTCAAATTTAAATCAGTAGAAATTAACACAAAAGGCTGCACTTATCTATGCTTGTTGTATGCAGTCTCCACTGCTTGCTGTCTGGGTGGTGGGTCTGGTGTGCCCCAGCAGCTTGTGTCTGGGTATGGGCAGGCTGCAGGGTTGTTGCCAGGTAAGGGAGAAACCTGCCTGCCTGCTTCTACCCCAGCTCCCTTGTGCAGTCACTGCCACCTGCTCTTAGCTCCCCACATCTGTAGGGCCGGGCCTTCCACCCTGTCTGGGTAGCTGGGTTCCCAATTGCCCACAGCCAGGGACATTTCCCCAGTTGGGGCTCTTAATTACTGCTGTGTCTGCTGTGCAGGCTTCCAGCTGGTCCATGCAGCCACGGCACAGCTGCATCTGTCTGCGGGGGGAGGAGCCATCCCAGGCTGGCTTGGGCCCATCACACATCTTCCCAAAGTAACGGGGCCCTGTTACACACCAATTCCCCTAGCTCCTGGATCATGTGTTTGTGAGGCTGGTGAATCCTTATCCTCACTCTTCCATGAGAAGAAGTCTGCACTGGGGTGCTGTCATCTTGGGTGGTACTCTACAGAAAAATCATGGCCAAACACTCCTTCTCTATGGGGGCATACCCCAGTTCCTGGGATGGTAGTTTTCTACTTATATATGCCACCAGGTGTTCCCCATTATCTCCCAGCTGAGACAGTACCACCCCTGGGGCCACATCTGATGTATCCATTTGTACTAGAAAGCACAGGCAACTGGTAGGGGGTGCATAGGGCCAGTGCCCCCCAAGAGCTGTCAGTAGGGCTGGTGCCCCCCCTGACAGGGTCAATGGCTTCTCCAGGTTCTCCGCCTCCCCCACCCCCCAGGTTGAGGAGGCACCAGTCACTTATGCTAGAAAGGGTTTTAAAAAGTCTGGGGAGTGCACTATGCGTTGCGTACATAACACCTCCTTGACCTGCCTAAAGGCTCCCTGGGCCTCTGTTTTCCAAATAATCCTATCTGAGGCTGAGTCTTTGGTAAGCTCAGATAGTGGAGCTGTTATATCAGGAAACTGAGGTACTAGACAGCGATAGTATTTGGACAGCCCCAGAAAGGAATACATTTTTTTTTTATTCAGGGTGGGTTATAGATTCATAGATGTTAGGGTCAGAAGGGACCTCAGTAGATCATCGAGCCTGACCCCCTGTCCTGGGCAAGAAAGAGCGCTGGGGTCAAATGACCCCAGCTAGGTGCTTGTCTAGTCTCCTCTTGAAGACCCCTAAGGTAGGGCAGAGCACCACCTCCCTTGAAAGCCTATTCCAGATGACAGGATCTATCTGCAATGAACTCATGCTGATTTCCTTTCAGCATTATTTCCCCTGCTGGGCTCCCACGAATGTGATCCTTAATGATTTTTTTCAGAGTTTTCCCAAGGATAGAGGTGAGACTAACTGATCTATAGTTTCCCAGTTCCTCCCTCCTCCCCTTCTTGAAAATAGGTACCACATTGGCCCTTTTCCAGTCCTCTAGGACCTGACTGGAGCACCATGAGTGCTTGAATAGCCATGCCAGTGGATCTGCTATGACACTGGCCAATTCCTTCAGCACCCTTGGATGAAGTTCATCCGGAACCCCTGATTTGAACACATCCAGTCCCTCCAAGTGCCCCTTCACTAAGTCTGAGCTAACAATATTATAATCCTTTATGGTTTGCACCTTATCTATCAGCAGTCATATCTTCTCCCCCCTAATTGGAAACCTAAATATGGGGTCCCAATGCAGGAGGTCCCAATATGGGGACACAATATGGGGTCTATTACCCCAGTGCACACTTTTTGGGGTTGGCAGTCAGGCCCGTGGTATGCAGTTCTTCTAGCACTGCCATCACATGCTATAGGTGTTCTTCCCAGGTTTCTGAGTACACCATCATTGGGGATATGCCTCTGCATCAATATATGAAGAGGCATATCCCCAATGAGGCACCAGTACTTTATCCATTAGGCACTGGAACATTGCTACTACTCTGTGCAGACAAACACCATCCAAATGAACTGATAAAGCCCCAAAATGTGAAAAAAGGTGGTCTTCTCTTGGGCTCTTGCTTCTAGAGTTATTTGCCAGTACCGCTTCTCCACATCTAGTGGAGATAAACTGCACCCCCCACCATCCACTCCAGTAGGTCCTCCACTCGAGGTATAGAATCAGCATCAAAGCACACTAAGCTGTTAACTTTCCTAAAATCAATGCAAAGCCACATAGTTCCATCCTTTTTTGGGGCCATGACCATGGGGTTTCACCAGGCACTTCTAGATTCTCTCATCACCCCATCTGCTAGCATCTGGGCCACCTCCGTACGCAAGGCTTCTTGAAATGTTTGGGGTATTCATCACTACTCTTCCTATATGATCTTTTTTGGCAGGGTCTCTATTCAGGGTTCCACCTGGGGCGGTCTGAAAATACCTCTCTAAAACATTGCACGAGCCAGGCTGCTTGCTGCTGGTGTGTGTGTCAGACTGGCACACATCTGCACAGGCCATCCTGAGCTTCATACAGGCACTCCTGAACCAAGCTTGCCTGACCCCAGGCTGGTGGTGACAAGCAGGGCCTCCCTATCCACCCATCTTTTCAACAGGTTGTTATCACATACCTGCTGGGTTTTACGTCTGCTTGGCTGCCATACCTCACAGTTCACTGAGCCCGTCTGCCATATCACCTCATAGGGCCTTTGCCACTGGGCCATAAATTTGGAGTTACCATTGGGAAGCAGCATGAGTACCCAGTCACCTGCAGTGATCTGCCTTTCACACGCCCATTGATTGTACCTGGCCACCTGCCTACCTTTAGGCAATCCTACGTATTTTCCATCAGGGCATTTCGTGCATTGGATGAGATATATTACATTTCTAGAGGTGCGACTGTAAGATCCAGGAATGCTGATCGCTTTGTTGTGGGGTGTAGTAATCGTGAAGGTGGTGGAGATGTGTTGGGAGGTTTTGCATTTCTTGTCATGGCATGGTCTGGATCCATTTGGTGTGTTCTGGGCCTGAGGAAGTTTTTTTCTGGTGATGAGGTTAGCAAGGTTCGGTGCTTGTTTGAAGGCTAGGATGGGTGGCTCTGGGAAGATCTTTTTAAGAGTAGGGTCTCTTTCTAGTATGGGTTGCAATTGTTTGAGAATTTTCTGTATAGGTTCAAGGGAGGGGTTATATGTCATAACCAGCGGTGTGCGATTTGTGGGGGGGTTTCTTCTGTAGTGCAACAGTTCTTCCCATGGTATCCGGGTGGCTCTTTCAAACATGCAATCTATCTCTCTGGAGGAGTGTCCTTGTTGGGTGAAAGCCTTTTTAA
>NW_017728992.1:153636585-153638449 GCF_001723915.1 Gavialis gangeticus
GTGCTGGAGTATTCTAGAGAAAGTTGGATGGAGGGATGGTGATTGTTGAATTTCTGATGGAACTCAATCAGAGATTGTAGGTTTTCAGTCCAAATGATGAACATGTCGTTGATATATCCTAAGTATAACAAGGGTTTGATGGTGCAGTTCTTGAGGAAGTCTTCTTCCAGGTGGCTCATAAAAAGGTTGGCATACCGTGGGGCCATTTTGGTGCCCAAAGCTGTTCCCATCATCTGGAGGAAGTGTTGATTATTAAAAGTGAAATTGTTGTGTGTGAGGATGAAGTGTATAAGGTCATTAATATCTTTGGGTCTGTATTCTGAGTTGTAATCTTGTGCCTGTAGATATATAAGGCAGGCTTGGATGCAGTCCTGGTGTGGGAAGTTGGTATATAGGCTGGTAACATCCATGGTGGCTAGGAGGGTGTTGCTGGGAAGGTGGTCTATGTTTTTAAGTTTCCGTAAAAAGTCTGTAGTGTCTTGTACAAAACTTGCTCTGTGGGTGACGAGCATTTTTAGGATTAATTCACTGAAGCCTGATATTTCCTCAGTTAGGGTCCCATGGTTGTATATGACAGGTCTGCCAGGGTTCCCTTGTTTGTGGATTTTAGGGAGCATGTAAAAAGTCCCCAGGTTAGGTAGTGGGGGTCAAGGTCTGTAGTTTTTCTTGTAGTCTTGCTGGAAATGATTTAATGATATTGTTGAGTTTCTTGGTGAAAAGGGGAGTAGGATCTTCTTGTAGTTCTTTGTAGTAGGTGGTGTCAGAGAGCTGTCTGTTGGCTTCCTTTATGTAGTCTTCACAGTTTAGGATGACTATGGCTCCTCCTTTATCTGCTGGTTTTATTACTATTTGGTGGTTAGATCTTAGGGATTCTATGGCCTTTTTCTCTGGTAGAGCGGGGTTCTTATGGTGGTGTGTGTTGCTGATTATTTCATTGTTCATTCTTTCCCTGAAGGAGTCAATGTAGCCGTCGAGGTTAAGGTTTCGCCCACTGTAAGGTGTCCAATCTGATGTTTTTGGGGGCTTCTTGACATTGATCTTTTCCTGAATGTTGTCAGAGGATGAGTTGTTGTTGGGAGTGGATTCAGTTTGGTCGTGGAAATATAACTTGAGGCGGAGGCGTCAGAAGAATTCTTCTAGTTCTCCACATTGAAGTATTTTATTAGGGTATTTTTCTGGACAGACATTTAGGCCTTTAGAAAGGACAGATTTTTCAGTTTTGGTCAGTGTGTGTGTGAAGAGATTGATAATATTTGTGGGTTGGCTGCTGCTTTCAGTTTTATCAAGTCTGAGGTTGGAATGTTGTAAGCTGTTGGTGTTGTTCCTCTGATAGTTGTTTTGTGGCTGGGGAACTTGTTCTTGGAGTAATTTGTTCCATTTCTTCTTTTTATGTAGGATGAAGGTTGTAGAAAATTTTTTGTAGTCTCTTTGTATCCATTGTATATTGTTAGGGAAGGTGATTGGATTTCTGTCTTTTAAGTTGTTGTAGTATGTTTCATAGACATAGACATTTGGACTGGAAGGGACCTCAGAGGATCATCGAGTCCCAGGGGCAGGAAGTCAGCAGGGATCATAGTATCCTAGCAAGATAAGCATCCAAATATGTTTTGAAGGCATTCAAAGTGGGCGCTTGAACCGCCTCAGGTGGCTGTTCCAAACCTTGGGGGCTCGGACAGTGAAGAAGTTCTTTCTAATGTCCAGCCTGAACTGGTCACAGTGGAGTTTGTGACTGTTCGATCGTGTCATCCCTTGGGGGGTTCTGGTGAACAGACTTTGCCCCAAATCCTGATGAGCACCCCTGATAAATTTATAGGTGGCCACCAGATCGCCCCTGAGCCTGCGCTTTTCCAGGCTGAATAGCCCC
>NW_017728992.1:153639420-153639892 GCF_001723915.1 Gavialis gangeticus
AGGGGGTAAAAAGAAGGTTCCAGGTAATGTGGGGCCCCTGCAGGACACGTTAGGAAATTTGGTCATCACACCAGATGACAAAGCCGACATATTTAATGATTCCTTTGCCTCCATTTTCCTAAGCAGGGACCGGAACAGTCACCCCCCCGCTCGGCCCCCCTCAGGCCCCAGGGGAGTCTACTCAGGTCCCTTCTGACCCTAGAAACTTTGAAACTATGAGATGTTCCTTCACAAGGTCAGCGTCGATGGAGGGCAAGGAATCTCCCTCACCCGGGCCTCCCTGACCCATAATGGGCAGGGCCGTAACATGGGGCTGATGGAAAACTGATGCAAAGTACCCATTTAGCAAGTCTGTTTTTTCCTGGGCATCAGTTGTTTCATAGTTTCATAGTGTCTAGGGTCGGAAGGAACCTGAGTAGATCATCTAGTCCGACCCCCTGCCATGGCAGGAAAGAGTACTGGGGTCAAACGA
>NW_017728992.1:153639902-153667990 GCF_001723915.1 Gavialis gangeticus
TGACCTCAGCCAATTCCTTTAGTACTCTAGGGTGGAGATTGTTTGGACCGGCTGACTTGAATACGTCCAGTCCCTCCAGAAGCTCCCTAACTAGTTCCTCACTAACCCTTGGCCTAGGTGTGCCTCCCCTGGGGCAGTTGCCCCATCTGGTTTAGCAGGGGTCCAACATTGCCCTTGCTTTTCCTCCGGCTCCCCACATATTTAAAAAAGGACTTTTTATTTTCCTTGATATTTGTAGCTAGCTGGAGTTCCATCACAGCCTTGGCTTTCCTGATTTGCTCTCTGCAAGTCAGAACTAAAGCAGAGTATTCTTCCTTGGTGGCAGTTCCAGTCCTCCATTCTTTATAGGTCTTCCTTTTAAGACGCAGGAGGTCTGCCAGTTCCCTGGACAGCCAAGGGGGCTGCTGTGCCCTTTTGCTGCCTTTCCTCTGAGACGGGATTGACTTTGCTTGCACATCCAGGATTGCTCCCTTGAGGAGGAACCACGCATCCTGAACTCCCCTCTCCATTGGGTTGTGGCCTTTTAGGGCCTCTCTGACAAGCCTCCTTAGCTTGTCAAAGTCAGCTTTCCTGAAGTCAAGGACTTCTGTACAACTGACTGACTTGCCAGCTTTACAGCAGATGATGAGGGTGATCAGTTCATGGTCACTGTCACCCAGCTTCCCTTTAATTGTTTGGTTGCCAATTAGGTCATCCCCGGTTGCCAGTATGAGGTCGAGCAGCGCTTTATCTTTTGTCGGCCCGTAGACTTCCTGCATCAGATAAAGGTCATCCACATGTGAGAGAAAGCTTTGCGACCACTCAGATTTGGCTGAGTGCTCCTCCCATGAGATGTCTGGGTAGTTAAAGTCTCCCATGACAACCATACACTGGGATTGTGTGGCCTCAGCCAATTGCCTGGTGATCTCCTGGTCGATTTCCTGTGGTGATTTCCTTCCTGAGTTGTTCTCTTTTGGAGTAGAGTAGGTGAAGTAGATGATTTCTAATTTTCTCTGAAGTTCTACTGCATAGTTGTGAAGCATATTTGGAGTTGCTTGTCATAGTCAGAGGATTATAGATGTTTAGTTCTCGGGGAATGAAGTTGTGTTTCTTGTAAAGGCTTAGAAAATATATGTCGCTGTTTAGTTTGGCGTCTTTCTTTTTCATGTTGTACAGTCTCCATTTCTGTCCAAGGGACGCTCCTGGGTTTTATCTTTCCACAAGTGACCCCTGGTGGGGAGCTCATGGGAGATACTTCTGGTACCTCCTTGGGACTAGGAGTTGGATGGCCTCATTTCCTGGCCCCCACCCATGATCTACTCAGTATACTACCCACCCTTGTACCTTCCCACCACCTCCTCCTCCACCCAGGCACTGCCGCCTTCATACATCTGCTTGAATCCATCTTCGCAGGAAGGTTTGTTCCACTGCAAACTGAACCATCTCTAGCTCTTGTTGCCAATCTACATTAGTCTCTCCTGTGCAGGATTTCTTTCGGAACTTTACCAGGATGGTATTCACCTAAAAATCCCTTTGCCTCAGGCTTATACCAGGGTGCCTTTTGCTGAGTGAGCATGCCCAACAATTCCCACAGGCAGGGCCAATCCTAGCCAAAAATACTAGGTGCACCAAGTGCCTGGCTAGGCACACTAGCACTTGGTGGGTGTATCCATTAACTATACACAGGCCCTTTTGTAGGTCTGGGGCTTGCCATGGAAGCAGATCAGTTCCAGGTGGTCTGCTTGGCAGTGAACCACATCCCATACCAAGTCTCACTGAACTGTGGTCCATGTGGAGCCAATGTCAACTAAGGTGGTCACTGCTTACCTTCCTGCCAGGCCTCAATTGTAATACGGAAGCCTTTTGTTGTGCACCCCATTTTCCCAGGACACAGCTCATCACTGAACCCATACTCCATCTCTTACATAGGTGGAGGCTCTCTTCTGTGGATTGGCTTCTCCTGTAGCTCCTTGGGAACAACTATGGGTGTAGTGCCCAAACCACGCACACTGGAAGCAAGGGCCAGCTGAATTCATCTGGGGTGGCAACGGCACAGTCCTTCTCTTGGGAGGAGGAGTCCCTGCTTTCTTAGGTCTTGGGTTCATTGTCTTTTGTTCTAGGGCAAGGTCATACTCTATCACCACAAAATCCTCTGCCAACTTCAGGGCCTTCTGTACTGACTGGAGTTGGTGTCACTAGACCCATGACATGACACCCCCTTCCAAGTTCCATATACACTGCTCAAAAATTATAATTTTCATTATTTCTCTCAAGTCTCTATCCTGTGACTGCAACCACCATTGCTTTTCTTCCCAGAGTACATGAACCACTGCTGGGGGCTCCCTGCCCCAGAGGCTTTCTTGTCACAAAACCTCTGACAATGAAGCTCCTTGGCCACCTCCAGTCAGAGGTGGATGGTCTCCTTCACATTGTTGTAACTGGTGGCATTGGCCAGCAGTATCCTACAGTAGACCTTCTGGGTCTCTCCTGTAAGTAGCAGTCCCAGCCAAGGTGCCCAAGTGGCCCAGGGCCATTGTGCATGCATGGCCATTTGCTCAAAGGCCTCCAGAAAAAGCTCTGGGTCATCATCCTGGGTCATCTGGGGCATCTCTGGGAGTCCTAGATTGGCTGCTAAGGCCCCTGCGCTCTGTTCCCCAGTCTGTACCATGACTGACCTACTCTCCTCCATGACTTCTCTCAGCTGCTTGGTGGTCTGTACCTGGAGCTGCACTGAGCCAGCCATGTAGACCCCTTGCTGCTTGGTCTGTTCAGCCCCTGCCACCTGCTGCTGCACCAGGAGCTACAATTCCTGCTCCATGGCTGCGGTCAAGATTGGGCCCCAGTTGCCCTCAGCCACAGCAACCTCAGTTCAAATCCAAGTCATAGCACCAATTGTGGACTACCGAGGTGGCCGCTGTCCCTCAGGGGATGCTGCTGGGTGTTAGATTTGACATGCTGCTAGCCCTCTCACCCTGTTTTCTCTAGCTGCAGAAAGTCAGCCAGAGATTGGAGCCTAGCCTCCCCAGGAAGCTGACCTGAGGCACACTAATGGAACCATAGGCCTTTCCTCAGAGCCCTGGGCTCCCTGTGCGGGGTCCATGAATATCAAACAAATCAAAAGAAATTAACACAAAAGGTTGCACTTATCTATGCTTCTTGTGCACAGTCTCCGCTACTCACTCTCTGGGTGGTGGGTCCAGTGCACCCCGGCAGCCTAAGTCTGGGTGTGGGCAGGCTGCAGGGCCATTGCCAGGCAAGAGAAAAACCTTCCTGCCTGCCTACTTCTGCCCCAGCCCCTCTTGTGCCAGCTGCTTTTAATTGCCCATGCCTGTGGGGACAGGCTTGTCCACCCTGTCCAAGAGTCCAGGCTCCCAATTGCCCACAGTTGGGGACATTTCCCCATCTCAGGCTGTTAATTACAGCTGCATCTGCTGTGTGGGCTTCCAGCTGGTCCATGGGGCCATGGCGCAGTTGTGTCTGTCTCAGAGAGGGTGGGAGAAGCTGTCCCAAGCCAAAGATGGTTTGGGCATGCTTCTTCCCACTCAGATAGGGCCAGGCCCTATCAATTTTGAGATGCAACTGGATGAAACTTTTGCTCTAAACTTTCTGATGCAAAATGCCCATTTGGCAACACCAAAACATTCGTTGATTTTTTCATTTAAAAAATAAGAACTCCAAAAACATTCAAAGTGGATCCTTCTGATATTAAAAAAAGTTTAGATTTTTCAGGTTGAAATATTTTTTTATTTCAAAAAGCCTTTGATTCTTTTAAAATTAAATGCATTTTTAAAAATGCAACTGTCATGGACCCCACCAAATCTTGCGGGTGTTCATGAGGTATCATGTAGATTTTCTTGTTTGTCGTACTGATATAATGTGTGTACTCCCATTGAAAAGCCTATTATGCTGTATTCATTGATGTTGTTTTATCACTGTATAGATTATGTTATGCTAGCTGTACCCCACAGGTGGGTTTGTGACAGCAACATGTTTTTTTAAGATTCTTTTAAGAAAAAAACTTGCTTTTATGACCCCCTTCCCTCCCCCGCCCTTGAATTGCTAATAAATTGAAAAATCTGTTTTTTGCTCTGGTTTACTTCATAATAAATAAGACCAGACTTTCCAAACACCCTCCCTAAAAATATATATGCACACTGTGGTTGACTGTTATATATTTAAATAGTAATATTATGATTTGTGAGTGCATATGGAGTATGCATATGCAAATCAAGAATCCATTCTTATATTACCTCTGCAAGCCAGGTGCACACCAAATTTCATGTACCTGTCTATTGTTCAAGTACCTGTCTATCATGTCTATTCATGTACCTGTCTATCATGCTTCTGAGAATCAGCCTCAATAACTAATCCAAATGGTTTCAAGGGCATGAAATAAGCACATCCACCTAGTTTCTTTCCTTATTATGACTCATGTCACCCAATAATTTTCTTCCTAATCCTCTCCTTGCATGTAGATTGTTTTATCCTATTACAACAGTATTAATCTGCATTTGCTTCCAGCAAAAATGTTTTTATTTGGCAGCATCACAAAGTACAGTCATAAAAACCAAGAGTGAGTCCTTTTTGCTGGCCTGCAAAGATCTTGAAACTCACCTCCTTATAGTGTGAGTATTTTTGACCCAAGCTAATGCGATTCTTGACCTGTCTAAGAGTGACTAGAATCAAACTGCTGTCTCTTGGGAGAAGCAGGTTTAGCAAAATAATCTCAGACTCACTGAATCACCATGGCAGCAGAAAGAGATACAGATTTCAGTTAAATGAAAGGATCTACAGATTGGATACAAGAGCACAAGAAGAATCTTTTTCGTCATTCAGGCAATACTTTAGAACACGGTTGTAGAAAATAACAGGAGAACAAAAACCACATATTTCATTTGGTGTAAGTGAGAGTGATAGAACAAAGGAACCAGGCTTCAAAGAAGTCCAGTTAAGGTTAATCAATATCTGTGGGTTCACACTGAAAGATGACAGGGGATCATCTAATTTAGGTTCTTACATCCAAAGTTCACATCCCTATTGTTAGTACATTACAAGATGATTAAAATGCCTTAATCAAAATCCAGGCAGCCTTATTACATCATGCAGTACCATATCCTTAAATCAAATGGCTTGCTTTTGAAGAGCAAGATTCTAAGCAATACAAGGTTGCCAGAATCTGTCCCTTGTCAACTTTCACAGTATGAAACAAAATCATTAGGTACAGAAATATTGCACAGAAAAGCTTGAAAACAAACTGATTCACTCATCTGTTAATGGAAAGCAGTGGTCATGAATGTAAATGTACAAGAGGCAAGAACCAAACAAGGTTAAGAGGGTCCAAGAGCCATCTTATTTCACCTGTGAATTATTGTGTTGCGCATGTACCATAGATGTGACAGTCTTCATACATATATTTAAAAGGAACCTAAGACTAGGGAGTAATATCTGATAGTAATAAGTCTGACTGGGCCTGGCCCCCAAATAAGCGCTCAAAGGGAAGGCAATCAACTCCCCCAGTTATGAGGATGTCTCAGCCACAATTGCCAGTCCTGAGCTTTCTAGAGTGAATGGGCTGTTCCTTGTTAAGAGCATTCCCAGTCCCAAAGGTGAGAAAACTGAGTCAAGAAGGAAATGTAATCGGTAAAGAAAAGAGTGCATTACATTCTTGTGCAACTAGCATGTTTTTTCAGGCTGTTGGGGAACAATGTGACTCTTCACCACCCACTAATCAGGCCTGTGACTTAATGGCACCATCTGTCCCTAGGTGGGCAATATAGATTACCTTTTTTTCTGTTACAATAGGCACTATTTTATTTCCTATGTTTCAGCATTCACCTTTGGAATTTGAATGTACTGGTGCAAAATTTGTTATTTTGGTTCTCATATTTTTCCTCAAGAAACAAACAAAAAAACCCAAATATAAAAAATGCAGTTAACTACTGGACCTTACAAGCTGCTGGGATAACAGGTTGCGTACAGACATTCAGGGCATTTTTACACATGCAAACACCGCAGCAATGGGTGCTTTAAAATCCACCCGACACTGCATCGTTTGCAGTTGTATAAGTGGAGAAATGCACATCAACACTGAGAAAATGGCAGCGGTGCGCTTTTGAACTAAAACACATAGAAGGTGTTTTAGTTCAAAAGCACACTGCCACCATTTTCTGCATGCCGATGCACATTTCACCACTTAAACAACTTCACAGGGCATTTTGCATCAGCTTATGTACATATCAGACTTGATTAATAGGATCTCCGGTACATTATGGGACAAAAAGTTTTGTGTAAAATGCCCTCAAGATGGTTAGGGAGAAGTTAGATCATGTTAAAAACAGCCACCAGATATAAGGTGAGTCAGATGGGGTGGCCCTGTGGGGGGGAGGAGGTTGGAAAGCATGGGGGGAGCAGGCTCTGGGGGGGATCAGGGGAGCAGGCAGGGTCTGTGGGAGATCGGGGGGCAAGCTGAGCCTTCAGGGGGGATCAGGGGGACAGGCAGGGTCTGCAGGGGGATTCCTGGGGTCCAGGAGAGTATAACAGGATCAGTGGGGCTCGCAGGGTCTATGGGGGAGGGGGATTGGGAGGAAGGGGGGACCTCTCTTCTCTCCGAGCCCCACCCTATGATCCCAAACAATCAGCCCCCCCCCAGCAAACCTACGCTGGCTGTTCTGTGGGGGTTGGTTGCTCATTTGGGTTTGGGGGATGGGGCTGCAGGGCTAAAAATGGTCTCATGCCAGGGACACGGTAGGAACAACACAGCCCCAGGGCTGGAGCCAGTTGCTGGGCTTTCCCAGCCCCAAGGCTGTGCTGGGAACTGTGCAGAAGTTTAATTAGCTCAGTTTCACTGGACCTGAGGTAAGTTAATCTACCTCAGAGGTATGCTTAACTTAGATGAGATCAGTCATTTTTAGATTGATGTAACTGCTCTAAACTTCTGTACAGTTCATCCATAGATCCATCTAACTAGTGTGAGGTCTGGACCTGGGCAAACTAAGTTAGATCAGGTAGCCATTTCTAACCTCCTCTAACCTCCTCAAATGTTTATACACAGCCACAGAGTTTAAGCTCTATTGGCTTCACTGGAATAGTTTATAAACCCCAAACTTGCTTTTAACACTTTTTAAGTGGGTACTAGTTCTGATATCAAATTACAACTTCAGTGGGTGCAACTACATAGGTGCATTTACTACTCAGTAACCAAAATTATTGCTTAGTATGGGTGCATGTTTACACGTGCATACCCATACTGCACAGTAAATATGGCAACTTATGCTGACTTGAGCGTAAATTTAATCCCTGCACTATGCAGGTATCAGATTTACACCTGATTAGTTACTGCACAGTAACACATGTGCCTTAGTGTGCAGATGTAACAGTGTGTATGTGGACGGACTTGGGACTACCTTTAGTGCCAAATCAGTCCACACTCAGCATTAATACACACCTTAACACCTGCACATGTAGATGCTGGCCTATTCCTCCTTACTGCATGGTAACTTACAGTGTAAATACACATACAGATGCACCCAGTTAGTACCATAACTCTCTATGGTAGCAAAAGCTAGTACTGTACATTCTAATGAAATCAGGCATTCAAACAGGTTAAGCACATGGTTACTATTTTGCATGTAATGGTGAGACAAACCTACAATAAATAAATTGTAAAATTAAACAGGGTTGGGGGTTTTTTGTCTGCTTATTTTTTTTACCTCTGGAGGTATTTACAAGTGACCTTTAAAAGATATGAAGCCAGGAGACACTTAGCACAAAAGCTGTGTGAAGAATTGTTTATTCGCTTCACTGGTCAAACAAAAAAAAAGTTTCAGTTTTGTCAGTTTTATTCTTCTTTTTATTTCATTAAATGTACGTAGATTTCAAAATAAATTGTTGCTTCAGAATGAAAAAATCCCAGAATGTTTCATTTAGACTATTTTTCTTAAGTTTCCTGTTCTCAGTGGTTTTTATGTTCGTAAAAACAATTTTGATAGCTTCAACCTAAATTTGTGAATAGTTTCAGCCAGACTGAAACTGCATTTTTTTATGAATAAAATATTCAACTGAAAAACATTGCCCCATTTACACAGATCAGTCCCCAGTTACACACAGCACCATGGGATACCTCAGGTAAAAATGTTAGCTTCTTCCAAAATGTCAGATAAATCAGTACAATTTAGTTTTAAAAGGTCACTTTTGGTCTAAGACTTCAAACACCTAGTTTTAACAGAGGGAAATGATTCTCAGCCTTTCTCTTAAGGTCATGATATTGGGATCTGCGCCTGTAAGAACTGACCTTTCCAGAGGCATGTCTGTGCTGTCTCTGTGCCATGCCCAGGACCACTGTCAAGAAGCATGCCCTGCCCATTCATTCTGGCTCAGCATGTACCCAATCCTGGAAATGAGTTAATGTAGCTGTCTTAGAACTATGCTAACTGAGTACATGCCAAGAAACATGCCTGAGACAGAAAGTCTAAGAGCTTCCAGTTGTTTGATTTTTTTTGTTTTTAACGAAGGATAGTCTGATATGAAGTATGCGAAACAGTCCTGGCAGCAAGGAGCTGAACTTAGGGATCCCCCTTCCCCAAAGGAAATGCTCTCCTCTCTAGGTACCCTTCCTCTTGCTGGCTTCCTGAATTAGCCATGGGGGACAAAACAGGATCCCACTCTCCCCGGAAGTACCATAACCAGTTGGCTACAGACTTACATTCCTTATTGTTTGTTCTCTTTCAGGCCCCCAGATCTTGAACTCCTCACTGTCCAAGAGTCCACCTTCAACAGGGGGATGATTTAGGCATGTGCCTAGAAGCAGGAGGTGTGAGCCTGTATTTCCCCCAGGTGCAGTAAGCCAGCAACTGAGGTCTCTAATTTCCAAGTCTGTTGTGCAAAGATGACAACTCTACCACCAGCTGGTTTCAAGAGGGAAGAAAGGAGTGCACATGCTGTATTTTAGGACCCCTCTATACGTGCAGATGAAGGAGCAATGGGATCAAATGTATGATCCACAAAATCAGCATGATTGTGGGGTTGCAGATTAGATCCCATTGTGCCTGACTGCCAGTGCAGGAGGGCCCAATCCCAGGCTCCATCTGCATCAGCAAGAAGCAAGGATCTTCCTCAGTTGAGGGGTTCCCAGCTATGGGGGCACCCAACACATCCCTGGGGCTAGGAGATTGCTGCTGCTGCCACAGTTCCCCAGCCTTTGAGGTATGTAAAACCCCCAGGACTAAGGGATCATAGCTGCAATCTCCCAGCCTTCAGGGTGCATGAAACCCCTGGGGCTAGGGGACCATGCTAGCCATGATCCCCTAGTCCCAGGGGTTTCAAACACTCCCAAATTAGCTGTGGCCCCCTCCCAGAAGCCAGCATCTGCAGCTGCAAGTCCCCAGCTCCCCATGCTGCTGGGACCACAGCTGGAAGCTGCTGGGGCTGAGATTCCCCTCAGTTGTTGCACAGTGCACCCCTGCAGCTTCAGGGGAGACCCTTCTATGCATTGAAATGAAAGCTGGATAGCAAGCAACTATAAAGTTAGTACTCATTTTTGAGGTCTAACTTCATAGATGGCTGGAGCTTTTTATGGCATAATAGACACTTTGCATGCATAGCTTGTCCCAAGGTAATTGAGCAATATTGCTGTTAACTAGTATTACATTTTTAGATAGGCACTACTTTCTTTCTCAGACCTTCTGGGTTCCTACATGACAGAAGTTCCTCTCTCCCAGCCCTTGCACTGAAGCTCTGAGGAGAACCAAGAATTCAGGTACGTAAGGACCTCCCTACTGAATGACAAAGCAATCACTCTTTGGGAGGCCACCTACTTCTTTGCCTTTCACTGTACATCCAGAAAGAACTATACAGGCTTCTGCCTGACTTTCAAGTAACATGGCTAACCACCTCTAAATTTACTGCACAGGAAACCTAGGCCCCTGATTCACTGAGTTGAATCACCATTCTGGGACAAGGTGCCTTTAGGCATTATGATGTTTAAACAGAAGCACCTTAGAGGTCGGTTAGGATTTGACTCTAAATTATCAATGAACATCACATGGTGTTATTTATTAGCTGGTAGAATGCTAGAATGCTAGAATTCTCAACCAGTTAACGTGGGAAATCTACAGGCTGATTTATCCATCCAAGCATTTTATAACAATATTTATCAATATATGGTAAAAACCCAAAAACCCTCTTTTACTAGTGTGGCCATATGCTATGTCCCCTTTTCCAACAGTCACAATGAAAACTACCAGCTACCACATTTCTCCTCAGTGTTGGCATTCAAAAGGACCTTAGCTAGGGCTTCCCCTTTTTGGAATGGTTTTTAACTGATTTTTCTTTATTTAAACTATTTTGGTGCATGATTTGATGGAATGTGTGAAGCAGAAGGAAAGCTGGGATCAAATGCCAAATGGCTGCTTCACTCCTAAAACCTACAATGCTATTAAAATATTACCAACTGGTTCTCAAGATCTTTCTACTGCAGCAACTTAAAAATAATTTGGATATCAGTTTTTTTGCTTACTGTTGTGTTGTGATTGTTGTCTCTGTTGTCACAAGTATGAATATCAGGTAATGGGTACCATTCATTTTTGTAGTTAGTAGTTTTCCTGGGGTGCCAGTGACAGGAGAAATGTATGCATTAAAACACGCATGATGAAAAGCAGCTCTCTTTATAATTTCAGCCCAGCTGCTGTATTGATGGATACAATCTCTACCACATGCTCCAGGTGGCTTCTAATGCCTGACTCCCTGCAGAAACCTCTATTTGCACATCTTAAACCACTTATTGGATTTGAACAGGATTTTTCAGCCTGAGTGCAGTAACAGTGTTCACTTATGTAATATTTGTAAACCCTGGCTTTACATTTCACTCACCAAACTATCTTCAGAGGCATTCAACAGGGCCTTTTTGTGTGTCTGATTCTTGCCTGTTAGATCCTGTCAACTTTGTATGGCTACAAAGTGTATTGCTAAATTTATTTTCCATCATTGTTGGGGTTTACAATGAAGTGCAACTCAATTAATCAACCCTTGTTGAACAGTGCTTTTCTTTGTCACCAGATTTCATATAAAATTCATCTGAAAGCTTTGTATTCAAAGTTCGCAAAGGTTAACCTTTATTCAGGGCATGCATCTCCAAAGGCTCTAATCAACTTGTCTACTGTTGTTTAAAACTTCACTTTCTACTGTACCAGTTGCTTTGAATTATTGTGCTGGAGACCTTTATTCAGAGCCAGAATGACTGAATTGACATATTGAAGGCTACACAATAAAGGGCTTTTATAATTATGGATGGGTAGAGTAGATAGTAAAGCATACTCATTTTTTCTTGTCATATGTATTGTAACTGCCCAGCATCCAGATATTTACTATATACTTTGTAGATGTGCAATAAAATTTCAAGTGTTCTCATTCCCTGAGCAATTCTGTACACAGCCCAGATCTCATATAATGTTTAAGGGACTTAATAATAAGTTAGAGTACTAATTAGTAGAGACAATAGCCAACACCCATGATTTATAGCAAATGCCCAACAGATGATTATACTGCTGAACCACAAGTAAACCCTTTTAGCAATGATCCTTTGCAATTAATTGCACATCAATTTACTTATTTTTGCTCCTTTATATATAAAAAAGGAAATGTTGGCTTTGAAAGGTAGACTTTCTGGTGGTTGCAGGTGTTTTTCCTGATAGATGCCATTGGTATGCAGAGACAGAAGCATTTTCAGATGGGATGAACTTCTCATGTGCTGCTTTGTTTAGTATGAAATATTATTCTCCACTTGAGTGATGTTTGCATTTCTTTCCAACACAGTTGGTTTGATTTGTGACCCAAATAAAATGATATATACACTACTAATGGAATAAGATATTTAAGATTCTTGGGGCGGGGCTACAGAGGACAGCAATCTGACAGAATTATTTCACTGCATTTTGGGGTATACTGAGTTTTATATTTTTAACACTAAAGTCACGTAAGGATATTAAGGATGTAAGTCTGATCTGAATGCACAGCAACTGGATTGCTATAATGGACTTAAAGAAACGTTAGTGCTCACATTATTGACCCAAAAGGCAGTAAAAGGATTAACATGACAGAATGTTCCTACCTAAACTTTACGGTCTATTGGGTGCAAGGCCACTGTCTAGAAAATGCCAAAGTGCTGTCTTACAAGTAAATAGTGTGTGCTCTCAAAATCAGCATGCATTCCAAAATAAGTACTGAACTCATATACAGCCATCATTTGAAAAGAGCTGCTAGGGTCCATCAGTTAAGCAATACACGTAAGATACAGATTTAAGCAAGTAAATATTGTACTTTAAAATGCCTAGATAAAGCACTAAAATATCAGTAAACAGGCATATTCAATATGGTTCCTTTTGAGACTGGAAATACTGAGATAAATTATGTACACATGATACTATGTCATTAACAATTAAAAATTGTTTGTTCTGATTGCTTACATACATACATAATCTTATTTTTTATGAAAAACAAGAACAAATTGCATGGAAATTTACAGATCAAAACTGTGATTAATGTTATGGTAATTAAAGCAAGTCCAGTGGTGTGACTGACAATTCTTTAATTTCTTGTTCAGTCCCGTTGATATCACAATTAGATTCATCTAAATAAAAGGATGCAAATTCTGAATTCTAGAACTACTTTCTATTTTTTACCTAAAATTTATTTCAAGGAAAACTTTGGCCTACAGCTTTACAAAAAAACGAAAATTAAAAAAAACATACAAAACATGCACACATTTTATAACTCTTCAGTTGTATCTCCCCAAGTATTTTCAGAAAGAAAGAGGGGAGAAAGTCCTGAAAGATGAAAAACAGAAAGTCAACAAGTTTTCAGTTTTGTAAACAACTTCCCACCTCCCCCAAATACTGGTTTTTAGAGAGTTTGAATTATCTAGCTAAATACTGGAAAAATTAAATAAAGTGTTTCATGAAAATATTTAAGTAAAATGATATATTTTAACTTTGTCCTGAAGAACAGTTTTTCAAATAACCATTCCTACCTTATTGTAGTCCCATCCCTGCAAATGAATCACTGTGTGGCTTTGACATATCAATTAATCCTTGTATTGGTATCCTGCCTATTTTATGAAAACAATCCTTCTTCCTTTATTCTGAATTAATTCTTAATATTTTATTTCATTATTTTCTGAACATCAATGGTGTCTCTCAAGACATACTTTGACAGAACTAATTACTAAGGACCAAGTGACCTGTATGTTGCCTATTCTCTCAAACAGGCCTGGAAATCCTGCAGGTTAACACTCATGTTTTCTATCCTTCATCATCAGATAAGAAGATTAGGCCTAAAGAACGCATGGATCTTTGGGGTTCTCCCAATAGAGGCTGTTGGCACTGGATTTATGACCTAGATACTTTGTTCCAGGCAGACCCAAATCCACAGCTTCACCACAACTTCACCATTCGATAATAGGCAAATTTTATTGATGCACAGTGAGAGCAGAAAAGAATAACGCAGGTGTCATGGGGTGGATTTGGAAGCAGGAGGGACTCCTGAGAAGACAAGTTGTCCCTCTGTACTCACCCCAGCAGAAGGAAAGATAGCTGCCAGCACACGCGGCAGCACGTTGCAATTCCAGAGTGAATACTTGCTCCAGATTGGTGGGAGCCAAGCCTTGCAGAGTACTTCCAGCCCCAGGAAAGGGCAACCAGGGAGAGACTACAGCATCAAGCAGGCTGAGACACTGAGACACTCTCCCCTAGATGCCCGTCTGTAGGATCTACAGCAGAGCAGGAGCATCAGAAAGCAAGCAGAGGTGGTCAGAGGACCACTGCTTGAGGAAGTCCCACCACTGGGAGTTTGACCAATTGAGTGCAGCCAGTCAGAAGCTGTCCTGAACCAGTAGGTGTGGGGAAAGGGAGAAGGAAGATTTGGCGTGCTCAAACCCCTCTCAGAGGGCAGGATTCCTATACTGAGCCTAAAGGCAGTGTGTCTGTTTGTTTTTTTTCCTTTTGTTTCATTTGTATGTCTTGCCTCAGCTAAGGTTCTTTTTTTTTCATTTGGAACTCATTCCCCTCCACTAAGAGTGCCTGGACAACGGATTGGGGTGGTGGCCTCCAAGTTGAGCTGGCCTTATTGGAGGAAAAGTTTGGTCCCGGAGTCAGGTGTTATAGCTAACTGTCTCGGGTGCTGTGTTGTAACGACTAGAAGTAAGTCAGCTTGTAACCTCTCTGTGACCTGTCTATAAAGAATGAGGTAAGGCACCCTCAACTGGAGTGCAGTGTGCAACTTTAAGTGCCATGCACAGCCCTGTAGAGTGCGCAGTGCACCACTCCTGCATAAGGCCCATTGATTGACACCTGTGTGGGTGCTTGAGGGTTGTTGAGCACATATATGTGGTATGTGTGAGACTGCCTGAGGGTGTCTGGACTAGAGTGGGATTGAGTGTGAATGCTTGAGGTGATTGTTTGAAGTAGTCAGTGAGATAGAGAGAGAGAATAGTGATTGAGTGGGTGAGGAATAGAGCTGGTGAATTGTAAGTGACCAATCACTGGTATGAGTCCAAAGGGTGGATTGTGGAGATTCACTGCCCAGAGCCTGATCACCAAGGCACTTTACCAGTTCCCACCTTTGGAGATCTTCCCTCAACCACTATAGTAAGGGTGGGCTCCTTGGACTGTTCCCACAGGTATGTTTACCACAAAAGAAGCATTCCTCTATTCTGTGGTGAATATCACCTTCCTCCCTCTCCCCTCCTGTTCTGGATGTGGGTCTCTCTCTTCTATGCTCAGAGTGCCTGGAAGATGGGTTCCACAGTGGCTGCCTGAGGCGCAGTCCATGTCTGAGTGACTGAAGCGATATTGAATAAAGAAAAATCTCTCTCAATCTCTCTCCCTCTCCCTCTCCCTCCTCTAATAAATCTTCCACCATCCCTGACTGCATTGATAGTATAGAACTAGGATATAGGTATATTGATAAGGATATTTAAGAATATAGTTTATATGAGTGTAGGGATAGGATTTTTAATTATATAGTGAATTAGTGTGAATTACTTACCTGTTTGCTTGTTCACATGTTTGTTATTGTTGGTTATAAAAATAAACCATTTAATTTGTGCCAGTTAAATATATGAGTGAATGGTTTTAATTAGTCAGACTCTGATCCATTGCCAGGCTAATTGGGCCGTGATAGAGACATCCTGATTGGTCTGTGTGACCGGACGGCCCCTTAGGGGTGCCGTGACCTCCCCTAGTGCCCTTGCTTACCGTGCCAAGTCTGGGTCCTGAACGCACCCTCTGTCTCGCCTGCCATGTCTTTGATCTAATATTGTATCAATGGGAGGCTGCCTTCCAGACTGCCTTCCAGACTTGGCACGGGGCCGGTCCTACTAAACCGGCACTTCCGGAACTACTCCCTATACTGGCCCTCGCTGGCCTGTCTCCCAACTGTTCCAAGTAGCCCGCCGTCCCTTTGGGCCTTCTCTCAATGTATGCCCGCTCCTGGGGGGTCTTCTCGCTATGTGTATGCCCTCCTGGGGCCTTCTCCCAATGTATGCCCACTCCTGGGGGCCTTCTCACTATGTGTACGCCCTCCTGGGGCCTCCTCCTAATGTATGCCCGCTCCTGGGGGGTCTTCTCGCTATGTGTATGCCCTCCTGGGGCCTCCTCCTAATGTATGCCCGCTCTCGGGCCTGGACCAGTGCTCCCCGCGCCCCTGGCCCACACTCGGGCCTATACCTGCGCTCCCCACGCTGCTTGCCTGCTCTCAGGCCTGTACTCGCACTTCCCGCGCTTCTCGCCCGACTTGGGCCTACGCCTGCACTTCCCGTGCGCCTTTGCCCGCGCTGGGGCTATACTCACGTTTCCCATGCTCAGGGCTCAGGCGTCTTTAGCCTCACCTGGCCCCAGACCCCTGTTAGGGTTCTATGCCCGACTTGGGCCTTGCTTGTGCTTCCCATGCCTCGCCCGCGCTCAGGCCTAGTCTCGCGCTTCCTGCGCACCCTTGCCCGCACTCGGGCCTAGTCTCGCGTTTCTCATGCTCGGGGCTCAGGCGACCTCAGCCTTACCTGGCCCCAGACTATTTCTAGGGTCGTATGCCCGACTCGGGCTTCTCACAGTTGGGGCTCAGGCAGCCTTAGCCTTACCTGGCCCCCCCAGACCCGCCTTCTTGGGCCTATGCCCCACTGGGCCTATTCGCGCTTCTCGCGCCCTCGCGCTTCTCGCGCCCACGCCCACTGGGCCTACAGTGCTTCTCGACCCTCGCACTTCTCGCACCGCCGCGCTTCTCACGCCCTCGCCCACTGGGCCTCTTGCCTGTGCTCGCATAGCCCGCACCGGAGTCTCTTCCCCGTGCCCGCATAGCCTGCACCAGGCTCCTACTCGCACTTCTTGCGCTGACTACAGCGCCCTCCCTGGTGCTCGGAGCACCCCCACCTTACTGGGGTACCTCCTCTTGAGGCCTCCTCCACCCCTACAGCCTTGCCCGGTCCTCTGGTCTTATACAAACAAACACAAGCCATAAGCCAACCAGCTATAACACAAAACACAAAGCCCCTCGGCTACAACTTAGGTTCCCCACCAACCTGGCTAATCTCCATATCCCTGCCGGGGTTCTGTCCACCCGGCGTCCGCATGCTTAATGCACAGCACGGCCCTGCCTGCTCTTGCAGAGCTGCTTCTCCTTAGGCTGCCAGAAGGCAACTAACTCTGGCCTTGGCCTGCCCTGCTTATAAAGGCCAGGCCCTGCCCCCTTCTGGTCAGCTGACCCACTTGGTTGCTTAAGCAACTCACACCTGTGCTGCCCTTGAGTGGCAGCTAAGTCCGTGTTACCATTATCAGTAGCAGGCGTCTTAACGTCCTGCTACACAGCACCATCTAGTAGCAGGCACCCTAGTGCCCTGCTACAGTCTGTCAATCACATTGGGGGCAAAAACTGCCCCCCACTGTCCTGGACTTGAGGGACTGCTGCTAATTAAGCACTGCTAATTAGGTGCCAATTAGGTCTGAGGTCAACAGCCTCTGGGTCATATCTGAAGGCCACTGGGCTCAGCTCCCTCCAAGCTGGAGAGCAGGAGATAGATTAGCTCTGCCTGGGATAGAGGTATCCCGGAGCGCTTTACCCTGGAATAGTTGATCTAAAGGTGTGGTGAGAATGGGGTATAGGGAAGGAGGACCCCATACTAGTCCCAGCAAATAATCTGAGGTGATCCTTCCCCAGGGAACCAACTCCTGAATTAAAAATAAGAAACACCAAAGTCATGGTGGGCAAAAAGACATCATCATGGAGGGGCTGAAGGAGACAACCATAGCACCTCCCTAGCTCGTTTGCACATGGGGAAGACATCAACTCACCAAGGGCCAAGACCTTATAGCACCTATCATCGACAGCAGGCAAGGCAAACAATTTTATATCTACTAGTCTGAGAGCTGTCACAGAGGGAAGTTATGTCTGGGCAGTGCACGAGCTTTACCCTGAGGTTCTTTCTCAAATGTCAGATGTCAGCAGCCTGAAAGTTGAAGGCTAAGACTCACCCCCTGCTCCCCGCCCAGTGAGGAGACTGAGACATGGTGGTGTGCCCTCTGTCCGTAGTGGCCTCAGGTTCTGCCATCAGGGACACTTTTCTGCTCTGAAATATGTCCTTTTGTATCCTTTCCTCCTCTGATGACTCTTCATTTCCAGGGAACGTTGATTGGTTTCCCTCTGGTCATCATATTGTTCATGTTCTGTCCTGTCAGCATATTCCTTTGTTTCACAAACCGATCACATGCACACATCTTAATTTGGTTATTTACCAGTCTCCTAATTTGGCCCGTTCAGCTAAACCAGAAATCCGAGGGACTCTGCAGTTGGGCACTGTAACCGAATGCCACCTTATCTCATGTTATGGAGCAGTGTGGTACATGTCTTCAATTTCCCAACCTGTGTATGCCCGCTTGTCTGTTGACCTCAGACATGGTGTCTGCTAGTTCTGGACACAGTGGGCCTTGAAGGAAACTTTGTCATAAACAGGCTTTTAGAAACCAATTAACCCTTCCCATTGCCCTGGACCAGTGTTCTAATGCAATATCTACTTTACCTACAAGCCAATTCCTGACAGCAAACCTCTAAATATCATTTTCCAACCATCACATCAGAGGCAACTAGCTAGGCAGAGGCCTAATGTGTCTGCACTACTTACCAGCTATTTATGGCTATCCTTGACCAGAAGTGGCAAAGTTATTGAAGAAAATTCAACAAACTTTGAGAATTTCCTTGACAGATGATGCCCCCGACACCACATTAATGCTGGCAAACAGTTTAGCCTGTTCCTGGTGAGACTGGTTGTCGAGAGAACACTGGGTATGGACAGGCATTCATTGGTAGCCTTGGCAAAAATATCCTGTTAGTACAAAAATACAGCATTTCCCTGACTGAAGAACCCAAAAGTTGCCTCAAAGGTGAGCACTCAAGCTGGGGCACAATAAGGAGCTGCCCCCTCTCCCCACCTCCAAGGGAGCCTCAACACTGACAGCTTTCCCTCTCCCCACCCAGGAAAGGGGGCAGGCTCTCAAAGATCAACCAGCAGCAGCTGAAAAGCAATAACTTTTCAACCTCTAGAGAACCTCTAGAGCTTTTGCAGCAGCACAGAAAATCCCCATCACCCTAACCCTAACCCTACAAACAGCAAGAATGGCTGTTTGATTTTTGGAGTGCTTCAAGGGAATATATAGCTCTAGCCCATCCATGGCCTTTGTATACCAGAGTTGCTAAATTATGTCTCTAGTAGAATGCCTTTTACCAAAAGGTGACCTTACTCAGGTCATTTTTCTTCTATGATGTCAGACAGAGCTGGCCAGAGAGCATCGGGTCCCTAGATTGGCCTTAAATAAAGCACCGATTGAAATCCCTTTGCAGTTAATGGAAAGTATTCAAGTTGAGTATGCAGTCCATAGCCACTCTAAAACTGTTAAAGTCAACCTTCACTTACAAATCATCACTTATTGTAGTGACTTATCAGTCACTTGGCTGGCATGTGTAGACACATTGCTATTACAGTCTAGTCAACATCCCCCTACTATATGACAGTCACTTTAGAGTACAAAGCAATCCCATCACACTTATTTTATATTGACAGTTGTGCGAATCCATTGTCACATCATAGATATTTCCTTGTCATAACTTAACTACATTTTAGTCATATGATAGTTACTATTTTTTAGAACACTTTGAATCTGCTACATGGAGAAAGCCGGGTGCTAATCTGGTAATAGCACTTGCTGCTGAGTCACCATTTACCTTTACTGGTGAGAAAAACAGTTTGCAATGATGACATATGAAGATCTTTGGATTTCCATCAACAAGTCTTTAGTCTTTTCCCAGCAGTCTTTCAATTCTTTTTAAAGATTGCATTAAAGTAGGACCTAATTATATTTATACAATCAGATCCATATTGTGCATATACATCTCATTCCTGCCATTCAAATGTCTGCTGTAATTCCACAGATAGATGAGATTTGTCTTATTCTTATTAAAGCTGCGTGAATAATTTAGGACATAGTAGGCAAATTTTGTTTCTTTCTGTTTGCACATTGTCTGTCACCAGCAAGTGATCTTCTCAAATGTATTCAGCATAAAAATTCTCTGTATAACTCTTTTCAACTAAGTCATAAGCCATACACTGTGAGTATCCAGTAATCGATATTTGAGTTGTTTTGTCTAGGTACATATATTACATGGTACATCTTTATTCCCTGCCTGATGAATAAGAAATTTAGTGGACGGACATTAAGTGCCACAAATTGTTAGTGTTCCATTGACTGCAATAGAGTTGCATCCATTTAAACCCCCTGAGAACTGATCTTCAGTTTCTGATGCAAATCATGCTCATGCTCTGAATAGTCTCAAGAACAGACATTTTTAAATTTGCCCTTTTAAATTATTATCGTTCCAGTAAACTAGTTCACTACAGTGTTTGCAGGAAAAGAACAGAAGAGGAATATAGTATAATCTAAGAGAATTAGTTTTAAAAAGGTAAAATCCTGAATTTGTTGAAACCTATACTCCAGAGTTAAACTTCTAGCTTTGGGCTTCAGTGCCAATATGCTGTATATTGCACACGGGAGGAAAATGTGTTGAAAGAATCTGTGTTTCTTGTCTGTCACTTACACCTTTTTATATTAAAGAGCAAAATCAGGAATATATGGTGGATCTAATATAGATGGGACACCTTTCTACTTACTTTCACTCTCCATAGCTATAGTAGTAATACTTTCAAAAACAAATGAGCCTTTTTATACCTACTTTTATTTGTCTAGCACTCAAATTGTAAAGAAAGTCTATAAAATAGTTGCACTCTGTAACTTGCGATATTAAATCCAACCACCAAAATAATGAGCAAACAGCTTTCTGTTAAAAATAGATCTGGCTGTAACCTTCATTAAAGGAGTTAAATGCATTCCATCACAATGGCACACTCCAAGATAAACACAGTTTATTATCTGGAATTATTTTCTGGGTAATAAAAATTGAAGTACAATGCTTACTGTCATATATTGATTAAGGTAATAGAAGTGTGGGATGCTACCAAAAGGTTTTTTTATTCTTGAACAGTGACTGTGATTAATTTCAAGCAATTGTTTTCCAGCACACTCTTTTTCTGGATATTTTTAAATAAGAAGTAGATCTAAGTTATACCATTTTATTAAAAAAAAATAATTAAAATAATTAAATATGGTAAAATATTTTAAATCAATAAATATTCCTTGTTGATATATTATATCTGAGTGGTTTCCTTTATTCATAAAAACATGCAGAATAAGGAGTCTAATAATCAAAATTCTATCCATGCTCCCATTTGTCCAGTATTACATGGTTTGCCTAAGTAATGCATTTGCTATATGCTGTTCATTAAAATGTTCAACTGCGCGAAGTCCAACTACAGCATGCACCAGCTATAATGGTGAGTGAATAAAGCATAAATAACCCTAGTGACTGTGAATAATAAGCCTGTAAAGGCCAAGAGAGTCTCTGCAGTGAGTTCAAAATAATGAGTCAACTAGTAAGAGACTTAACCCCAAGTTGAAATGGGCTGTATGTAGGGCTGTGCAAAAGAGCACTGTTTCATTTCAACTTCTGTTTCACCATTTCAAAGGGACAGTGTTTCATTTCACTGTTTTCAAGCACTGTTCCATTTTGCTTAGTCAAAACTGTTTTGCTGTTTCGATGCTGTTTCAATGCGTTTTGACGTTTCGGCTATAATGGGGAATCACAAAACTGCCTATAACTTTGTCTTTTCTTGCCTGATTTGGATGCAAATTGCAGGGATGGTAGCCCCCTTTGAGAGCATGGAGTCTGCCATGTTTCAAGGAGATAGGTGCAAGGAGTTTTGTGAAACTGCACCTCAAATTGTTCAAAACAAAACTAGTATCACTTGCCGGCAGCAGCATCATGCTGTCATCCCACATGCAGAACTTCCCGGAGTGCAGCGTGGGCTGTGCCAGGAAGACTCAGGTGCTAGTACTGGCCCCAGCCAGCAGCAGCAGCACAATGAATGCTCCACAGCTGGTGAGTGTGGACCTTT
This sequence comes from Gavialis gangeticus, assembly GCF_001723915.1. Classification (NCBI taxonomy): domain Eukaryota; kingdom Metazoa; phylum Chordata; order Crocodylia; family Gavialidae; genus Gavialis; species Gavialis gangeticus. The sequence continues at coordinate 153,661,420 of NW_017728992.1, forward strand.
AAAAAAAAAAGCCCTGCACTCACCGGCTCTGGCAGTGGTAATTGGGACCTCTTGGTGCTCGTGGAAGAGCCCCCTCATGCAGCGCAGGGCAGTGAGGATCATCCCCCACCACCTAGCACCCACGCGGCAGCTACACCATTGCATGGATGCAGCACAGCTCAGCAGGGCACTGTGCGCTGTCCCGGAGCTGGGGTGTATCCACCTGTCAGCCAGAGCTCCTGGTTTGATTCGCCAGCTCTCTGATCATTCCCCCAGCTCTTCCTGGGTGAAGCGGTCCCCAGATCTGTGTGCAGGGTTTCACCAGGCTGCTGCTGCTGGCTAGGCAAATAGCCCAGAGCTGCCATCATCCCCAGCTGTCAATGGCAGCCTGCTGTCATCCACGTCATCCAGGGGCCTGTGCCCCCCCCCACCCCCAAGGAAGAACTAGAAGTGATCAGAGAGCTGAGGGAAAATTAGGGAGCTGGGGAATTGAATGGGGAACTGGTGGAATGTTCAGGGACCTGAACATTCCCCCAGCCCCAGCGCGATTCCCCAGCCTGCGTTTGATTCCCCAGCTCTCCAGTCATTCCACCAGCTCTTCCTGGGCCCTGGTCTGTGCATCAGGTTTCAGCAGGCTGCTGCTGCAGGCTGGGGACAGTGGAAACATTGCAGTCTTCCCTGCTCTCGATGCAGGCTTTGCCAAGTGGCTGCCACTGGCCCCAACCTGCAGCAGCAGCCTGCTGAATCCCTGCATGCAGATCAGGAGCCCATGCCTCCTGGGAAGAGATGGGGAAGCGATCAGAGAGCTGGGGAATCGAACCAGTCAATATCAAAGCAGTCCTTCCCCTTTCTTTCCCCCTCTCCCCGCTCCCTTTCCTTAGTTTCTGTGTAGCTGCAAGCAAGCTTGGCTTTGAAACTTGAAATGTTTCAAAACTTTCAAAACATTTTAAGTGCCCTCATTTTGTTTCGAAGCTGTTTCAAAGCCTTTCATTTGGTTTCGATTTCACTGTTTCAAGCTCAAAACACATCAAAACAGCTTTGAAACAAAACACCTGTTGAAATTTCACACAGACCTAGCAGTATTCATGTTGTAAATCAGGGATCCAGTGCCAGTTCAATTTAGTTTTGTTTGTTTAATTTCCATCCATTTAAAATCATTGTTAACTAAAAAGTCATACATGATTTATTCCAACGGACAGCTAAAAGACATCAATAATGACCAGATGTTTCAAGGTATTTAAGTGCATAAAAATGTAGTTAGGATTTACTTCTAAGCAACTTAGGTGCCTAACTCAATAAAATGGAAGTTTTGAAAATCCTATTAGGTACATATCTGCACATTTCAGGAACCTGAATACTTTTGAAAATCTAGCCCTGGGAATTTTTCCTGCATATGGACTACAGACTACACAGTATAATGTTAAAGCTTTATGAAAATTAATCCCATCACAACTTTATGCTTCACACAAATTTACACATGCCCATGTACAAAATGAGCACAATGTATATAACTAGCCCAGAGGAATGGGCATGCTTGTTGAGAAAAGGAAGTCTTCCATCTTAATTTACTGGTAGACCACACAACCCCTGTGCTATGACTGTAGTACAAGCTGAAGTAGTAAATTAGATTCTTAAACATCATGCATTTCAGACTTTGGGCCAGTCCCTCTATGGGCAGCAGTATCAACCATCTTCTAGTCCAGCCCCAGATTCTGTTATAAATGGCTGTGAAGGAAAGTTGTCAGAACAGTTCTAAGATCAACAGTAGGTGAAGGATTTCTCATAACAACTTCTCTACAACTTGGCCTCACGGCACAGCAAAACCATATAATTTGTATTCCTTTTGAACCATTTTTCATGTGCTGAAAGAGAGAATCACTATTGACTCACTGTAATAAACATAAGCTAATCTGTCACAAAGACTTATGTAAAACATTTTTTATTTTAAATCAATCATAAATACATATTTCTCTCCCCTCACACATTTTGGATATAACTTTTACCTAGATATTTTATTTAATAGAAATAAGTCCCCTGTGCTGTCACTTACATACTGTCATTTCAAATAGAGAAGATATATTCAGCATCTAGTCTTCCTAGGATAATAGAGAATCTCATGGGGTTTCTTTTTCTTGGAGAAGGGGGGTGTTGTTTGTTTTTTTTAATATATAAATGTCCATTTTAAAACCAACGCTCCTGGAATTGTTATAAATAAGGTATTGGACCTAAGCTATCATAAAAATATGGAGAACATACATCCCTACTCCAACACTTTCCATTAAATAATAATTTTTAGGAAAGATTCTGCATGGTAGATAATTCCTCTGCAAACCATAGAACAAATGATGCACAACTGAAGGTATCAGGTATGACTCATGAAAAAAGTCTAAACTGCAGAGGAAAAACCTGAGAACTGAGTCATCAGTACTGATAGCAATAATCAGGAAAGCCTCAGCACACATGTTACAGCCCTTCTTAATTAGAATACCAATTTTTCTAAGAAAGTATGACATCTTGGAGTAGGAACTTGTGATAACTCATGAATGAATGTCAGGATTTCACCAGGGCAGGTGATCCTATAAACTGTATGTCATAACTTAGGGCTTGGATTCATAGATTCATAGATTATAAAGGGATGGAAGGGACCTCGCCAGATCATCAGGTCCAGCCCCCCTGCAGTAGGCAGGAAAGACATCTGGGATCAATTAGAATCAACTGGGACAACTGGGTTTGCATAGTTCAGGTTACCTCAGAGAAGTGACTGTCTAGTCTAGTCCAAGGTAGGTGATTGCATCACCTCTGGAGGGAGTTTATTCCATAGAATGGGCACCCTAATGTGAAGAAATTTTTCCTAGTGTTAAACCTGAAGCAGACTTCCATTTGTGGCCATTACTCCTGGCTTTCCCCAAGGGTGCCCTGGTGAACAGTTGTTTGGCAAGCCCTTGATGCATTCCCCGATATAGTGGTAAGCTGCCACCAAGTCCCCTATCAGCATTCTCTTTTTTAGGCTGAAGAGACCAAAATCCCTCAGCCTTTCTTTGTATGGCTTGCCTTGCAAGTCTCTGATCATATGGGTGGCTCTTCTCTGGACTCTCTCCAGCTTTTCCACATCCTTGTTGAAGTGTGGCACCCAGAACTGGACTCAGTACTCCAGCTGCAGGCTCACCAATGCAGAGTAAAGCAGAATAATCACTTCCTTGGTTTTCCTTGAGATGCATCGGTTGATGTATGCCAGAGTATTGTTTGCCCTGCTGGCTACAGCATCGCACTGATGGCTCATGTTCATACTATCATCTATTCTTATCCCTGGGTCCGTTTCAGTCGTGATGCTAGCCAGTTTGGCACCGTTGAGTCTGTATGCATGTTGAGGGTTGTTTGTCCACAGATGGAGCACTTTATACTTCTCAGTGTTGAACTTCATCTAGTTCTGATCCACCCAACTTGCCAGCCTGTCTAGGTCTGCTTGTATCTGAAGCCTATTTTCAAGCATGACCACACTCCCCCATAACTTGCTGTCATCCACGAACTTGGCCAATGAGCTCTTTACCCCCACATCCAAATAATTTATAAAGTTGTTGAAAAGCACTGGACCAAACACGGACCCCTGAGGGACACCACTGCCCACTTCTCACCAGGACAACACAGATCTGTTCATTGGAACTCTCTGGGTCCTACCCCACAGCCAGCTTCCTACCCACCCAACTGTCAAGCAGTTAAGCCCGCAATCCTCCAATTTTCCTGTGAGGACATCACAGGATACCAAATCAAAGGCCTTTTGGAAGTCTAGTTATACAATGTCAACCTCCTCTCTCTTATCCAAGTGGCAAGTTACCTGGTCATAGAAGAAGATGAGATTGTAAAGACAAGACCTGCCTGCAACAAAGCCATGCTGGCTGTCATTCAAAATCCTACCTTCTGCAAGTATCACACACAGATTCCTTGATGAATTTTTCCAGGATTTTCCCCGGGATAGAAGTTAGTCTAATTGGCCTACAGTTGCCCGGGTCCTCTCTCCTCCCCTTCTTCAAGATGAGCACAACATTGGCCCTCTTCCAGTCCACAGGGACCTCCTCTGAGCACCATGAGTTCCGCAAGAGTTTCGCCAGAGTTCCCATGAAGACTTCAGCCTGCTCCTTCAGCACTCTTAGATGAAATTAATCCAGTCCTGATGATTTATAAATGTCTACATTTTCTAACTGATCATGAACTAGCTCAATGTCAAGGTGGTCATTCCCACCACGCCCATTCTGAACCTTATCTAGTCCGGTGAAATACTGAATCAAAGTAGTCATTCAGGAGTTCAGTTTTCTTCTGAGTGTCAGTAACCAGCTGTTCTGAGTTGTTAAGCAATGGCCCCACACCTCCATTTGTTTTCCTCCTGCTCCCTACATACGTAAAGAAGGACTTCTTATTGTCTTTGATTTCTGTTGCTAATTTGAATTCAGTCACCACCTTAGCCTTTCTAATCTACTTCCTACAAGTGTGGGCCATTGTTATATAGTCCTCCTTGGGGACTACTGAAGTTTCCATTGTTTGTGTGCCTCTTTCTTTTTTTTCAAGAGGACCATGATATCCCTATTAAGCCAAAAGGGCTCACCAGCACTTCTACTACTTTTCCTCCACATGGGAATGGACATCTTTTGTATTTTGAGGATCATGTCCTTGAGGAACAACCACACTTCATGCACTCCTTTCACCTTTTGTCCCTGGTCCTGCAGCGCTTCCCCTACTATTGCCCTAAGCCTGTTGAAATTCATTTTTTTGAAGTCCAAAACTTCAACCCTGCTAGCTGATTTGTATGCCTTGTAATGGACAGTGAATGTGATGTTTTCATGGTCACTGTTGCCCAGGCTACTCTTTATATTCAAATTACTCACCAGATCATCTCCTTTGGCATAGACAAAGTCTAGGAGTGAGTTACCTCTGGTTGGCCAGTGCACTTCCTGAGTCAGGTATTGCTCTTCGATACAGGTCAGGAAGCAATTCAACGGATACGACTTAGCTGTGTTTCTCCCAAGAGATGTCTGGGTAATTGAAGTCATCCATGATGACCATGTCCCATCTGTGCACAGCCTCTGCCAGTTTCATAGATTGCATAGACATTACGGCTGGAAGGGAGGATCATCGAGTCCAGCCCCCTGCCCCAAGGGCAGGAAGTCAGCTAGGGTCAAAGGATCCCAGAAAGCGGAGAAGAGCCTGACTGTAGTAGTCATCATTATCCTGCTTGTGGGCCCTGATGGCACGAAGTCTGCCTTCCTGGGCCTGGAGCTCAGTCACCTGGGACTCCAGGGACCTCACTAAGGAGCATACACTGCAGCTGGGGGTGACCTTGCTCCCATTCCCAGTTGCTGGCAGCTGTACCAGGCGGCCCCCACAGCCCGGTGCCAGGGGCTCTGTCTGGGTGGAGGCCAGAACCCTAGACTCCATCTGGGTGGAGGCCTAAGTGGTACAAAGGAAGGGAGCACCAGTTGGGGCTGAGGTGGGAAGCCATGATGTATGATGCGTCCCCACCATTGTATGGTAATAGGCTATGCTACCACCAATGAACTGGCCAAGGAACTGGCCTGCGAACTGCCTGCAAACTGCTTCTCCTGTTTGCAGTCCCTGTTGACTGGCTCGCTGAACACAGGTCACAGGAATTCTAGAAAGTAAATTCCAAACTCTGCTGCATACTGTGGTGACTCATCATGTATTTAGTGCTTTGTTACTTTTAAATATCCAAAAGAAGCTCGCAAGTATCATGCTACAAAATGAACTGAAGCAAGTAGCACTTGACTCTTATTTTTTCTGTTACTTATTTAGACCCAGATAGCAGCCATAATCAGAGCTCCATTGTTCCAGACACTGTTCAGATACAATAATAAGAGACATGCCTTTTCTCCAGGTTGCTAAGACAAGAGACAACAAAGATTTTGGGTAAAAAATAGGGCAAAGAGGAAAAAAAGCAATAAAAAAGTGTATAGTTTTGCATAGTTCAGGTATTCTGTAATTTGGTTCTTAATAATTCCAAGTCATTTTAATTTTTGTTGCTGTTGGGAGTATTTTAATAAATAAAGTCAAATATTCTCAACTGATTCACAGTAAAATCAGCAACAGTTTATGATTTCCTGTAGGACTCACTAATGCAATGATATTTAAGGAGAGATCTGAAGAATGGGGGGTGACATTATGGTTTATTTTCAATACAGTGTTTCCTGGACAAGAGACAGCATGAAAGGGAGCCTAGAAGACAAGCAGAAGGCAAGCCTAGAAGACAAGTAATGGACAAAGGGACAGATGAGGCTAGTATTGCCAGTGAAAAAGTTCGGGTGACGTGTGAAAAGAGACAAAACCAAACAGTCAGTGAGGGGCAGAGCTGAGAAAGGTCTTTTAAGGAAAGGACAATAAATTAGAACTTGAGGCACCGATGTCAGAGAACTTGATGGGGAGTTTCAAAGATGTGGTGTGGGGTAAACAGTAAATGAAAAACAGTTTTGACCATTGCTAAATCTAAGCCACACTTTCTGAATAGAAGGGAAATATATCTTGGTACTGTATGGATTACACAGTAGAGATGTCTGACATACTTACTTTGAAACTGGACTTTACTACC
>NW_017728992.1:153672990-153688759 GCF_001723915.1 Gavialis gangeticus
GCACCGATGTCAGAGAACTTGATGGGGAGTTTCAAAGATGTGGTGTGGGGTAAACAGTAAATGAAAAACAGTTTTGACCATTGCTAAATCTAAGCCACACTTTCTGAATAGAAGGGAAATATATCTTGGTACTGTATGGATTACACAGTAGAGATGTCTGACATACTTACTTTGAAACTGGACTTTACTACCTTAGCATGTATTTGTTTGGTATCTGCTAAAATTTTAATTCTAACAATGACTAATAAGGTTTTCTATGACTGGAAAAGTCTAAGGCATTTTTTCTCACCAGAATGTGGACTCTGAAAGAACATTGTTAGATGAGGAAGTTGCTGGATGCAATTTTAGAAGCAATGCTTCTACCAAAGAGCTTTACAGATAAGCAAATTTGTAGTATAGGGTGTCAACACCTGGACAGAACTGAGAGCAACAAGAAAACACTTAAAGGGCACCCAGCATGCTTCACTTTGGGCATTTTACCAAGTGCTGGAAAAACCCTGGGCACTCTACCAAGTACTAGAAAAAAATAACTGAATTTGCTTTGATAATCTTCTGTCAAGCCCTGAAAAACTTGGAACCAAAAAAGCACCACTTTTCAATTGGTGCAAACACAAGACCAGATCAGAAAGCCTTTGCTCACAATGAAATTAGTGTGGTTCCTTATATAAATAACTGCTCAATATTCTGAGTATGGGGCTTGCAAGTTATCCCAGTATGTTTATTTTTGTTTAGATATACAGCAAAAAGCCAAGAACCTTGCCCAGATATGGGCAGATCCAGGACTGGGGCACTGAGGGTGTGGCCACAACCCCATGCCAGAATCCATGGGGTTGTCCAAACATGGACCATGTTTGGACAAGGCCCTTCTTGGCTTCATGCTGTATGTTCAAACAGAAATAAACATACTGGGATAGCTTGGGATGCAATGGCACAGTCACACCTCCTCTGCCTGGGTGCCATGTGTGCTGTGACCTCTATGGGCTCACCCGCTGGTATGCATGGGATCTGTCCAGAGTCCCTGCTTTCAAGCAGCTCTGGAGCTTGCTGCTTTTCACTCTTCCCTTCCACTCTTCCCAACCTTCCTTCCCTCCCCACCAAATTCTGTAGCAAGGGAAATGAAGGAATGAGCAGCAGCAGTACAGTCTCTGGAGCTTTGTGAAAGCAGGGGTTAAGCATCACTGCTAGCCACTTGTCCCATCCTTGTCCCTGCAGCTGCACCCCCTCTGCATCCACCCCAGTGTCCAAACATATTTGAACACATTTAAAGTAACACCTTAAAATCAGAAGTTGCTCTTCAGCCCATCCCCACTCCAAAACAGAAGAGCTAAACAAATGCCTGGTTTACCTGCAAACATGTGTTCTCAGTGCACCTCTCTATCTTTGAAAGCATGTGGAGATAGACAAGTTTTAAAGCATAGTTTGATGCCCAGCAAACCTGGAGTGTCTCAGACTGAATGAGGGTAGGTTAATTCCAAAGTTGGGGCTTCCTGTGGAAATCACTCTGCTATAAGCCTAGTAGCTTTTTAGGATCCTCTGCTAATTGTTCCCCTCCAAGAGACAGAACCCAGGTCTGTTTAGGACTTTAGGGGTCAATACCAACACCCACTGAAGGCTGATAGGCAGCTGATGCAGATCCCAGAGCCTCACTGCTAACAAGTGAGTGAATAAATCCTGTACCAGCTTCTGTTTCTGAGAGAAACTAAAATGTAATCCCATGCACTGAAAAACACAGTGCATTAATAATCTGGTCCTCAAAATACAACTACATAAATCTCAGCAACAAAGTCCACAAGTGAGAGAAATGGTCACAGCCAGCAACAGAAGTGCCTCTTTGACTTCAGTGGGTTCCAGATCAGACCCTGAGTGACTTATCTTGATCTGTAAAAGTATGAGAGAGGAAAAGCTAGGCTTTAAATATTATTCTTAAGATTTTGAAATCCAACTGCTTGCTTAAATTATTTGGGCTTAAACCTGCAAGCTACAGAATGTTTGCTGTCAAGAGCTTGAAATGTGCTTGTCTTATATCCGGCTGAGGAATGCTTCACTCTTATGATATACTATCCAATTGCCCATCAAGAATGAGGGGGCAGAGGGGGCTGCGATGGAGTGCTGCCACCTAATGCCCCATGCTGCCACTGTTCCGCCTCTTGAAGGGAGCGGGGTGGGGCAGCCAGGGCCAGCGCTGCTGGCCTCAGCTCCCCCACCCCTGTCCGGTCCCCGGCGCAGCTTGCAGGGAGTGGGGTGCGGGAGGCAAGACCAGTGCTGCTTGCCCCGACTCCCCGACAAGTCCTCAGCCTAGCTTTGGAATCATGGCTGTGCTCCCCCATGCTTGGAGCACTCTGATTGGCTGTTTCCATCAGCCAACCAGAGCATGCATAAAGTGTTATGAACAGACAGACAGACTTAGGCTTTTATCATATTATAATATTACATTAATAATAATGTCAAATATCAAATTTTAAAATGAATTAATCTTATTGGCTCCTTTATCTGTCTCCTTAAAGAGTTGCCATGCAGTCATCAATTAAATATGAGACATGGAGTTCCCCAAGCCACTCATGTCCCTTCTTGTAAAGAAAACCTTTTTTTTTCCATTAGAAGTGTCTAAAACTGATTCTCGGCAAGGGTTCTGGGACACGCTGGGGTGCTGCCAGATCTTCTGAAATGTACCACAAGGTGTGAGGAAATAAGTGAGGTGTGAGGAGATAAGCAGATAAGCTAAGGAGATAAATACAGTCTCAGGCTTGTCCCTGCTTGAATGATCCCTCACCCCCACTGCCTAGCCCCTCTGCAAGGAGGTAAGCACTGTAATAAATAAATTACTTTTTGAAATTGGGTGCCACTCAATTCACAAAAGTTATGGAGGGGTGCCTCGAATCCATTGAGGGATTCCTTGAGTTTAAAAAGGTTGAGAACCACTGGTCTAAAATAGATATCTATTGTTTATAAACCAAACAACCTCCCCACCATTCTCCAAGGGGATTTTAGAATCATCCAAAGCATGTCACTATTTTTCAGATATTTAATAAATCTGGTTGAATGATTTTCTGACACTTCCTGTACACACACACACACACACACACACACACACACACACACACACACAATCAAGCAGCCTGTGTCTATTTAAAAAAAAAAGCTATATGGATTCAATTTTGAGTCAATAAAGGGTTGATTAATCTGACCCATGGTGTGTATAAACTCTGGCTTACTTCTAATGGTAATCATCTCCAGAGTGCAATACAGCTGTGTGCTTTCATTTCACACCAAGGGAGCAAGGACTTAAATCCCTAATGGAAAAGACATATAAACAGTTTTAGTCTCTACAACCAGCACAGTCCCCATGGTAGCATATTTGTGCATACAGCATGTGAACATGTAGTAAGGGAAGGGGATCGGGTTAAAAAATTATTAATTGCTGCAATGTGAAAAGTACAAGATGCAGGACAATAAAAACATGTAAGGGAGAAACCTCATTGGAGCAGAACAACTTTAATCGTCTCCAGATCTGTTTGTTAAGCATCTAAACTAGATGCAATCAGGTTGCTTAGCATATAATATCTATCATGCTCTGAATGACAGCATATGTATCGTGACATTATGAAACAGTTAGCTGTTATTTGCAGACTACTGATAGTCATAAACTCCTAACAGCTATATGTGTTCATTATCATTCCACCCTATCCATTAAGAGACACTATAAAATGCAATTTTACTCAGTACCTTATTTTAAACCATATAATCTTCCCAAGGCTGCACCAGTCATGAATATAGATATGTTAAACACAAGGTGTTTGTAGACCTCCTTTTTGTTTGGGAATTTTAATCCCATTTACTGTGAACTAGCCTTTAAAATGACAATTTTTCTTGCTGCATTTAGCTTAGTCCAAAAAAAAATAAATAAATAAAAAGATGCCAGATGTCATGAGGCCAATAAGCAGGTGGGCCGAAGCTTCTGTACCAATTCAAACTGGCACTGCATCAAACCTGGTGGGTATAACCTTTAATTCAGTGCCTCCCTGGCACCAGATCTAGTGCCATCTGCTTAACTTTGCTAAGCTGTGCTTGTTTCTGTGCAGGGACGTTGCCAACAATGCAAACTGTCTCCTACATGTGCAGGGAATCATCAGTGCAACTAGTTTTTCAAGACCCATATGGTGGCATCTGCAAATGTACCCTGTCAGCATCACTACTCGTACCACCCTTCATGTTTAAGAATGGAAGGAACAGAGCACCCGTCTGTAATTCACATAAAGCTTGAAAGGATATTTTCTCGCTTCTGGATTCTGTTTTTAAGTGTATCTCTGGAGCAGGGAAACACACGACTTCTAAAGACACAACCCTTTAACATCAAGTGAGGGAACAGGGGAATTTGTCGTGGTGATGGCTGTGAAACAGACAAACTCTAGCTCTGCTGATTCCCCTTTAGGTCACTACTCCAGAGCCAGACCAGTGTAGTTATAGCCGAAAATTATTACCATCTGTTGGTGCTTTGATAATTTATATGATATGAGAGTCAGTGATACCAGTAAATTTCCTAATTGCCACGTGTAAGATGTTAACACTATCTCAGTGTAGGTTAGGAGTGGAATGGTCAGACACACTAAACTGTTTTCCCACCCTTTGGTGGCCGGACCTTCAAAAAAGAGTTAAGAGAGACTGAAGCCTCCAACACAAGTGTTGCAGGTGCACGTTCTGCAGATTAATAACATACACAATTCACAAACAAATTCACACAACTAAGCAGCAGAATTCCCAGAATGTAATAAGAAACCTATGCAATGAATGAATGAACAGATCAGTCCATCTCATTATAAATATTGGGACCCATTTCAGTTTCCTTGGTCTAATTTCATCTTCATTAAGTCATACACAAACCTTCTCCTGTGTGCAGGAAAGAACACAAGGCTTTGTCCATGGCCCCCATTTCCTTCTCCTTCCACATCCCCTTTACAGTGACTTAAGCTCTCTCAGAAGAAGCTTCTCTCAGATCTTTGTTGGCGTGCACAGGTGAATTGTGCACGTATGGAGGTTACAAGGGACAGGTTCTGTGCACTTTCTCATCCCTCTATACTTCATAAGTACAATCTGTTCATGAATAATTAGACCTTCTGGCATGTACTTCCCCTCCTATCACCAACTTCACAAAACAAGGCCCTGACACAGCTTTGCCATTCATTATCAGAACGCCTCTGTGCAGTCAGGAAAAATAGCTTGACCACAAAATGATCAGAAAAGGCTTCACTCACAAAATATCTGAATTATTTGCACCTAAATCCCCTTGTACAAAGCTGCTCTGTCTGTCTAGCAGATATTTCAGTAGACTGGTTATATGCAAACGATTTACTGGGGAGAGGGGGAGGGTTTCCCCCACATTTCATTTCATGGAAAGTTTCTAGTGCTTAAAAATCAAGTTTTTTACAAAACTAAACTTGACCTAACCGTGTCTGTTTCAAACTCAGCAAATCTTTTTCTCAGTGCTCCCCAGCTCCTCTGACCCCAAAATAGTTCTGTTATATTTTAATGAAAGAAAGAATGGCCTAGTGCTATATGAAACATGAGATCAGAGTTTTGTTCCTGGCTCAAGCCCCGTCTTCCTGTAAGACACTAAGTCAGTTTCCATCCAACTACTTGTGTGCCCCCACACTCTCCTGTTTCCCCTGTTAGCTAATCATCCCACCCTACAGCCAAAGCAAAGCAAAACTTAATTCTCTATATCCACTTTTTTGTCTATGTAAAATGAGGATAGAAACCCCCCTTCCCTCACAGAAATGTTGAGGCTTGATCCATGTGACTAAATATCCTATTATATTGAGATGGTAAATATAATTAACTACTAAACATGTTATTTTTAAGATGCTCTTGTTTCTATCAAAGTTGCTACCTTCCCTTTTACTTGATGTCAAATGATTAAATAGAATCCCTTACAATTGAATTCTCAAATAATTTCAAAAATAATAAACTAAAGATTTTTTTATCAAGAAAGCCTAAATCTTTCAAATACTGTTTTCATGCCCTAATCCAAAACTGCCATTTCCAATTTTTATCTTGTACATATTCTTTCCATGTGTGCCAGTTTCTATGGATATGTAATTGTAGAATCCTTGCAGAGAAGAGACTCTAAGTACCAGAAATGAAATAAATAAATAATAAACACTTTCTTTATTTAAATCTATTTACCTGGGGTTAGAAAGAGATAAATGGGGGAGGGAGGATTATTTTCTTTTGATGCAGTAACAAAGTTTGTCATAATTTAATCACGCTCTTACACTGCACTTCACTCCTGCAACTCAGCTGCTGAATTTCAGCTGCATGAAATTAGTGAGGGTCTCCTAATCATGTACCTCCATGTATCACCCAGACAAGAATGAATAAAAACTCAATTAACACTTGTTGCAGTCCAGTGTAGATGTTGCTGGTGCATTGTAGAGATCAGTTAATTGCCCAGATCCATTGCCTGTACTACTAAACAGCGTTTTTGTTTTTACTAGGAAAGATTACTTGCAAATACTCCCTCTTGTGATCAAAGCAAGAAAACCAATGGGATCATTTCCCACTGGTACAAATCTTTCTGACTGACATTGTTCAAATGTTACAAATAGCCCACATACAGTTATTCTAAGCCAACTCATTCTTTGTTCTCACTAAGATGATGGTGGTCTTTCAGAGACATTAAAAAAGGCTCATTCATCTCCCGATGAGATATTGTATATCTTGGACTTTATATTTTATTTCATTATTCATGTGAAGAGGACACCTGTGAAAGGACTGATGACTTGTTTTTCCTTTTCCACTTGTTGGGGCAATACTATAAAATCATGTGGCTTGCTTAGGTTGGTATGTCTTCAGAGAAACAAAGTAGTTTAAAAAGGGAAAGGAAAAAGAAAAGGAAAAGGAAGCAGGTTCTCTTTTCCTTGACTTTAGTACATGAATGAATCTTAAACACAAAATGTCCAGTTTGATATAAAGTCTTTCATCCTCTCATTATACCTACTGACTATGGAGAAGTCATAGACAGTACCCAGCCATTCATGTGTCAATCTTAGTATCTCTCAAAACTCTGCATTTGGCCACTACACTGCCCTTATCATAGAAAAGCTGCCATTGTACAGGAGGCATTGCACAATGCATGCAACTTTTCCTTCTCTTTACCTGTCCCATCATATAGTGATGACTAGTGCATCTTTACCAGATATTAATGGAAATGGAAAATCACATTTTAACTAGGTATATGCTGATTTTGTCAATCAATTCTTTTTCAGAAAAAGTATTATCTTCTTTTCCTTGGAAAATCTCACCAGTTCTTCCATGAATAAATTTCACTCAATACCTATATTTTGTCCAACCATTGGTCTTTCAGTTTGTTGTCCTAAACAGGTCCAAGTCTTAACAATGACCTCTATAGGATTGATATTGAAAGTATCCATTTGGAAAGTAACTCTCTAGCATACCAGATCTGTTCCTCAGCCTAATCTTGCCTTGTAATAATTTTGAGCCTTGAGAGGCAGTTGCTCTTAAAAAGGACTGTGTAGCACACTGATTCAATGAAGAGACACTTAGGCAGTTACTGTAACAAATAAAAAATACTTGGTTAATGAGTAAATCTTGGATCTACTTTACACAGCACTAAGGCTTGTGGTAGCCAAGCCTGGTCACCACAGGCAAATTAGTGTGACAGGCTGGCTGGCAGTGACCTAGCCCAGGGGTTTTGAAAGGGCAAAGATGATTGGAGGACTTGGGATTCCCTTTCCCCACCAATCAGGCCCCAGAGACTCACCACCCCCCATGTCCCGGTTGGCCCCTTGGGTCACCTGGAGGGGGATAAAAGGGGCAGCGTGGGCTGACTCAAGGGAAAGACCAGCGAGGGACAACAAGGAAGGAGCTTCACAGAGCTGGTAAGAGCTGAGCCAGAGGGGTAGAACCAGTACCCCAGAAGAGCCTGAAAGAGCAGGACCTGCAGGCAGCAGTGGGACCCTCAGCAGCGCGGCGTGCAGCCGGCAGGAGAGGCTCCCCACTGGGCTCCAGGATCCCCAAGGAGAGGCTGCGGCCAGCAGGAGTGGCTCCCCCCACTCCAGGAAGGATCTGAGCAGTGACCTGAGGGGTTCCCAGCTCTGCTTCCAGCTCCTCCAATCAGAGGCCAGGCAGCTCGACGTGCAGCTGGGCTCCAGGAAGGTCAAGACCCCTAGCAGGCTGGAGCAGTGCCAGTTGTGGTGGCTGTGTAGCAGTGTTCTTGCCTACCATGTGGGAGCTCCAGATTCAAGTCCCAGCTGAGGTGACTTGGGGTAAGTGAGATAGCAAGAAGCAAACCTTCTTGCAGTGGAAAGGGGCCATTGCGTTTTCTCCCCCTCCAGGTACCAAGGCCCTATATTTCCTTGTCACCTGACATTTTGTATTTTGTGCTCTTTGTATATTTCACCAACCCATATTGTTTGTTCTGCTGTTTGAGTTTTATATTTTGTTAACCCTGTTTTGCCAGTGATTGTGTCTAACCTCTGTTGAATCCTGCCCTCTTGGGGCATTGTAGTGTCCACTATACCCTCTGATTTATGCCTGTTATGTTCCCAGTATTAAAAGGTATATGGTTAAGTCCCCATTGGTGGTCTGGCTCTGCTCTAGAGGGGAGGAGAGTCCCTACACCTCCCACAATGCTTGTGCACCTGCTTTGATCCCTTCAGTTGGAGAGGGGGTACCTCTTGGAGTACCGTCCGAGTTACATTAGTAATCATTTGGAAGAATACAAAGCTTAGTTTCTCTGTGCAGATTATAGTAGTGACCACAAAAATCTGAAACACTTGTATATTGAACACTGTACTGTCACACAATGGATGTGAGAGGATCTATTCCTAAGGACCAGATAATGCAAAGATTTATAGTCATACTTAACTTTGAATAGCTATAACACAGGATAGCAGCCTAAGACAGGACTGTCCAACTGTCAGCCCATGGACCTCACAAAGCCTACAATGGGTTAAGTTGCAGCCCCCAGGCTCCTTCCTCCATCACTCCAGGTGTAACACCAGCTGGAGACTCCAAGCTCCCCCTTCCAACTCCAACTTTCACAGCCTACCCCACTCCAAGAGGGATGTGAGGGATACAATGCAGCGTGGCCAGGGAAAGTGAGGTTGAGCTTGGGGCATTGTGGGTGTGCAGTGCAGCAAGGGTGGAGGGGTATTCACATGGGGTGAAATCTAGGAGGTCTGTGGCCAACCCTGGTGTGATCCCTTGGGCCTGGAGCCCAGGCTGCTGTGGCCTGCAGGATGGTCATCCCCCAACCACTTAGAAGTTGGAGAGTCCTTACCTATGTCATCACATTGAATGCTCATTATTTTTTGCCAAATATATCCCTGAATGCTTATATTCTTCCCAAACCATTTGTATTCAATTTTGTTGATCATTATTACAATGCTGCTGTTTCCCCCTGTGCCCTCATATTCCAGGTTTTACCTCCGGTTTTCAATCAATCAATATTTGCTCCTTCTACACAGGCCATATCCCCTTGGCTCTACTGAACCTGTTCTCAGACTCCCTCCTTGGCACACTCAGAGTTCCTGTTGAAATTTCATAGTCAATAATAGGCTTTGTTACACTATCTTATTCAGAGATTTCTACCCCACTTGAACATCGTTTGTTCTTCTTGTGTGAAAAGAAACCTTTTGGGTTGTCCAGTTTTCTTTCAGAGTCAGCTTGGTTCGGCATTAGTATACTAAAAGATCCTAGAGCAAGAAGTGATCAATATCCCATGCCTCCATCATTTCTGTTCATTTTACTTGACTATGTCACACTGTTCATATCAAATCTCTTATTTCTTCTGTCAACCAATGGCTTAACCTTGGATTGACTTCTCAGCTTCTAAACTAGAGAACTATTACAGAACTGAGAAACACTAAAGCCAAGTCGAAAAGGATAGATGGGCAAAGGCCAGATGGCCCAAACTGAGCTAGAGAACTAGAATGACATTTCATAGTGAACAATGGTCAAGGTAAACCCCATTAGTATTTTTCACACCCTGCTGCATACTGCTATCATGCAGTTTCTTCAGAATTATAAAGCAAACATAAAAGGAACAATCGCTGAACTTAGCAAGTTCTGAAAGTCATTTTGGTTTACTTACTCCAGACAAAGCTGACTTTTTGAAGCCTTTATTCTTGAATACCAGTCACTGAAAATCAGAGAGCAAGCTGCAGATTACATAATGAATGACTTGTGTAAATCAGTTTGCAATTCTCACTAAGGATATTTATTTTCTAACATTTTAAACGCTTTTTACAGAGATGACCTCACTGTAGTTGAGCTGGTAGGTCTAGTTGTCTGGACTAACTTCATCCCTGTAGAAGTGAGCTGTCTGCAGCAACATCTCAAATGTTCCCACATCTGTTTAATTTATTTTGGAAATGCCAACAGTGTCACAGAAAATGTTCTTGTATACTTGCTTGAGGTATCAAACTCTAATAAATGTTTCTACCTATTAATCAGTGACATTTATTTCTGTACTTTTAAACCAATTAAATATAATAAACAACAACAGAAACAAAAAAAGAGGTATAATCCCCAGTGCCATTACATTACCACTGAAACAGATGTTTCCTTTCCTTGTTTTATAGACTGGAAGAAGTAAATTAGTTGCAGAGTTTGACAACACATTTTTTACAGCAACTTACAAACTATTTAAAAATTACTAAGCAGGAGTGTAATGATTGCCTTTCCTTCAGGGCTAGCCTGGTGGTGAAACAGGCTTACAGTCACTTCCTCACAGCTATGAAAGATACAAACAAACTTTATATGTACAAAAATTCCACAGATGCACTCTTTTTAAGTGCAAGTGTTGCTGAATGAGAGAGTGAATGAGCAAGAGTCAATTCTTTATTATTTGTAGTGGAATACTAGTGCCTGGCATCTATTCCTGAATAAACCCATGAGTTAGACATTGTACAAACACTTAAGATAGTCCCTGTCTGAGGAATCTTATAATCTAACTATAACTCAAGAAGAAACAGGTAGACAAAGATACAGGAACAATGCAAGGAAACAATTTTGGTCAATATGAAAGGAAATGCTCTCAGTTCACCAGCTGTCTAACCATTGAAAATGCTTTAGTAGACATTATGAAAAATGTGGATTTTAATCATCATGGGCTCATGATGTCCAAGTTATTTTCAAGAGGCAAAACCACTCAGGAGCGGGGATCCAAGTTTTTCGTTGGCCGTGGAAAAACATGGTGAAACCCAGATTTGCTCATTTTAAAGAGAAAAACCTGGATTTTCTCTTTTTAAAGAGAAAACACAGATTTTATTCTTTAAAGAAAAATGCAGGAAAAAGTGGGCTTCCCCTTTCAGGCTGGTAGAGTTCTAGCCTGCATGGGGCTGGGGGAGGAGGGCAGTAAGGCAGGGGACACCATGTGCATGTGCACACTCACAGAAACACATAGCAACCAGGGAGTCTGGAGAGCAGCTCCCCACATGTAAGTGGGTGGGCAGCGGGGATTGAGGCCCCCATAGTGAGGGAGAGAGTTGGGCAGGGCTGGGGCTAGGGCTGGGACTGTTGCCCAGCCAGGGTGGTGCATGGGGATTGGGGCCCAGGCCTCTTTGTGACTGTGGGGCCCAGGGCCATGTGCAGCCATGGGGCCCAGATGCAGAGCAAGACAGAGCCACACAGGGTTCATCCAAGGGGCAATGGGGGGGCTGGGCTCCTCACCACTGCAAACACTCCTGGGGAGCATGAGGAGCACGTGCTCCCCAGATTTGTGCGTAAGGTGGGTACAGGTTACCTGCTGCAGGCTCAGGGCTTCCCACCCTGCTGCTCCCCCACCCCCCCACACTGGGACTCCATGGCCCAGTGGACAGGGCAGGTCAGGGCTGGGGAGGGAGACTTGTGTTGCCATAGGGAGCCCTGTGCTGCCATGGGGAGGTGCCCCCTGCCTGCTCAGCAGCAGTGAGGGCAGTGGCATGGAGTTCTTCCCACTGTTGCTCCTGGGTGGGCAGGGGGGGTGACCTATCATGATGGTACAGGGCTTCCAGGGGTGGCACTGAGCCTCCCCACCTCACCCTGCTCTGCTCTGCTCTGCTCTGCCATTCTGGGTCCCACCCGCTGGGCTGCAGAGGCATCAGGGTGAGGGCAGCAGGGCAGGAATCCCCAAGCCTGCAGCCTTCAGTCTGCATCTGCCTCCCGCCATGGGCTCCGCTCCTGCCGTGCCACCCATGAGGGAGGGGTAACTGGGCTCCACACTCTGCTCCATTACAGCAGCTACTGCCTCCATGGGCAGCAGCTAGGGCTCGGGCACTGCTGAGGGGGCAGGGGTTGCAGACCTGGGTCCCTGGCAGCTGGGGTCCCTCTTCAGCAAGGCTGTGGGTGGGGAATGAGGGGCACCAGCAGGGTTGGGGGGTGTGTGGGTGGGGAGTGAGGGGCAATGGCATGGGCAGGACACTGGCACATCATGACTCAGTGCCACAAAGCACTTGGGGGACAGCTGCAGCTGGACCCACATCCTGGCGAGCAAAGGGGGCAGGGGGACCTCTGATTAAAACCTCTGATAAAAACCCAAAAGTAAATGCCAGAATGTATAGGTATTTAAAATTTATTTTATTATAGTGACTGTGGCACTGGTAGGCTTCCAAATTGTTTAAAATTTGTAAATATATATCAATAAAACATTGTGTTCAATTAATAACATATATATATAGTGGAGTTTCAATTTAATCACTGAAAAACATGGATTTTCAGAGTTTTCATCAGAGAAGCTGTGATTTTTTATCAGAGAATTTGCATTTTTTTAAACAGAGAAAACCAGGATCCCTGCTCATGAGTTGCACAGGTCAGTTCCAGCGTCTTTAGTAAAATCCTTTGCAACACAACTCATACTATCATGATTTCTGCAACAAAAAAAGGAGATTTTTTTAAGCAACTGAGGAGATTAAATGCCAGATCCAAATAATTCTCTTATGTATTTCCAGGGAAAGAACCTCATTACTGGACTAGAGTTATGCACCCTGTTGTTTTCTGGTATTTCAAAAATATTTTCTTTCCTTTGGTTACAGAGGTGTGGAAGGTATAGCCATATTTTCTTACTTACTACATGCAGAATGTACACAAAAAGATTTTTCCAGAGTCATGGCCAATTGAGTGACCTAAAGTAAGCCCTCCTGGAAACACAGAAAGTCCAGGAAGTATGGTCCCAGGTTAGGCCCCAGACTCTTGCAAGGGCAGTAGAAAGACTGTTAGTTCTTTACTGTAAGTAATTCTTTATATAAGGTCCTGTAAATAAGAGTGCTGTTTCCACATCACAAGCCTCTCCAAGATGCTACCAGCAACTCTCTTGCTGCTTCAGTCACCAGGTACAGTACTCCACTGTTTTAGCAGCTGCATAGCATGCACCGTATGTCCAGGCTTGCTTCTTTTCCAGTGAAGAAAAGTTTCCCCACTTAAAACACACACTCCAGTTTGGGGGGGAGAAGGGTTGTGGCTAATCGTGAGGTGCCTGTGAAATTTGATTGTTATGTCACTGTGCTCTGATCAGTCTTTGGAAAAAAAAATCACACACCAAACATGGAGAATATTTGCCATAAGTTTCTCCCTGATGTGCACTACACTGTACATTGCATCTGGGCTGTCTGACATGCAGAGGGACAAGTTTCCTGAATGGATGCTTCAGCTGAGACAAAGATCATTTAGCATCTCTTGGCTGTCATTTAGGGCTAGACTGTGACTTGGACTATGCAGCTCTCTTCAGTCTGGATTAGTGATTGTAAACCAGGCTGCTTCCAGGTCCTTTGAAGGGTGTCATGAGGTATGAAGAAATAAGCAAGATGTAAGAAGCTAAGTAGATAAGTGTAGGTTCAGGTTTGTCCCCACTTGACTGATCCACCCCCACCCACAAGGAGGAAAGCACTGTAATATATAAATTAATTTTTGATATTGGGTGCCACTCAATTCACAAAAACTATGAAGGGGTGCCTTGAATCCAAAAAGATTGAAGACCACTGGTCTGAAGACACAGAAACAATTTAGCAATGAGTGGAGGAAGCCTTGATCATAGAATCATAGAAGTAGGGTCGGAAGGGACCATGTAGATCTTCAAGTCCAACCCGCTGCCTGGGCAGGAGAAAAACTGGACTCAAATGATCCCAGCTAGGTAGGCATCAAGCCTCTTCTTAAAGACCCCCAGGGTAGGAGCCAGCACCACTTCCCTTGGAAGTTGGTTCCAGATCCTAGCCGCCCTAACTGTGAAGTAGTTCTTACGGCTGTCTAATCTAAACCTCCTCTCCAACAACTTGTGGCCGTTATTCCTTGTTATGCCAGGGGGCGCTAGGGGAAACAAGGTCTCTCCCAAACCCTTCTGGTCCCCCCTAGTGAGTTTATAGACTGTCA
The DNA here is from genome assembly GCF_001723915.1 of Gavialis gangeticus. Lineage (NCBI taxonomy): Eukaryota > Metazoa > Chordata > Crocodylia > Gavialidae > Gavialis > Gavialis gangeticus. The sequence continues at coordinate 153,687,352 of NW_017728992.1, forward strand.
CCAGGTCCCCCTCAGCCTTCTCTTGTGAAGGCTGAACAGGTTCAGGTCCCGCAGTCTCTCATTGTAGGTTCTGCCCTGTTGTTCCCGGATCATGCGGGTGGCCCTCCTCTGGACCCTATCAATGTTGTCCACATCCCTCCTGAAGTGGGGTGCACAGAACTGGACACAGTACTCCAGCTGTGGCCTGACCAGTGTTTTACAGAGGGGGAGGATCACCTCCTTGTCCCTGCTAGAGATGCACCTGGGGATACACGACAAGGTGCGGTTAGCCCTGCCAACCATGACCTCGCATTGTCGGCTCATGTTCATCTTGGAGTCAATAATGACTCCAAGATCCCTTTCTGCTTCTGTGCTCTCAAGTGCATTTCCCATCTTGTAAGTGTGCTGCTGGTTACTACTGCCCAAGTGCAGCACCCTGCACTTGTCAGTATTGAAGCACATCCTGTTTTTGTTAGCCCACCCCTGTAACCTATCCAAGTCTTGCTGCAGACTTTTCCTCCCTACTAGCGTGCTCACCTCACCCCAAATTTTGGTATCATCATCAAATTTAAACAAGGTACTTTTCACCCCATCTTCCAAATCATTGATCTTCCTTCCTCCCTCAGATCAACACCAGGGGAATTAAGTTTGTGCAAGGTATATAAATCTACTGTTTGTCTAAGCCAAACAAAGTTAATATTCTTACCCTATGCTATTCAGGATAAGTTGGGGTTACAGAAATCATAGTGTGACCTCCATAAAAGGAACAATCGCTGAACTTAGCAAGTTCTGAAAGTCATTTTGGTTTACTTACTCCAGACAAAGCTGACTTTTTGAAGCCTTTATTCTTGAATACCAGTCACTGAAAATCAGAGAGCAAGCTGCAGATTACATAATGAATGACTTGTGTAAATCAGTTTGCAATTCTCACTAAGGATATTTATTTTCTAACATTTTAAACGCTTTTTACAGAGATGACCTCACTGTAGTTGAGCTGGTAGGTCTAGTTGTCTGGACTAACTTCATCCCTGTAGAAGTGAACTGTCTGCAGCAACATCTCAAATGTTCCCACATCTGTTTAATTTATTTTGGAAATGCCAACAGGGTCACAGAAAATGTTCTTGTATACTTGCTTGAGGTATCAAACTCTAATAAATGTTTCTACCTATTAATCAGTGACATTTATTTCTGTACTTTTAAACCAATTAAATATAATAAACAACAACAGAAACAAAAAAAGAGGTATAATCCCCAGTGCCATTACATTACCACTGAAACAGATGTTTCCTTTCCTTGTTTTATAGACTGGAAGAAGTAAATTAGTTGCAGAGTTTGACAACACATTTTTTACAGCAACTTACAAACTATTTAAAAATTACTAAGCAGGAGTGTAATGATTGCCTTTCCTTCAGGGCTAGCCTGGTGGTGA
>NW_017728992.1:153693759-153700114 GCF_001723915.1 Gavialis gangeticus
ATGCCAACAGGTCATCTAAACCAACCCCCTGCCTGAGGTGGGATGCTGTTGATGCAGTACCGTAACTGCACCTCTAAGCACTAGGAGCCAAGATCCACCTCTTCCCCTTCTAACTGCAAGAGGGTTCGAATGACGCTGTAGGGCCCTTTTTACTACTTGACTGTATACTATCACTCAAATAATACAATGTTAAATAAAATTGTATCTATCCAAACAGGGCCAGATTATTGCCCAGCCTGTTTATAAAAGCCCTATTATTCTCATGTACTTTTAGGACTACTGCACTGTCATTTAGTATTTCATTTTGGAAGTACTAAATGGTGGTACAGTAACAGCCCATACTGCATCACGCTGGTGACACAGTTATTTTTAGCCACTACATCGCCATAGCAATGCGCTATAGCAAGGGAGTGCATTGCTCTGCTGACATAGCTGCAGTTTCACAATTTGTGCCCACTGACATTACGTCACTGTAGTGCATTGCTATGGCGATGTAGTATCTTGTGTACATGTGCCCCAAAGCCATCATAATATACATGCTGAAGAGGGCAGAGTTAAGGTTGCACATGCAACCTTTTTGTCATTTTCTCAGTAGTGATTTTACTCTGTAAGGCAACTTCAGCAACAGATGGCAGACATGTGAAAACACTGTTTTGTATATTAATAGTCGCTCAGCGCTTGGACCAATGGAGGGAAAACTTTTAACAATTGTACTTTCTGAAATGAAAAGGCTTCAAGGGATAGGAAAGCAGAGGAAGCACTAGAAGAGTGCCACATCAGGGAGAGAGAAATTTTGCAAGAGACAGAGAGGAAGTCAGCGGTAGGGAAGTGAAAGGATCCTGAAGAGAAAGAGGTCTGAAGCTGGAAAGAGCAAATCCTTGAAGAGTCTGAAGAAAAACAGATTTGAACTAAATCCTGAAATGAATGGGAGTTAATCAAGTTCTCTGAGGACAGGGGTATTGGAGTTTTAATTTCTAGTATGTGAGAGCAGACAGGGAGCAGTATTCAGGATAAGTTGGGGATACAAATCATAGTGAGACCTCCATAGGTCATCTAGACCAACCCCCTGCCTGAGGCAGGATCATCCCTATCAAAACCCTACACAAATCCATAATCTAACCTCTAGTAAACCTACTGTTAACCATGACATAACACAAAACATAACATCTTAACCTGCCACAGGTAAAGCTGAGGTAAAGCAGCCAATGTTCTGCTTTTGTAGAAGTTTTTAATATATGCTCAAATATGGAAGAGGGCCACACAACCAATTACAAAAGAAGGCAAGCCCCTTCCCCCCACTCCCAATTCGACCATGGGGTAAAATTCCTTCCTGAGCCTAAATATGGCAATCAATCTGACTCTGAGCGGACGGGCAAGGCCCTGTAGCCAGAAATTTCCCATCTGCATCATTTCACAAAAGCAATACAGGAGAGAATAACAATATTCAAAATGAGAGCAGATAAAAGAATGGTTCACATTCTTTCAGACGGTTCAATAGGACAGAGTCAAGGCATATAAACAGCAGGAAAATTATGGGTTTGATCCACAGCTGGTATAAATCAGCAGATAGCCAGATTTACACCAGCTAAGGGTCTGGCCCCGTATATATATTACACCCAAGAGGGAGGCAAATGAAGAGAGTAAACAGGACTTAATTGATCCAAATGAAAATTTAGCACATAAGAACTCAAAATTGAAATCTAAATCAAAGAGAATTAGCCTCCAGATGAACCATTATAGATTAGACTTCTATAATGTAAATCTCAAACCAAGAAACTGTACCACCTCAACAGCTTAAGAAATCTGCCATGGAGCCAGGTGCTTAACTGGAACATCTTGCAGTTTAGTATCTGTTTCATAAATTGCTACCCAAGGAGAACAGCAACAAGGAATTATTAGTTTTAAAAACAATGAGAATTACAGAACAGGAAAAGAATTTGAAAAGTGGTTAAGTGGCATACTCTGAAATGTCTAAGCTGAATTATGAAAAGTGAGTATTAGCTTTGGTATGTTTATCTATGTCCACAAGAGAAGATAAGCTGCAAACATTCTTCCAAGATAAACCAGAGCTATTCGGTGTTGGCACTGCTAAATTTTTGGCTATAACCACTGAGAATGTTTTATGTCCTAAATATGATGAGGTACTGTAGTGTAATGACTGTTAAGAATTAGGACAAACATTTCATACCCGACTTACAAAAAGTATTTTTAATCACATTGTTACCTAAAATAGTTTCACATTTTCATTTGACAAAAATGTAAATGCTCACTTCTTCAGAAACAGCTTGTTTGGGGTATGTCCCCCTGTTTTTCATGGTCAATCATCACAATGATTTACCAAAGGTGCAGCATGTACTGGTGGGCATATGTCGAAAACATCAGATGGAGGATGACACTTTTTCCCTATTGTATTGCTGCTTTGTGTTGAGATTCTGCTTCAGGTGGATGGGCACCCTTACTGCTGAAATATATATGCATAAATTCTGCTACTGTTAATTAATCCTGATGTTAGTGCTCAATTTGGCGGTTAAATGAACAAATGAAAAGAGTTTTTAGAAAAGTGCTTCAGGTCAACCTGAACTGTAATGAAAAAAATTGAGATTCTTTCTGGGATTACTTAGTCCTTTTTTGTCCTGCTATAAAATTTAGGTTAATTTTATCTGCAAAGTAGAGTTCACACATATAACACCAGATTCTGTTTCCGGGTGGAGACAATGCAAGTAAATCAAGCCATTCACCACCCAGAAAAATTCCCCTGAATTGCACTTCGCTGATGCAATGGCAGTGGAGAAGTCAAGTTTTTTCATCACGACCACTGCTGTAGCATAATTCTTTAAGAAGGGTCCATGTTGCAATTGATCTGAGTCAGCATGGGTCAAGAGCCACTTGGACTCTAACTGGCTAACCTCCCACTTCAACTGCCTCAGCACCCCTGTGTACCAAAAGGATCTATGTCACTGCAGTGCTGGAAGTAGATATCTGGGTGTAGCCATTCCTAAGGCAAGGTTCAATATGCTATTCCACAGATCAACCAGGCCATCAACAGAATAGAGCTCAAACTGAGAGGGAGTATCTTCGAGACAGTTCTACAATCCTACTGGCTCCATGAGTTTCTGGGTGCAGAACAACCTAGCCTGTTGACCACGAGACAGAAGCACTGGAGAAAAGGGTACTTTTCTTTTTGTAATGGTCCAATCTTGACACAGGCATCTCAACAAAATCCCCTATATCTAGGGGCCTATTTAAATCATGGCAAGACAAAACTATTTTCACAGTTTTCTCGCAGCACAAAGGGACAATTTTGCAGGCATTTCCCAACAGCCCCACCATCATCACAGATTGGAGAAGAGGCCCCACGATCACCACAGACTGTCAATAATTCTCAAGCACATGTGAGTGGCTGCAGGGATTGCCTTGTTGTATAAGTATCACGGTAAGGATCAGGAAATTCTAAAACAGCATACTATATGGTGCTCTATGTCAAAGAGCAATACACATCCTCAACTAACAGGATGGGGTCAGAGGAGGGTCGCTAACTGGCTGGAGGGCCACACCCAGAGAGTGGTAGTGGATGGGTCATTTTTGACCTGGAGGGATGTAGGCAGTGGGGTTCCGCAGGTCCACAGGCCTGCACTGTTCAATGTCTTCATCAGTGACTTGGACGAGGGGGTAAAAAGCACCCTGTTCAAATTTGCTGATGACACTAAGATGTGGGGGGACGTGGGCACACTAGAAGGAAGCAACAGGCTACAATCGGACCTAGACAGGTTACAAGGGTGGGCGGATGAGAATAGGATGGGGTTCAACACAGACAAGTGCAAGGTGATGCACCTGGGGAGGAACAACCGGCACCATACCTACAGGTTAGGGAACTCCCCTCTTGTCAGCACGGAGGCGGAAAAGGATCTTGGAGTCATCATTGACTCCAAGATGAACATGGGCCGGCAGTGTGGGGAGGCAGTCAGGAAGGCCAACCGTACCTTGTCATGCATCCACAGATGCATCTCGAGCAGGTCCAAGGAGGTGATCCTCCCCCTCTATGCGGCACTGGTCAGGCCGCAGCTGGAGTACTGCGTCCAGTTCTGGGCGCCGCACTTCAAGAGGGATGTGGACAACATGGAGAGGGTCCAGAGGAGGGCCACTTGTATGATCAGGGGACAGCAGGGCAGGCCTTATGGGAAGAGGCTACGGGACCTGAACCTGTTCAGCCTCCACAAGAGAAGGCTGAGGGGGAATCTAGTGGCCTGTTACAAACTAGTCAGGGGGGACCAGCAGGCATTGGGGGAGTTCCTGTTCCCCCAGGCACTACCAGGAGTGACTAGGAATAACGGTCACAAGCTGGCAGAGGGTAGATTTAGGCTAGATATCAGGAGGTGCTACTTCACTGTCAGGGCGGCTAGGACCTGGAACCAACTTCCAAGAGAAGTGGTGCTGGCTCCTACCTTGGGGGTCTTTAATAGGAGGCTACATGAACACCTTGCTGGGGTCATTTGACCCCAGTACTCTTTCCTGCTATGGCAGGGGGTCAGACTTGATGACCTGCTCAGGTCCCTTCCGACTCTACCAACTATGAAACTATGAAACTATGAGGGGCAGACTGAAGTGCTCTGGGTCAGAATACAAGGGGGTCGTGAGGAAAGGGACTTAATGATGAGGGTCTACTACAGACCACACAACCAATGGAAAGAGCTGGACCGCAAATTCTCAGGTCAGCTGGCGGAAGCAGTTAAGTCAAGGGATGTAGTCATCATGGGTGATCTAAATTACCCAGATATCTGCTAGGAGGAGCAGTCAGCCAGATCTGACTGCTCACGAAGTTTCCTTGCTGAGATACAGGACCTCCACCTAACCCAGGAGGTGCACAGTCCTACCAGGGGGAATGCCCTGCTGGACCTGGTCCTGGCCACAGGTGATGACCTGGTGAAGGGACTCCAGGTTCTTGACCACCTAGGCAATAGCCATCATCACATACTGGAATTCACCATCCAGCACAGGGTGTCAAGGGCCTGCAGCAAGGCATTAGCCCTTGACTTCAAGAGGGCCAACTTCAATGAGTTGTGGAGATTGGTAGGAGGGGCACTGGGGTCCTGGAGGGTAGGGGAACTGGGTGTCCAAGACGAGTGGTTGTCCCTTAGGGAGACGATCCTCTGAGCCCAAGGGGTGACAGTCCCAACAAGAATCAAAGGGGGCAAGAGTGCTCAAAAGCCCCCTGGCTTGCCAAAGGCATTCAGAAATGCCTGAAAGCCAAAAAGGAGGCATACACCCAGTGGAAGGGAGGGGCTATCACCAAAAAGGAGTATACCTCCATCGCTCAGGTCTGTAGGGGGGCTGTTGGGAAAGCTAAGGCAGATATGGAACTAGGGCTTGCATCAAGAATCAAGGACAACAAAAAGTCCTTTTTTAAATACATAGGGAGTATAAAGAAGGCACCAGGTAATGTGGGTCCCCTGTAGGATACGCTTGGCAATCTGGTGGTTGCACCAGAGGAAAAGGCAGACCTTTTTAACAAATTCTTTGCCTCCATTTTTTTGTGCAGAGCCCAGGACATCTCCCCTACCAGGATTCAGGGCAGACTCAGCAGACACTCTGCCAGGTCTAGGGTCAGGGAAGACAGAGTTAGGTAACTTCTGGAGGGGCTAGACATGTTCAAATCAGCAGGTCCAGATGCTCTCCACCCCAAAGTGCTGAGGGAATTGGCAGGGGTCATTCCGGGCCCCCTGGCATGGCTTTACGAGCACTCATGGTGCTCTAGCCAGATTCCAGAAGACTGGAAGAAGGCCAATGTAGTCCCCATTTTTGAAAAAGGGAGGAGGGAGGACCCGGGCAACTATAGGCCCATTAGTCTTACTTCGATCCTGGGAAAGCTCTTTGAGAAAATTATCAAGGAGCATATCTGGGAAGGACCAGCGGGGGGATGATGCTCAAGGGCAACCAGCATGGGTCCATTAGGGGCAGGTCTTGTCAGACCAACCTGATTGCCTTCTACAATCACGTCACAAAATCATTGGATGCAGGTGTTGTGGTGGATGTAGTCTTTCTGGACTTCAGGAAGGACTTTGACACTGTCGCCCATCCTCATTAAAAAGCTGGGTGACTGTGGTATTAATGTCTACACAATCAGATTGATTGCAAATTGGCTGAGGGGCTGCACCTAGAGAGTGGTGGTGGATGGGTCATATTTGACCTGGAGGGATGCGGGCAGTGGAGTCCTCCAGGGCTCAGTTCTCGGGCCTGTACTGTTCAAATCTTTATTAGCGACTTGGATGAGGGGGTGAAAAGCACCCTGTTCAAATTCACTGATGACACCAAGATTTGGGGCGAGGTGGGCATGCTAGAAGGGAGGGACAGGATACAA
>NW_017728992.1:153705114-153715486 GCF_001723915.1 Gavialis gangeticus
GGCGAGGTGGGCATGCTAGAAGGGAAGGACAGGATACAACTGGACCTGGACAGGTTACAGAGGTGGGCAAATGAGAACAGGATGGGTTTCAATACTGACAAGGCAGTAAGAACCAGCATCATACCTATAGGCTGGGGAACTCCCTTCTCGTAAGCACAATAACTGTCCCAGGGGCCGAGAAAGTGAGGGAAACTCACCAGGAGAGCAGGACAGGAGAGACGCCGCAACGGAAGGAGAGCCCGCGCGGCTCGTTAGCTGCTTCTATGTACAGCTCGGCCGGCAGCTGACGGTGATATCAGACACCGGCTGGCAGATTTAAAAATGGCGGCCGCTGCTCTGGAGGTGGCGGATAGCAAGGGGAGCAAACGGCTATCAGGGCCATCCCCGATGCTAGTCCTGCTGGACAGACAGAGGAGAGCCAGCGTGCCGGAGAGAACAGAGGCTCGGAGGAAAAGAGTGACAACCAGAACGCTGGCGGATTGACTTCAAAGCGCCGGATCAAGTGAGTGATTGAAGACTGAGACAACCCAGGAGGATTCAGAGCACCCCGAAGGAAGTGCCGAGGCGGTGGGTGCGGGAATCGCTGAAGAGGGGCGAGAGGCCAAAGGATCATCTGGCTGGCGAGAGATCGGGGCGGGATCGCCACCGAGAATAGAAGACGCTGATTGAGGGATGGGGTGCAACTCTAAAACAGCCGAGAGGTGTTACTCCTGGGCACGATAATAGGAAGCTGGTGGTGGGTCAGCGCAGTAGCCGGTACAGTAGAACTCCTTTGAGGAGGCGTGTAGCACATGGTGTGCAGGGTGACAGGTCTGTGGTGAGCTATCTATTGTAGTAAGGGCTAAGGCACCAATTCAGGCTGGTGCAAAGGAAACGACATCAGGGCAGGAGTAAGCCAAGGGTTTTGGGGAAAACTCGAAGACGAGAGCCGTTATAGAAGCCTGCAGGACCATCACTGAGTGGGCACGGGGAAGTGGAGGCCACAGGTGGCGTGAGGCCAGAGTGTATGGGTGGCGGAGCCCTGTGCGCAACCAACGAGCCAGACCCGGGCCACCGAGGGACCCGTGAACTAGCCCCGTCCCACTAGTGTAACAGCAAGTCGTGGCAGGCCAGAGCGGGGTTGGCGTCATGGGAGGACAAACGACCACGGTAACACCCTAGCCTGGAAAAGGGAGTAGCCAACGACCTGAAGACCAGGACTCCCAGTAGTGACTCACGAAGGCCCGTCGGGGACAGTAACAGAAAGGGATCTTGGAGTCATTATTGATTCCAAAATGAACATGGGCTGCCAATGTGAAGACGTGGTCAGTAAAGCTAACCACACCTTGTCATGCATGCACAAATGCATCATGAGTAGGGCCAAGGAAGTGTCCCCCTCTATGCGACACTGGTCAGGCAACAGTTGGAGTACCACGTCCAGTTCTGGATGCCGCTCTTTAGGAGGGATGTGGCCAGCATCAAGAAGGTCTGGAGGAGGGCCACTTGTATGATCCAGGGACAGCAGGGCAGACCCTATGAGGAGAAGCTATGGGACCTGAACCTGTTCAGCCTTCACAAGAGAAGGCTGAGAGGGGACCTGATGGCCATCCATAAACTTACCAGTGGGGACCAGCAGGGAATGGGAGAGACCCTGTTCCCTCGAGCACCTCCCAGAATAACAAGGAATAATGATCATAAGTTGTTTGAGAGTAGGTTCAGGCTGGACATTAGAAGGCACTACTTCACAGTCAGGGTGGCCTAGGATCTGGAATCAACTTCCAAGGGAAGTGGTGTTGGCTCCTATGTTGGGGGTTTAAGAGGAGGCTAGCTGGGGTCGTATGAGATCAAACCTACCAAGGGTCATATGAGCCCAGTATTTATTCCTGCCCAGGGCACGGGGTTGGACTTGATGATCTACTTAGGTCCCTTCTGACTCTACATCTATGAAACTATATGAATAATACACTGGGGGGTTGGGTTGATTTTGCGGGAAACTGTGGCTGACAGAATATTTTCTGGTGATTGCAGATACTGGTGGTTTTCATCATTTCCGTGAAAACCACAAAACCACAAATTAAGTAGTCCCTACCAATAACACAGCCTGTGTTTTTAGACAGGTGAAAAACATTAGATTCAGCAGGTACCCTGCCTCATGTGTAACCCCATTTATTATCTGGCATAGCTCCACAATTGTCGTGGAGGCCAGATATTCTGCTCCAACGCTGAAGAGCTAGTTTTGGCATGGATGTTGAAATCAGCAAGACAGTAAGTCTGCGTTTCTTCAACACCAGTTTGCCCAGCTCAGTCAAAGAATCTGTTGTGTAGTGGGGTGATCGGTACACCAAGAGAATTTCCACTCTATCCCTGGTGTTGAACATAAGGTAGGCATATTTAATGCTGGACAAGTTAGGCACTAGGGCTGTGTGAAATTTTGACGGCAGTTTCATTTCAACGCTGTTTCAACTCATTTCGAGCTCAAAACAGCAAAATTGAAATGAAACAAAGAGCTTTGAAACAGCCTCAAAACAAGGCAAATCAAAATGTTTCAAAAATTTTGAAATGTTTCAAGTTTTGAAGCTCAAGCTGGGCTTGCTTGCAGGGTTACAGAAAGTAAAGTAAGAAGAGGGAGGGGGAAGTGGGGGGACAGGGGGTAAGGAGTGCTCTCATTATGGACTGCGTAGCTGGCCAGTGACTGTCATCCTTTCCTGCTGTCCTTTCCAATCCCAGTGCTCTGGGGGAGGGATGGAAAAACTGTATAAAAGGCAGCTTTGTTTGAACTGCCCTGCTTTCTGCCTTGGTGTCAGTTGAGTGAGGGCACACCTTAACACACACGCAGTCACCCACCCATGTCTCGAGTTTTGCCTGTCAGCAGCCAGAGGTGCAGCGTCCCAGAACCCAGAAGCCCCTGCACCTACCTCCTTGAAAGCTGGCAGGCTTCGTGGCCTCCGCAGGGGCTAGCATGCCTGCAGTTTTCACCCTGCTGCGCCTTAACACACACACAGTGTCACCCATGTCACGAGTTTTGTTTGTCCGCAGATTGAGGTGCAGTTTCCCTCAAACTCCTGCACCTATCTCCTTGAAACTTATCAGGCTTTGTGGCCTCAGCAGGGGCTAGCATGCCTGCAGTTTTGACCCTGCTGTGGCTTAACACATACATGGGACATGAGTTTTTTGCTTTCAAAACTTTGAGGTGCAGTTTCCATGAAATCCCTGCACTCATCTCCTTGAAACTTCTTAGGCTTCATGTCCTCAGAATGGGCTACCACTCCTGTAAGTTTCATCCAAATCAGGCCAGAAATGACAAAGTTATAGGCTGTTTTGAGCTTCCCCATTATAGCCTATGGGCGAAATGTCAAAACAGTGTCAAAACAGCAAAACTGTTTCGACGAAACAAAACAGAACAGCAGTTTCAAATCAAAATGAAATTCAAAATGAAATGCTGTTCCACTGAAATGTCAAAACACTGGTCGAAATGGAACTGGGCTGTTTCGCACAGCCCTATTAGGCACTAAATACCTTTGACAGGCCAGGTCCAGGAGATACATGCTAGCCATACTCTAAACACACTAACACAAATTGGTTGCATAGCAATCCACATTGAAATCTTTTACTCCCTCTCCAGTGCCATTATGCATTCCAAAAAGGTTGCCATAGTTGAACCTAGTTTACAGGTAAGATATTATCAGTATTTTATAACATGGTTAAAACAAAAATACATTTAATTTTTGTTCTCTTTTGAATAATCTATTCCCACTTTTCCTGCAGCTGTACAGCCTTCAGCAGATATCTTCAAGGATATTTTTATAATCCCTAGATTAAAAACATTTAAATAAATCTAAAAATAGAAAAGATTACCTATTTTAGGGTCTTGTTACACATTGCATTTTGAACTGCTCAAATATTGGTCAATGTTAGTGCTTACTTAGAGTTTGGAGCTGTCACACCTTAAGGACAAAAACCTTCTGTGACTGTCCCCCACCTGCACAGCTGTGACTTGCTACTAGGGGACTGGCAAGCAGGGACCTGACTATGAGCTACAGCGTTACATTGCTACTAGAGAGCTGGTGAACCAAGCAGGCTTCTATCTTTCTGTAGGTAGGGGAGGGTTGTGGGGGGAAGGACAGGAAAATGAAGTTAGGAGGCAGCAAGTTAATGGGATGGGGATGGGTAATGAAATGGGAAGTGGAAAGGAAATGGGAATGGGGGATAGGTGGTGAAATGAAGGAAGTCAGCCACTGAAGGATAAAATAAAAAGTAGAAACAAAAAGAATTTTAAAAGAGGAAGTAAATTAAAGGTCTCATGTTTTAATAAATTGGTATTGGGGTTTGGATTGGGGCACTGGGGGTACTGGTCATGCTTCCCCAGATGGGTGGGAGTGGTGAGGGAAGGCACGTTTTGGGGAGTTAAAGAAGCCCTAGTTCATGGGGACCCAATCTGGACCCCTACCTTGTTTCCCTCCCAACCCCTCTAGACCCTACTCCCAAACCAGTCTGTATCCTGCAACCTGGCTAGCTGGCATGTGTTCTGCAAGCTGTTCGCATGGGGTTGCACCACGCCCAGGGGAAGATCACACCCATGGGAACAGGTGGGGGAGTTGCTTTGGTGCCAGAATCTCCACCCCCACCCCCACACACACACATACACCTCTCCCCGGACAGCAGAGTGCAGGAGGTGGAACATTTTTCCAGACAGAACAGAAGGGTGGAGGAGGGGACACTGTACCCTGGGATGCTGGTGAACTACAATTTGGGTAGCTCATGTGTGGGGAGTAGCCACACGTTAATGGAACATGAGCTGGGTACCACGGAGGTGTAGAAGTCCTACACTTGACTGAGATCTCAGCCATTATCCATCCTTCAATGCTCTTCCACCACACCTTAATGTTTAAAAACACAAAGAAAGGTAAGATTTTTTTGTAGGCCTTCTACTTTAGTATTGGCTTATGCTTATTTCACAGGGCTCCTCTTACCCTACACCCTGTCCTTACTATATCTCAGAGCCAATTTGGACCAATAGTTTTATCTGGCTCTGTTCTCACAGTGCCGGGGGGCCACCAAGTAAGGACATGGCCTTCTGCACCCCGATGACATCCGGAAGCCTGCCCTCACTGAAAAGAAAACCCTGGTGACTTAGCCAGACTGGGGTTCCTCCTTGCTCTTTCCTGCCATGACTTTGATGTTTTTACTGGGTTCTGGGAGGGATGATGTTCACCCAGGCTGGCCCAGCTGTGGGTATCTCCAGTGGGTTCAGCTCCAGAAAAAAAACAGCAATTAATAAAAATACCAAAAAAAAAGAAGAAACAGAACAAAACTCAGCTGGCAGGCTTAGCTGCTGCCCTGCCTACAGCCAGCGGCTCTTGCGGCTCCTGCTGCACAATCCTTACTGCTGGATCAATTAACTGGCATGCCGCCGTGATAATTGAAAGCTTGCAGCAGCAATTAATGCCTGTTACAAGTAATGAGCTCCTCAAAGCTCTCAGAACAATTGATCTGCTGCCCCGTTCCCGCAGAAAGTTTCTCCCAAGTTTTGTCTTCAGTGGGTCCATCCAACCCGCCCCTCCTCGCTCTTCTCTCTTCTTCATCAAGCTGCCTGACCAGAAATAGCTCTCAGAGTGCCAGGATCCCCAATCCAGCACACCTGCCGAGGCAATGAAGCCAGTTCTGGGTGTGCCAGGAGTTCCGTCCTCAGAGTGGTCATTTTCCTCTCAGGTAAATCACGGGTCAAGCCAGGGGGCACTGCTAGCCTCTTCACACACAGCAAGTGTGTTAAGGTGGCTGATCACAGTCTGTTTATTCACATTACTTAACACAACAGTCATAGTCTATTCCTTTATACTACTCTACATGGTAGTTTACACTGGAGCTCTATGTGGAGAATTTACTTTGCATCATCCCAATCCCCGGCATTAATTCCCCTTTTACTCTATTCTCAACCATGTCCATGCATGACTCACACTGCCCATACCAGGGGCTCACTAATCATCCAGTCATGCAAACAATCTCTCAGGCCTACCCTACCTGACCTATAGGCATCATTACCGATTCCTCAATACATCATCAGGGCAACCTGGTTGATGCCTGGTAACACTCTCAGAAGCCTATCCAATTACTCACCAAGACTTAGTCCATCATTCTAGTTCCACAGGAGCCTCTAGCCATCCAGCCTAGAGGCCTGAGACTCAACCATTGTTGATATCAACTGTCTTATGTAATAGGGTCTTGCTGGCCTCCTACAAATTCTGTCATTAAATAGTGAGACCATCCTCTTCGTGTACTCTGGAATAATTGACCCACTCCACCTTTCTCCAAGGAAGGAACCCGAGTACACAGGACTCACCACAGATCACAGTCTTCTCGTCCCTGACTGAAGGAATCCGGTGACACCCTGTAGTCTGAGGTATGTATATCTTCTTTTCCTGGCTAGCAGACTGTTTCTTGATACTCATTCTGATTAATCCTGCTAATCTGGTGTGCCTCTGTGCAGCTTGAATGGGCTTCTGTTCCCCTGTGCATTTCTTCTCCAGGGCAACTGACACTCTGGCTCAGCCTGTGTTTAACTTCTGGGTTTTCCTCCCTGGAACCAATGAGAGCCAGAACCTCTTCCACATGTCTTCCCATCACCGGCTGGGGATCAAGGTGTAAGAATCAGACAGACACCTGGGATCATGATGACAGGTGCAAGTTCAAGCATTTAATTTGCTTTTCACATACAAGTAAGTTTGTCTTTCCCTTTTGATGGGCTTCAGGGGAAACTCTCTTAATTGTAACAGGCACAACTGAGGAATCGGTATGTGCCCTGTTACAGGGGGGATCATAGGTAAACATACCCTGGAGTGGCACAACTTTAAGCTGTCTAAAGTATGCTTAAAACTAGTTTAAGGTGTTAATATGTGGACAATCTGGCAGCCACCTAAAATTAATGTGTAACATGCCCCTTTGAAAGATTTTGAGAGACTTCATAGTCTTTGGTCCTCCAGCATTGAAGTCAATGGGAATTTTACCTTTGGCTTCCATTAGGAACTGGCTGAGGCCTTTATTCCTGTTTGTGAAGTATACCTTTATCTTGAAAGAACCATAAATACTCAAAATATTAAAGACTAATTAAAAATGCAGTTAGATGCATTTAACTGTCCAAACATATAACAGAACAATATATTATGATCTGAAAAAGGAGTGCCATAAACCAAGACTGTTCATATTCAAAAACCTCTGACTTACAAGTGAACTTTTAATAATGAGAGTTGCTGCCAGAAATTGGAAAGATCTATGATCATACTCCACAGAAGATTTAGATTTTTCCTGGTTTTTCTGCTGAACTTGATGGGTGGTGGGGAAGATCTCTTTAAATGCAACTCAAGAGCAATAGCATTAAATATCTTGCCATTGAAGGATGAAGGAATGAAAGGATGAAACAAAAAACATCTCCAAGTAATTAGAACTAGGTCAGCAGAAAGCTACCATAGTTCAGGCCAGGTATTATTCTGGCCCAAATTTGCAACCTGTCTCTGTCTGTCTTTAGCATTCTCTCTCTTAAGGATAAAATACTGAATGGAGACCTAAGAATGAAGTAAAACAAAAATTGACAATAATAAATGAATGCTTAATTTTGAAGAGATTCTGAATAGTCAAGTCATATCTTTTTTTTTTTACCTTATGAAGTGTAATATTGACTCATGGGAACATTGGACTGGAAAGGACTCCATGGATCATCACATCCAGACCCCTGATATTTGCAGGAAATCACATCATACAATCCCATTCATAAATTCACCAACTACCACCTTAAATCTAATTAAGTTTTTGCCTTCACTACTCCTATTTGGAGGCTGTTCCAGAGCCACACTGCTATTATGGTTAGAAGCCTCCTTCTAATTTCCAACATAAAATTTATTCACAGCCAGTTTATATCTATTTGTTCTTGTGCCAATGTTGTTCTTTAGCTTAAATAGGTTTCCCCTCCATGGTGTTTATCCCCTTGATGTATTTGTAAACAGCAGTCATATTCTGCTCAGCCTTCATTTTGCTAGACTAAACAAGCCAAGCTCTTTTAGACTCCTCTTATAAGAAAGGCTGTTTATTCCCCTCATCATCCTACTTGTCCTTTTCTGCACCTGTTCCAGCTTTAATTCAGGTTTCTTGAGCACAGGAGACCAGAATTGTTCGCAGTATTTCAAATAAGGTTTCACCTGTTCCTTTTAGAATTGCATCAATATTAGCCTCTTGCTTTTGTAAATACTGCAACTGACATATTGTAAGATTGTAAGATTCAGCTTTTTCACAGATGCATCAATTATTTGGCTTGTACTCATCCTGTGATCAAATAATACACCCACATTTTTTTCTCTTGCCTTTCTAGCTAATGAGCTCCCACTTTTAGCAGAAATTCTTATTAGTCCCTAAGTGCATGACCTTACACATGATACTATTATATTTCATTCCATTTTATTCTTCCTGCCTTCAAAATTGTTCTCAAATTCATCCTGTGTGTTCTGTATGACATGCCAATCCTCCTCTCAGTCCCGGGCATTATCAAATTTATTAACGTAAAACTACATTTACGCCAACAGTACAAGTAAAAATATTAAGCTAGATCAGTCCAAAAAGAAATCCTTGAGAAACTCCATTAGTAACCAGCCTGATAGATCCCCAGCATGACCCTCTCACCTCCCTGTTGCATTTTATAATGTTTATACTTATCCCTTACATTCTCCAGTTTCATATTTTCCCATGTGACACTTTTAAAAATATTTTGCTGAAGTTCAGACAAGTTATATGTACTAGATTTCCCCTATTTAGAACATCTGACCAGAGAAAGATGGCAGATGTTGACTTCATTTAGTAGTTTCCATTAACTGGTTTTCTTTAATTTCTCAAAATCTGCACTTTTGAAAATGAAACACCATAGTTACACACCTTTATCTTTCCATTTGATCAGAACTGCACCAACTCCTGATTAGTAGATTCAGAGGTATTTTTTATCTCCTCCCTGGTGTATCTACACATTAATTAATGCACCATAATTACAGTGCATTAAGTTTAGTACCTATAATAACAGGTAGTAACCTTAATGGTTTCTATTCGGCATTCCTGAGCGTTAGCGCAGGTGAACACTTTTTAAGTGACATTAACGTACATTAGACTAAATCTACTGTGCATTAGCACAGGTTTTGCCAGCTGTGCTAACACGCAGTAGAATTAGCCTTCTGTGCATTAAACATCTCATGTAGATACACCCAGATGTTTATCATAACAAATGTAAAACTTGATACACTATTTGATGAAGAAATACTTCACTTTATCCAAATTATCCCTTTCTATATGTTTACAGTCTATCACACATTATTAAAGTACAGTGCTACCCCACCACCACCTTCATTTTTTTCCTCTTTCCTGAAGACTGAAATATGTTCCAGTTACAACAGCTCTATCATATTTCTGTTAGCCACATAGTATCTATTTATGCATCCTTGTCCAGTCTTCTCTTGAAGACCCCCAAGGTAGGGGATAGCACCACTTCCCTTGGAAGCTCATTCCAAATTCTGGCAACCCTTACTGTGAAGAAGTTCTTTCTAATGTCTAACCTGAATCTGCTCTCCGTCAGTTTGTGACCATTGTTCCTAGTTACTCCAGAGGGTGCCCAAGTAAATGGACCATCTCCTATTCCCTGCTACCCTCCCTGATGACTTTATAGGCAGCCACAAGATCACCTCTCAGCCTTCTCTTGCGAAGGATGAAGAGCTCTAGGTCCCTCAGTCTCTCCTCGTAGGGCCTTGCCTGCAGGCCTCTGACCATATGAGTGTCCCTCCTCTAGACCCTCTCAAGATTCTTCATATCCCTCTTGAAGTGCGGTGCCCAAAACTGGACACAGTACTCCAACTGCAGCCTCACCAGTGCTACATAGAACTGTACCAGCAGTTCAGTGTTGCTCTATTTTGGTGCAATGGCCCCTTACTTGTATAGAATCATAGAATCAATGAGTCGCAAGGGACCTAGACAGATCATCGAGTCCAACCCCCCACCATGGGCAGGAATGAGCACTGGGGGTGCAAGGGGTCATAAGACCCCAGCCAGGTGCCTATCCAGTCTCGTCTTGAAGATTTCCAGGGAAAGTGAGAGCACCACCTCTCTGGGAAGCCTATTCCAGGCTCTGGCCACCCTTACCGTGAAGTAGTTCTTCCTAATATCTAACCTAAAGCTATCCTCCCTCAGCTTGTGGCCATTGTTCCTAGTGACTCCAAGGGGGGCCCTGGTAAACAGACTTTCCCCGAGTCCCTGCTGGTGGCCCCTGAAAAGGTTGTAGGCAGCCACAAGATTCCCCCTAAGTCTCCTCTTGCGGAGACTGAAGAGATTCAGGTCCCTCAGCCTCTCCTCATAGGGCTGGCCACGGAGGCCC
>NW_017728992.1:153716343-153743639 GCF_001723915.1 Gavialis gangeticus
GCCCTGAACACATCGAAGTTGGCTTTCCTAAAGTCAAGCATTTGCGCTGTGCTAGTTACCCTCCCCACCTTTCTCTGAAGAGCAAGCTGGATCATTTCATATATATACAAAGATTTCAAAATTGTTTCTCACCCAGCTCATTCAGTTTCTTAGCCAGATCAGGTACAGCCCTTTCACTAGTTATATAATGTACCTCACTAGTTATAACTAGTATGAATATTCTCTTTCTCTCCTTGCCATCCATCCTTCTAAATTCTGGTACTCCTTTATCTATTATTGCATCCAACCAGAGGTAGAAGTTGCACAAGCTTGTCTCTACTTTGCCTCGTACTTGTAGCTTTAACCTCTTATTAGTCTTCTCTCATTAGCGTTTAACCTACATCAGAAAAAGTTAACTAAAACTCGGCACGTCTACATGTGCCCTGTGGTGCCATTGTTACTGGGCCGTTATTTAGTACTTCCTTTTGAAAGTACTAAATGATGGCACAGTAACAGCCTGTACTAAGCCATGCTGGCAGCACACCATTATTTTTAGCCCCTGTGTTGCCATAGCAACGTTCCATACCAACGGAGCATGCCACTATGGCAACGTAGCTGTGGTGTCATGGTTTGTGCCTGCCAACACTGCATCACTGTAGCATTTCATCTGTAGACATGCCCACTGAGAGTTAAATAATGAGAAAAAAGAAAAATATAGTTAGTGGTAGATAATCCCTAAAATTTTGGAGTTTATGATCATTTCAGAAGTTTTAAATATTGATCTGAAACTCATCGAACACCTATACTTTTTGCTCAGTCTGTAAAATATACTTGGAATTTCATAGAGCCATCTACAAACAATATATAAATAATCTTTATCTTGGCATTTTGTAAAATTGATAAAATATATGTTTTTCTAGTTACAGTTTCTTCATCAACAGGTCATAATGTTCTGAAGTGTATTCATTACAGCAAATCATTGCTGAACAATTTCAGACAATGGTTCTTGCCATGAAAGGTTGATCAAGTATTTAAATTTCAAATTAACATGCCCAGTCAACTAAATCTGATTTCTGCTTCAGAGCATCCCCAGCAGTGCAGATAGTTATGCATTTGATTCTGTTATGCAGTAAATTCAAGATTTCTATTGTAAATACTTGTTATCACAAATTTAGAATTTGTCCTGAGCTATATATGTTTCATAAATTTCTTTACTGACATATTGCAGCAAGTGGACACACAAATACAAAAACAAAGGAATTCATTAAAAAAATAAAAATGAGGAATCTGGGGTTTTATTGCTGCTGTTTTTCTTTTTTTGTTTGTTTGGGGGCTTTTAGAGCGTATTCACACCTTTCTATATCTGACATTTCACTTTCCAATTTCACATGACATTTGAAAGTGCAAACATACCTAAGAAAAAAGAAAAGACGAGAGTTAAATAAACAAGAAGATTCAGAACCTTCAAAACCACCAAAAAGGGGACAGGGTTGGGAAAAGGTTCTGATTTTCCCTGAACCAGTTTGCCTTTCCTCATAACAATGAAGTACTCCTTTTTAAATTACTTTGAGCAAATTAATTATAAAATAATTATCTGAGGGGGGGTTATATTACATGGAAACAGTTTCCTTTTTATGCCAGTTGTGTATAAAGATGATAACTGAGAAAGAAAAGGTTGCCCTCTTAATATATTATAATGCATGCAACAATGAAACTTGATTTAATAGAAAACAAAAGACATGAGGATAAAACGGAACGTTGTTGTTTTTTTCTAAAAGGCCCCAAACATTTGTTTGCAAGGCCTTGAAGAATTTACACATTATAAATTATATATTTATATGTAAATGGACTTTTGGCTTCTTTCCAGGATATCTGGCAAATTAAAGGCCATATTTTGCCACCATTACTTGAGTTGTACATTACTGTTTGAATAGTTTCATTGATTTCTGAACCAACTCGTTACTTAAACCCCATATACAAACCACTTGGGGGTGAGCTGGCCACAGAATGACTGCACCTGACAGCCTGCCTTTCCACTGTAGGCACTAATGGAAGGGGTCTATATGGTCATGTCTACATAGTAAACTTACCATGGCCAGCAGTGGCACCTTCAAGCACACTGCACTGTTCTGAGCAGGCTACCTTCTAAACAGGAAGGAGTGTAGGTGTGTCTGCATACTGCTTCATATAGGCTAATTGGGCGTGTATATATGTACTATAGGATGGGGGGGTGCTTTAATTAGAGCAGCTCTCAGATTGTATTGAGTCCAGCATCAAGAGTATTCAGTGTCCTGTGCCCAGTGTCTTGCACTTCCAAATGGCAGCAGGATGCTTTAACTAAAACTCATTCAATGAGCTTTAGTTAAAGTGCCCCCACCACCATTTTGAAGCATGGGGATGCTGAATACACGTGATGCAGAGGCTGCTGGAATGAGTTAATTAGCATGCTCCAGCAAACTCGTAGACTCGATTAGTCTGCTCTGACACATGCTAATTAGCAGGCATTGGAGCAGAGGTCTGTCACATGTACAGGTGCCCACTGGTCCCATCACTTTACAGTGTTAATTAGCCCATCTGCAATGCCATGTGGCGGTAGCAACACTGCTTCTGGTTCAGGAGGCAGCCCACGCAGAACAGCGCAGCATGCTAGAGGATGCCACTGCTGTGCACAATAATGTTACTATGTAGACATGACTCAAATCTGTATAAGCTAGTTTGCAAGAGCCAAGAGATGGCTTATGAACAGAGATGGGCTGAGGGTCTTTTCTAACCACCCACAAGCTTTCACACTTTCAAACATTTCCCCTTCTAGTGTAGAATAAAATCAAGTCCTATCAAGGTTTAGAGCTTTTTGAGAAGGGTCTTCCCAAATAGTCTATGCTTTAGTGCAGTAGTTCTCAACCTTTTAAGACTCAAGGCACCCCTATGAAAAAGTCAACTTTTAGTTTTCACTTGTTTTTTGACCACCTTGTATGCTGCAGCAACCTGTGGTGTGTGTCCTACAAGTGGCATAGGAAGTGTCTGTATGTGGCATGGGCGGACAGGGAGGGGAGCAGAGAACACAGCAGCAGATAGGGCAGGGAGAAGAAAGCAGAGCAGTAGATCTAACATGAAAAACTGGGCAAGGAGCAGAAAGGGCAGCAGCAAATTGGGCAGAGGAAGGGGATTGGAAAGGCACTCCAGGCAGGGGAGGGGCTTACCTCATTGCATAGCTGCCACAAAAATTTTGCCCCACACTCTGTGTAGCTTCTTGTCACAAGTGCATATAAGGAAAGATATTAATTCTCCAATTAAGAGTCTTATTTCCCAAATATTCAGTAAAGACCACACTGTTAATAAGACATTAAGTGGTTCAAGCCTGACTATGTTAGCTGACTTACAATGTTAAAGGTGATTTGTTAATGGGTTTACTGCTTCAATGCCATGGGAAGTGTAGGAAGATGTATAGCAGAAAGTTTGATATTCTCTCATTTCTTTGGTGTTTTACCTTTTTGAAAAATCCATGTTTATTATTGGGCCCCCTACCATCAAAGTAAAGAGCTCTTTTCAATGCAAGAAAAAAACTGTGGGAGATGTGGACAATAGCATACCAAGTCATCTTCTTGATTTTCTATTTTCCCTAAATACTCCTCTTACATCTGGAACAGCAAATATACAAAATAATTTTGTTATGATTATCAATGTATATTTCTCTCTCAAAATTTATGTATTAGGACAGATAAATAAATGTCCCTATAAAACTATTTTTCACAATTTTTTAAAAAAATTTTCAACTAAGTTTCCACATAGAAATTACATTTTCTCATTGAAAAAGCCAAATGTCTAAAACAAAACATTTAAGGTTTGGAACAAAAACCAACATGCTTTTGTTTAGATATATTGATGTAGCACAACAATTTCAGTTTGATTGCCTCATGTTGCTATTCTATTTCTGGTGGATGTCACCATTATATCTCCCAAAATGCACCATATTCACATTCCTAGGGAAGATACAGTACATAACCTGCACTGCAGTAGAGATGGCCAATCTAGCTTTAAATGAGCTAGCACAGAACTACACACAGTATAAATTAGTCAGTGTCTTTCTTCTCCCTGCCCTATGCTGTTGCAGCTAGACTGCTTTCTAGTTAGCTCTACAATTGACTGCAGCCTGCGGATTGTGTCTGTAATATAGGCACACCCCATGATCTATTCTGGGAGTGCAATAGCCACCACAGAAAGCGAGCATGAAGTATCATTGCACCAAGGAAGCATTCTTAAATCTGACTATTTCAGTTTTGGGGCAAAATATTCCATCTTTCAATATCTTGCTGAAAGCTAAAATTTTCCACTGAAAAATATAAATAGTTTCTAACTCACTAGCTAGGGATAGAAGTTGCACATAAATCGGTTTAAGTAATCAGATACTAGTTTAAACCTGTAACAAAACAGAAGTTCAGTGCACATAAACCAGTTTCAAAAAGGCTGAAGCTGGTTTAAGATAATCATGATTGAATTTAGTATCAGACTAAATGATTTGGGTAAAGCTGGTTTATGAAGTTTCTGTCCCAGATCCCTTCCTGATTCAAGTTAACTCACAGTCTCCTGGCATCCCAGAATGCTTTCTAGCCCTGGGCTTGGTTATGCTGTTTGCTCCAGCAAAGGTTTCGTGAGAACAGGAGATGGTGGGAAAGGGGGGTAGGGACAGCCCTCCCCCTCCGGCAAGCCCCAGCTGTGGTCTGGGGCCAGGGAAGGGAGTTAAATTTCCCTTACCCCAAGTATAGAGCTGCCCTGCCCTGCTTAAAGCTTACTGCTGACTGTGAAATACAAATTTCAGAGACATCTGAAAGCAGGAAGAGGAAGTGATGAACAACCCTGCAGAGTCCTGCTGTTGGACTGCAAATCCCAGAGACCTCAGGGGCAGCAAGGAGAGGAAGCGAGCACACAGCCCAGGCTGGCTGTGCCAGAGATCCAAGCTCTAGTGCCCCCAGCTTCTGGCCTGTGCCACTGCAGGCATGTGGCTACATTTCCTGAATCAAAGGTAAATGTCTGTCCAGTTGTTTCTCAGTTTAAATTTTGCAGCTTAGACTAACTTGAAAAGACTGAATCGATAGAGCCTCAAGCTTTTTAACTGTCTGTACTTAGCCATTATGTCCATTAAAAACTCCCAATAAGTAAAATTATACATTATCTCAAACTGAAACCCACTATTGTTGGGAGAAAGAAGCCCAGAACTTTTGTTTAGACTAGTCAAAAACAAAAGACTGACAGAACAATTGACACTGTATCAAACTAATAGGAAACAGGAAAAATGCTAATGTCACAAAAAACCTCTGCTTATTTCTAACAATAATAGGGCACTTGTACACATGCTGAGAGCCGCTCTAATTAAAGCTCTACCGCATCTTATGTATCAGCGTCTTGCATTTAAAAATGATGGCAAGATACTTGAACTAAAGCACCCCCGCTGTCATTTTTAAATGCAGGGACACTGATACACAGTATGCAGAAGGCTGCTGAAGTACAGTAATCGCCACGTTCCAGTAAACTTTATTAACTGAGTGCTCTGATGTTCTGGAATTCAAGCATGTTGGAGCAGCTTCTGCACTCATGTATAGGTGCCCATATTGTGCATTTAGACCCAATGTAAAGCACATTCACTTTTTAGATAAGAGTGGTCACAGCCTTTGATCTGAAAGGCATTATTAGTGTTAGTTGCTGTATTGGAGCCAAATTTGCAGAATAAGAGGGTTGAGCTAGATCAGGGCTGCCCAACTTCTGGGAGTTGACAGCCACAGACCCCTGGACCATCCACTGTTGGGATGGCCCTTCTGGATTCCCCTCCATCAGGCAGGCAGCCCAGCTCTTCTCCTGCACACATGCAGCCTGGTTCCTCTCCTCTCAGTTGTGCACAGATCATTTGGCAAGGCACTTGGGTTGTTTGTCACTTCAAGAGGGCAAGCAGCCTGCAAAGCTGCCAGCAGGTGTAGGGCAGGGCTAATTGAGAGACAGATGACCCAGGGAGCCAGCAGGTAACGCTAGACTGGGTAGAGGAGTCACCTGAGAGCAGGTATAAGCCCAGGTCCTGAGAGAAGCCCAGCAGTAAGATCTGGAGCCTGCTGAGAGAACACCGTGGTCCAAGGGCCTATTGAGGGGCTGAGAGCATGGGACCAGTGAGGGTCCAGGAACCCTCAGAGGAGGTTCTAAGTGCAAGAGAACATCAATGAGGATGCCATCTGCAAAATATGGGTCATAGTGTATGGGAGGACTGGAACCATGCAATTAGCCCGTAAGACAGGGACCACAGTGCATCTGGTGATCATTTAGGAGTAATTTGGGGAGCCCTGAAGCTCATAATAATAATAAGCATCAAGGCATGGTGGGTGAATGGAGGGGTGATTGCTCAGAAAGTGAGGGCTACAGGGATTCCAGGGGCTTCACAGTCACCCCTAGAGAGGCAGCCTACCACAGCAGGCAGCACAGACCCCTCCCTGGTCCCTTTTTACCATGTTGCCTCACCCCCAGGATCAAGATAGGAAGTAGAAGTCAGAAGAGAGAGGAGGAGCCCAGAGCCCCCAGCCACCATAGCAGCCAGAGAAATGAGGGAAGCAACGTCTAGGCAGGAGCACATGAATCACATGTTAACTCCTTGTGTCTTGGACAATCTCAAGATAGATCATCTTCAAAGAACCAACCTATGAGTCTAGGCAAATATCATTTTTCTAACAGCATTTAAGGCTGTTTGCAGACATTTAAAAAAATGTTTTACTGGAAGAAGCACCATGTTACTTCAACCCGGCTCCACAGCATCTGTATAGACTGGGCCTTCAGCAGGGCTTTTTGGCACTTTTAGGTAAAGCTGATTCAATCAGCTGCTAGATAAAAGTGCCAAAAAGCCCCACTAAAGTGCCTGATCTATACAAATGTCAGGTGAGCTGGGTCCAACTAACACACTGCCTCTTCTGGGCATGTGCTGGACTTGGCATGGAAGTGCACAGAATTTAAAGTAAAGCACTATTTTCTTTTTAACATCTGCAAGCAGCCTAAGTCACCAATTGAAGGTGAAGGTGGCAACAGTCCCTCAATACAAGGATGGCCGTCTTCCAGTAAATAGAGAAACTATCAGTAAGTCTGCAGATGACTGA
This sequence comes from Gavialis gangeticus, assembly GCF_001723915.1. NCBI lineage: Eukaryota > Metazoa > Chordata > Crocodylia > Gavialidae > Gavialis > Gavialis gangeticus. The sequence goes on from NW_017728992.1 coordinate 153,723,447, forward strand.
GGAGGTGAACGCAAGAACTGCGTGTTTGACTGCGGATGTGGCAAACAGTTCCAGGAAAGAGTATATCCTGGTGATGTCAGGTCAGAGCTCTTTTTCTTTGTCTTTCTCATCTATCTGCCTCAGTAGTGAGGTGAATTTGCTCAAAATTATAGATGCCTTGTTGTACATCATGGCGCTAGTGAGACTCAGTACTGAAGACTCTTAGGTATCGATGTAAACATTGCATTTCTTCAGATGGCCTTCAAGGTGTCCTTGAATCTTTTCTTTTGCCCAGCTCAAGTGGTGATCAGCAGTGAGCTGAATGTATAGGACCTATTTTGGGAGCCAGTTGTCAGGCATCCTGATAGCTTGTCCTGTCCAATAAAGCTGGTGCCATATAAATATGGCTTCAAAGCTAGCAGTGCTTGCTTTAGCCAGAATACTCATGTTATAAGTCACCAGCAATTACATTTTATAATGTTCCAAGAGAAATGTAGAAGAGTTTTTATAAAGTGTGTCTCTTAAAACACTCCATTCCAATTTTAAAATCTGCATTTGTTTTGTATTATTTATTTGTTTCAAAAAGGCTAACAAAGCAGATAAATAAACACACTGATGTAACATAACTTGTCACTGTTTTTAGACATGTGCTCTCACAAAGTCAATTATAATGCTCTGCAGCATGCAAAATTATTAAAACTGAAATTTTTAAACACTTAAAATTAGAAATGATAAAGTTGCACTGAGCTTTTTTTTTAAGTGTGGACAAGAACAAAGCTGGAAAGTTTTTAAAGTAAAACATCACAGTCACCTAGCACAATTAAAACAAGTGACTCAAAATGATTTACTGGTTAGCTGTATAAATCCCCCTGGATGAGTAGATGTCTGATCTCCAGCCAGCATTGCTACAGCATTAGTACCTCTCTCTGGAGCCTGAAATAAATATCTCTAGGTTGATCTTTTGCGGCTAAAATCTGTAGGCCAGTGGGGTCATTGCCCTGTTCAGTATGACACTAAACAGAAACAGTTAAATACTACCAATGAGTTTTGCCATTGACTTCAGATGAGCCAGGATTTCATAAAACACATTTCACTTACTCTTAAATTTTAGTAACACTTATCTTATCTATTGTAAGCAATCTCTATAGCATACAGCTTTTGACAGGCATGTAAATCTTAAAACTTGGAATTTTCAGTGGTGGGAGAGAAGATCTGGAAAATTGTTTCCACATTTTCTACCCATTCACTAAGTTATCTTCAGCCCAGCAAATAAATCTTTTACACATTAAGGCTTTCACTGAAGCCAGCTATAATGTTGCTATGGATTTGAGTAATAGCAGCAGAGTTAAAGATTAAAAATGTACAAACAAAAATGAGTGAACTATAGTTTCCTATAGTAATTCTTTCTAAGCCAGACTTGTTTGTATAGTTTCCATTCTTCTTACTTTTTTTCCCTGTGGCTAAAATGTCACATTACACTTAGACCCCACTGGGGTGGCCAACCAAAGTAAGGGGTACAGCCAGCCAAATTAATGTTTTAAAAATAGACAAATGAGATATGTATGTTAATTAAAAAGATCCATTTTTTAAAAGAAGGGAGTAGGTGATGATAGCTTCAAGGTACCAGTTGCTCTAACATGCTGATAATTTACACATTTTACACATTATTATTTGCTGCTCTACAGTAAATGCGTAGTTACTATGGCAACTGCCATATCATATGATCTGAACGCTATTTTTAAGATAAAAACAACTCTTAAAGAAACATTCTATGTGCACAATAGAGATTTCTTAGAAGGGCTGAATACACACAAAAATATCAGTGACAAACAATCACTGTTCAGGTTCTTCTAAATAATCATCCTAATTTTTTAAGTAATATTGCATTTTTTATTTTAAAAACACGGTGCTGGCTAAACAGTGACAAGGAATCCTTCACTCAAAGGATTAAATCTTTTCCTACAGCTACCAATAGGCTAGTAGATTCTCTCTTACATGGTCTCATCTGAGAGGTTAATGGAACCCAGTAGATTTCAGAGCTTTCTGAAGAAAAATATTGTTCAGCTGATGGGACTGCACTGTTCCAGGTCTGGTTGGACTTTCTTTTGTTCTTGTCTGTGTTTGTAGTGGCCTTTAAATACCTTCTGTTGTGTATTGGGTGTCTATATATATATGTTTTTTACTTCATCAGCAGAGGCCACTGCCCAAACTGCATAATCTTGTGTTACTGCTTGCTGTTGTGTTTCTTAAGGGTAGTTGGTTGTTGTTAATAAAGATGGTTCCCCTGTTCTTCCCTGTGTAATCTCTCCAGGACAAGAACCCCCCAGATACGCAATATTGGTGACAAGGTCAGATCCGCGTGAGTAAGAATGCTTCCAGTGTTTCAGACTAAAGAACAAAGGAGAAACTTGTAGTGATCCACGCTGCAAGTGAGCAGGGTCCAGGATTCTTTTCCTCCCACGTGCAAGCCTGGTACAGTTGCTCTCTAACATAGCTACTTTGGATCAAATTGAAGAGTTTGATGTAGCCTGTCTGTCCACTTGGGGTTTGTACACTGACTGACTAGACTTCTATCTGAAAGCTAATAAAATTACTGATGATAACCAGAAACAAGCGGTGTTACTGAGCATCAGTAGCTCAAAGACCTTGGATGTTAATTGCTCCCTTGTGCCCATGGCCAAACCCCATAACAAGTCCTACCATGAAATCCTCCAGTTATTAAAAAATCCCTTTGCACCAACCCCATCCAAAACCATTTGTCAGTCCCATTTCAACCAACGAAACCATCTCCTTGCTTGTGTTGCTGGAGGGAAGGTTTTTGCTAAATTATAGTTGGTCTAAACCTATCAACAACTGTGTGTGGATGATCAAATGGCTGATCCACAGACAATCATCACCTATAAGGGGGCTTTCCAAGCTAAGCATCTACAATTTGAAGTAAGTGTTGTAGCTGGAGTTTTCCAAAAGGTTACAGATGATTGACTTGCAGGTCATAAAGCAGTCATGCTGTATTTTGATGATGTCCTAATCAGAATGAGAATTTGTTGTCCAACTGTGAGAAGCATTACACCACATTTCCGATGCTGATCTTTATCCAACAAATGCAAAGGTAGAAGCTACTCATAAAGTCCCAACAGCTAGGAATAAACAGGAACTGTAAGTGTTCCTGGGTCTGCTTAATTTCTACCATTCTTTCCTAAAAGACAAGACCACATGCATCATCTATTGGATAAAGATGCCTTCTGGGAATATGTTAAACTGCACAACGAGGCTTTTAATGATGTGGAGTGATTGTTGTACTCTGACAGTGTGCTAATCCATTATGACTTGGAGAAGCCACTTCTGCTTACTTGCTATGCTTCACTGGATGAAGTAGGGGCTGTCCTCAGTCACCTTCAGAGTGATGGTCATGAAGCTCCCATTGCCTACTATTCACAAGCTGTGAATAAGGTCAAGAGGAATTATGCTCAGATTGATAGGTAAGCTCATACTGCTATCACTGGGGCTAGGGAATTCCATGACTACATATATGCCTGTAAATTCACAATTGTGACAGATCATAAACCATTGCTAGGGTCATTCACCAAGAATGGAATAACACCCCAGATCATTTTACCACACATGCTTCATTGGTCCTTACTCTTATGAGTAAGAGAATGCATATGACTGTGAATTTCAGCACCACCCTGGGATGTCAATAGCAAAGGACCTGTGGGTTACAGTGGACAATCAGCTGAATGATCCAACAGTCTACTCTTGTTGCAAATAAGGCTAACAGCAAACTAGGCTGCATTAGTAGAAGCACTACTAACAGATCTAGGGAAGTGATTGTTCCCCTCTATTTGGCACTGGTCAGGCTACATCTGGAGTGCTGTGTTCAGCAGAGGGCAACAAAAATGATTAAGGGGCTGGGGAACATGACCTATGAGAAGGAGTCTTATTTCATGTCTGGACTAAACATGACTTGTGGTCTTATTTAGTCTGAAGAAGAGAAGGCTGAGGTGGGATTTAATGACAACTGCCTGAACAGTGGTTCCAAAGAGGATGAAACTAAACTGTTCTCAGTGGTGGCAAATGACAGAAAAAGGAGCAGTGGTCTCAAGTTGCAGCAAGAGAAGTTCAGGTAAGATATTAGGAAAAACTCTCTCACAAGGAGGGTAGAAAAGCACTGGACGAAGCTAACCAGAGAGGTTGTGGAATCTCCATCCTTAGAGGGTTTTAGGACTCTGGTAGATAAAACCTTGGCTGGGGTGACCTAGTTGGGTCCCTTCCAAACCTCATTTTCTATGATTCTATGAAATGCAGGTGCACCAAGTTGTTTGCCATTATTGTGTCCTGAATTCACTGCTCCTCCACTCTCTGAAGTTCTGATAATAGACTCTTCATCTGATCCTCCTCTCCAGGCAGATGACCTTGCTCACATGATTGCTAAGGACCTAGAGTTAGTCTGGATACTGAACTGGGCATGGAAAAGGTAGCCTTTATCAAGAATTGCAGATGATTTAAGATATTCTTCATTTCAAGCTGCAATCAAGGATTGCAGAATTTAAGTTATTTGTTGCACATCAGCATGAACTTTCTGTCCTTAAGGGATACTTCCTATGGGGCAAATGAGTAGACATTCTCAACGCAGGTTGAACACCTGCTCTCCATACGGGACATCCATCGATGGATTATTCGCATGAAAGCTCTTGCAAGAAGTTATGTCTGGTACCCAAAGATTGATACTGACATTAAGCAAACAGTATAGAGGTGTGAACCATGCCAAGCTGCATACCATGCACCAGTTAAGACTCCAGTTCATCCATGGGATGTGATCAGGACCCTGTGATCTCAACTGCATATAGATTTTGCAGGCCCTTTCCAAGGCTAGATATTCTTTATTGTCATTGATTCTTTCTCAAAGTGGTTGGAAGTTGTTTCTGTTGCATCAGTGACTTTGTACATGGTAATCCAAGTTTTTCAGTAGCAACTTATGGTCTTCCAGATACCTTTCTATCTGATGGTGATGCTCAATTCACTTCTGAAGAATTTAAAAAGTTTATGGAGGGAAATCTTATTTGTCACACCACATCTGCACCATTCCACCTGTCATCAAATGGCCAAGCTGAGTGGATGGTCCAAACTACTGCAGTTGTGAATCACCGATGATAGCTGGAACCAACTAGCTGATTTCTTACTACAATGACACAAAACTCTGTGCACTACTACAGCATGACAGTCCTGCAGAACTGCTAATGAACTGCCAGCTGAAAACTTATTTGGACTGGCTCCACCCAGATATGGTAGCTGAATATCAGACAAGGTAGAAATCCAGTTTTCCAAGAAACAGAAAGTTTCACCTCTAACAACTTTGAACCAGATGAACCTGTGTACATCCAAAATAACATGACTGGCCCACAGTGAATGTCTGCATCTGTCCTTGGAGCTAACGATTCAATATCATATAAGATCCAGACTCCTAATGGAAAGACATTTCACAGGCACATTGCCAGATGCAGCACTGAGTCTCAGACAATGTGACCTCTGCAGCACCAGAAGATGTTACACCATTGGTGGAACTAGTTCTGATGAGTCCATTAGTTAATGTTTTAGACCTAACACTTCCAGTTGCTGAAGCTACTCTAGGACAGGTGAAGGAGCCTACTGCAGTTACCAGTGAAATGTCTGTCACCCCTGAAGTGGGTTGCATGAATTGGGTCACTGTCCAGCCCAAATACTTAAAGGACTACATTATCTAGGGGGAGGGGTGTTGTACACTGATTGTCTGTATATACAGAAAAGGACACTGCTTCGGTTGCATTATGTTGTGTTGATGTTTGCTGTTCTGTTTAGTGTTAAGCTTAGCTAGTTGTTGTTAATAAAGATGGTTCCCCTGTTTGTCCTTTCATGATCTCTCTGGGACAAAAACCCCACAGATACACAATAGCCTTTACTCTTTGACTGATGTATATAAAATCTTTAACTGATTTATATAAAATGTTTCTAAAAAATAACTGCTACATTTGTGATAGTGATAAAAGTTCTTTCCCCCATTGCAGCATCCAATAGGGAATTGGAATGGGAGCTTAAAATCCCAATCCTAAATGGAACAGTGTATTTTATATTAAACAATCAATTTTATGTTTGGCAGTTGAATGACAGCCTGGGGGGGAAGAGGGTGATGTTAGATCAAACTGAAACAAATTTTTTGGATTTTTTTGCTACAAGCCCCAAAAAATAATTTTTCATTTTACATCAAGCCCACTGTTTTGTTTAAACTTCTATCTTTAAATAATTTAAACTTTTTTAAAAATTTAAGTGAGTTTGAAATAACATTTTTCATTTGAAAAAATGAAAAGATAATAACCCTAAAATGTTTTATGTTTAATTAAATCCAATTGAGTTCACTGAGTTGGATGATAAATATGTCTTGTATACATACATTCAAATGACCAGGGAGAGTTCTCCCGTTTGTTCTCCTGATAGAAAAACCTGAAAAGACATTTTAATGCTGAGCCCTTAAAAGCCGAGAAATTGCAGTGCTGACAGTGCAGCTCTGGGGCCCCTGTGCACACATCTCACCATACCCTGCAGGCCCCCTCAGTCTGCCTAGAAATAGATGACAGCAATGCACAAAACAGCTCAGATTGGCTAATCCAGACTGGTCATAGTCAAACTGTTTCTCCCTGCAGCACAATTTGGGATTATGAAGGGGTGTGTTTTGCTCCCTGCTTGGCTGCAGTAGAAAAGTCCAGTGAGCAATACACTGTCTGTCTGGGTATGGGGGCAGGAGAAAAGTACCCTGGGATGCTGGAGCACAGTGTTGTGTCTCAGGTAACTAAGTTATACAGACATTTGCTGTCCCAGGAGAAATTCTCCCATGAGTGATAAAACCCAGGTTGTTCCCAAGTTATTTTTCTCTTAGAGTGGCCACTTTTGCTCTTGGAAAAAAAATCCTGCATATCTATACATTCATAGTTGTTTTTTTCCTGGAAAAGCAGCAAATCTCCCAGGAGAAACTGAATGTCTGTGTGTGGCCTTAGATGCCAACTCATTGGGCTTGTCTACACGTGCTTTTATGCACACCTAAACTTAATGTGCATTAGCCTAAAGTGCATTAAGGTAATTTAGGCACATGTCCACACGTGCATGCCATAATGCACTTAGCACAGGTGTGCAGGCTGACTTGGGTCTAAAGTTAGTCCCAAGTCAATGGACACATGCCACATTAATCCATATTAGCATGTTTATGCATTCGCTAATGTGATTTAACTATTTGTGTATAAAGTTGAACCCACTTTATGCAGGTATCAAATTTAGGCATGAATAGCTTTAAATTGCCATTTTTAAGGCACATTAAGAGCACGCATGTGTAGACATGCATGCTTAATGCACCTTAAATTGGGATAATGTGTATTAAATGCACACATGTAGACACGTCAATTGTGTGTGATACTGTGCAGTGGAGACCAAATGAGTCACTTGAACTAGTAGCAACACCATAATCAATGGTCTAAATGTGAAGGGAATAAAGGCAGAGGGCTTTCAGTGAAGGATGATTGACTCAAAAGCACTTCCAACACAACTTGAGTTAGTTAACTGTTATGGCACACTGATGGTTTTGGTCTTCCAAAGATTTCTGAGGAGGGGATGCAACCTGAACCAGCACCAGTATATAGCCCAAAATAGAACCTAAAGACAGCTTTAAGGTCAGGGTGCTGGCTGAAAGAGGTTGAAAGCTGCAAACAAGTAAACTGTGCTTATTTGATTCATCTTACAGTCAAGGAAGCACAAAAATTTTACACTCTTACAAACAAGAAATCACATCTAACTGACCCCATCATCATTTTCTCTTTCTAACTGGAAGAACTTGGAAAGCCCTGAAGTTTTAACTAATGCCTCAGGTCAAAGGGGTTAACAATATATATGATGGAGCTACAAAATTGTTTCACAACCATGTTTTCAAATAATTACTTTTATAGCCCAGATGAAATCCACAGTTAATTGACACTAGTCAGTTGACATAACCATAAGTAACCAAATAGGGTTTTTGTGCCTATGCTAAATGGATTGAAATTATTCCCCCTGTAATATTATGATAAAGCTTAACCCAGAGCAAAGAATTACTAGCATAAGGTAGCTGGGGTAGCTGTGTCTGGAGCAAAATAAAGTAATACAGGATATATTAGTCATAACTGACAAGAAGAGACTTTTCCTAATAAAGAAATGTATTTTCCATGTTGTTTTTTAAAACAGAAATACTTGAAGGATTCAAAGCCAGAAATCTTAAATACTTCTATAATTATACACATCTGCATCATTTTATACAGATGTTTGTGATTAGGAGTGTATTATTAGAACAAGGGAAACAAGGGAAAGGCTTTCCAACATATAATCAGCCAGTGCTGCAGTTCAGAAGAAACAGTGTTAAACATTGGCTGTCCTTGAATTCCTTACATTGCTGCTTTGTCTTAACTCTGTCTTCCATGAGGACTCAAAAATAACCCTGGTCCATCCCCTCAAGTTTTAATAATATTGTTAAAGAATCAGATATAAAAGATTGCTGAGAACACTCAGGGGAATTGCTAAATAATTCCATAACAGCACAGTATGGACACCTTAAGTGCGAGGCTGTACAGAGCCCAGGTTTTTCATTACTGTCCCCAGGAAACTGTGAATAATGCCACTACTGTCCTCCAGATCAAGCTGGAAAATGAAACTAGACTCTCAATTCTTTCATCTTGGTAAATTAAATTTTAATATGTTACAAAAAGATAGCAGTAGGTTGCAGTATTCAATTCAATGTTCTGTATGAGTCTCTCAAAATTCCACAGTAGGTAAAAAACCCAAAAGTCTACAGGATGCAAAATGCTTTATATTTTAAACTATTCTGCAATAATACGGCATTTTGTTTTCCAAAGGGCTGTGTTATGAGAGGCATGCTGTAAAAATCCAGAGATGTTGCCAGTAATTAGGCAGCTGGGTGGCCTAGAAATCTTCTCCATTACACTTTTGTTTCCTTGCCAGTTCTCCATGTTCTCTCTTGAAAGCATGTTTTGTTTTTGTTTACATAGCCCTCACAGGCAGAATGAATAACCCGTTTTTTCCCTGCACTTGCCAGCCTTCACTGATAGAATATCAGCTTCCACACTGATGGACCTTGCACAGGGCCTTCCAGGTTATTTGATTTGACCAGAAATCAATTTTCACATCATTAGAAGAAAACATCTTTATAGCACTCAAAATAATTGGAACTCAGGTAAATCTGAAGGTGAAGATTACCTATATTCTGTAGAGCGAGAGAGAGAGAGATGTAGAGTTGCACCATAGTTATGTGGAGAACTGCACACCTCTGACCGCTGAGGGACCAGCTAATAGACCTTCTCTGTCAAGAACCGACGTCCTGTCAAGAACTACTGAACTCTGAACCCCCAGTTTCCCTTCTCCCTGATTTTAAAAGTCTGTATGCAGTCATTTCTGCTTCCCTCCAATAATTATAAGCTCCCCCATTCAACTGTCCCTTTGGGTCTGTCGAATGAAGGAGGAAATACAAGGTCCAAGCGAAGTGATTTCATTTGACTTATTCTACCCACGGAGCATTCTTGGGCGTGACTACTCAATTCCTTGAAACGTGGGCCTAATTTGGTTTGGGAATTTTGCCACCAGCCTTAAGCTTCCCCTAATAATGACTATTCTCACTCCAGTTTCCAAATTCAGCAGTTCATCTTATTTGAAAAGCGAGGAGTGGAATTTTCCTTGTTTGACACAAACTTCTTTTTTTCCCACCTCCAGAGCTCAAAAGAATGGATTAAAGGATTTTGCTTTAACTTTCAAAACAATTATTTCCCTTTTAGCACAACCCAATCATAGACGGATTCAGCTGAAAAGATAACCCCCCACAACAAATATGAATTATGAAAAGTGGTTTGCAGATTTAATCATTGCTTCAACAACCACTAGCTACCATACAAAAACTGTATAATAAAATTATAAACGAATAAGTACATAGAAGGCAAAACCTTTTGCACAAGGGATCATTAGGGCAGCAAATCAGAACCTCTAACACAAAACAAAAAAAATAAATAAAAGCTGAGGATTTCAGTCATAGTTTGAACTTTCGCATGTTGAATATACACGGGACTTTGAATTGCCAGAAAAACAATAATATCTAGCCTAAAACATATAGTTTTTAAAAGAGCAAATTGTTATTGTTAGAGAAACCCTTATTTTTTTAATACCTGACTTGATTTAATGTTTAGTTCATGTTCTGCAATTTCCAAGGCTTGGTTTCTGACCAGCAATGAATATTCCTGAAAATTTAAATGAAAAAAAATGATCCAGTCATTTGGACGGAGTTTACTAATGTGCTGCAGAAGATTTAAAAAAACCAAAAAACAAAAAAAACAAAAAAAACCCCCCAAACATTTGGGGAATATTCCTGGCTCTGTCACAAACATCCAGTAGGACTTGGGATGAATGACTTAACCTATTTCTGTTTTATTTTCCATATAGGTGAAAGAGATGATTTATCTATTAATTGTAAGATTCTGAATATTTTTTCATATTTTAAGGGCTGGTAAGGAAAGACTTTTGAAACTGTTAGGAGGAAAACACATATGGAACAACAAACTATTAATAACCATTACTTATAGTTTTTACAACAGTCCCCAAAAGTAAACTCTTCAATGCATTCTTCCCTTGAACTCTGGCTGCAAATGTGAGCTTTGGACTATGAAAGGTACGGTATCCACTAGGGCTGTGCGAAGCTTTGGTCCCCGATTCTATTTGACGGAGATTTGGCCCAATTCGGTGGCCAAATCTCTGAATCTGAATTGAATCAAGAGACCCTTTAATCTCTCCAAATCAAACTGGAACCCTCCAAATCGATTCAGAGAGATTTGGAAAGATTCGGCAATTTGGACATAGACACAGCTTTAAATGCTTTTTCTATGTACCTCAAGGTACCAGGCGGCTTGTGAATGCTGTGAAGCTGGGGTGCATGGAGTGTCCCACAGGAGCGCGGTGGGCTCCCCAGCACACTTGGCAGCAGACGTGGAAGTGGACCAGAAGCACTTCCAGTCTACTTCCAGGTCCGCCGGAGAGTGCACTGGGCCCCCCACCATGCCCTCCTAGCTTGGTGACTGGTGCCTCCTGGATCTGGGGGGGCATTTGGGGTCCCCCCACAGCCAATCACCAAGCTGGGAGGGTATGGGGGCCCCCCAGTGCACTCCCTGGCAGACCCGGAAGTAGACCAGAAGTACTTTCAGTCCACTTCCGGGTTTGCCGCAGAGCACGTCAGGGTCCCCCCGTGCTCCTGTGGGATGCTCCATCTGCCCCAGCATTGCAGCATTCACCAGCTACGCCTGGTACCTTGGGGTATATAGAAAAAACATTTAAAGCTGTGTCTATGGCTGAATTGCTGATTCTCCAAATCAGCATTGAATCTTCAGATTTGGATTTGGCCAAATCAAACCAGGGACAACGAATCGAATCACTGTTCCTGATTTGGGCCAAATCCAAATCAAATAGCGCTCGGTTCGCACACCCCTAGTATCCACTAAAGGGAAATCTCAAGATATCTGCACTTACTCCATTTAATAATGTCAAAATGCTTTTTCCTCTTCCAGATATAATCATTCATATGGGCTTGTTTATGCACACAAGATACAAGTCTATATTGTAGCTACTGAATTTTGGCAAACCTGAGACTTTTTTCACAGACCTCTTCCAACTTCTTTCTAGCATGCCACACCATACAGATTGTGACACCTTCTGGTAATGGTTAAATTATAGCAGCAGACTATCTACAAGTAGTGCTGTGCTAGATCGACTTCAGCTCAGAGAGACTTCCTGGGCTTACAGACAATGCAGCTGTTTGTTTCAACAGCTTAAAAAAAATCTGCATATCACTGACATCCCATTGAACCTGTCAGGAGGTGGGCCATTTCACTCCACTGAAGTGCTTTTCCTTTTATTGCCAGTCCTATAACAAGATTATTGAAATGATTCAACAATAGGCAAGCTGCAGCCATAGATACTTGTTGAAAGTAAATAATAAAAGCATTTTATCAGGATTGCTGTCATTTTCCTGTTGAGGGATACATCTGTTTCATAAGTACATTTTATGTGTGCCTGCCTTATGTGAACCTGCTCTAATTTAGTTACACTGATAGGTGCAGTTGTAGCTTTCTGTCTAACAATATTAACAGATGAATAGAGCAGTCATTTTCAGACAGCAATTTGCCACAGCTACAGTCGAAGTGGATTGGTTTGAGATTGCAACCTCATAAGAATGGATTTTTAAAGAGACAACTGGAAAGCATGTTAGTTATGCAGTAATTTGAGATATAAATGCACTTTAAGCAAAACTAAATTGGGGCAGGAAACAAATCTAGTGTAACAACATGGCCCGTATACACAGTTTGAAAATTAATCACTTCTACTGCCAGCTGATAATACTCCATGCCTAAAGAAGGCAAACTCTATGAACACTAGAATGTTTATGAACACACATGTACTCATGTATTATAGTTTTGTTTAGATTTTTTAAGCATCATTTAGCAGATGGTTCAGATCCCAGATAGTCCAATTATCTACCTGTGTCTGATTTGCATTTGTAATAATCTTGCCATGAAAGCCTAGAGAAGAAAGTTTAAATTTTTGGAGAATAAATTTATGGAGAAGAAAGTTTAAATTTTTAGCTCACTGAAGTGATGGGCTGATTAAAGCAGCATCTCAAAAATGTTATATACAACCTCCATTTACTGCCTTAGATAGATAAACTTTGTTCTATCCCATGGTATTGGGATTCAAGCCATGTATCTGTAATATTGCAGTACAATGGAGGAAGGATATGCTATTCAGTAGCTGGAGACCTATTTAAATTTATGCTTTATTTGGAGGTGCATTATTGACATTGTGTAGCTTTCATCTATAATGGTAACAAATATTATGACACATCGGCAAGCTCTAAGAGACCATCAGGTCTTCGGGAAAGCCTAGGACCAGCAGTGTTTTCTGATATTATGAACTAATCCTAAATTAGCACAGTCAATGCTTTTACAAGACAGTGATAATGTGCTCACATATCTAGCACAAATATCAAGCCTTGGATGAGAGCTTTGAACAGCCTATAAAGAATGTGCTGACACTCCTGACTATCTCCCTCTTTGCCTGGATCCAAAAGGTCAGGTGTAATCCATGCCCGCAGTGAGAAGGAACTGGGAAAAATGCTGATAAAGCAAAAGCTGATAAAAATGCACATGTTTACTAAATACAGAGAGAGCAGAAGGAAAGAGGATACTGAGTTATTAAATATGTATTATATGTAAGGAGGAACAAAAACTAGATGGCAAATCCTACCTTCAGTGTATATTCAAACACCCAATGGACTCCACCAGAGACTATTCATGAACCAGAGGCTGAATTTGTGATCCTCCTATTTAAAATGTATTCCTCCTTTCTTTTTTCAATGAGAACTGAAATCAGAAGTTGCACAAATATACCTGAAGACTGAATTTTACATACATGTATAAACTACTGATGATGTGATACAAAGATCCAGCTTAGGTACACTCTGTATGAGCATTATTATAAAAGTCTGAATTAAAAGAAAATTACTTATAAAATAAACCAGTGCATTCTCCTCCTGAAAACATGGATAGAGAAACTAGATCACTTTGGATCGGAGTCATGGGAAAGAGCAGGGAACAGAACTGTAAGGAAAATTTTGGAATACCTAAGTGACATAGGGGATGAATCCAAAAAAAGACACACACACCTAACATGGAAGTTTGCTAGAATTTAGATGTCTGCTACCAAAATTGAAATCCTGAAAACCCTGCTCAGAAGCTGCCTAATTTCCATAAGTACCTTATTTTTTAGAACAACTCAGTATCTATCTCATGCCTAAATCTAACTGGGATTCAGAAAAATGGTGTTCCTCCACTTACATCCCATGAGGGACATGATCCAATAAGCAGTCTCAGAACACACTAACATACATGTATGGGATCAAATTCTTCACTAAAATACAGTGGTGGTTGCTGGTTTCTTTTAAAGCACAAGTCTGATGGAAGTGATTGTGATGTCCCCCTTTTACACAATAGTCTAATGAGAAGAACCATGGACCAGGAAGTGTAAGACATGGGTTAAATTCCTTCTTCAGTATGAAGGGTGATCAAACCCATATTTAAGCCCCAAACCTCACAGAAAAGTGCCTGTATCACTCAGTGGGCAAGTCTACATGTACATTAATGCACCATAGTTACAGAGCATTAACTTTAGTAACTGTGGGTGCCTATACACAAGCAGGGAGGCTGCTCCAACATGCTGTAATTACAGTGCATCAGAGCAGATTCAATTAATCATCCAATGAGCTTTAGGTAAAGTGTCCCCACTGCCATTTTGAAGTGTGGGGATGATGATACACGAGACTCTCTGGGCACTGTTATCAGAGCGGCTCTCAGAGCTGCTCTAGTTAAAGTGCTCCCCAGAGCCTGTGTATAAATACCCTGTAATAATAGGTACTAACTCAATGCTCAGTAATTTGCATTGAGTTAGTAACAGCACGTGCCTTTTTAGTGATGCTAGTGTGCAGTATACTAATTCTAGTGCACATTGTCAAGTACCTCCTTAACTTGCAGACCCGTAGGACACCGCCTGCTGGCTGACTTGAAAGACGAATTCTAATTAGAGGTCTATACACCCACGTTCTCTCCTGCCACGACTTGGTGTTTCAGGGAGTTGATTCAGTACCTGGATGTGTAGGGTCAATTAGTCATCCCACGAGGTCCTATGTTCCTGAGAGCTTCTCCACCCCTACACCGTTGCCTGTTCCACCGGTATCTCATCAGCCGCTTGGTCCTTCCCCATGGCCTCCGTCCAAAGAAGAAAAAAAACCAAAAAAAATACAAAACCAAGCACTCCTGGCCTGGATTATTGTTCCAACTCCTTTTGGCAGAAAACAAACAAAAATTATGTCTGTGAGGTCAGTCCCTCTTTTTTTCTGCTACCATCTCTATGGTGGCTCTCCACGAGCCTCTTACTGGGGTCGTCACAATTCCCCTCATCCCACTAGGTTCATCCATGAAAAAAATTTACTTCAGCCCCTTTTAGGGTCTTTAAGGTACCAGTTTTCTAGAGTGCCCCTCTATTAGAGACTTTACGGTACCTGTCTCTGCCGGACTCCACTGACTCCCAGGGTGGTAACAGGGAGTTCCAAGTACTGCCGGGTGAACAGTCCTCTCTCTAAGTTCCCTCTGGGGAGCTCGCTCTCTGGAGGAGTCTCCTACCAGCTCTCCATGTTGCTCTCAGGGTTCTCTGCAGCATGGCTTGGCTCGATCCTCCTCCTTCTGGTTCCACACTCCCCACACTTGCCTGTTCCAGGCTCCTCTTTATACCGGAGTTGGAGTTCCTAGCCCCTCTCCTCCAGAAATACCTAAGTAAGGAGAGTTTCTGCTGGGTCTTTTGGGGCTGTGAGTCTGGGGCCACTGACTCTACGTTTAGCCCTTGTTCCTCTGCGCCCTGTGACTCTCTTTCTCACACACATTAGCACCGCTTTTGGTGTGATGCACTAATGTGCAGTAGAATTAGTCTACTGAGCATTTAGCATCTTGTGCAGATGCACCAAGATTTTCATGAAATGACTGTTTGATGTTAAATACAGAGACACTGTTGGAAAGAAGTAACCAGACCCCCAAATCTCCCTCCCAAGTAAATACCCTAAATATTAGGCAGAAGTGTAAAGCCCTCTCTAAGGTTCTTTGCCTTTGATCCAATGAATCTTGAATTATTTGCTGGACAATGCCACTTCTTCAATACAAGAAGTGGAGAGCAACACCACACTGACCCTGTAGCTTGATGACAGGTCTCTTAATTCCTGGACAAGTGCTCTAACCACTACAACATTGTGAATGTTGTGGGCAGTATCACCACTGGTTTTTCTTTAACAGAAGGTGGGCACTGCTATATTTTGTGAAAAGCCCAAATCTACCACCTGCATTTGGTGGGCTCAGTTAATACTTAAAAGTAACACATTGCTCAGACAACTTAGGCAGAAAAACATAGTTTCTAGATCCCAACCAGGTTTCGTTAGGAGGTGGGTGCAATTCAGGTCATAGATTCATAGATTTATTCATAGATTGTTAGGGGCTGGAAGGGACCTTGCAGATCATTAGGTCCAGCCCCCCCTGCTCTAGGTAGGAAGACAACTGGGGTTAGATGACCCCTGCAAGGTGACTGTCTAGTCTCATCTTGAAAAGCTCCAGGGTAGGTGACTGCATCACCTCTAGAGGGAGTTTATTCCACAGTCTGGACACCCTGACTGTGAAGGAGTTTTTCCTGGTATTAAGCCTGAAGCAGCCTTGCAGGTGTTGGTATCCATTGGTCCTGGTCTTCCCTAGGGGTGCCCCTAGTGAACAGTTAGTTGTTCACCAAGCTCCTAATGCACTCTTTAAGATATAGCAGTAAGTCACTGTCAAGTCCCCTCTCAACCTTCTCTTCTTTAGGCTAAAGAGGCCCAGGTCCCTCAGCCTTTCCTCGCATGGTTTTCCTTGCAAATCCCTGATCATATGGGTAGCTCTTTTCTGGACCCTCTCAAGTTTTTCCATGTCCTTATTGAGGTGTGGCACCCAGAAATGGATGCAGTACTCCAACTGCGGTCTCACCATTGCTGAATACAATGGAAGTATCACTTTCTTAGTTTTACATGAAATGCACTGGTAATTGCGTGCCAGCATGTTACTTGCCCTGATGACCACCACATCACACTGCCAGCTCATATTCATGTGATAGTCGATCATTACCTCTAGGTACCTTTCAACTATGGTGCAAGTCAAACTGTCACCACCGAGCCTGTACATATGTTGAAGGTTATTTGCGCCCAGATGGAGCACCTTATACTTGGAAGTGTTAAACTTCATTTGGTTCGAGTCTATCCAACTCTCAAGCCTGTCCATTTCTGCCTGAATCTGCAACCTGTCTTCTGGCATGGCCACACTGCCCCATAACTTGGTGTCATCTGAGAACTTGGCCAGTGAGCTTTTCACTCCCCCATCCAAATCACTGTCCCAGGGGCATTCAAACAAAAGACCCCTGAGCCATGCCCTGGGGGCTCTGGTGCCAAGGGCCAGATGTAAAAACACAGAAACAAGAAACTTGCTTACCTGCAATAGGACACATGGCGCCGCTGGAATGGAGAGGGGAGCCCGCGTGAGTTACAAGTCATGCCTTTATCTGGCTTGGACCGGCTGGTGACCTCACAGGCAATCACCGGCAGGCAGAAATAAAAAGGATTGCCATGGGAAGGGCAGGGGAAGCAAGAGAGCTGGCAGAGGCTCTAGACACCAGTGATGACTGGTGCTTACATAGTGAAGGAAAGTCCAGACGGGGAGCAGTGATAGAGGAGGCAGGGGCTTTCAGTGTTACTGGCAGTATCTCACTCCCAGCGCCCCTCGGTCCTCAGGGCTCGAGTCCTCCTCTGCCTGTGCCAAGAGTCCCTGCCACCTCTATTGCTGCTCCCCATCCAGACTTTCCTTCACTATGTAAGCACTGGCTGCCGCTGGTGTTGAGAGCCTCTGCTGGCTCTCCTGCTTCCCCTGCTCTTCCCATGGTGATGCTTTTTACTTCCGCTGGCCAGTGATTGCCTGTGATGTCACCAGTTGGTCTCAGCTGAATAAAGGCATGGCTTGTAACCTGCACAGGCTCCCCTCTCCATTTCAGTGGTGCTGTGCATCCTATTGCAAGTAAATAAGTTTGTTGTTTCTGTGTTTTTAAATCTGGCCCTTGGCACTGGAGCCCCCAGGGCATGGCTCAGGAATCTTTTCTTCAAGTACCCCCAGGATACATTGATAAAGGTGTTGAAAAGCACTGGTCCAAGCACAGACCCCTGAGGGACACTGCTGGCTGCTTTGTGCCAGGATGACACAGGTACATTCATGAGAACTCTCTGGGTCCTTCCCTGTATCCAGTTTCCCACCCACTGAACCGTCAAGCAGCTGAGTCCACAATCCTCCAGTTTTCTGACAAGGATATCATGAGCTACTAGAGCAAAAGACTTTTGGAAGTCTAGGTATATAACGTCTACCTCATCTCCCAGGTCCAGGTGGTGAGAGGCCTAGTTGTAGAAGGAGATGAGATTGGTAAGACAAGACCTGCCCACAACAAAGCCATGCTGGCTGTTCAGAACCTTACCTTCCGCGAGTGTGTCACACATAGATTCTTTAATGAGCTTTTCCAGGATTTTCCCTGGGATGAAGGTTAGGCTGACTGGCCTATAGTTGCCCAGGTCCTCCCTCTTCCCCTTCTTGAAGATGGGCACAATGTTTGCCCTCTTCCAATCCTCAGGGATTTCCCCTATGCGCCATAAATTCTGAAATTGCCAGGGGTTCCACGATGACCTCAGCCAGATCCTTCAGCACTCTCAGATGGAGTCCATCCGGTCCTGCTGACTTATAAATGTCTAGCTTTTCTAGTTGGTATTACACCTGCTCACACAGTGGGGAGTCTGTCATTCCCGGCATACTCCTTATGAGCCTTATCTCGCTTGTTTTTCCCCTTGGTCCAGTGAAATACCAAAGCAAAGTGGGCATTCAGGAGTTCATTTTTTTCCTGAATTTCTGTTATCAGCTGTCTCAAGGTGTTTAGCAGGGGTCCCACACTTCCATTTATTTTTCTTCTACTGCCTACACAGCTAAAGAAGAACTTCTTATTGTTCTTGACTCCCATGGCTAACCTAAACTTAGTCCCTGCCTTGGCTTTCCTGATCATTTCCCTAAAAGTGTTCACTACTAATGTATTGCCCTCCTTGAGGCCTGTCCCTAGCTTCCACTGTGCATACACCTCTTTTTTCTTTTTTAAGAGGACTGCAATGTCCCTATTAAGCCAGGAGTGTTTGCCAGCCCTTCTGCTACTGTTCTGTTTTGCAGGAACAGTTTTCTTTTGTGCTTTGAGGATTATATCCTTAAGCAACAACCACTCTTCGTGCACCCCATTTGCCTTCCCTTCCTGGTCCCATATCGCCTCCCCTACTAATGCTCTGAGCCTGTTGAAGTCAACATTTTTGAAGTCCAGGACTTCACTCTTGCTGGTTGACTTGTTGACCTAGCGGCGGATGGTAAACAGGATAATTTCATGGTCACTGTTGCCCAGGTTCAAGCCACGCACCAGTTCATCTCCCTTGGCCGAGACCAAGTCTAGGAGAACATTACCTCTGGTTGGCCCTTGTACTTTCTGGGTCAAGAAGAGCTCCTCAATCACAGTCAGGAAACTATGTGAACAATCTGACTTAGCCCAGTGTTCTTCCCAATCTATGTCCGGGTAATTGAAGTTACCCATGACGACCAAGTCCCTTGCATGGGCACCTTCTGTCAGTTCTCAAGAGAACTCCAGATCAGGCTTCTCCCCTTGGTTCAGTGGCCTGTAGTAAACATCTAGAGTTAGGTTTCTCTCACCTCGCAACTTCAAGTGCCTAGGGAATTTTTCAATCAAATAGGGAGGTGCTTCATGAACTTAAATACCTCCAGGGCTAGACAGCAGCTAAGCAGGCAGTTTGGTTTTTGATTTTTCACCTGGGCAATATTGCTGCATCTAGATCAGGGGTCAGCAACCCCCGGCATGCATGCCAAACATGGCACATGAGGCAATGTTCCTCAGCAAGAGTTGGGGCCGGGGAGGCAGCAGCAGTTTACAGCCTCCCAGCTGCAGCTGGCCCTGGCTCTGGGTACCTTAGGGGTCAGCAAAATACAGCCCATGGGCCAGATCCAGCCTATGAGTCTATTTTATCTAGCCTGTTGCGCCCCTAAAAAATTTAGAAAAATAATATTTATCTATTTTTGGTTCATGTAAAAAATGACAGGACCCAGGGGCAGTAGGACCCAAGGGAAGCCCGGTGGGCTCCCACAACAGCAGAACCCACCCGGCCCTGGCCCTGGCCCCATCCCCGCAGCTGGAAGGGGGGGGGAAGCATCCCCTCCCCCGCCCTGTGGCCAGCACTCACTGCTGCAGACACTCGCAACCCATGCAAAACTGTCCCGAGCAGGCACAGGCAGCCCCATGCAGGCTGTGAGTGGCTGCAGTCCAGGGTGCCAGCCACAAGGCGGGCGAGGGGCTGCTTTTCCTGTGCTCAGCACCAGCTTGTAACCCAGCCCTGCTGCCAGCCTGGGTCCTGCGCCAGATCCGGGCTCACCCATTGGGGCTGTGCATGGCAACAGCAGCTGCACCCCCCCCCCCCCC
>NW_017728992.1:153743901-153748533 GCF_001723915.1 Gavialis gangeticus
CTTGCTGCACCAGGCAGTGTTTGCTGCTGCTGCCCACCCAGAACTCATGCACTGGGCAGCCCAGAGATGGTAGTGGCAAACACTGCCTGGCACGGCAAGCGGGGGGCCCACAGCTGCTGCGGCCATGTGCATCCCCGACAGGCAAGCCCAGAGCTGGTGTAGGGCCCAGGCTGGCATCAAGGGCAGGTTACAAGCTGGTGCTGAGAGCAGGAAAAAGTGGCCCCTCCCCCACCCCACGGCTGGCGCTCTGCGCTGCAGCCGCTAGCAGCCTGCATGAGGCTCCCTGTGCCTGCTCAGGATAGCCCCACACAGGCTGCAAGCAGCTTCAGCAAGAAGTGCCAGCTATGGGGCAGAGAAGGGGCCACTTTTCCCCACACTCAGCACGAGCTCATTCCCTGCCATGGAGCAGGGGGTCAGGGCTGCACACTGCCCCCGGCCTGTACCACAGGGCTGGGGTCACTGGGAGTAAGCAGGTGCATGGGGCCCACACCGGTGTTCCGGGGATAGTGCCAGCAGGGCCCAGACAAGGGCAGCAGGAGTACAGGGGTCCTGGCCGGCAGGGGCTCTATGGAACCGAGCCAGCTCCCCCCTTTCCCTGCTGGTGCAGCCTCACCTAGTTCCACAGACCTCTGCCAGCCTGTGCCCCGCTCTGGGCCCCCGCGGTGCTGTCCCTGAGACATTGGTCCCAAGACAGTGGGACATTGGTCCCAAGATGGTGACCAGGGGGCGGGGCACCTGTCAAGGGGCAGGGCTACCCATTAGGCCCTTGACAGCTTGCCAAAACTGGGTAAGTGGCCCTCCACCTGACATAATTGCCCACCCCTGGGGTAGCTGCTGCCAGCCGGGAGCCCGGGCTGCTCCCAGCAGGCAGCTGGGACATTGGAAGCCCTGCTGGGAGCAGCCCAGGTTCCATGGATATCAGCAGCTACCTAGAGCTCGGACTGGCTGCAGCTGGGAGTCTACAAACAGCTGCTGCCTCCCCAGCCCTGGGTCCAGCACCAATAGGCACAGTGCCGGCACCTGCTGCCTTCCCAGAGCCTGGGGCTATGAGACAGCTGAGCTAGGGCCGGGGCCAGGGCTGGGGCCAGGGCGGGAGGGCAGCAGCTGTTTGTAGCCTCCTGGCTGCAGCCGGTCCCAGCTCTAGATAGCTGCTGATAGCCACAGAGCCCAGGCTGCTCCCATGGAAGCCCTGCTGGGTCAGCTGCAAACATCTGCTGTCTCTCTGCCCAGGCCCCAGCCCCAGCTGCCCCCCAGACCCGGCCCCTGGCTCCAGGCTCCAGGCTCCGGGAAGGCAGCATATACCGGCAATGCTCCCCACTGTGCTGCCCTCACCATTTCTGCAAAGCAGCACTGGAACCTGGTACAGTAGGGCACAGCGTGGGGTGCAGAAAGCTGCCTGTTCTGAGCTCCCCACTGCCCTTGCACACTTCCTATGTAGGCAGGGGCAGCAGCAAGAGGCATAACCCTGCACTGCTGCCCACGCTGCTCCCGCGCACACAGGGGAAGTGTGGCAGAGCAGGGGGGAGCTGGGAGCAGGCAGCTTTCTTTGCCCCCCATGTGCCCTGCCACGCCCAGTTCCAACGCTGCTTGCAGAAGCGGTAAGGTCAGCACAATAGGGAGCATTGCTATTAAGTGCTGCCTCCCTGGAGCCTGGGGTTGGGTCTGGGGCTGGGAGGCAGCTGGGGCTAGGGCTAGGGCCAGGGCAGAGAGGCAGCAGATGTTTGCAGCTGGCCCAGGCTCTGGGTAGCCCTGACAGCTACAGAGCCCGGGCTGGGAGGCAGAGGCTTTGGGTGGGGGGCAAGGGGCTGAGGTGCAGGAGCAAGGGCTTTGGGTGGGAGGCAAGGGTCATGAGCAGGGCTGGGGGGCAGGGGCAGCAGGGCTGGGGGTCAAGGGGCACAAGCAGGGCATCCTGCCATGTACCCCCTGCCGTCATTTTATTTTTCTGGCATACCAGCACTCCAGCACCTTCCAAGGTAGGTATTGTGGGGGGTTTTGGCCAAAAAACATTGCCTACTCCTGATGCCTAGAGCTAGCTCTAATAAAGTCTCTAAGTCCCACTTTCAGAAGTGGTTAAGGTTTTTGGGAGTCTAATCTCGTTGAAAATCAATGACAATTTCTAATGCCCAAGACATTATTGAAAATAGCATTTAGGCACGTTTAAAATCAGTAGCTAAGTGTCTTCTTCCTCCCTCCCACTCAGGAGACAATAGAAATCTGCACGACTACAAGTCTGAAAGCTGAATTCATGGCAAAAGAATAAGACAAATTCTATTACTTTCCACTGTACGAAGAACTCCTCAAGAACTCCTCAAGAATTTTCATTATCACAGGAGGTGGTAGAGACAAATAGAATAGCCAAGTTCAGAAAGGAACCAGATACATTCAGGGATAATAGATCTATTAATAGCTGTTGAACACAACAGTTGGAGATGTTTCCTTCGGCATCTCTAAACCAGTAACGGTGGATTCCAGGGAGGATAACAGATAGAGGACAGATCACTCTAGATCTATCCAGTTCAATGTTCTCCCTCCAGCATCCACTCTTGCCACTGTTGGAGACAGGACATCACGCTAAATGGACCCAGTATGATACTTCCCATACTCTTATGTTCTTAGTTAAGGTAACATTTTAATTTCGCACCTGAAGCATCTACTGCCAGAGAGAAACAGCCTTGTATATACTGGTGGGAGTCAGCCAGCAAAATTTCTGGTGGTACACTGCACCTACCTGACAACCACCTGAAAGCATGCAAGCCATGCAAGCATACTGCTGGATCCACGTGCTCCACGTCACCTGTTTCTGCAGGGTATGAAGTGAACACTGGGAAGGCATTAAGTTGTTGGAGGTGAATGACAACTAACACAAAATCAGGTGCATCTACTCTACACAGACCTTCTACCAAAGGTCAAACAATGACAGAAGCTTTCTTTCATTCAGAGAAATAGTATTGATCTACCAAGAGAAAGAATGGGTTCCACAGAGGAGGTTTAAGTGTGGATGCACTCATAGCTCTACTATCAGAATTTGTGCTCTGCTGACAATACTACATAATGTAGATCAGGCTGAAGAAGGAAAAAAATGGTCTTGTCATTACCTAATGACAGTACAGTGCCCTTAGGAGGCATACAACAGGCCAGGAGGAAGGTTAACCATAAGACTCATCCAGTATTAATGGGATCTTGCCGTTTTCCTTATGGATCCCTATGTCTATATGTTTTACACAATCCTTGCCTTTATGTGGGCCTATAAAAGTAATCTCACCCATTGTGAGTATGAAAACCAAGAAAATGAACCATGTGGAAATGTTGGCCTTATATCTCCTCTGCTGTGGGTCTTTGAACAGGAGAAGAGCATAGGCCCACATGGAGGTCAAAAACTATGTGCAAATCACACATTTATATACAGTTGTAAAACTGCGTAAACTTCCATTTTCTCCCAGTGGTAAAATAGCAAATGGAAACAGTATTTATCATTACATTATCTAATATGGTTTGTCAAATAAGAACATCCATGCTATAGCTATTTGCAATGGGAAAAAGACCAAAACAACAACTGAAACCTTGAAAAAGAAATCCTATTGAGGAGAAAATACCAGAAGACTGCTCAGCATCCATTTATAGTACAACAGTGTTTGCGTAGACACTCATGTTAGGACGGTGTGATAAGTGGTACAAACAGAGAAGGAATTACTATAAAAATAACCAGCTCTTTCAGTAAATAATGTCCTTCTTTTTATGGGTCAGGACTCAGGAGGCCAAATATATTGAAATTGGAAATAAACTGATCAACAGTAAGATAAGGGAAACATTAAATTAACAGGCTCTCTTCCAGGTTAATTTCTTGCTAACAGTTTATATGAGTCAGCCCATTTACCTAATTTTACAGGCATTTTTATCTCTATTTAGTTCTTTCACATCTCCTGCATTCGCTTTTGCTCAGGAAACTACTTTGATGCCAAGAAATAGCTAGACAGTCCTTACTTGGGGATCGTTATGGAACTGAAGCCAGGTCTGTCTTTGAAAACAAGAGATTCTGAATGGTCGCAGGGCTGCAAAGCTCTCAGCCTGCTTCTGTAATACCAGGTTGAGTTGCCTTCAGAAAAAGGTAATTGATGTAAAACTATCAGCTCATTGTGGAGGCATGTTTAATTACTGCACATGCAAACTGTAATTGTTCTATATCATTAAAATAGTTCCAAGTGCATTGTTGCTAAGCAGAAAATCACAGTGGACGTAAGGGGCACATCCAGATGAGCCCTCATGTGCCTCTTGCAGCATCTCAACCTCCTTTGAGATGCTGCAACAGGCATGTGCAGGAATGAGAAAATGTTCCCTGCACTGCAAATTTGCAGCACAGGGGCAAAATTAGACCCCTGTGTATCCAGGGGTCAAAAAATCCCACAGAGAAAAAAAGTGGGGGAGGGCACAGTCCTAGACCATGCCCTGAGGCAGCCAGAGGTTGGGTCCTCCACAGTGATGCTCTGATAGCAGCCAGAGCATCTCTATGGTTGGCCCTCACCCTGGTGCTCAAATGTGCTGTCTGCCCATGCAGGGCAGGCAGTGTGCCAGCCATAAGGAGCTGGACCCAGGCTCCACTACAGCTAAGTAAGGGATGGGGGGGCTGGAGGAGGG
>NW_017728992.1:153748803-153749128 GCF_001723915.1 Gavialis gangeticus
TCCCCCCCACCCTGCAACATCAGTCATTAAAAAAACAAAACAAAACCCAGAAGTCACCGGCAGTTCCAGATGTTGTTGGGGGTCATTGCCCCCCCAAACACACACAGTGTGGGGCCAGGTGACAGCCCCAGTGGCCCTAGCATGGGCCCTAATGCCCCCCACTGCCCCATGCTGTATGGGGAGGCTCTGCCAGGAGGCCAGAGAGCCCCCACAGCCCCTGCTCCTGCAGTGACTAGAGGCCTTTTTTTTTCTTTTTTCTTTTTTTTAAGTACCGGAGGCAGGGGTTGTGGGGCCAGCCATGGGGGCCTGGGAGTGAAAGTGTGGG
>NW_017728992.1:153749180-153750708 GCF_001723915.1 Gavialis gangeticus
CATTGGGGGGTGGGGCAGCCATTGGTGGGGCTGCATGAGCTATCGGGGAATGGGGCCAGGCAGGGCAGCAATCCAGGGGGCTGGAAGAGCAAGCAGGGGTGGGGCATATGGGCCCTGCAGGGGGGTGGTAGCTCCTCTGGGGGCCATTTGGCCCCTGTTGTGGGGGCTGTAGCCCCTGTTGGGGGTCTGTAACCCCTGTGGGGGGGTCTGTGACCCCTGTGGGGGGCTGCAAAACATAAATGTTGCCTGGGTGTACACGGATTTGTACTTCCCTCTCCAACTGAGGGAATTATTGCCAGGGCAGTGTGCTGTAGGGGGACACAACAGCCCAGCAGCCGCTTCCATCTGCTATAGAGTTAGGTCCAGTCAATCAATTACTTAACTATATACAGATTTATTATTACAACACAATCATCAAAGGGTAAGGACATAGATTATATATATATGTACAACTTTAAAAACCAATAAACCCTATAATATATATATATATATTATAGGGTTTATTGGTTTTTAAAGTTGTACATATATATATAATCTATGTGTGTGTATATATATATACATACACACACACACACACGTGTGCGCGCACACACACACATACAGATATACACACACCCAGTTGTCATTTAAAATACAAATGAACAATAGAACAAACCAGACCAAAGGATATTGATTGGGCAACCTTATAACTCTATTCATATACAAACGATTACTTCAAATTATTCATATAAACTGTAATGCACAGTCCACAAATATAATCAGCACTCCTTAGACTACCTGGATGCCCTCCAGGGCAGGGGCCCCACTCCCAAGGTACCACTACAGGAAAGAAGGTGGGGGGAAAGCAAAATGAGAGGAAGACCGCAAAGACTCCTAAGCTCCCCTGCTATCACCCAGGAGCAGCCCACATGCCCCTTCGCAACCCTCGGGGGGGACCCTCCCCTGTGGGGACCCTCTCTCTAAGGTAACTTACTACTCCACAGTCCTGGAGAGTTGCCTCCTGTAGTCCAGGTCAAGCTCTGTTCCCCTTCGGGTTTTCCTGCCACCTGACTCTGCTGCTGCTGTCCTGGTTTAGGGCCACATGCACCACTGTGTGTAGTGGGTGCTTCACCTTGTGCTAGCAGTTGGAGGCCTGGACAGCCTTGTGCAGCACCGGGGCTCAGTCTGTTCCCAGACCCTCTGGGAAGCGTCGTCTGCACTGAGCTGCTGCCCCACGTCAGCAGCTGTAGACCCAAGCCACCTCAAGTGGTTCCCAGTGTCTCTCACCCTCCATGCAGCGCCTCCTGCACCAAGCTCTCAGCCTTGTTCTGGGGATTGAGGACCTGAGCCACCCTAGGGGCTCCAAAGATCCTGCTCCATGCACCAGCCTGTGCACCGTGTCTCTGGCTGCATGCCAGCGGTTGCAGACCCAAGCCACCTCATACAGCTCCAAGGGTCTGGACGCTGTGCACCCTGCTGCACACCAAGAGCTGTGCCACACTCCCCACAGATAGAAGTCTTCAGGGGCTCTTCCTGGGCTACTGCTTCA
>NW_017728992.1:153755708-153755965 GCF_001723915.1 Gavialis gangeticus
GTGTATCCAGGGGTCAAAAAATCCCACAGAGAAAAAAAGTGGGGGAGGGCACAGTCCTAGACCATGCCCTGAGGCAGCCAGAGGTTGGGTCCTCCACAGTGATGCTCTGATAGCAGCCAGAGCATCTCTATGGTTGGCCCTCACCCTGGTGCTCAAATGTGCTGTCTGCCCATGCAGGGCAGGCAGTGTGCCAGCCATAAGGAGCTGGACCCAGGCTCCACTACAGCTAAGTAAGGGATGGGGGGGCTGGAGGAGGG
>NW_017728992.1:153756608-153769101 GCF_001723915.1 Gavialis gangeticus
CTATAGAGTTAGGTCCAGTCAATCAATTACTTAACTATATACAGATTTATTATTACAACACAATCATCAAAGGGTAAGGACATAGATTATATATATATGTACAACTTTAAAAACCAATAAACCCTATAATATATATATATATATTATAGGGTTTATTGGTTTTTAAAGTTGTACATATATATATAATCTATGTGTGTGTATATATATATACATACACACACACACACACGTGTGCGCGCACACACACACATACAGATATACACACACCCAGTTGTCATTTAAAATACAAATGAACAATAGAACAAACCAGACCAAAGGATATTGATTGGGCAACCTTATAACTCTATTCATATACAAACGATTACTTCAAATTATTCATATAAACTGTAATGCACAGTCCACAAATATAATCAGCACTCCTTAGACTACCTGGATGCCCTCCAGGGCAGGGGCCCCACTCCCAAGGTACCACTACAGGAAAGAAGGTGGGGGGAAAGCAAAATGAGAGGAAGACCGCAAAGACTCCTAAGCTCCCCTGCTATCACCCAGGAGCAGCCCACATGCCCCTTCGCAACCCTCGGGGGGGACCCTCCCCTGTGGGGACCCTCTCTCTAAGGTAACTTACTACTCCACAGTCCTGGAGAGTTGCCTCCTGTAGTCCAGGTCAAGCTCTGTTCCCCTTCGGGTTTTCCTGCCACCTGACTCTGCTGCTGCTGTCCTGGTTTAGGGCCACATGCACCACTGTGTGTAGTGGGTGCTTCACCTTGTGCTAGCAGTTGGAGGCCTGGACAGCCTTGTGCAGCACCGGGGCTCAGTCTGTTCCCAGACCCTCTGGGAAGCGTCGTCTGCACTGAGCTGCTGCCCCACGTCAGCAGCTGTAGACCCAAGCCACCTCAAGTGGTTCCCAGTGTCTCTCACCCTCCATGCAGCGCCTCCTGCACCAAGCTCTCAGCCTTGTTCTGGGGATTGAGGACCTGAGCCACCCTAGGGGCTCCAAAGATCCTGCTCCATGCACCAGCCTGTGCACCGTGTCTCTGGCTGCATGCCAGCGGTTGCAGACCCAAGCCACCTCATACAGCTCCAAGGGTCTGGACGCTGTGCACCCTGCTGCACACCAAGAGCTGTGCCACACTCCCCACAGATAGAAGTCTTCAGGGGCTCTTCCTGGGCTACTGCTTCATCCTGCTGAGCAGCTCTCCTAGCTTTTCTAAGCCCCACTCTCCTCTCTTCTCTGTCCCCGATGAAACTGTGCCTCGTGCTGGACATGCAGCTCCTTTTATATGCTCCAGGGCTCCGCCCTGAAGTCTTCCAGACCTGACAGTTGGCAGTCTACAATCAGGTTCAGGGGTGCTCTTCTCCCCCTCCCTTTAGGAAAGGGGCATGATGTTATTTCTCTTGCTGCCTCCTGATTGATGGATGGGCTCCACCAATCAAAACAGCAGGATCTCACTTTATTATGATGATACTGACACTGGTAGGCTTCCAAATTGCTTTAACACTGTAGATATATCAATAAAATATTGCCTAACTGATTACTGTCTCCCTGTCTCTCTCGCTATATAGTGGACTTGTGTTTTAATTGTGGAGGAACATGGATTTTGGGGTATTTTAGAGAGTGATTTTGAGATTTTTTTTATCAGGGATTTTTCAGTGTTCAAATAGGGAACACCGGAATTCCTGCTAGGGATGCCAGTGGCAGGACCCTGCCTGCTCAGGGCTGGCACCTGGGACCCAGCTGGAGGTGGCTGACCTCCTGGCCAATTGGGGCCAGGAGGACGTGCTTTGACAGTTCAAAGCAGGCCACCATACCTGGAATATGTTCCAGGCAATAGCTGCCCAGATGG
Source organism: Gavialis gangeticus (assembly GCF_001723915.1). Classification (NCBI taxonomy): domain Eukaryota; kingdom Metazoa; phylum Chordata; order Crocodylia; family Gavialidae; genus Gavialis; species Gavialis gangeticus. The sequence continues at coordinate 153,758,453 of NW_017728992.1, forward strand.
CCGGGCAGGGGGCACACATGGCAGTAGTGCCACACAAAGGCCCACTCTGTAGCCACAGCCCACTGGCAGCTGGCCCAGAGGGGCAGATGCCTCTACTGGGTGTGCAGTCCCCATCCGGGTCTGGCAGATGTGCAGCAGGTCACAGCCAGGCAGCAGCCTCCATTGCCAGACTGCTGCAGTGGGAAAAGGGTGTAGGGAACTCTCAGGGCTGCTTCAGCAGTCCAGTTGGCACAAGGGGTAGTGTCCCAGGTACCAATTGGCCAGGTCTCAGAAGCTCCTGAGAGTGAGTAGCCCTGAGCTACTTGCCAGGGCAGCTTTTTGTACTGATGGGGCCAGGACAGGGCAGCTTTTTATACTGCTGGGGACAGCACAGGTGCTGGCCCCAGGCTCTAGTTCCCCCTGGCTGCAGATCCAGGAGAAGTCAGGCAGGGTTATTTTGCCCCAAGTGGCACAATTTGCCTGACATCAAAGTGCATGTCTGGGCACATGCACTGAGGCAAAAAGCCCCAGCTCAAATTTGCACCACTTCTATTTGAGCTGCCGCAAGCGCATGTACTTGCATGTGTGGACACGCCCAAGATGTGTGCATGTATGAATAAGCAACAGGCCACAGTCAGTTACATAACAAGGCTAGTCTTAGGCCAAAGTGAAGCTGAGGTGTCTGAACAGAATGAACTTGGCTGGTAGTTCCTCTCTGGATCTTCTAATGGGCATTAAGGCTCTCAGCAAATGTGTATACTATAGCTTATGACACTGTTTAATATGCTGACATATTTGTTGTTCTCAATATAAATGTCATACCAGACTGGTTCTGAGACTTTGTTTTGCCCTCTGGAAGGTAAGCTCAAAATATTGGACTAATACTATCTGCTGGTAATCACCAGACCCCTTAACCTGTTGGCCATTTGGTTATGACAATGAAATTCAGAAAAAATTCCCACATGTGATATTGCTGACACTTGCACACACTATACAGGCAATTAAAATGGAAAAAGTGAAAACCAAGATATTTGCTGCAGAAGAAATGTAGAGGCAAATATATCCTTCTGTTGTAGCTGTGGAGCCTTACTGGATATTGAAACACGTATGGTTTCACAGCGCAAGGGAAGAGATGTGCTTCCAGAGACAGCATAGAAATAGGGGCTTTTTTTCTTTCTGTTAACTTTCTTTTAACTTTTTTCTGTCAAACTTTGTGTGACAATTTCATGGCAATTGAAATTTCTTATTTTGCCAAACATTTTTGAAAAATTAATTAATTTTGTTTTGGTGAGAAAAAAATAGCTTACCTTCTATCATAGGGGTAAGCAATTATTTCACCTGGAGGGCCACTTAATGAGTTTTGGTGACCTGTTGCATGGCACGCACACACACAATTAATGGTGAAGATATCATTTTAACAAATTATAGATAAAAAAAAATGAATCATATGCTAAAAATCAAACATCTACAGCAAAATATTTGAATTTTATTAAAAAAAATAATTGTCCTGATTAATGGGGGGGGAGGGGGGGGGAGTAATGTATATCAAAGTGAGATACCTGGCCAAGGGAGGATGCCTCCACCTCCATCAGAGCCCAGCCACTGCCCACCCAAAACCCAAGTCACAAGGGAGCTCCTGCCTCAGCCTGTACCTGATACTCCCTCAAGAGGCACCTGCAACTGTCCACACTAGCCCCCACAAAACCTTCAGAAGCCCAGCAGCCGTCTCCAGCCTGGGGTCTGTGCCCACCCACATCTGGGGGTCCGTCTTCTCCCAGGAGAAGCCCCAGCCCCAGGGCACTGGGGGAAGCCTCACCTTGGTGGATGAAATGGGAGGCATACGGGCTGCAGCTGGGAGGTGGAAGGTGGCTGTGGCAGCTTGCAGTGCTGCACAGGGCAAGGTGGGACATGAGGCTAGGGCTGGGGCCGGGGCCAGGGCCAGAAAATCTGCACCGGCTCTGGGCACAGGTGCAGAGCACCCACCACATGGTCCTAGCATTTGAGGTGCCTCCTGTAAGCTCTGAGCCACAGGCAAGTGGTACACTGCCAGCCCAGCCTGAGCAGAGGCTCCAGAGCCTGAGCACAGCTTGCCCAAAGCCTGCCATGAAGAGATGGGTGGGTGGGCTGGCAGGGCTGCTTCCACCCAGCATCCCCCACGGTGCTCGTGGAGGCTGGAGCTGGAACTGTCAGGGCCCAGATGTGGCTCAACCAGGGTCTGCCATGTAGTGCCAGGCAGTCAAGCAGGGTGAGCTTCCACCAGAATCCCCTGTGATACCAGCAGAGGCCAGAGCTGGAGCTCCCACCCTCCCCACTTGCCTGCAGGCCAGACAGAATTGACAGGCCAGATACGTTTCTTTCATATTTTGCTGCCTCCCCTTTAAGAAAGAGGACAGGAGGATAGTAAAGTAATGAGAGAAAATGGGGGTTTTGTCCATCACCATTTTCTTTTTGTTAAAAAAGGAAGTTTCTTTAAAAGTATTAAGTAAAACAAAACCTATTTGTTTAAAAATCTTTTACTACAATGCAGATCAGTTTTCTCAAGCAGGCCCAGTCACAGACCAAAGGGGAAGGGCAAGCACAGGGAATATTGGAGCTGGGGGAATGTGCCACAGTGCAGTTTCTCAGTGTTGGGTAGGGGATTTTCCCTTACATCTTTATAGAGGCAAAAATTTCACATTTTCCCAGTTACAATTTTGCTTCCCCAAAGGCATGAAATCCTGTTCTCACTGAAGCCAATGGGAGTTTTGCCATTGGTATCAATGGATCCAAAAATTCCCCTATTAGGGACATGCTTTAACTACACAAGATATGTACTACATGTATCATGAAAATACACCACTTTTCATGAAGGTGAAGATAGCTTAAAAAGTTTAGCATTTCTGTTCTGTTCTGTTCTACATAGTGTAGGAAAACCCACTTCACTGGTTATCTGAATAATTTTCTTCCAAGAAACAGCTCTTTCAAAAAGTACCACAGCCAAAGACCCCGGGGGAAATTGTTGTACAGTTTTCTATCTAACTTGACTTAAAGGAAAACAAGAATAGGCACCTATCAGATTAGGTAGGGCTGGGTAGTAGTGATGGGGTATTCAAGTGGAAAAGGGGAGAATTCAGCTGAATATTTATTTTGTTGCTAATCAACATTATGTATAGTTACTGGAGTATTTTTAAATGTTTGCCAAGTACGCTTAGATTTTGGATGTGCACTCTATTTATCCAATTTTTATTAATATACAGTAAAAGATAATTCTGCTCAATCTAACTAGGCTGCTACATGGATTCCTTAGGATGGAGCTTCTCTTTTTGTCCTGTTTGTATGGTGTCTAGCACAATGGTCTGGATCTATGACTGTGGCTCTTAGGTAATACTGCCCTAAAAATAATACACATTCCATCCCAGTCTTTCTTTCATTTATTTCTGTAATGGCCTTTGAGTCCTGTCTTTTCTTGAATGGCTGAATAGATATGCTGGTACTCTCCCCACTTATCTCAAACTTCTCATTAAAAGCATTAAAACAACTGACCAACATTTCAGAAACCCGACTCAAATTGTCTCTTCTGTTATGGAACACATTAATAGACATCTGTTTGCTGTCTTTTTCTAAGAGTGATGGCCCAACTATAGATATTTGCCATCTCTTGACACAAGCATTTTTAAAAATACTATAGAAAAAACTTATTTAAAAAAAATAACTTTATTCACCAAATTTTCCTTTATGCAACTCATTTAAATCAATGCTTTGAGGAATGAAAACCTGGGGAAAGAAGTTTTCAGACTACTTTTCGCTGTTCCAACCGCTATTTTTTTAAATGTCCATATTAAACAAAAGGGTTAGTCATATGTAAGTTAATAAAGGAAGCGCAAGGGAGATGTACATCCAAATTAGAGCCAGACTGTGAATAACATAGCAGGAATGTACTTAAACTTTGGTACCAGCTCGTGACAACGTCTGCACTCTGTCTTAGCCCTCAATTTTTGGAAAAGCTTCAGGAGCTACAAGAAAAACTTTCAACCTGACAAACACTCCCCGGCTGCAAAAGGCTCCCGTTTTAATTCAGCACAGATGTGATTTTTAATGAAAGCATTATGGTTTTGCAGCTGCATGGATGGTACAAACATTTTAAAGGAAGTAAATTATTGAAACTGCTTTATCTTCACTGTACAATTATTCTCAATCTTTGCCTGAATAAAAACCTCAGACTGGCTACAATGGTATTTGTGGTCACTTGTCTCTTGCCAGATCTAATCCTGTGTGATGCAGAGCATCCTCAGTTCCCATTGATTTCACTGGGAAAACAAAGATGTTCCACACCTCACAATGTTCAGCATGTTAGAGGATCACATGCATGGTGAATATACAAGGCAAAGCTAAAAATAGGGGAATGTGATGGATAGATTAGACAGAAAGATACATATTTACAAAGGCAAATAAAAGGTTATATTACATTAGCAAAGTCTCACAAGGTAAATCTAAAATCCAGACGAATGCTGGAAATGACTTCTATGATAAAAAGTAACTCCACCAAAATTTACTTGATTTAAATTCCAGCTATTTTGATAGTGTTCAGATCACCGACACAGGTACCTTTGTGAGGCTGGATCTTCAAAACAAACATCTATCCTTAACTTAGTAGAAAATTCCAAATGTAACGCTTTTGTCTTTCATGATACTTAGTCAACTAATATATGGGAATGTAAAGGTAAATAGCTGAAAAGAAGATTTGGCTAAAAATAATCAAATTTACTTTCATGAGCATAACAAAGAACTGTTTGTAAATAGTGTTCACAATGAATAACTATAGATTACTTTGGCATATGAAAATTATGGTTCAAATTTTCCTCTTTACATGGGTCTTATGTACATGGACTCTCTTGACTTTAATGGAGTTGCTTCAAATTTGCACCAGTCGTAGAGTTAGGAGGTCAACCTTTACGGCCATGTCCAGACGAGTGCAGCTCTGTGGTATGTGGTGCTGCAGGCACATCTGCAGCACCACATACCACACATTCAGTTGTTCTCTACGCTGCAAGGGAGCAGCATGGAGGGGTTTTTTGACCCCTGGATATCCAGGGGTCAAAAAATCTGTGGAGAAAAACAGAGCAGCGCAGGTGGGGGCAGCATGCACTACTCAAAAGCAAAGCCAAACCACCCGGAGCCACACTGCAACTTCCTGCCAGGCTCAGCGCAATAGAATCGCCACTGCTACATCCCTGGGAGGGCCCCAGACCCCCAGGTAAGGCTGCTGGTCCCAGCTTCTCTTACTGCCCCTGCAGTAACTTGCAGTGTGCCAGAGTGGTCAGGGCATGGGTGTTCCCTGGGGACAACTAGCAGCGGTTCAAAGTGTGGGTGCAGCCTATGAGGTCAGAATTTGCACCTTGGTTAATGAGGGCACTAAGAGACATGCAGCTCCCTGCTCTAATTCATGGCACATCACAGAAAGCACCATGAGTTAAAACAACCCCCCACAACGCAGCAGACATTCACTGTTGCATTGGGGGATAGGGGATTGAGCTCCACTTTGGAGCCAATCCAAGAGGGGCTGTACATTTGCAGTCTCTCTCCCCTGGACCCTCTAACTTCTCCTAGGTGAGAGCTCTCACACCCAGTCCATCACACATACATGGACCCTGCTGGCACCTCCCCCTCCCCTGCCCATCACAACTCCTCTGAGTCGTTCCCAGGACCAGAAGCATTCCCCCTCAACCGAGGCAGGAAAGGCTGACAAGACCCCAGGCCAAGCAGGGCAGCATGTGAGCTAGCTTGCCGCTCCTTTCCTCCCCTTCACTCCCTGCACCCTGCCACGCAGTGCATCCCCAGCCATGGCCTCCAGTGCTAGCCCTAGCAGAGCTGCCAGAAGCCACCACAGATGCAGACTGCCAGGATGTGGTGCAGTGAGCAGTGAGCAGCAGAGCAGTGGCCACTGGCACAGTGGATGGGCAATGCTTGCCCCCAGCGCCTGGCCCTGGGCACCACCCAAGCTGGGCAGCGCCCCCAGCCCAGCCTTCAACCCCTGGCCCAGTGGACATGGGTGCAGCACATGCTCCTTCCCTTCCTCCCTCCCTCCCTCCCACACTGAGTTGCTGCCACTGCCACCCCAGCTGGGCAGTTACCACAGCCCCAGTCCAAGTGGAATGATCCACAGTGGGATGAGGCAGCCTGCACCTGCCCTGCCCTCAACCCATGGTGCAGGACCGGGTGATTGCCACCCACACACCTCTGTCCTGCTGCCACCACCCTGCCAGCTCTTCCATCAGGCCTCAGTCCCCCTGGCAGCATGACTTGCTCCTGACTCACAGGGCTCCCTCCCAGCCCTTCCAGAGGGGACCCCCAGCTGTCTCCCATACCAAGCCCCCAAAAGCCTTACTTACTGCAAAGGCTGCAGGAGGGAAAGTGAGTCTGAGCCAGCCCTGGCTGACTCAGATTTTCAGGCCCGGCCCCCACCCCCATTCCCTCCGGACAGGGCTTAGGGCTTCCTGCCCTTTTGCAAGTAGCTCTTGTAGACTGGAACTCTGCCAGCCTGCACAAAACTGTTTGCAAAAAAAGGGGAAACCTGCATTTTCCTACTTCAAAACGGAAAATCCACATTTTTCTCCTTTAAAGGGGAAAATCTATGTTTTTCCATGGGAACAGAAAACCCGGATCCTTACCAATAATTTCTACAAAGCGAGTTGGGATGGCATGGGTGCTAAGATGCACAGTTGATAGCCCAGAGTTTACAAGTTTGAGGCCATAGCAGAAGTGCTCACAGCACAGCCTGTCAAATTCCAACAAATCTGCTATTTTTGCTAAATACCTTGTCACAAGGACACAAAAAAGAAACAATCCCTACACATCTATCAATTTCAGGCAGTATATAAGGAAATCTAAGGGTTTATATTTAAAGAATGTGAGTGACAGAGTATAACCATTGCCTGTTATTCTATGAGTGCCTCCTTTACTGGGAGTCCAGAGCGATGTCTGTATATATGCATATGCATATGTATTCAGAGGCATTCAGCCCAGGGATTAAGCTTCTTTAATATTTATTGAAATACTTATATATATTCATATAGAATTCATATAAAATCTGGCAAGTCTCCATTAAATGACCCATAACATATGAAATTCAAAATAAATGTAGACAAAAGAAATGCTGTTACAGATGAAGAGTAACAAGGAAAGGGAGAATGATAAGAGGACCCCGGACAACTGATTGGAGAGTTCTAAACAATCCTGTTTGAAGGGCAGAAGTTTAAAGTTATTATTCTCCAACAAATCGTTCTGAATGAATTTTATCATTCTTGTTACAAATGTGTTTTTTGACACTTTAATTATGAAGAAACTGTTCCTGAAGTACATAATATGAGCAGAAGATGCCATAAGTTTAAGTAAAATGCTATTACATTCCCATTCTGCAAAATTCACAATCACATTCAAATTAAACAGTATTTCTCTGTGATAGGAAAAAATGAATATTGCAAAAATGAAATTGTATGCACAGGTTCAGGAACATTTCAATCACTTTACATTTTTTCTAAAAAAAAGGAGTAGTAGAAATGGGATGCTGCAAGCTTTGCAATTTAATGAGTATATCTTTCTCCATAGAACCATATACAAAAAAATTCTTATCTGCTTGCAAATGGGAAACATTCACTACAGCAATATAATGAAGCAATCCTCATTAAAATGTGGTAGGTAGGTAACTGGTTTCTATTACCTAAATATACCACATGCTTAACTAAAACAAACTGGGCTCTCTATGCATTCAATTCATGTTATTGCTTGTACCCTACTGCTCTCCATTTAATACTGAGCTACCACATTTGTAATTTATTTGGACAAGTTTCCTCCAGAATAAAGCAAAATTGATCTGCTCAATAACAATGCATTTTTCCTCCCTCCACGTTTTTGTAATCCACAAATCATTTTTACAAGCTATGGCTGATTTGTTGTCAGTTTGCTCTCTTTTATGAATTTAACGCAAAAAAGCTAACAGCAATATGTTTTTGTTTAATAAGTGGGTGTTTCTGAATAATGCAGGGCAAATGGTTACATCAGATACTACCCAGCACTCCAGTTCAATTGATAACATTTTTAGACTATAAATCAGGTTTTAAATTTGCATGACAAGTAGAACACACGTGACATTTAAACTAAAGGCCCATTTTATAAATTTATGGATCCCTTACATTCCTATAATGCTACAAAAACAGGAGCTTCTACCCCAAAATTATTTTTTATTCTAAACTGGTAGATTCTGTAAATATGAACTACAGAATTTGCACATTCTTGCAGTGAGTAGCAGATTTTCAGGTGGTAGAAGGGCACTGCAGAACATGTGGGTCATAAAAGGAGACAAACTGGAATAAGCCCTTTTCAAGACCAGCTAGAGCTGAACGTGCAACTTTCCCTTTGTTTATAAAGAAAAAAAACTCTCCCCAAAATTATTTCCCTGGGGTACAGGATTGGCACTTGCAGCATTTCCTTTCCCATTGGTTATCATCAACTTAGTCTGGCAAAGGGTAGAAGAAAGAACAAACAATTTTACAGTTGCAAAACAAGACTGAGAACAAGAGCATCAAACCAAGCTACAACACTAGCTCACTTTCCCCCATCTCCTTCTTCACAGGAAAAAGGAAACAACGTAAAGGATGAGAACACACTCTTTTGATCTTTTGGTTAAAAAAAATTATATAATATATACATTGTGGCATAAATGGAGTTAAGTTTTTCACAGAGTTAATCAGTTCCCTATTTTACCTGCTCTCTCTAGGTAGATTAAAAAGTTATACCCCACTAATCATATGTAAAAATATTATACATTCACTCCAATTATATAACATCATATATGCATATATATTTTGACCTGATTTACCAGATTAGTCATCAGTAAGTCCTTAACACCTGAGTCTCCAGCTCCGCTGCATTCGCATCACTCATGCAGATTCAATTCTCACCTCAGCTTCCTCAATGGCAATATTCCCTATAATTCAGCAGTCTGAGCACTAATGAAATGCCAAGCAATTAAAGAAAAATAAAAGATGAGATACCAGACACAATTGAAATCACCAGTCAACACTACTGGAACCAATATTAAGTGAAACTGACATTTTAGAATACTATTATAAATTTGGCATTAAAACAGGAAGGCTGCTTTGATTGTTAATATTGTGGAGGATATGGGGGCACAACTTGAAACTGAATTAGTTTCTTAGCTCTGCTACAGATTTCTATATAAATTTAGACAAGTTCACTTTTCCCCAACTGTTTCCTCTACAAAATGAAGAAACTAATAATAGGTTTCCACACACTACCTTTAGCCTTCTTATCCATTTAAGACAGTAAGTTGTTCAGGGTATGGAATGGGGGCCTTTACTGACCTACTTAGGAACCTCATGGTACTACTGTAATACAAATATAATAAAAACAATAATTCCCATCTTAGTAGTTATTGGTGCATTTCTTCAATCATATATCAGCAATGATAAGCACTCTGAAAAGAAGAAAAACTTTTTATTGCAGTGTTTCTTCAGAATCTCTTCTTCCAGGAATGGGAGCAGTACTCTGAATTCTTTAAAAATATATATCAGAGGAAAGTAAGGCCAAGTTGTCTGATGATTTGTCTACAGCTATTTAGAAGATATTAAGTCAAGGGTGGGCAGTTATTTCAGGCAAAGGGCTGCTTACCGAGTTTTAGCAAGCTGCTGAGGGCTGCATGTGTAGCCCCGCCCCTTGACAGGTTCCCCACCCCCTGGCTACCATCTTGTGACTGGAAGTCCTGCCCCCTAATCCCTGACCTTTGCCACCAGAAGTCCCTCCCCTTGCCTCCAGAAGTACTCCTTTCAGCAAGGGGGCTTGCCATCTCAGAAAAATACTAAATTATATTCTAAAAATCAAACATCTACAACATTCATTAAATTGATTAAAAATATATGTCCTGATTTACATGTGTTTGGGAAGTGTACATAGAGGTGATCGCACAATAGCTTAAAATGAAGTCTTACTCTTGTATATTGTAGGGGGTAGGTATAGGTTTGTGGGGGACTGTGGGTGTGTGGGTATGGGGGATATGGGGAATGGTGTGTGTGGGTGTGTCTGTCGGGGGGTGGATAGGGGTGTGGGGTGAGGGACCATGTCGGGGGTGTGGATATGTGAGGTGTGGGTGGGTATGGGGTTTGCGGGGGGCTGTGTATGGGCAGAAGGCATGGGTGCAGGGAGCTGTGTGTGGGTGAGTGAGGAGATGTGGGGGCCTGTGGTATGGCAGTACAAGGGGGGGGTGGGTACACGTGTACTCATCCTACAAACACACACACACACACACACACACTGCCCCTGCTTACATACACACACACACATACAATCTCCCCCTGCCTACACACATGCACACACTCTACCCCTACCCACACACACACACACACACACACACACATTCTGTCCCTGCCTGCACACACACACACATGCACACACTGCCCCTACCTACACACATACACTCTGCCCCTGCCTACATACACACACACACATGCTCTTCCCCTGCCTACACACACACACACACGCATGCGCACACACACACAAACAACCCCATACCAGTATGGCCCCATGCTCCCTGATTGGGTAATGTAGCCAGGAACCAAATGGTACTGGAGCAGCAGGGCAGGAAGCAGGAAAATGGCTGGGGCTGGGGCTGGGGCTGG
>NW_017728992.1:153770081-153779219 GCF_001723915.1 Gavialis gangeticus
GCTGGGGCTGGGGCTGGGGCTGGGGCAGGGTTGGGCTGCTCTTCTGCCGGCTCTGCTGCCTGGGTCCTACTGCCCCTGGCTCCTGTCATCTTTGACAGGCAGCCAGGAGCAAATAAATATTAATTTACTAAATTTTGTAGGGGCCTCATAGGCTGGATAGAATGGCCTGTTGGGCCTGATGCAGCCTGTGGACTATATTTTGCCTGCCCCTGTATTAAGTTCTCCTCCTAGCTCTGTATTGGACTCTCTCTACAGTCTAAAGCAAATAACATCCTTTTGACTGGGTTTCCCCATCTAGTGAGGCCTCACCTGAAGTACTGTGCCCAGTTCTGTGCCTCACATTTCAAGAAGAATGCAAACAGTTTGGAAAGAGTCCAGCAAAGAGCAACAAAAATTATAAGAGGCTTGAAAGCATGATATATGAGGAAATGCTGAAAGAACCAGGGTTATTTAGTCTGGAGAAAAAAAGATTGAGTAGGGATTTGACAACTATCTTCCAATGCCTGTAGGAAAGCGAGGAGGACTCAGTGTGCAAGCAATTCTTTATGCAGAATTGTGTCACAAGGGAGGTATAACCTTTGGAAACCCAGATGTTTGGACAGGTTACATAGAGCAAGTCAAACTGGGGACCGCAAGCCAGGTACAGAACTGGGACCAGGACCACTGATCAACCCATCAGTGTGGGAGGGCAGCGCTATTGGTGACCACAGCAGCCTGAGGAATAGCCAACCTTCAGCATGTCCTGCAATGCTAAGCTGGAGTGACAGACTGATCCTGAGGAATAGACTCTGACACCCCACCTAATTAGTATGGTAAGGAATCCAACCTCAGTACCCTAATGAAGGTGGGGAAGGAGATTGAAGTTACTGTGTCAGCAACAGAGAGAAGCTGAAGGGTTTGAAGAGAGGCTTCCAGTGAGCGGAAGCTGCAGAATTAACTCTGCAAGTAAAGATCACTTGCTCTCTGATGGAGGATGCTGTATATGCAGCCTCAGATCAGGCAGAGGTTGTAGCAGAGCAGGGAGTAAATCCCTCTCTAAGTAGATCCCTCTCTAGACAGCAAGAGAGCCATGACTCTGCATCCTGACCCAGATGTAGGGAGTCCTGAAAGTTTTCCTGGGAAGAGAGGAACCCCAATCAAAGATACCCCAATGCAGGACGAAGGAGACTTAGGACAGACTCTTGGAGAATGGAAAGCACATGCAAAAACTAGTGCAGAACTATTGCAACAGGAATAAGATTGTCCTGTTAATGAACACATGGAGAGTTAGCTGGACTTGATCAAAGGCTACTGGCAAACTCCTTTGGGTGAGGATGCCAAGAAGAAGTTTGTTTGCACTACGGACTATTAAGATTAAAAATGCTACTGTCTGGACTTAAGCTATCTCTGAGACTTGTCAGTCAATGGTTGACCAGACTGTGTAATTTTATCTATACCTACATGGAATACAGCACTATCTACAGCAGCAGCTAGGAAGAGCATTTGAGTCACAGGATGGACTTACCCGAAAGACCAGAGGAGATGAGTTTTACTTGTCAGTGTTTAAATGTGTGTTAAATTCTAATTTAAATGCCAAAATGTCTCATTTTGATCTGAGGGCAGCCAGGGTACAATGCTTAGATCGAACAGGTCTTCCAGGACCTCCAGGAGACCACTGCAGTGAGGGAGTTGGTAAATGAGCCTCAGATACAGAGAGAGGCATCACCTTACCCTATGTATTTTCTAGAGCAATTGGTAGCCCTGAGCCTCCAAGCATTATAGGATTACCCAGCCCCAAAGGCAGTGAAGGTGTCCTCAGGACCAACTTCAGGAGGAAGATTGCTCAAGGAATGCAGATTTAAACTCCTCTACTCATCAGAAGCAAAAGGACTTTCAAGTGAATGGAGGAAAAAGAGGTGAGCTTTCTGATGTGAGCTCACCCTGAAAGCTTGAAGACCAAAATCTCTAAAGAATCATCTCTCTTAGAATGTTTTTTCCACAACTTTGTCATGAGTGCTATCACCAATTCAGCTTCACCTGCAATAGCAAGTGTAGTGCTTTATATTACCAATGCCTTATACTACTTATACTACTGTATAAGGCACTGGTGATTGCCAGTATTTTAATCATTGTGTTACATTGACCTGACAGGCATAAACAATATGTTCCTTAAATACTAGCAGGTTCCTAGAGACTTTCTATTCTACGGCTCCCAACATTGTTGCCAGAGGGAATTTTAGACCTAAAAATAAATAAATAAAAAGTCTCAGGACAGACAAAGTTCATAAGAGAGTTCATCTGTAATAGGGTTGTGCAGTAATTTGTGTTTCCCTGTAACTTTCTTCCTATGAAACCAAATTTAGGACTAGACCAAAGTACATATTTTTTCTATTATATATCTGGAATGTAAACTAAACATCATAGTTTAAATACTTTTTTCCTGTTCTTTGTATTTCATTTAATTTAATAATGTGGTCCCAACAGTTATGACTGTGGAAAACTTATATACAAATATTAAAGTAATAGTGTTCTAACCTCAAAAATGGTGAAGATGAAACAACTGGCTTTAGATAAGGTACAATTCAGAAAGAAGATTTAGACTGGCCCCAGAGGTGGCCAATTATGGATGAAGTAGGGTCAAATGGCTCAAGGATAGGTTCCATCACAATACGTAGAGCTCTGTGGAGATTAAATGTGCTAAGTATCAAGTAAAGTGTGAAAATGCTCAACTTCCAATCACTTCAGATTTAAATCCAATCATTTCAAATGATTAAAGAGAGTTTCAAAATGTCCAGATCTCACACCTTATGGAGAAGCTGCCGTATCTCCATAGTTAAGGCTGAAAAAAGCCTCCAGCATAAAGATGTAATTTAACTTGCCTGTAACTTTGGTAAAGGAAAACTTTTTTAGCCAACCATGAAGAAAGTTTGTCAAGTGGGTATTGAGTTGCAACTAGCTAAAAAGTTCACCTGTTCTGAGATGTTGACTTTTGTCTGATATTTCTCTCTAACTCAAAAATAACGTTTACAAGCTTCCCTTTCAGTTAAAGCTCTGAAAAAATCACATGCAGAGGGTGTCTGTGACTGACAATGAGAGTAGTTAGGCATTGGAACAGGCTAGCTATCTAAAGAAGTTATGCAATTTCCATTCCTGGAACTTTTCAACACAGGTTACACAGACACCTAAATGGGTTGGCTTAGTCAGGGATGATCTTGTCCCAAGCAGAGGGATGGACTAGATGACTTCATGAGATCCCTTCCAGATCTAATTTCCTATGATCCTATGCAGCAGTTATACTTATATAACCAATAGAGGAGGTAATGAGGTTTGATGTGGCCCTCTGAAAGCTGTAGTTAATTACATCTTCCATGTTTCTCACTATCTCAAAGTTTTGTGTGGGTAGGACAGCCATAGAAGGTTGACTACCAGACCAAAAAACTTTCATTGTAAAGAAGTGTCACTGCAAACAAAGACAGTGTTGGCTGCCAGTGACTCTGAGAAGAGAATCACTTCATAACCAAGATGTAAAATTAAGAAGGGGACACCAGTCAACTAGCCCTGAGGGAATGACAGGAGTAGCCATTGGCATCAGGAAGTTGGACTGATGTTTTGAGGAGGAGAATGGCATAGCAGAGTTGGGAGCCAAGGTGGAGGTCCCTTCAGTCCACAGAAGAGCCAAATTCAAGTGGGAGGGTAAGACTAACCTAGCAGTGAGAGATGAATGGCCCAGGCAACAGAGCTCAAACCTCAGGCCTCAACAAATCTGCATCACACATCATCACCAGTGACTACAACAATATGATGAATCGTACCCCAAGGGGGACAGAGTAATTGGCTGGGCACAGTATATTAGAACTTTCTGGATCAGAGGACATTATTCTATATAGTTAGGTACTAGGAACTAAGTGCATTGTATTCCTACTGGTTGTATATTATACTGCATGTATAATCTTCTTTAATTATCCAGACTTCTCCTGAGAGGAACACTTGGCCAAGTTGTATCATTCGTAGTCCTCCCTGACTTGTGTCGAGGAGCTCTTCCTGACTCAGGAGGTGCATGGGCCAACCAGAGGTGATGCTGTGCTAGACTTGGTCCTGGCCAAAGGAGACAATCTCATGACCAACTTAAATATAGTGGGAAATCTGTCTGATGTAAGGCAGACAAATTGGATAGCAGGATTGAAGTCTTGGACTTCACAAATGCAAATTTCAACAAACTTGGGCCACTAATAGGGCAAGTGCTATGGGACCAGAGACCAAAGGTGAAAGATGTGTACGAAGCATGGTTGTTCCTTAAGGACATGATCCTTGAAGCACAAAGGAAGTCCATTCCCATGCAGAGAAAAAGTAACAGGAGGGCTGAGAAGCCCTCTTGGTTAAACAGGAAAATCGCAGTCCTCTTAAGAAAGAAGAAAGAGGCTTATGAAAAATGGAAGTTTGGGACAGGCCCCAAGGAGGACTATTCCATGATGGCCCACATTTGTAGGGAACAGACAAGACAGGCTAAAGCAGTGAGTGAACTTAGATTAGCAACGGGAATCAAGGACAACAAGAAGTACTTCTTTAGGTACATAGAGAACAGGAGGAAAACACATGGGAGCGTAGAGCCATTACTCAGCAACCCAGAAGAAAGCTGAACTCCTGAATGATTACTTCTCCTTGGTTTTTCACTGGACCAAAGGGAAAACCACACTAGGTAGAGTAGAGGATGAGCATTATAGGAATAATTGCCTTCCTACTGTTGCCATAGAATTGGTGTATGACCAATTAATAAAATTAGACATATACAAGTCGGAGGGACCAGATGATCTTCATCCAAGAGTGCTGAAGGAGCTGGCTGAAGTCACTGCGGAACCCCTGGTGAAACTCCTGCACAACTTGTGGCACTCTGGGGACTGGGAGAGGGCCAACGTTGTGCCCATCAATGAGAAGAGCAGGAGGGAGGACCGGGTAACCAATCAGCCTAACTTCCATCCTAGGGAAAATCCTAGAAAAGTTCATCAAGGAGTCTATCTGCGATAAGCTTGCAGAAGGTAACATTCTGAACAACAGCCAGCATGGCTTCATCGCGAGCAGGTCTTGCCTTACCAACCTCATCTCTTTCTGTGACCAGGTAACTCACCTCCTGGCTGCAAGAGAGCAGGTTGACATTGTATACCTTGACTTCCAAAAGGACTTTGATCTAGTATCCCACAATGTCCTTGCAAGAAAATTGGAGGATTGTGGGCTTAACTCCAAGACAGTCAGGTGGGTGAGAAACTGGCTGCAGAATAGGACCTAGAGAGTCATAATGAATGGATCTGTATCATCCGGGTGAGAAGTGGGCAGCAGTGTCCCACAGGGGTCGGTGCTCAGTCCAGTACTTTTCAACATCTTAACTGATGATTTGGAAGGGGGGGGGAGAACTCACTAGGAAGTTGGGCAGATCAAAACCTGTTGAAGTTCAACTTCAAGAAATGTAAAGTGCTCCACCTCGGGACAAGCAACCCCAATGCACCTACATGCTTGGCGGCACCAAACTGACTAGCACCATGAATGAAAGGGGCCAGGGGGTAATAATAGATCACAGTATGAATATGAGCTGGCAGTGTGATGCTGTAGCTGGTAGGGCAAATATATTCTGGCATGCATCAATAGATGCGTCTCTAGCTAAACCAAGGAGGTGATTCTTCCACTTTACTCAGCACTGGTGAGACTGCAGTTAGCATACTATGTCCAGTTCTGGGCACCACACTTTAACAAGGACATGGAGAAGCTTGAGAGAGTCCAAAGAAGAGCCACGTGTATGATCAGAGTCTTAAAAGACAAGCTATACAAGGAAAGGCTGAGGGATCTGGGACTCTTCAGCCTGAGGAAAAGAAGGCTGAGAGAGGACCTGGTAGCAGCTTACCAGGGGAGATCATCAAGGGCTCAGTGAGCAACTGTTCACCAGGGCACCTGAGGGGAAAACCAGGAGTAATGGCCACAGATTCCTGGAAAATCAATTCAGGCTCAACATTAGGAAAAACTTTTTCAGGGTGTCCGGACTGTGGAATAAGCTCCCTCCAGAGGTGGTGTAATCACCTACCCTGCAAATCCTCAAAAGGAGACTAGACAGTCACCTTGCTGGGGTCACCTGACCCCCAGTTATCTTTTCTGCTTGATGCAGAGGGCTGGACCCAATTATCTTCTGAGGTCCCTTTCCGCCTTGCTATCAATCAATGAATATCCATTCCTAGAGTTATTTCCCACCTTAACCGAAGAGTGCTGGGTGCAAATCAGGAGCAAGACTTGTGTCTCACATATGGGGGCTACATATTTGCCCACTTCAAAATAAAGCAAAGTTACTACTGGTTTATTTATGTATTTATTTGTTTATTGTAAATAATTGAAGATCCATTGGTCTCAATAGAATTTCCAGACGAATCTTATTTCCATTAGTGCAATGGGAGTTGGGTGTTTTGGTGCTGCTGTTGTTTGTTTTTAAATAGTTGATCAGCTTCCTCAAAGGCCAGTTTTCCTCTAGCAAAGCAAAGCTTTTGGAAAACATTTTTTAAAGATGATTTTCCTGGCTTAAAGCAATTGTGTAGTTGTGTGCAGGCCCTGTAGGAGCTCTCATACCAGCTTCTCTCAGCCCTAGCAGAGGAAACGTGGCATGGGGCAACCTCTGGACCCCAAAAAGCTGACGACAGACAGCACAGAAGGTCATGTTGCACCAGAACCAGCCAAATCTCTGAAGAGTAAATGGCTTTAAATCAGCTTCAGATCTTACACCTTCAGTCTGGCTTGAACTTAGGATTTAGACTACCTTGTATATGTGGCCATGTTTCCTTCTACTGGCTCATTACATCAAAAATATTTAGACAAAGTTATTTCTTGAGGTGACAGCTGATAGAAATCTTTTAGCTCAAACAGTAGTGGACTGGCTTTGGAGCTAAAAGACCAAGGCTCCAGATTTAGTTCTGCAGAAGTGTTTGTGTGTGTGTTGCCTTTATTCTCTCACAGGAAGAGTGATTTTGATCTTCCTTATAATTCAAACCCAAAAGGGAAGAAGAAAAAAATCCCCACACTTCCCAATTGTTAAGGTTAGGTCTTAGTGACCGGTAACATATTGTAATGAAAATTTTCCAAGCAAATACTTTTGAAATTTTTGCAGAACATGCAGTATGACCATAATGGTCCCTTTTGACAGTAATTTTTGTGTCCATCAAATTGCCCAGTAAAATTCCTTTGCACTACAACATTTAAAACACAGGTATACTTTACAGTTTGCAAAAGAGGCAGTGTTCAAGTCAGGAATAGTAAAATACTTAAGAAATTATTTGAATGCTAGACATGAGCATCTCTCATTGAAGCTCATGAAGAAGAAAAACTTAGTGACAAAATGGAACAGGCCAAAGCTACCTTTTCTAAAGTGAAATGCAACTTTAGGATATGGTAAAATTGCATCAATTTCTCTGTTCCCCAGAAAAAGTGCCCCCTGAAAGACAAGAAAGTGCATATCATTTTCCAGATAAGGTAACTGGAACATAGGAAGTTTAAGTGACTTGCCAAAGTTACACTGAAGGTTGTTGAAGACCTTGGGACAGAATTCTGATTTTTGACATAGTAGATACTTTACCTAGTGGGCCACATGGCTCCCAGTCATGTTATTACCAATCTATTTATGTCACCCTAAAGTGGGATAATAAATGGAATCTGGAGATGACAACGTATGGAAGAGGTGCAAAGTATTTGTCACCAAAGTTTCAGCTAGAGTGACTTGGTTTAGTCCTTTTTGTAAACTGATGAACTGCTCCACTGATTTAATTTTTATATTGAAACCATTAAGAAAGGAATCATAACTGCAACATTCGCATGAAAATAGATTCATAGAAGTAGGGTCGGAAGGGACCTTGTAGATCTTCTAATCCAACCCCCTACCCTGGGCAGGAGAGAAAACTGGCCTCAAATGAACCCAGCTAGGTAAATGTTAAGCCTCCTCTTAAAAACCCCTAAGGGAGGAGCCAGCACCACCTCCCTTAGAAGTTGGTTCCAGCTCCTAGCCACCCTGACTGTGAAGAAGTGCCTTCTAATGTCTAGTCTAAACCTACTCTCTAACAACTTGTGGCCATTATTCCTTGTGCTTGGCTAAACAAGGTCTCTCCCAATCCCCGCTGGTCCCCCCTAGTAAGTTTATAGATGGCCACCAGGTCCCCCCTAAGCTTTCTCTTGAGAAGGCTGAACAGGTTAAGGTCCCATAGCCTCTCCTTGTAGGGTCTGTCATGCTGTCCCCAGATCATGCGAGTGGCCCTCCTTTGGACCCTCTCAATGCTGTCCACATCCCTCCTGAACTGAGGTGCCCAGAACTGGACGCAGTACTCCAGCTGCGGCCTGACCAGTGTTGCATAGAGGGGGAGGATCACCTCCTTGGACCTGCTTGAGATGCATCTGTGGATGCACGACAAGGTGCAGTTAGCGCTACTGACCATGTCCTTGCATTGTCAGCCCATGTTCATCTTGGAGTCAATAATGACTCCAAGATCTCTTTCTGCCACCATGCTTTCGAGAAGGGAATTCCCCAGCCTATAGGTATGCTGCTGTTTCCTACTGCTTAAGCGTAGCACCCTGTACTTGTCAGTATTGAATCCCATCCTATTTTCATTAGCCCACCCCTGTAACCTGTCCAGGTCCCACTGTAATCTGTCCTTCCCTTCTAGTGCACCCACCTCACCCCAAACCTTGGTGTCATCTGCGAATTTAAACAGGATGCTTTTCACCCCATCATCCAAGTCGCTAATAAAGAAATTGAACAGTGTGAGCCCAAGGACTGAGACCTGGGGGACTCCACTGCTCACTTCCCTCCAGGTCGAATATGACCCATCCATCACCACTCTGAGTACGACCCCTCAGCCAATTCGCAATCCATCTGACTGTATAGACATCAGTGCCACAGTTGCCTAGCTTTTTAATGAGAATGGGGTGGGAGACAATGTCAAAGGCCTTCCTGAAGTCCAGAAAGTCTACATCCACCGCGACACCTGCATCCCATGATTTTGTGACCTGATCACAAAAGGCAATCAGGTTGGTCAGACAGGACCTGTCCCTAATGAAACCATGCTAGTTGCCCTTGAGCATCATCCCCGCTGCTGGTCCATCACTGATGTGCTCCTTGATAATCTTCTCAAAGAGCTTCCCCAG
>NW_017728992.1:153779544-153781232 GCF_001723915.1 Gavialis gangeticus
GGGGAGTCCCAGTCCCTGCACAAGAAAATGGAGGCAAAGATATTGTTAAAGAGGTCTGCTTTCTCCTCTGGTGCAACAACCACCAGATTGTCAAGCATATCCTGCAGGAGCCCCACATTACCCAGTGCCTTCTTCATACTTCCTGTGTTTTTAAAAAAGGACTTTTTGTTATCCTTGATGCTAGCCCTTGTTCCGTATCGGCCTTAGCTTTCCTAACAGCCCCCCACAGACCCAAGCGGTGGAGGTATACTCCTCTTTGGTGGTAGCTCCTCCCTTCCACTGGGTGTACACCTCCTTTTTGGCAATCAGGCATTCCCAAATGCCCTTAGTGAGCTGGTGGGGGAGGGGTTGGGCACTCTTGCCCCCTTTGCTTCTCATTGGGATTGTCACCCCTTGGGCTCTGAGTAACATCTCCTTCAGGAATGGCCACTCATCTTGGGCACACAGTTCCCCAGTCAGGCATCCCAGCTAGACTGGAAGTGCCTGCTGGCAGCCCTGCCCCCTACTGTCCCTCCTGCTGGGATCCCAGGATTCCTGGGGTGGCAGGCACCACCGCCCCAAGGGACTATCCCAGGGCTGCTCACTTGCTTGGGGGGAACAGTCCCCTCTAGCCCTCCCCTGACTGCCTGTGCTGCTTGCTGTTGGCTGAACTAAGGGATCCACCTCAGCACCCTCTGCCCCACTTACCTTAGGGGGATCAGCTGCTGCTGCCCCCTCTGCTGCTATCGCTGCTGCTGCCTGCTGCTTCCGCCGCCGAGGTAAGAGGGCACACGTGTGTGGGGGGCACATGTGCACACTGCTCCCTCCGCTCCTGGCCCCCAATGTTCATAATTGAATATAATGTTCCTTCCTGGCCCTAAAGTGCAAGAATCTCTGAATGTAATAAACTTCTACCTAGTATAAATACTTTCCCAAAACACTGTAAATGGCAATATTTCACATATCTAATGATGATTCTTATCAAAAGATTGAAATGTTGATATCAAGATAGAAACTATTACTTTAAAATAGTTCTTAAAATACTTTGCTTTTTGTTCAGAGAATTTGTACAGCATGTAGCATCTCAGCACAATTGTAAAATGCATACATATGTGTTGATAGGTTGATACAGAGAACACACAGCTCATAATGCATTACAGACTGCTCCGTTCTAATTATTTACACACTGCTGTGAAATGCTATGATGCTTACTGCTTTGATAGCACTTTGAGTTCCTGTTTTGATGACTCTGAATAACTTTGAAGCACTTCAAGGTGAGGTTGCATTCTGTTCACAAGTGTTCTCTTGTTCTCATATGTGTGTTTAGCATATGAATTGGATAATTTCTTCTTGTGGTTCAGAAAGTAAGGGAACTACATTCTATCTCAGACAATCTTCAGAGTTTACAAACTCATGCTTCTTGCTTTTTTTATTTAATTGAATTAATTGACCAAGGTATTTAAAAATCTAATAAATAGTTACTTTGCCTGCAATACGTATGTTGCTCTCCTGTATTTATAAATAATTCTGTCCTGTAATTCTCCCAAATTACATGTGACAAACCCATAATAAATATCTGCTGTATCTTGCTTTACAGTTCATAGCTCAGGTATTATTTGTTAAATAATCAGTGGAAATATCTTCCTTTCTCATTTCTTAATTAACATTTTAACAACTTCAGAATATATATATATATATATATATATATA
>NW_017728992.1:153781266-153790051 GCF_001723915.1 Gavialis gangeticus
TCTTCCTTTCTCATTTCTTAAATAACATTTTAACAACTTCAGAATATATATATATATATATATATATATACTTAAGAGAAGACATTTCAGATGGAAAATATTAGATGGTTATATCTAACTCTAATGAAACTCTAGAGCTTTCCCAACATTAGAAAAGTATATTAAATATTTAATAAAATATTTTAATATTGGTGGTGATTTTAACTTCAAAAACAATTATCCATGCACATGGTTTTTGAAATGTCCTTTCTACTCTCTTGGCACATCTGCATTGTTAGTTTTGATGTATGTGGTCTTACTTCATCTGTTTCTATTTCTTTCTGAAAGGCAAAATGGTCTAAATTAAGAATCCTAGAGCCCTTAGGAAAGGGTCATATGCAGGAACATGGGGGAAGGGACCCTTTGTAGATTAAAATCTTGAAGAAGACCTCTGTGAAAAATGCTTCAGATTTGTTTTCTTCCTTTAAAGTCTATTTAATCCCTTGGAGAGGATATCTTCTGGTCTGACCTCCTTGAACCTTCATGACCAGCCCAATAAAACTTTGAAAGACCAAAAGTACTGAAAAGGAAAGCCTTTAAAGAACCTTCCTCAGGGCTATAAGTTATATCATCAGTGTGAAAATGAGCCCAAAAGAAAAGAGAGGATCCTGTATCTTTACCATCATTAATTATCCACTTAGTAATCTACTCCCATTATAAAAGCAATACTTTTCTAATGTGGCTCTTCTTTCCCATGCCTGGAGCAACTCATGTTGCTCAGTACTTGAAAACAACCCCCTCCTTTGTTGTTTGAGAGTATCAACCTAGGTAAACTATGTAACAAAGTTTTGAAGAAAATAATTAGATCTTTGTGCTTATAGCACACAGGCTTCTTGGGATAACATCTAATGATTTGCCCACAGACATTTACTGAAAATTCCAGTGACAATGTGCAGAATAGTTGTTCTTAAACTGTGTTTTACTCAGCAGTCCTCAAAGTGCTTTACGTGACATTTGTTGTTATGCAGTATTTGTTCTCTATCACCATTCAAAAAACAAGAAAAATAATCTTAGATCCTATGGGACCAATTTTTCCAGTCTCCACTATTTCTTCCCAAACAAGCCCAGCAGAATTCTGACTTTCTCAGAAGGGCCTCCATCAATAACTCATGACAAGAACACAATAATTTTGAGCATGGGGAGATATGATGAGAGTCTATGATGACCTCAAGTAGATGGAAGAGGGAAATGCATTTAAACCCACTGATTAGACCACCAACCCTCTCAACCTTTAAATATTCTTTCTCAGCTCAATCCACATTGTGAACTCTGAAGTTCCAGGGAAATCCCACTTTGAGACAAAACAATTATGTATATGAACAAGCAATTATATATTTAAACCTCCAGTTTATCTATCTCCTGGCTCCAGTTTTGTGATTTTTTCTAGTTTTTCCAGTCCCTGGAAAAGTCATGGAACAGGTCATCAAGGAATCCATTTCTAGGCACTTGGAGGAAAAGAAGGTGATTAGGAACAGGAGCATAGATTCACCAAGGGCAAGTCATGCCTGACCAACCTGATTGCCTTTTATGATGAGATAAGTGGTTCTGTGGCTGTGGAGACACCGACTGATGTCTTGACTTTCACAGGACTTTTGATACACATTCCATAACATTCTTGCAAGCATGCTAAGGAAGTACAGGTTGGATGAAGGAACTGTAAGGTGGATAGAAAATTGGCTAGATTGTTGGGCTCAAGGGGTAATAGTCAATGGCTTGGTGTCTAGTTGGCAGCCAGAATCAAGTGGAGTGCCCCAGCGGTTGGTCCTTGGGCTGGTTTTGTTCAATATATTCATCAGTAACTTGGCAGAAGGGATGGAGTGCACTCTTACAAGTTTTCAGATGACACCGAACTGGAGTAGTAGATGTGCTGAAGGGTATGGCTACGATTCATAGAAATCTTAACAAATTGGAGGCTTGGACCAAAAAGCTAATGGCATACTGAGCTGCATTAGTAGGAAAGTTGGCAACAGATTGAGGGAAGTGATTATGCCCCTCTATTTGGCACTAGTGAGGTCACATCTGGAGTACTGTGTCCAGTTTTAGCCCCCTCCGCCCCTACAAAAAGGGTGTGGACAAATTGGAGAAAGTCTTGTGAAGGACAATGAAAATGGGTAGAGGGTTGGGGTACATGACTTATGAGAAAAGGTTGAGGGAACTGGGCTTATTTAGTCTGGAAAAGGGAAGACTGAGGAGTGATTTCATAACAGCCTTCAACTACCTGAAGAGTGGTTGCAGAAAGGATGGAGCTAGACTGTCTGAGTGGTGGCAAATGACAGAACAAGGAGCAACTGTCTCAAGTTGCAGCTAGGGAAGTTTAGGTTAGATACTAGGAAAAACTCTCTCATTATGAGGGTAGTAAAGCACTGGAAAAGATTGTGGAATCTCCATCCTTGGAGGTTTTTAAAACCTAGCTAGACAAAGCCTTGGCTGGGATGATATAGTAGGGAACAGTTCTGCTTTGAGCAGGGGCTTCCTGTGGTCCCAACTAACCCTAATTTTCTGATTCTATGAATATGCACCTATGTATAGCTTGCAATCAGGTTTTGGGTCCATATTGTAAACCCTTATTTCTGCTGTTTCTTTTTAATTGCTACAGTTCTTACAAAGCACCCACTGACAATAATTCTGTTATCTCAGTGTAAAACTTGAGCATGAAATGGGATCCTGGACAAAACAAGAATTTTCAGGAAGGATGATAGGAAAAAGAAAATGCATATGTCCTCTAGCTTAGCAACACAATCTGTAATTATATTCTACTTTTGCTGGCCTTCAGCTCCTATCCTCCCCATTTCCTATACAGGAAATATAAAAGACCAGATTTTACAGTTCTGTGATTTAGGAGTAACTCTATTGCTGGTCTAATGTAAAAGGTGCCCGAGAGGCAAATCAGGCCTGCATTCTGCAGGTATGTGAGAAATGGAGAACTTTATGGCTAACAGTTCCTCACCTACCCACCACAAAATAACAGCTCTAATATAGCACCAACATTCTGGAAGCCTCTCAGTGAAAACCATAATAATCAACCATTAGCTATTTACAACCAAGATTTTTTTGTAATATTCGCACTGCTGAATCAAGAATGGTGCTTTATATCAGTAATGAGAAGAGAATACTAAGGAGGAATTGATAGTCTTCAGGTTGTTATTAAGATTATGGTGATTGATTGTTCTCTGTGTTCACAGGGGACAGGACACAAAATAATGGCAGCGTGGGAGATTTAGTTTGGATATTAAAAGAAACCTTTCTAACAATGATAGTTGTTAAGCACTACAATAGATTACCTAGAGAGGCAATGGAATCTCCATCACTGGTTTTTAAGTGCAGGTTAGAGAAGCGTTTGTCTGGGATGGTTTAGGCAGGGATGATGTTGCTTTGAGCAAGGGGTTAAACTAAATGACCTCTTAAGATCCCTTTTAGCATCGTTTTTCTAAAATTCTATGTTAAGGAGTTACTCATATCTATCTATCTATCTATCTATCTATCGTGTGTGTGTGTGTGTGTGTGTGTGTGTGTGTGTGTGTGTGTGTGTGTTTCTACTTTGGTTTGAAGGAGGTTTTCTTAAACAGTAAAAATATTCAGGTCAGATTTCTATCATTTAAGATCTGCTGTTTAATTTTATAATACCTTATAAAATACATAAGAAAAGTAGCAGTAGTTTAATAATTTTACATTAAGCAACAGAAGAGTTATAAAGTGGAATCCCATTGTTCAAGCCCTGCATTTATAAAACATTCTTTTATCTGAAACACCTGCATGTTCCCCAGACTGAGGGAGTGTTTTGACTTAAAACAAAATTTTAGCAGCTTTAGCACTTAAGATCACCTACATCCAACTGTATTCCAGGTGTCAATTAATGTTATTACCACCTAATCAAATGCTATTTAATTCAGTATGTAAGCTGTGTCCTTGGCTGGCTTTATGGCTTGTGGTTTGCAATGGAAGAAAGAAAGTGTTCTGCAAAGGACAATTCACATGAACTTGAGATGTTGGATTGGTTAGAATAATTAATAAACATAGAACTGAGGAAAAGGTATACATTTGGAGGGAGGAAGGGTACGTTATGGTACATTAGGAGGGCAAAGAAAAGGTATATTACATTTAATTTTGGTCTAGTTTATATTTAATTTAGTTTTAGTTTCTTTGGAGTCTTTGCAGCAGAACTGACAGCAATGCCTTTGAATAAAGATTTAATAAATTCCTATGTTTTAAAGGTATTGCTTCATTCATAGGGCTTAAGCTTCCTGCCACCTAAAAGGAGTCTCAACATGCACATTTGACTTCTAGAGTTTTCATACATTGTATAGGGGTTACCGTATTTTCGCGTATATAGCCCGCACACTGATATAACCCGCACCAATGTATAACCTGTGGAAAATTGTATTTTTGTAAAATAGTCCATGTACAGACCGCACCTATATATTCCCCACACCTGATAGTGCGGGCTCTGCTGGGCACAGCCGCCGGAGCCGGAGCTGGAGCCGGAGCTGGAGCTAATTGGTGCTAATTGCTGCAGGGGAGGGGAGGGATGTGGAGCTGGGAGCTGCGAACCCTGCTCCCCACTGCTGCCAGCCACGCTCAAGCGCAGGCTCTGCTGGGCAGGTCCACCGGAGCTGGAGCTGGAGCTGGAGCTGGAGCTGGAGCCAGCTAAAAATGGTGCAGGGGAGGGGAGGGATGAGAAGCTGTGAGCTGGGGGGGAGGCAGCCCCCCCCACTCGCCGCTGCCACCAGCCGCACTCAATCCCGCCAGGGCTCACCGCCGCCGTGACATCAGCCCACAGCCGGGGATGGGTGGGGACAGGCAGGGATGGGCTATGCTGTTCTGAAGACTGCATAGCCCACACCCTTGTATAGCCCGCACCTAGCTGTCAAGTTTATAAAAACGTGTATAGCCCATGGACTGTAAGTCTGAAAATACGGTACTAGTGAAATCCATGGAATCTGTCCAGAAATGCAGCATGTTGCTTAAACTTGCCTGTAGGAAATGCCAAAGAGGGTATAGCTTAACATCTGTCCCTTGCCGGGACACAGGGCCAGATCCAAAAAGGTATTTAGGTACCTGAACTCCCACTGAAATCAAAAGCATTTGAATTGGTGATAATAGCATTAACCAGAACCCAGAACAAAGTCCATTCCAGGCAACCTGAACTCAGTGGCTGTTTCAGCACCTGAAATACCTTTATGGATCTGTTCTTCAGCCACCTAGGCTAGGGACAGAAGTTACAAATAAACCAGCATAGGTGATCAGGAACTGGTTTAAACCTGTAGCAGAACAGAAGTTCAGTGCACATAAAACAGGTTCAAAATGGCCTAAACTGATTTAAGAGAAACCTGGTTGAATGTAATATCAGACTTAACTGATTTAGGGCAAACCAGTTTATGGAACTTCTGTCCCAGACCCCCTCCCAATTCAACTTAAATCACAGTCCTCCAGCATCCCATGCTCCAATGCACCCCCAGCTACCAGCAGAGACTTTTCCATCCCCAGCACTGGGGAAGATTCCCCCGCCCCAGCAGGGAACTGACCCAGCTCTCAGCTGGGGCAGGGGAGTTAAGACCCAATGCTGGCACCCCCCACAACACTCTCTCCTCAGCTGGCCCACAGGTCAAGGAGGGGGCATGGCTGGGGAATCACCCCAGCTCCCAGCTTGGGTAAAAGGAGTAAAAACCCCACTGGGGGCTCCACTCCTCCACCCATTGGGGCATTCTCAGGTCAGCTCAGAGCCCACAGGAAGGCCAGCGCTCAGGTCTCCAACATACTGCCAGGCCAGCCACCCCCAGAGAACATCTTGGTCAGGGCAGCAGAGTGCTCTCCCCTGGCCACACCAGGACCTGCCAGGCTGTGGGCCACACTCACTGGGGAGCCCCATGCTGTAGAATAGTCTGGGGTGGCAGAGCTCCAGCTGGTCATGCAAGCCCCTTCATTCCTCCAGTGTCAGCAGTGCTGCCATCCTGTGCTGGAGACTGGCGGGTGGAGCAGACCAGGAGCTATGGAAGCTGCACCAGGCAGGGCCAATGGGAGGTGGGAGCTGGCTCCAACCATGCAGGGCTTGCAGCAGGTAGGGAAAGCATGAAAGATGCAAGGAGAATCCACGCAAAACCTGCAAGGAGATTGGGGGGGGGGGCCGTGCTCCTGGGTGAGGATGAGGCTGCACCTCTGCCCAAGAGGTTTCATAGTTTCATAGTAGCTAGGGTCAGGAGACACCTGAACAGATCATCTAGCCTGACCCCCTGCAGCTTTCACGTACTGCACCAGCTGATCCATGCAAGATCCCCAAGCTGGAGTGGGAGATTTTTCCAAGGGGGCCCATGATTAGCAGGGACCCCTGGGCCCAGGCCCTGCAGGCCCATGCATTAATCCACCTCTACTTTCCCCGCAGCTGAGGCATGGGGAATGGGAGTGGGAGAGGGAAGGGGAGGAGGTTGCCATCTTTCTTCCCCACTCCCTTCTTAACTGGTCTGCTAGCCATGGAGGAAATATTGCCAGAGAGCCCAGCTCCCAGGTCTTATTGACCTCCTGACCCTCTTCCTTGATTTTCTTGCTATCTTGGGCTTTTTCCCTTGATTCCACCCCAGCACCAAGTGACCCCGGATAACCCTGGGGCACATTAACCCTAAGTAACCCTAAGCCCCAGTGACCTTGAGTAACCCTGGGGCCACTTGACCTTAAGTAACCCCAAGCACCAAGTTACCCCAAATGCCCCCTAGGGTTAACACACAGCCATGAAAGTGCATGTTTTTGTGTGTGTGTTGGGTATGCGGGTATTGACAACTGATTTTTGTCTAATTGTTGGTGTGTATAGTGTGTACGTGCATGAAATGGTGATAGGTGTGCATGTGCTTAGACTGGTAATCTTGGATGTGCATGTGCCTGAGTTGGTAGTGTGTGTGCGTATGTGCCTAATTGATTTTTGTGTGTGTATATGTGCAATTGTGTCACACCCTCCTGACTAACAGCGCAATTTGGAGATCCTGAGAATTGGCCTGGCCCCACAGGACAACACTTTCATTCATGGTGACAGCTCTATAGTTAGGGAAGCAGGCTTCCTAGGTTCAATCCCTACCTCTGGCTGAGGGGACCAGCCCCCAACGAATGCCCCAGCCACCAAGCTGAAGAATATTCTTGGGCATGGAGCACTCTTGCTGGCAATCCTGATAGAGCTGTTCCACTTTGCACAGAATAATTAAATAATCTTTGGTTCAGGCAGAGAAAGAGAACAACATCAACTGACGCTATAGCTTAATACAGCATTTTGTGGGTGCCTCACAGTTTGAGAAATTCTGGATTACTGCTTATGACATTCACTGGGGAGAAGGAATACTTGTTGAAGTCCAATGGCTGCTCTTCAAAAAATATTATGTTACATATTGAAATATTCACAATACTAAATCTTCTTCCATCTGGAAAATGCCCTAGTCACTGAACTATAGAATCATTCTTACTCTCTGGGAATTCTGACAGGAAGACTTAGGAAAGCTTTATCCAAAAATAGCCTAGTGGTTAGGTCACTGGTATGAGCAATTGATGTGGTTTAAAATTCCCTCAGGCTGGTTATTGGAACCAGGTCTCACAACCTGGGAAAGTGGTCTAGTTACTGCCCTATTGAACAAAAGGAAATAAAGCCACACCTACTCCAGTCACGATCTGAGGCAATCTACCAGATCAAAACCTACCTTGCAGGTGGGAAAAATAGACAACTGGCTATTCTGTGAATTCTGACGTGTCTTAGGCACTGAGCAGCTCAGCAGTATTAGAACTTGGGTGGATATATACAACTAATATACCCAGGATGCCCCAAAATGTAAGATGGGGAGTTATAATGTCATATGTAAGGTTAGGAAAAATGAATTGCTTATTCATGTTAAAAAAATCTTTACAAATGTTTTCTAAGATTCTCTAATGCTTTATGACAAAGAACAGGGATTATAAATTTGGTGGGGAGGCTTATTTGTTATTTTGTTACCTTTCATTCCTCCTATGACAATTTGCTCAAATTTGGACAAGTTTATAAGCCACCTAAATATCCCAGTTTATACACATCCTGTAGACAATTGTTAAGATCTAGCAGCTGCTTTCTCTGAAGATTCTGGCTCCACTGAGCATGGTCTACCATGACACATTCCTTGTGGGTTGACTGGTCTGCACATGCTCCATCCCCAGATTGAAAAGGCTGAGCAAGATTTTCCCTATAATTGCCACTTTCAGCTACCAGGGGCTACCTCAGTACCAGGAAGGACACACTCTTCTGTGATCTGAAGACTCCCAGGCACCCAGGAAGTGTTCTAGTGACACCAGTTATTCTATTAGCTCAAGTAGTAGCAGCAGTGGCAGATTTATGGTTAGTAGGGCCCTGTGATCCAAGCAGAGTACGGGACCCCACCTCCCGCCCCATGACACATCCACAGGGGAATTAGCATGGCACACAGGCCATTGAGGGAGGTGGCTGGAATGTCTGGCTCAAATGCCTGAAGAAGCCCACAACCAACTGGACAGGAGGGAGGGAGGGCTACAGACAAAATGGGGGAGGCTCTCTGGTGGTGGTGGCGGCAGCAGCAGCAGAGGTGGCACTGCCCCTTGCCATTGGGGGCCCCATGCCAATGCATGGTTTGTTTCATGCTGAATATGCCACTGGGTAGAGGTCTTGCTTGTGGCTCTAAAGGCCCTACTTTGATTGGGAAACATTATAGATCCATATAGAGGTAGATGAGGGGAGTGAGGACAGAGCTGTGGAAGAAGGGACTCCACGCTC
>NW_017728992.1:153790062-153826945 GCF_001723915.1 Gavialis gangeticus
CCTTCCGACCCTAGAAACTATGAAACTATGAAACTAGTTGAAATTATGGGGAACTTGTTTTTCTACATAAGAAATGATAATTAAAAATGGCATTTAAATAACAGCATTATGTCAATGTCAAGGCAAGAAATAGCAGCATTAGGGTTGTGTATTCACTCCTAATCCCCTTGAGCATATATATATAACATAAGTAATTTGTAATTATATGGCCACCGGCTACTTGCAGGACCAGTACCTCAATAAATGCAGCACCCACCCTTGGAATAATTGAGGATTTTGTAATAAGAGTGTTGACTGTTGGCCCCTGGCTTTATTTGCTGTAGCCAAGTAGAACTGGATTCTATCTCTTCTTTTGCCATAGGGTTCCTGTGTGATGCTGGGCAAATGACTTCTACTTGCCCACTAAAGTGTCTTCCTCAGTTTCTGGGTACAGCTATATCAAAGGCGTACAGACATGCTAGATGTTGGCCACTGGGGATTCAAGGAAACTTAGTGGACAGCGATCACCAAATGATTCAATTCACTATCCAGCAAAGGGTGGGCATTATACCCAGCAGGGCACAAGTGCTAAACTTTAAAAAACCTGACTTTAATAGACTAAGGGGATTGGTTAGCATGGTGCTGGGAGCTAAGAATTTAGATGTATTGAGGGTCCAGGATGGGAGGACATTCCTCAAGGAAACCATTCTTTGGACTCAGAGTGAGTCAATCCCACGACAGAAGAAAGGGGGCAAGAGGGTCAGGAAGCCCTTTTGGCTAACCAGGGGCATCCAGGATACCTTAAGGGCAAAAAAAGAGGAGCACAGGAAGTGGAAGCAGGAAGTAGCTAGCAAAAAGGAGTATACTCCTTTGGCCCACACCTGCAGGGAGTCGGTCAGGAAGGCCAAGGCCACTGTAGAACTCAGGCTAATGTCAGGGATTAAGGACAATAAAAAGTCCTTGTTTAGATATACATTGGGAGCAAAAAGAGGGTGCAGGGTAGCACAGAACCCATACAGGGCGGGCAGGGGGACTTAGTGACGGATAGCAAGGATAAGGCAGAGCTCTTCAATGAGTTTTTTCCCTCTGTCTTCTTAAATGGGACTCTAGACAAACCCTCAACATACATCATGGACACCAACAAAGGGAACATCAGCCAACCAACTGTCAATGCCAACACGATAAAAAGACAGTTGGAGGTACTGGATGTATTCAAATCATAGGGATCAGAGGGACTCCACCCACGGGTAATGAAGGAATTAGTGGGCGTCATAGCTGATCCACTGGCAAGGATATATGAGCACTCATGGTGTTCCGGTCAGGTTCCAGAGGATTGGAAGAGGGCTAATGTCATCCCAATCTTGAAGAAGGGGAGGAAGAAGGACCCGGGGAACTATAGACCAGTCAGCCTTACCTCTGTCCCTGGAAAAATCCTAGAAAAAATTATCAAGGAACACATCTGTGGGAGCCCGCTGGCTAATGTGATGTTGAGGGGTAACCAACATGGGTTTATAGCAGGCAGGTCCTGCCTGGCTAACCTAGGGAGGAAGAACTGCCATCATACCTACAGACTGGGGGGCAACCTTCTCAGCTCCACTGAGGCAGAAAAAAGATCTTGGAGTCACTGTTGACTCCAGGATGAACATGAGTTGACAATGTGATAAAGCAGCTAGCAGAGCCAATCGCACCTTGTCGTGCATCCATAGGTGCTTCACAAACAGGTCCAAGGAAGTTATTCTCCCCCTCTACGCAGCACTGGTCAGACCACAGCTGGAGTACTGTGCCGCAGTTCAAGTGGGATGCAGACAACCTGGAGAGGGTCCAAAGAACAGCCACTTGCCTGATTAGAGGCCTGCAGGGAAGGCCCTACAAGGAAAGGCTAAGGGGCCTTAACTTCTTCAGCGTCTCCAAGAGAAGGCTGAGAGGGGACCTTGTGGCGGTGTACAAATTCATAACGGGAGAGCAACATGAAATAGGTGATGATCTATTCACCAGGGCGACCCCTGGAATGACAAGGAACAATGGCCATAAGCTACTAGAGAGAAGGTTCAGGCTGGACATTAGGAAAAGTTCTTTACGGTCAGGGTTGCCAGAATCTGGAATGGGCTCCCAAGTGAGGTGGTGCTCACCCATCCTTGGGGACCTTCAAAAAGAGGCTGGACAGGCACCTGGCTAGGATCACATGACCCCAGGGTTGGTGTTTCTTTTCTTCCCTGCAATGCAGGCACAGGGGGTTGGACTAGATGGCTCACTGAGGTCCCTTCTGACTCTGTGAATCTATATTCATGACTGAAGCTGAAATCAATGGGAGCTCTGCTTGAACATTTAACATGCTATAATATAATAGCTACTCAGAAAAATCAGGTGCCAGGCATCTTAAATTGGACACACAAGATTTGTGGACATGTAAAAATGTTTACTATAATCTCTTTGCCACAGTTTCTTCATCTAAAATGGGGATACCACAACCCGGAAAGAGAACCCCAGAAATTTGGAAGGAAATAAACCATGTTTTGCTCATTCAGAATTGTAATGCTGTGTAGCAATATGGCCTTGGACTACTTGTTGAAGAAAGGAAAAAGAAAAAGAAATATCAAATTCCCAGAATAAAGAGTGGGAGGGGGAAGGAAAGGTTGTTTTGTGTGTTATTCCCTCCTACCTCAGTTATCTTAGCTCATTAAGGAATTTAACTGCTTCTTACATTTATCTTCATTGGAGGAGGGTCTTTCACACTCATTGGCTTTGACCAAGTTTCATTCAACTTCAAGTGTAACAGTATGCTCATCTAATTTACCACTTGGTAATAATCTGTATCTAAAATGGAACACCCCAGACACTAATATTTGAATATATATTAATGTTTTCCAACAGCCACTCAATGTTCTTGTAATTTTTAAAGGATTCTGAGTTGCAGTATTGGGCCAGTATAGTTTCTTGGGCTAATTATACTTTTGTCACACAATATGCAAACATTATGTAATACATTATTTGAAATTTTGCCAAAATGTACTTGAGAAATAAGCTATCATACAAATGATTTCTGAAGAATTTCTTTTGTGTTGTAATTAAAAGCCCACTTTACAGACAGTAGACATCTTATTTCCTTAATTATTTTCAAACAGTTACTGAAAGGTTTATGCATTTATCCCCATACACACAGTCTGTTATTCCCTCCTGGAATGAACATATGTTGAAAATGATTTGAATATCTCATTGACAAATATTAATTTCCAATATCTATATACTGACCAACAAAGTGTCATCTATGATAAAATTAACAGTGTGTCACTGTTGGGGAAGTCAGCAGGTATATGGAGAAGACATCAATTATACAATATAATATACTGCACCCACCAGAGATGAAGACTATTGTATTCTCTGAACCAATCATGCAGATTGGCCAAACTATTGTAGCCTTGTGTCACAGGGGCACTTGGGTGCCCCGTTCCTAAGTAGGAATTAGGGCATATGCTAATGGTCAGGGCAGCTCAGGTGCTAGTTGCCGGGGCAACCGGAGCAGGTCACATGGCCAGAAAGGGGCAGGGCCTGGCCTTTATAAACAGCACAGGCCGGAGCCTGGGTGGTAGTTACTTTTGGGCTGCTGGAGGAGCAAGAGCTCTGCAGTGGAGTCGAGCTGGGTGGAGCGACTGATAGACTCACCAGCTACATCATGGGCCAGGGAGAGAGAACCCTGACCGGGAGGCTGGGCAGGAGAAGCCTGTGGGACCGGAGTGGGTGTTATAGCTGGTAGGCTTATTGTTCTGTTACAGCTGGTTGGCTCATGGTTCTGTTTAGTTTGTTGTGTATATAACTGGAGGACCGGGTGAGGCTGTAGGGGTGCGAGGAGGCCTCACAGGAGATCCCCAGTAGTCTGGGGGGGTTCCTGGGTGCCCTGTTTGGGCACTGAGCAGTGCTGGGGAGGCACGGCTATTTGGCACCAGTGTGGTGTGGTGTGTGGGGGTTGAGACCCCAGCCTGTGAGGGCGGCATTCAGCCCAGTAGGGTGAAGGACCCCGAGAAGGGTCGGGGTCCAGGCACGGCTGCGTGCCACCTGAGCCCTGAGTGCGGTTTGGCACAGGACAGGCCCCAGAGCGTAGCGTAGCACGAGAAGCGCGGGACGAGCCCCAGAGAAGGGCAAGGGCGCGAGAAGCGCGGACGTAGGCCCCAGCAAGGGCGAGGGTCCCAGCAAGGGCGAGCGCGAGAAGCGCGGAACAAGCCCCAGAGAAGGGCGAGCGCACGGTTAAGAGTCCCGGAGTGGGGCAGGTGCGCGAGTAAAGCCTGGAGAGGGGCGGACGTGCGGATCAGGGCCAGGAGGAGCAAGGCGCGGTTAGAAGCCCGGCAAGGGCCCGTATAAGATTAGAGTGTCTGGTGAGGACAAGGATACGGGAGAAGCCCTAGACAAGGGCGAGTCAAGTGGAAAGCCCCTGAAAGGGGCGAGGGCAAGTCTAAAGAGCCCGGAAGGGCAGAGCATGTGAGCAGGAGCCCGGAGAGGGCAGGGCGCGCGGGTAAAGGCCTGGAGAGGGCGCGTATACTGGAGAGGCCCCGGAGAGGGTGCGTATATTGGGAGTCAGTTGTGTGGCAAGCCCAGTGGCGCCCGAGGAAGGGCGTGGGTTGCGTGACAAGCCCAAGGTGCCAGGCAAGGCACGAGTGACCAGACAACGTCTGGAACAGCTGCGAGGCTTGAGGCGTGCTAAAGGGGAGGTAGGAGGCACGCATCGCCCATAAGGCTGGGGTGCAACAGGTCACCCATAGAGAGTAGGAGCCCATATAATTATAACACCCAGTGCTAGGAGATCAAAGGCAGCCTCCCATATTAAATTATATAAGACCAAGACGTGGCGGGCGAGAATCGGAGGGTGTTGGATCTCCTACTTTGGCACGGCAGGGAGCGCTAGCACGATCACGGCCACTCCTAGGGCCCACTCCATGACGCCATGTTATGTGCATTTTGTCATGATTTTGGTACAAAAGCCCTGAAGTATCTATTGATCTATATTTATACTCTATTTCCACTTGAGACATAAGCATCTGGAACTCCCAGCTGAAAAAAAGGCATCATCTGTAACATGAATCTCCAACATGGGCAGGCTAAGGGGATTCCCTTCTCTCTAGCTGAATCTCAAAC
The DNA here is from genome assembly GCF_001723915.1 of Gavialis gangeticus. NCBI lineage: Eukaryota > Metazoa > Chordata > Crocodylia > Gavialidae > Gavialis > Gavialis gangeticus. The sequence continues at coordinate 153,795,166 of NW_017728992.1, forward strand.
CACAAAGGAGCTTTGCATAGAGCTCGTCTCACTCTGTCCTTAATTACTGTCACTTGTTTCAGTCTCTAAGATTGTCTCTGTACACATTTCCACCCTGCTGTAGGTAGTTGTCTAGGCAAACCTATGCTTTTGGTTTGAATGCCTAGCGCTTATATTTCTTTGTTTAATATTATCTGTCCAGGGAATATTGCTATCAAAACCTCCTTTTCAGATGCTCATGGACCCAGAGCATCAAATCTCTTCACGTTTGGTCAGCTGATTTTGTATTTACCATTTATGTTAAGACAGATTCTTTTTGTACCAATCAAAATTACCCTGGTATTTACTTCAGTTCATTTGGTGGAAATTATTCCACACATTCCTTTTCATCCTCAGGCTATCTGAAAGACTGTTTCATTGCAGGCAGAATTAATATTAATACACAGACTTAAATTTACAAAATATTGGGATTATTGTTGTAAGAATGAGTGCCAATAGATTAAAAATTATTAATGATGTACCATCCCTGAATAACATAATTATACAAAAATGGAAGAGTAGAGATAAAGCAATGGTTTGAGCCTTCAGTTTAAATCAATTGGCTTTTATGAGTTTATGCTGTGCATGACACAGCCTTAATGAAACTGAAAAATAGCTGTTCACTGTCTAATATCTTTTATTTTTAGCAATTAAATCAAATATTTTATGGTAAATTATAGTGTATCAGCAAATCTAAAGGACTTTTTTGAGTACCATAGGTACTGTGGAAAAGCAGGATTTTTAACTTATAAATAGAAAAGAGATGTGAAGCTGAGAAGAAATAACTAGGCCACATAGGTCTTATCCCCCCACAGGTTCCCAGTGTATTTCTATTACAAGATCAAGTATTAATTCATTGCCATTCAAACAAATCAACAGCTCAGGGTCCAACTACTTCAATGACCAACCATGACCTACCAACACAGTGGCACTTCTCTGGGGCAATGAAGCCCATAAACCCATGACAAATGCATATAAGATCTGGAGATAACAACATGTTTTCAGTCAAAAGGAAGAGGTTGTGGAGCAAACTTCTAAACAATATCAGAGTAATCCTGAGTCCAACTTCTCTGGGTTATATTGCGAGCCTCTGATTCCAAAAAGATTTCTATTCTAGTCAATTCTATGTCTTTAAGAGGGACTGGGGCAAATTTCCCTCTGATTATTAAGTAAGCAAAAAAGTGAGAACAGTGGGTCTTTTATATAGGAAGCATTTTAAACTAGTGATAGACTATGGTACAAGCTTTGGAGCAGTCTCAGGCTCTGAAAAATGTATTGTATTAAACTCTTTTTCATCCATTATCAAGATACAGGCCTTCTAAAAATACATGTGAAATTCTAGCAGTGGCAATTTAGAAGAGCAAATAGATTTGTGCAAAGTGACAAAAAAAAGTGCCAGATTTAGGAAAAACAACCCCAACCCCCTCCCCCAAAACTACCATATTTTCTCACATATAACACATACTCCAAAAACAGCTGCTGGAAACTTTACTGCACATTATATGTGGGAATTGTGATAAAACAGTTTCTACCTGTAACAGACTGCCGATGTGGGTGGACCAAATTGGCTTGAGATACTTACCCTGGGCTAGAAACAGTGCCGGTGAACTCTGAGTGACCCCAAGGGTAGCAGGGGAGCCCTTCCCTGCGGAAAAGGAGAAGCCAATTGAAAGAAGGGGTTTTCAGTACTCTGTATCTTGATAATGGATAAAAAAAGGGGGATGGCTGGATTGGGGGGCCAGCCACCCTGAGCCCTGGTTGGCTGGTTTGCAAGCCAGGGAGGGACCGCCGGAGGGGATAAAAGCAGCAGCCAAACTGGCATGGGGGCTGCTGACAGTGACTCCGGGGAATGATGCAGGAGGCCTAGGAAGAGCTGGGGTGAGCTGACCCAGCAGAGGGAGCAGAAAGACCCCTCTGAAGAGCCTTGAAGGCCCTGGGAGAAGAAGGCAGAGGCAGTCAGCCATGCCTCAAGTCCTGTAGCAGAGAGGGAGCAGTGGCTAGGGCTTGAGGCAGACAGCTGGTGCCCCAAGGCCCCATCGCAGTGTGCTGGATGTGCCAGGCGTCCCGGAGGCTAGGGGTGGCAGTCGGCCCCCCACTCCACTGCGGAGAAGAAGCAGTGGCCAGGAGCGCAGGCGGCATCCTTATCCAGAGCAGGAAGCTGGTGCAGTGAGTTGAGGAAACCCCTCACCTTCCCTGGGGAAGTGGGACAGCAGCAGGCAAGGCAGTGGGACCCTGAGGAGCAGCAGAGCACCAGGACGAGGGTCCCTGGGAGCTCAGGGCGCAGGCTGGCACTCGGAGCGGGATTGGCAAGCCGCGAGGCATGTAGGGTGCCCGGCCAATCATCTGGAGCAGGGGTTTAGAGCAATGACCCCTGGGAGCTGCCTGTGCTGCTGGCCCTCTGCCACTGACTGCCTCAGGGAACTCAGTCCTGTCCCTTATTCTGGAACAGATTGTCATTGGATGGCGTCCCTAAGCTTTGTGCTTGGGTCATGCTGATTGCTGCAGGCTCCTACTCTGTTGCTTGTTGCTTGCCTTTTCGGTTGCCACGAAGGGTCACTCTTCAGCCTCTTTGTGGGGTTGGGGTTTGATACAATTTGATTGCTGCAGCCCAGAAGAGCTTAGCCTGTCTGTTGCTTATTGGGAAGCCTGTTGGAGCTGCTGGGAGTGAGCACCTTGCTTCTTTGTGGTAGCATCTCAGCAGTGGTTGAAAGCTGCCAGTTTCCCTACCTGTGGTTCTTGAGTCAAGGGTTGACTAATGCATTTTGGTTTGTTTTGTGATTCTGGTTATGCCAGTTAAGTTCACTTGTAAATAACCTTTCCTATTATTCTTGTTTTGTAAATAAAGTGCAAATAGTCAAACCAGTTAAGTGTTAGACCTTCTTGGGGCCAAGGGCTGCTCTGTGGGGAGCAGGGGCTGGCTCAAAAGTAAATTGGTATTGGCCAGAAGCCCTGCCCCACTTTCACCACGCCATCCCTGATATTGGCCAGGGGTGGCAACTATTGGGCCATCACCCAGGTTACATACCATTCACTGGGCAAAAGAAAAAGTAAAATTGGAAAAAGCAAAAAGAAAAAGTATGTGACTCTCAGGAAGCAAAACAATGAGCAGGCTCAGCTTCCCACCTACTTGCTGTTGCTCTGTTACTTACTGCAGGGAAAGATGCTTTACTTTACAGTTAGGGCTGCCAGGCTCTGGAATGGGCTCCCAAGGGAGGTGGTACTCTCTCCTACCTTGGGGGTCTTCAAGAGAAGGCTGGACAGATATTTGGCTGGGGTGATATGACTGCAGCACCCATTCCTGCCCAGGGCAGGGGGTCAGACCTGATGATCTGTTTTAGGTACCTTCTAACCCAAAGCACTATGAAACTGTGTTTTTCTTCATTTTGCCTTTCAAAAATCAGGTGTCTATTTTATTGAGGCATGTTGTATGCAAGAAAATATGGTATCTTTGTGTTGCTCCAATGGACTTTTGGATGTGCAACTCTTAATGAAGCAAACTCACAAGCACATAAAACATTATTGGAAGTTTTGGCTACTCTTTAAGCAACTTTCAAGAAAGCTTATTTCTTGTATATTGATATCCCAGTCATAAAATGCTCTACTGCTTTCATATAAAAAGGGAAGGGCAAATACAGAGAAGTAACAAAAGAAAGACTCACATCAGGGGCATTTACCACTGTCTTCCCCCAAGATAAGTATCTTGTGACAAATTAATCCTACCTCCTGTCTCTTCATAGCTGACAAATTAAGCAAAACTGTTGCAGTGCCAGGAGGAAAACAATGTACACATTAATGCTGCTGTTTTTTCTGTTGGGAAATTTTATAGGAGAAGTCATTCATACACTACCACATCACATACAACAAGCAAAAGCACTGCAGTTTGGGCAAAGTCAAAGACATCCTTCAAGCCTAGTGTGTGCATCACACCACTCCTCAGTGTTTGAAATGGACCCAAATGCCAGACCCTAGCAATAGAGTGCAACCTCATTAAATCCCTGTCTCAACTAGCTGGATATTTTCAGCCTAAGGACTTGTTATTCTTCCAAGAGAAGATATTTTCTGTCTTTCACTGATGTCATTCACAAGACTAGCATGAGTCTGAAACACACTCATCTCAGCTGAACATTTTAAAAACTAAGGGCATCTATACATGTGCTCTTAATTTGGGGGGGGGGCATTTTAATCAGAGTGCTTTGAGAGCTGCTCTAATTAAAGCATCCATAGCATCACATATTTTCAGAGTCCTGCACTTCAAAATAGCAGCAGGGAGCTTTAACTAAAGCTCATTGAATGAGCTTTAGCTAAAGTGCCCCGTCGCCATTTTGAAACGCAGAGACAGTGAATACGTGTGATGCAGAGGCTGCTGGAGTGCGCTAATTAGCAGAGGTCCATTCCATGTATAGGTGCCCTATGGGACAGAGCTTTAGTGGGTCTACACTGTTAGAGCTCCATTACCTTCAACAAAGTTATCACAAGTTATACCAAGAGAAAACCTTCCCTAGGATCTGTGAATGGCTTTATAATATGACAGAAATTCATTTAGCAGGTTTCTGGCACCTGGTTCTTTGAAACACACCAATTATAAGCTTTTCTACATTTATCAACATAAAGACACAGGCATAGCAGGTTTATGTTTTGTTCAGGAGAGCAGTTGACTTAGGCGCATCAAGAAAACTCTCTCAATCAGGGACGACAAATGTGGAAACAGCGACAGGAGTGTGGGACAAAGGTTAATTATGAGTGTTCCAAGGGGGACACCGAGCAGAGACCACAGGCCCTCAAGCTAGTCCAAGGAATAAGTAGATGCCACACATGAAACTGTGCCTGGAGATATGCACAGACAAGGGATGGGAAGGCAGCCCCAGTCACCTGGGGTAAAAACAAGGGCTGCATGAAGCACCCAGGATTCCCAGATGGTTTCCCATTAAAGTACTAACCCAGGCTTGTTTAGCTTCAGAGATCAGTCAGAATCAAATGCAAAACCAAGGCAAGATACAGGAGTGGATCCAGCTGCTGGTGCCAGGTCCCCTAATGTTTTCTTTTTTTAAAATGTCTTGAGAGAGTAATTTTTTCACCTCTTATCTTTCCTCTTTCCCCTGGTCCCTTATCCACTGCTTCTGTTTTTGCTCCCTCATTCTTTCTGTAATATTGAAGCAACTTTTCTACTTGTTGTTCAACTTATTCTCTCTCCCTGGTTGTATTATCTCTAATGACTCATCTTTTCTATGTGATCTTAGATACTCCTGTACTACTCCAGCCCACCCTTATGAGTCTGTGGTAAAATTCACCTACATTCTTTAAAATAGGTCCAGAAAAAGCTGAAAAAAGAAAAAATTCTTGGGTTCAAGACGTGGAGGGAAATTTTTCTCATTAGATTTCTCAGTCACTTGGATCCTATGCTCTAGACTTCTGCACACACATTACTTGTGCACTCTAGCCATAGCCATTCTTATGGCTAGGAATCAGGGTACGATGCTCCTGAAAGGCAACAAACCGTATTTGTCTTACTGAATTAATATCAAAACAAATGGTTCTGTGCTCCAGTTGGAAAAAAGTAAGCCTATCATTCAGGATTAGTCCATTTTGCAAAAGTTGGGTTAATTCCCACTAAAACATATTATGACTAAGGGATTTAAAAGTGTCCACAGAGCTCAGCCTATGACCCTAGCAAGAGGTGTTTATTTCTGTCACACTATTAAGCAGGCAGCAAGATGAAAATCTCACTATCCATTGGTATAGACATATCATGCTATATTCTTCATAAACAAACAATATATTTCCTTGAATTGAAAATAAGGCAGTAACTCAATAGAGCAATTTATAGACAACATACAATCCTTAAATTGAATTCATTTTAAATACTGCACTTACAGTACCCTTGGGTGAAACCTTTTTTTAAAGCACTGGGAGAAATCAAACAAACTAAGTCTATATTTTTGCATAGAGTGTTTTATGTTCAATACTTCAATATTTATGCATGGCATTATTTACCCTATGTGAAAATATAGGCTTTGTGTCTTTCATTCACTCTGCATTTCAGAAGTGCCAATGGGTGTATTACACCTACAGGTTTTATGCTATGACAATACTTATATAATGAAAATGAATTTTAACATTTAAAATTAAAGCTAACTTTAATTTGCAATTGTAATATACTGTAAGATATTATTATACAGTGTGTGTGCCAAAGGAGATTTATTATGCCAGTGGATAGATTGCAAGAAGGTTTGCTATGAATGAATGTGACACAGGAGAAGGGGAAAAAAATCAAATGAATCAAGTTACTAATATATAATCATGTTATGCAGCTAAAATCCTTCCAACTGTAGGCTCAGCAATCTGTCTGTTAGAATCTGAATTGCAGTCACCTACCACAGAGCTCTCCTTCACGAGCACACTGCTCAATGGCAAAGTAAACAATTCTCCAGCACTTATTCCAAAAAAGGATTTCTCCAAGAACATTTTTTCTCATTCTTTTTTATCTGCCTTGCCATTAATTGTTCTCTCATAAGACATATTAATCAGAGGGCTTCCTGGATTAATACAGTCCAGGGTGTATACATATATCTACAGAAGTAGCTTCATTTTATTTGTCATATATAAGTAAAAATCCTAGTTTCATTATTGTACCCAGACCCACTCCAGTTTAACCTCTACTACCTCCATGCAGACACCACTGTCAGCCAAGCTCTAATGACACCTTCCTGGCTAAGAGCTGAAGGTCTATCCTCTTCTTTAACACCACTGAACATTCATTCTTCCTTTATCTCTATTCCACTTGCTTTGTCACATAGGCTAAGTACAGACAGTCAAAAACTGCAAGGCTGAATTGATTCAGTCTCTGCAGCTTAGTCTAAGCTGTGTAGATTGAACCAATAAGCAAGTGAACAGGCATTCACCTTTTATTCTGGAAATGCAGCCACATGCCGACAGTGGCCCAGGCCAGAGCTCGGGGGTGCTAGAACATGTCTCCCTGCTTGGCTGGAGCAAACAGTTTGGGTCAATGCTAGCTACAATTGCCATCGTTGCACATGACAGGAAAAAGGTCATAGAGATAGGTTTCCTGAAGCTCTTTGCACTTTATGCACCTACATAAGATCCTATCACAGTTTGGCCCTAAACAGAAAGAGTGTATTAAAGGTGTAGCATTTAAAGTTGGAACTTGCCATGTCAAAATCTCTTCTGACTTACTCTGTTTCTCTTAAACAGTGATTATAGGCATTTGTGTTTACTGATTAAAACTAAAATGGGTTTGTTCTATTTTCCCCTCCCCTTTTTAATTTTCACTACAAACACTGTTTATTTACACTCTGTCACTTTCAAAAATCGAGTGTCAAGAGAGTGCTAACCTGCTGCTATTTACTGATGTCTCAATTAACACTTTATTAGCTTCCAGCAGCTGAAGGTGACTGGACCCTTGCCTTTTTTCTTCTTTCCTTAAAGTAACAGCTACCTAAGGCATCAGTAGATATGCACCCATGTAAATATAACTTTAAAAATAAACTTATGCGCACTACATAGTTACAGTTTCAGCCAGATCTATTGACAAAGGCACATCTAGATAGCTTTAAGCACAGCCATAACCTGTGAAGTTTTGACTTCAGAGTCATTTAACTATATTAAAACTGGCCTGAGCACACTTTCTCCCCTATGTTTCAGACACAAGCATATGGAGGTTATGGAGGAAGCAGGAACTTTTTGAGTATAAATTCATACCATGCCTACTATAGTAGAAATTAGGGCTCTGTGAGTCTTCAGTCCCTGATTCAATCTGGTGGAGATTTGGCCCGATTCAGTGGCTGAATCACCAAATCTGAATCGAATCAGGACACCCTTTAATCTCTCCAAATCGAATCAGAACCCTCCCAATCAATTCGGAGAGATTCAGAAAGATGCAGTGATTCGGACATAGACACAGCTTTAAATGTTTTTTCTACATACCTCAAGGTACCAGGCAGCTCATGAATGCTGCAATGCTGGGGCACATGGAGTGTCCCACAGGAGAATGGGGGTGCTCCCCAGCATGCTCAGCAGCAGATACAGAGGTAGACCAGAAGCATTTCCGGTCTATTTCCAGGTCCGCCAGGGAGTGCACTGGGCCCCCCCTCCATGTCCCCCCAGCTTGCCGACTGGTGCCTCCTGGATCTGGGGGGGCACCTGAGGTTCCCCCGTGGCCTATCGTTGAGCCAGGGGTACATGGGGTGGCCCCCAGTGCACTCTCTGGCAGACCCAGAAGTGGACCAGAAGTACTTCCAATCCACTTTTGGGCTGGCTGCCAGGCACATGGGGGGCCTCCCCACGCTCTTGTGGGACACTTAATCTGCCCCAGCATTGCAGCATTCACCAGCCATGCCTGGTACCTCGGGGTATGTAGAAAAAATATTTAAAGCTTTGTCTGGCCAAATCACTGATTCTCCAAATCAGCATCGAATCTTCAGATTCAGCTGAATTGAATCGGGGACAGTGATCCGAATCAACAAATTGAATCACTGTCCCGGATTCGGGCTGAATCTGAATCGGAATTGAATAGGGCCCGTTTCGCACACCCTTAGTAGAAAGTTTTCTTTTTCACTGAGCCAGGTGCTCAGTTCTATGAAGTCAGCCTACCTTCTTTGACTTCACCAGGCCTAGGATGATTTACCCTTGCTTTATAGCTTTCTGTACCTGCCTACATGTCCCTATCTTTCTAGGCATGACACAGAAAAACAAGAAAGAAGCAAGTTCACAAATTGGACAGTTTCCTACCACCAGAGCAGGGAAACTTGAAATAGAGGCTTTTTTCCTTTCTTCTGATTTCCTTCCTATACACTGCTTTCTAATTTGAGACATGAAAAGAAGGACAAAGGGGATATGTCCCAGAGATGGGAAATTAGCATTTCCCATCTCTCTCTCCTTTCTTTTTGTTTTCTTCAAAACAAAAACTTTGTTTCTGGGTTTGTTTTCTTTTCTTCTGTTCCTGCCTGGAAAAGAGGTCCAAGCTGGAAGACAGGCAATTTATAGCATTAAAGGAGCAATGCTCCTATTGAAGGAGTATTGGGTTATGGCAGTGATTCTCAACATTTTCAGACTTGAGGTATCTACTCACTTTTTGACTACAGAAAAATAACGGAACAATTATTCTATTGCAAAAAACTCCAAAAGACCGCAACAGGTCAGAATGTTTTTTTAACACTATGGATTGCTATGTAAAAACTCTGGGTTTATCTTATGAATCGTGTTTGCACGCCTAACAATGCTACCATTATGTAGCACCCTGGTGGAGAATCACTAGACTAGAGTTTCATATGTAGAGTTTTGGCTCAGAAGACAGTTTGTGTGGGTTAGTTTTGGGGAAAGATAGAGAACCTGTGAACCTGTGGTTGTTTCCCTGATTAAGTCATTTTTCTCCTCATCTTTCTATTTCTAGATAGAGAGAGGGAATCTAGTTTATTATCCCACTTGTTATTTCAGTCTCACTTGTTTTCTATGGCCACTTCAGAAATAAAAATCACACATACATGTACTGTGTATTGTACCCAAAGCTCAGTTACAGGAATGTTGGTTACCATTCTTCATCACCCAAGACAGTCTGACAGGTTTTAAGTATGAAGAGAAAGTGATGCGCTTCAAGTCCTTCTACTGAACTTGTAAGGCTAGTCTCTGGCCCTTTATTGCTATCACTACTAGAAGGGCCTCAGGACTATTTCCTTGAGGATTGATTGATCGCTCTGATGATATATACAAAAATAATGTTTTTCATACACTGTTTATGAAGAAACAACAGAAGTGTGTTTTCCCACGTTTGCTGAAAAAGGCAGTGAACCACAAGGAAACTAAGACAGATACAGTACAGTTAAAGAAGCGTAGGAGGAGAAAGAGTCATCAGTGAGACACATATGATTAAAGTAGTTTTTGAGGAGAAACAACATCAACAACAGGAGTGTTCACAGGCATTGAGAAAAATCTGTGTATTGTCTTTACAAAGTAAGACCCCTTAATTATCTTTCTCATAAAAATATTTTCTTTCAAATGGGAGTTTTAACGCTGTTGAATCAGAACATATTTATACAAATAAATGCTTAGGATCTGCCTATGAAATGCTCTTGCAATTCACTTGTTTCTGTGTTAAAGATTGGGTTGATTTTAATTTGTTGCCACATTTTTACTGAATTCATGTGCACCCTTTTTGGTGGTGTTGGTGATGGCAATGTAAAAGCTCTAAATTACTTCAAAGATTTAAGTCTGTGTAGTGGCATGTTTGCCTTGATCTAAGGTGGAGGTGTAAATTTTGTCCTCAGGTATAGGTCTGCAACCATGCTGGTTCAAATCAGGAACAGCTCCATAGATCTCAGTCAAGTTACTTCAAATTTACATAACTGTAAATGAGATTAGAAGCTGACACCTTCTTCTATGTGGTGGCGAGCGGTGGAGAATGCAAAGTGTAATGTTCTATATTCACATCTTTCAGATGCCCTTCCACCACCCACAATACTCAAAAAGAAACACTTAACCTGAATTTTAACCCCATATCAGTAGGGATCCCTTGTAAATTGTGCTCCTCTTGAAGTTTTTAAATAGATGAGCAAGCCAAATTAGTGACACACCAAGGTACAAGCAGCTCAGGGGAGTTAGGTGCACTACTTGCACCTAATACTTTAGTGGCACTGAATTGACAACCTTTCCTAACATGCTCTTAGGACAGGAACTGTCAGGATTCAGGTAAGCTGTGTTTATATGCAGCCTAAGGACAACTGTAAGAGAAGTTGTGCAATATGAATGATTGAGAAAGAGAGAAATTATTGGCAGGGAAAAAACAATGCATAATCGCAGAAAAACAGGAGGCCTAAAACTGGGGGAGATTGTCTTTTCCCTGGAGGCTTATATTTGACTTGATCTCTTACACAGGACTGTGTACAAGCACAGGCAGACAGATATTTAAATATCGCTAGGTTTCTGTAGAATTAGAGGCTAAAAAAGAGAAGCCATTATGAACGTGGGTCCAAAATTTGCTTATTAGATCAGGTTTCCCGAGCATTGTTCTGAGGCCATAGAGCAGTCAGAAGTTCTGAAGACATGATAGGAAGACACAGAAACCAACTTTACAGGTGGGTAAAAATGGTCAGTTTTTTATTTGCTACTTAACTTGCTTGTTTCTGTGGTCAGGTGTTTCCCATTACCACGTCAAAACCATGTTTTTGCAGTCCTTTTTTCCTTTGGGGTTAAATTCTCATTCTGAAAGCATCAGTCAGTTTTTGAGCAATAGTAAAATATTGCTGAGCTCTTTGAACAGAGAAGAATCCTTTTCCTTTTCAGCAATGGCAACGCCTTACTGCTTATGTTCATTTACATTGCTTGTTTCACACACTGTCACTAAATTACATAAACAGCTTTTAATAGCTGTTGCCAATTAAAAAATTGCAACACACAAGCATACACAAAGCTTCCCATAATGTTCAGTTTGTTTCTCTTTTTGAAGTTGTGGGCAAATGGATACAGTTTTCTTGTTTCTCTCCTCCTTACTTGATGTCAGAAAGCATATGCAATTGTGTCATGCAGTTCAGCATGTGCATTAAAAGGCATCTGTACTGGTCACAACATAGTAACTCTTAATCCCTCCAGCCTCTGTATTTGTTCCCCTTATGCTAGGGGGAAAATATAAGGGCAGTTGCTCTTGATAAACATGCACAATCGTGGGAGATCCCCTTAGGAGTAGTTCTGTCACCAAGGACTTTTACCTCATTGACAGCACTGTGCAGCCTGTCTGCTCAACGGCTGCTGTCTGGAAGAGAAATGGCAGCATTTCAGGCTGTTAAAGGTGTGATTGATGGGTGTTGTTGGTCCCTACCTGTCAGCTCATTGCACTGACAGCAATGAGCTCCCCTCTTGGGAGACAGACTTGTACAACACAGCCCACCCATCCTTTTCAATGAGAGCATGATATCCCACTGCAGTTCTCCCAGCAAGTAGTAATCTACTTCGGAGGCTGGGGGTAAACTATTGAAGAGCTGGAATTTCTGTTTTTTCTGGCAAGACCAATAACAACTCTTTCAAAAAGTACCATGACACACTGTAGTGGAAACTAATATAGCAAGATGGACCTGCTTATGTAAAGGGCTGGTTCAGCCCAGAGTTAAGATGGATTCTGTTGTCATAACCCCAGCTGCCGAGTTTTAGTGGTGGAAAAATCAAGTTGTGAGATGCTGGCATGACTCCACACTTTACATGATAAGCATTTGCAGGATTTGCTCCCATTCCCAGGGGATGATAGACAATTGCTGTCTCTCTCTTGGTCCAGTCCCACCACCAGATGGCCATGGCGATGCATGTAAATCTCAGATCCTGCCCCAACAAAACATCTAGAATTTGGTTGGCTGGTTTTCTATCTCCTGTTTGTACATAAGAGCAAAATAAAGTATTCAGGCAGAATAACAAAGCACAGTAGAAAGTGGGTTTTTATCTAATTTCTCATGCTTGCTAGTGGGGGTATTTAATCACACATTCCAAAAATGTAATTTAAAGATTTTTAAACCACAACAGCACCTAAATCAAACCTCTGATCATTCATCCAGTTGGTACAGCAAGACTGAGCATCAGGCAGTAGTGTGATTAACATGGAATGACTGGGGCAGCAGCCCAGGTATGGACTTGGGGTCACGCAAAGGGAACCAAAGGAGCAGGAAAATACCAGGCACCATTCCTGCTGTCCAGCTGTACCATCACCAGGAGCCACTAGTGCACCAGGTGGCATTTTGCTCTGTCATACCTCTGGTAGTAGAAATAAGAGCTACTTGCCTTTATTTCAGTGCCTTCCCCTTCTCCTTGCACACACACTCTCTCTTTCTCTCTCTGCTTTTTTTTCCTCTTTTTCTGGGTGGGCAGTATAGTTGAGCTCTGTGCTGCGCAACCTCTTTCTTCTTGTATCTGGCTGACCACAGACCTGGAACTGTCAGGCAGAGATCAGAGATCCCAGTGGGCTCATCCAAAGCCCACTGATGTAAGTGGGGAGACTCCCACTGATTTCAGCAGTCTCTAACTTGAACCAGGGCCGTGGCCACTCCAAAACTCTTGCTTGCTAGACATATTTCATAGGTAAGCCTGAAGCCTTTCATTAGGGTATTAGAGACTGATACACTATACATGCAAAGGGACCCTCCAATATTATTCCCACACCGCATACAAGGCCTGAGATGATGGCAGCTTTGAGCTTATATGAAGTGCCAAAGATGACATTATGGGGCTGAGAGTGAAGGGATTCTTCCTCTGTCCCTCCAAATCAGAAGCAATGACTGCAGCTACATAACCCAGGGGCTGCATGGTGCCTGTTGTCCCACAGAAACTAGCTGTGGATCCTACTGTGCATTCTTGCTGGATGGAGAGCACTGAATTCCAAAGGAAGATGTGTACAAATATGTCTCATATTGAAACTGCTCCATATCTTCCTAAGTTAATTAAATGCTAATTTTCTAATGAGGTGACAACAATGGCAGAGACCTGTTATCAGTATGTTAGCTAGTGCCAGCAACCAGTGAGTGAACATGGAACCCTTGTGCTATTATTAAACTCCATTCCTATATTAATTAATCACTTTCACAGCTGCATTATTCTGAAGCTGGACAACAATGTGGATTGTAATTAAAGGAAAAACCCATTTATGTTATTTGGAGATTGCCAAGCTGCTTTATGATATTTATTATTTTGTAGTGTTGTTATAGAAACCTCTTGTGTGCTTCCATTTGTTCATAGCTGTTTTAGCAAGAAGTGGAAAAGTAAAACTAAAAAATACAGCCCATCTCCTCCTGCTAGCATGAAGTCTACCATCTTGTTTAAATGGTGCACTTGGAGCAAATGTAAATTAAGGGTGAAGTATTTCCCTGGAAAAGAGCAGAGAAAAGCACAGGGCAAGATGTGGATGTAAACTGAAACTTAGGGCAAATGTAGGCACCTGAGTCCAAAACTGCCATCTTGAGAATCCATGCTCAGCTACTGCCAGATCCTAAGACACCTAAGCTCTCTAGATGCCTCAGTTTTCAACATTAACAATTCCCAGGCACTTAGACTACTGCTTCCAAGCACACACAGAAGTATCCAGTTCTTAAAAATGCTGAAGAGGTCAGTTCCTAGGTCATGCCTAAGCTCAAAAAGGATCCATAAACTAGGTGCTCCTCTGCCCACTGGGCTCTACTCTGTAGGCATGCTCTGAAAATGCCTACCACACATTCTAGATTAAGCTGCACAAGGAACACAATGGCACAACTTTTTAAAAAAAACGTTGCTGTAGGAGGACTATTTTCGTCCCCCACTTTGGTGGTTGGAGTGCTCACCAGGATTCGGAAGACAGGTTCCATTGCTCCCTCTGTATGACAGCACTCAAACCACACCTCCCATCCTCAGGAGCTTGCCCTAAGCACCTGCCTGTAGATTATTCTAGGACAGACAGTTGAAGGTATTCTTATCCATGTTCCACTCTGCATAAGGGAATTTAGGATTCACTGAGCCACAGAAAGAGATGGACTATAGCTTAGTAATTATGGCATTCACAAGGCTAGGGGAAGACCTGTGTTCCCATCAGCGCATCAAGTACACTGTATGTATTTTATCTAATGAATGTTCCATATATTATACAAAAATGGTATTTGGAAATGGGACAAGAACTGGGTACTCCCCTCTTCTCAGTGTACGCTTAAGAGACCTGTTTCCAAAGAATCTTGAATTCTTGTAAGCAAAGTGGTACTGCTTCAACAGGAAAGGCTAAACTTGCCCACCCCACTTCCAAAACAGCCTCTAGCTTGGTGCTTAGGGAACTCTTTTCAGAGATGGGAACTGACCCTCTTGCATCTTGTATGAGTGCCCTAACTACTGACTTAATGTATGAAGACAATTGCTCAGTCTCAAGAAGAAGAGCATAGGCATCTACTTGCAAGGTACAATTCAGGACCATGATTGATATTTCTGAGTAAGAGGCACAGGCCCAGAGAAGGGAAGGATTTAAAATATTCCCTATTCTCAGCCATTTCTCTATTGACTACTTAGGTAGCTCACTTTCTGGCTTTTGTGGACCCCTGTCTGAGGCCTCTAGCCTTTCAGTAGGTGGTCCTGATGGGGTTCAGTTAGGTGGTGCAACGCTCAGCACTGTGGCCCTCCATGGAGCTGGGCTCTAATGTTATAGATACTAAGCTATGGAGATGGCATAAAAAAAATTAAGCAATAGCTCAAGGCGAATCCTAGTGGCATCAAACAAGTTAAACAATGGTTCAAGGAGAATCTGCAAGTTTGAAGAGTGGCCAGGCAGGTCTATAGAGCAAATCTGACACCACTCCATGGCAGTAAGAACAGCTGTGTAGCAGGCAAACTGAGTTATGCTCAGGCTCTTAGCATAACTTTAGGCCTTCCCAGAACTAAGCAATTAAATTGCACAGAGTGCCTTCTGAGGCACTGGGAGAAGTGAGTGCTGTGATTGGTACGTTGGGATAACCAGGTACAGTAGTTTCCCTAGAAGGAAAGGAAACCAAAAATGGAATAGGATTGGAGTACCTTATCTACAAAGATAAGATAAGAAACTTGAGGATTGGACAGTCTGAGATGAGAAAGTTACAACAGTAGTGGACAAACAAAGAGACAGTGTGTTTGTATTGCCACCCTGGGGAGACCGGAGCACCCTTGGAATTCTTGTTTGAACAGCGGGGAATCCAGAAACTAACATCCCACACACCCAGCAGAGGATCTAAGGCTGGTACCACCGAAGGTTGCTGTTGTAATGTCTGACGGAACAGCTTGCCAAGCCATATTATGAGGAGGAAACTCGTAATAAGGATTAGGGGTTACTATTAAAGGTTGCTTGATACCAAATTGGATGAGGGGCCGTCTCAATTCTTGGGGGTCTCTGGTCAAAGAAATCCTGAGGCAACAGGCTGCTGTGCAACACAACCATCTTGCCCTATGGAAAGGAAATGGCTGAGGAATTCCCGACTTGACTTCATTCTCCTCAGCCAATGTGCGGCACAAGGGTAGCAATTTTCACTATTAATGGAACTCATATTTATTAATGAAGAAATGTCCTGGCTTCATTGGGAATCTGTTTTTCCCTGTCTCATTTAGTTAAACACTAGTTTAACTAGTTTAGTTCCAGAGCATTTTACACTTATTATCTTAATTATAGGAGTGTAGTCATAATAAGCGACAGGTGAGACACACCTGTAAACCAGTCCTCTGAGTGTTTCACACAGGCAGCATAAATAATGTCCTAAAAATGCAGGATAATGCCTGCCAGGATAATAAGGCTTTAATGTGAAATCCACACTCAAAACTGTTTAAAACTACTTGTTTATTGAATTTACATAACTATTTTTGGAGCATATTTATTATTTTTTGTACAATTGAAGGCAAAGGAAAAAAATACAGTAGTGGCAAGCAAGTGAAAGTCCATTTATAATAAGCAGCAGGTGGACAAATACCCCTCCAATATTCCATTGCATGCCTATTTGTATTGCCACAGTGGGACAGAAAATCCTTATCCCTACACTTAGATAATAATAATAATGAAGTAATTTACATTTAAATAGCACTTTTCCTCTGAAAGCATTTTACAAACTTAGCAAAATGATATTGAGGGATCACTTTACCTAGCTGCTGAAATGCAGCCACCTCTGGTTTGAAACACAACAGCTTCTTAATGGCATGTTTTAACAACACTGCATGATAGAATAGGATCAGAGCAGGGAAGAAGTATTGTAACCTAATGATGTTGAAAAGGAATTGCTTGAGTTGCAGGTTAATAAAATATTGTCACTAAAAAACAGTAACCTTTAGAAAATGTGTCATAGGTGTGGAGGTTCAAGATGCAGTGTGCACTTGGGTGAGCCGAAAACATACAATGATTTTTTTGAAAAAGGGTTTTTTATTTAACTATGAAACGACCCCTAAGATAGAAAGATACATTAAAATACAACAAACAATGGTGGCTACAACAAATACAATTATGCAAAGGTCGAACTTATCAATCATTGCTATCACTTTAAATAATACTCATGGTTAGGCAAAAAATCATAGGCGATAACAGAGGTAACATTACGTCATGCACACAAACGTCGTCGGGTTAGGGAAGCGGGCAAACGCGAAGGCCTTAGAAAACGCCTCTTTTCAAAGCGGGGAGAGTCGGCTTGGGGTGATCAGTCCCTTGCCCGTTCAGCCTCAGAGTCGTGGTGTCTCGGTTCTGTCTGCAGGCGCTCTCCCCGATCGTGGGGAGAAGCACTGTTTTAAACACACTGCTTGACGATTGTCCAATCATCTTGCGTGCTGCCGTTTGAACCCCCTTATATGGTATGTTTCCTGTTTGAGCCTGTAAGAGTTTTTGTGCCAACTGATCGATGGTGTATGTGCTGCGGCGACTTCCTGCCACTGCACGTCAACCCAGAAGCCTCTGCAGGCTTAGCTTTTGGCGCCGAGGCGGCCTGGCCATTCATCCGGGTGCAATTGCAAACACATTCCACAGTGCAATTGCAAACACCTTTCACAGTGCAATTGCAAAGCACCTTTTCACAATAGGATGCTTAAATATCATCAGTCAGTTACACCTTATCCTGAAAACAGAACCCTCAGATACACAATACTCCTAACACTCTGCACCACTTTACTGTGAGTCTACAAGAGCAGTGATGTTCAGGCTTATCAACACACTGAAGTTAATGAGAATTAAGAGTTCTGAGTATTTGTAGCATTGGGCTCAATTCACCATAAGGATGTTCTTTGCAACCCTAGTATCTGAGGGCTGATCCAGTTCCAACCTTGCTTAGCTTTTGCAATTTGATGGCTGGTGACCTAGAAAGAACACCCTTTTCACATAATTACCAGATCATAGAAGGGGGGCCAGACAAAGATCTGCCATGGCCTGGATCTGGCCCATGGGCCATATTTTGCCCACCCCTGTTCTATCCTTTTCTCTGAGTGATTTCATAGTATTTATTGCTTCATTTCTTGATCCATTTTTCTTAAGTCCTGGCTCATTCATTCAACGTTCATTCCATGCTATGCTACAGTTTCTTGCAAGTTTTGCTGTACCAAAGCTGGTAGGTCTACCATTCTTCATGGAATAGTGGTTGCTTTAGGATTGGGAGGTCCCTGCTGGCCAGGAAGGCATTTTGCTGTGCTAAGCTTTACCTGATAGCACTGTATTAAGCAGAGCTTTCAAAGGTTGAGCTAAAAGCTGTAGCTGAGCCCTGAATTCCCTCTAAGTTCCTTGATACTCTTGTCACCCCCAGCCTTTTATTTTCCCAGTCATTAGAGAATTGTCCCTAATGATTCTTATTTAATCAATAGGTCTCTGGAGACCTTCCCAGCTTTCACCAGCTGCTTATAAGACATTGTTACCGTAGAAATGGAAACCAAACCCAGAATTTACTGCATATCAAATTGATATGCAGTAAACTACTCCCAGGCACAGCATGTACATGTGCAACCTAGTCAGGAGAAAACCCAGCCAAAGTAGAGCACTTCAGGCCAGGGAGGCTCCTGCCCTGCCCTGCCCTGCTCTCCTCTCTCTGCAGCAGCCAGGGGGAGTTCTTGGGGCCCATACCTACAAAAAATCAACACCATTGTGTTGATGCTAGGGCTCTGTTTACATCATACACTCTGCTACATTGGTCAGGCATGTGTTAGGTGAGGTTGTGACCAACATAACAATGTTGGCCAGAAATTACTCAAGTAAATGCTGTTATACCAGCTGTATCACTTTGTACAAATGTTACTTATTATACTTGGTAGCACTAATTTTGCTCCACTGACACAAAGCAGCATGTAGTTGAACTAGCTGCATCTGTGCAAGGAGGGTCAAGTGCTTTTAGTCTAGCATAGTTTGAGCAGCAAGGTGCAGCTAGCAATGTGTGAGGCTGATCCAGGCTACAAGCTGGTGTGTCTTCAGGTGCTCCTTTAGCAGGGGAGAAAGGCTGCAGTGTATAAGGGCAACAGAGCTCTAAACTTCCCAGGAACAGGAAGAGCAGCATGAAAATTGATATGTTTCAAGGGAGTCTGGTTTAGACAACCAGGTGCCAGGCCCAGTCCATAAAAGGATGTCCCATGCCTTGGTCCCTAGCCACACACCCCTGTGGGCCTGAGCAATTTGCAGCCTTCTGACACAGTCCTCCAGGATGCTGTTCTGGGAGCCTGTAGCCAGCGCACCACAGATGCTCCTTGCCCTCCCCAGAGCAGCAGTGGGCAGGGCACTGTTTCTGTGAGGTGCTCGTGGACCACCTCCTCCTCCCTGCTGCCCCCCCGCAGTAAGGCACATGGTTGGCCACCCATGAATGCTGGCCCACAGTGCATCCCCAAGAACACACACACTACGGACAGTCTGCAACAAATTCCAACCTTTATTTCCCTCCAGAACACAACAATAGACTCCCTCCCTCCCTTCCTCCCAGCAACAGACTGTCCCAACCCCAGTGCACACCACCAATAAAGCACTCTCTTCTCCATTAAACTGTTTATAAGCACCTTTTTGAAAGTGTCAGGTGGGGGACAGTGGGGAGGAGGCACCTACAGCACGGAGCCCAGAGGGAGGCGCCTGGCACCCCAGTCCCTGTCCCCACCATCTTGGGTCCTGATGCTATGGCAATCTTGGTGGCTGGCCCAGGGGCAAGGGTGGGTGCTGTCAAGCCCACTTAGGCTGGTTCCCTCCTCCTTCATGGGGTTGGGGCCAACAGGGTCCACATGGGGAGCTGGCTCTACCATGGCCAGCTTCTCAGGGGCCACATGAAGGCAGGGTGAGTGGTGGGCAGCAGATGAGGCAGGGGGCCCCCACTAAACATGGGCTGCACCCCAAGCAATCCCCTAGTCAGAGTCACCTGGGCATGCTGCAACAAGCTGGTTGAGTGGTCTGAGGGTGCCTGGCTCATTATGCCCTGCCACTGCTGATTGTGATGGTTCCCTAGGTGCATCTGAGAATCTGGTGTGGGGCCCTGAGGTTCGAGGGCATCTCAGGCAAACCCATGCTTCCCTGCAACATGTGCTGCTGCCTGTAGGGGTATTTCTGACTATGCTATGAGTGCCCAACCCCAGTGGCTAGGAAGGAGACCGCCACTGCCATTGATAAGTTTCTCCACATGTGACAGGCCCCTGACTGCCTAGCTGGGAGCCTACTGGGTGCTCAATAAAGTCCTGAACTGCCTCCCACCTCCCTGTGTGATGCTGGGAGACTCTAGTGAACGAGGAGGAGCTTGGCCAGGCAGGGAACTGAAGGGAGGGGAGGGGAGGGGAGGGGAGGGGAGGGGATAAGCCCCCCCACCTCCCTGTGCAAGGCTCCTGGCTGCAGGCATGCAGCCCGGGGGTGTGCAAGTGAGCTGGCATGGGCATGGGTTGCTGCAGTGCTCCCTTCTCCCCAACCCTCCTCCCTCTGTGGGGCTTACTGGGCAGATATGGCAGGTCTGAGGCTGTCCCTGACTACAGAGAGGAGGTCTGGGTCCCAGGGTGCTGAGGCGCAGTGTGCAAGGCCATCCCTGTTCTGTCCTCATCATTGGAGGGCTGCTGCTGGAGCAGCTTGGGCAGGTGGTGGCCCAGGCTGCCTAAGCTGCTGCATTAGGCTGAGGGTGGGGACCATGTAGGGACCTGGCATAGGATCCTCAAGGGGCCCATCCCCAGAGAGTCCTCCTGGCCCGTGGCCCCTTGATTGGGTTCTGGTAGCCCAACTGTGTTGCAGAACATATGCTAGGCCTTGCCAGGGTCCACAGAGACCAGGATATGGTCCAACTCCTACATGAAGGGCATGGACCCACTGAACCCTCAGGGCATTGTCCATGACCCAGCACTGCTGGCCAGACTGCTTGTATCCATTCTTCTGCATCCACTGGGCCATTGCTGCATAAATGTGGGTGTTGGCGCTTGTCACCACACTAAATTGCTGCTGGACCTCAACATCTCCCCATATGGTAATGAGGCCTGCCATCTCTTCATGGATTCAGTTGGACCCCCAGGACCTGAGTATCAGCAGGTGGGGAGCCTGACATGGTGGCAACTGGCAGGGGCCTCAGGGAGTCAGGCCTGGGTTCCAGGTGGCAGTGTGGATTGCAAGTACCTGAAGTAGTGGGGCAACATGTTCGGAGTCAGGCTTGGGCTGGCAGGGTCTTCACTGGGCCAGTCACAGGGTCCAGGTTGCAGGATGGGTTTCAGGCGCCCACTGCAGTGGGACAAGGTGCCTAGAGGGCAGGGGCCCTGGGAGGTCAGGCCTGGAGTCTGGGTGGCACATGCTCGCTGTGGTGGAGCACGGTGCCCAGAGGGCAGGCTGTGGCTGACAGGGCCCTATGTGGTCAGGACCAGGGTCTGGGTGGCAGTGACAGGTAACTGAGGAGCTGCCTGTACCACACAGCTCCAGAAACTGTCAAGCCACATGGCAATTTGCACCCAGGTCACCATCTACACATGCGTTTAAATGCAGTAATGTAATGCACCACTGGATAGTATTTGTATCTGACAGGACTATCCAACAGCTCATTACATTAGTCTACTCAACCCAAATTGCTGTGGATGCTGAATAGGTTCAGGCCCTTTAGCTTCTCTTCGCAGGGCCTGCTCCACTGCCCCTTGACCATGTGAGTAGCCCACCTCTGGACCCTCTCAATGCTAGCCACATCCCTCTTGAAGTGCGGTGCTCAGAACTGGATGCAGTACTCCAACTGTGGCCTGACCAATGCCACATAGAGGGGAAGAATCACCTCCCTGGACCTGCTTGTGATGCATCTGTAGATGCATGACAAGGTGCAGTTAGCTTTGCTGACCGCTTCCTTGCACTGGCGGCTCATGACTCCAAGATCCCTTTCTGCCACTGTGTTGACAAGAAGGATGTTCCCCAGCCTATAGGTGTGTTGCTGTTTCCTTCTCCCTAGATGCAGCACCTTGCACTTGTCTGCGTTGAATTCCATCCTATTCTCATCTGCTCACCTCTGTAATTTGTCTAGATCTAGCTGGATTCTGTCCCTCCCCTCCAGCGTGCCCACCTCGCCCCACAGCTTGGTGTCATCAGCAAATTTGGACAGTGTGCATTCCACACCCACATCCAGATCACTGATAAAGATATTGAACAGTACAGGCCCCAGGACCGAGCCCTGGGGGACGACACTGCCTATATCCCTCCAGGTTGAAAATGACCCATCCACCATCACACTCTGGGTGCAACCACCTAGCCAATTTGCCACCCATCTGACTGTGTAGACATCAATGCCACAGTCACCAAGTTTTTTTTAAGAGAATGTGGCAGGAAACTGTGTCAAAGGCCTTCTTAAAGTCCAGGAAGATGACATCCAACCCGACATCCTCATCCAGAGACTTTGTGACCTGATCATAAAAGAAACCAGGTTAGTCAGGCAGGACCTGCCCTCAGTGAACCCATGTTGGTTGCCCCTGAGCATTACCTCCCCTGCTGGGCCCTTGCAGATGTGCTCCTTGATAATTTTCTCAAAGGTGTTCCCAAGGACTGAGGTAAGACTGACTGGCCTATAATTGCTGGGACCCTCCTTTCTCCCCATTGTGTGTATTGAGCATCCCTACACTGCAGAATGGTAGTAGGGGCACTTTAACTAAAGTTCATTAAATGAGCTTTAGTTAAAATGCCCCCGCTGCCATTTTGAAATACAGGACACTGAATACACAAGATGCTGCAGGTGCTTTAATTAGAGTGGCTCCTGAGAGCCCATCCCGGAGCATGCCTAAAGACACCCAACAAGACAAGAGTCACTCTGAAGAAATATTGGGACAGATCCTGAGCATGGAAGGGATCATACAAAAATTCTCTCATAGCTAATATACTGTTTTCTATTCTTGTCAAACACAAACAAAGGGAAGTTCAAGTTGTTTCAGAACTAACTTAAATCTTTTACAGTTTACCTTGAGTCAGTCTGAGCTCTATGATCTGTAGCAGTTTCTAATCTGGGCAGCTAGCTCCTACACAGTAGTCCATCATCTGACTCCAACTGAGACATTTCCTTTACTTCTAGCTTGCATCAGATATAAACTCAGTCCTTTTAATCACCTAATGCATTAGTTCAGTGCATCACCTGGGACTCCTCCTCCCCTTCCCAATGCAGGCTTGTCTTATTTCTGCCTCCAGAGCATTGCTTATTGACAGCTAACTCTCAGATAGATCCTGTGAGCTCTAAAGGCACCAGAAGAAGACTATACTACATACTACATACTTGGCACCCCTGAGGGTGAGTCAATGATGATGGAAACAATGCCTATCTTCTTCCTTGCTGCCATTCAGATGAAATTGAGTACAGTTTGTACTAACCTGGTGCCAGCAGGAATGACCCAAGCCCACCATCTGTCTTTCTATACTGCAGCTCTAATTCATCTCCAAATTAGTTATTACAATGCTACAGCATTAGTCAGATCTTTTTTGTTCTCAAAGGGATGGGTGCCTGTGGCATTATTCACAGATGTCATGCAATGGCATTGTAAGGCATCATCTTCCAAGTTCTTTCTTCTTCACTTGCAAACAAGTTTTGGTGCTCAGAGAGAGGTACTGGTTCATTATTTGGTTTGGGTTATGCAAACCTTTCTGAAGATGTACATTCAGTGGAAAGGGACTGAAGTGGGCAGCCCAAAGGCGCCCTCTGCCTTGGGCTCTGCTTAGAGTCAGTTCTTGAGGCAAGTTGCTCCTTGGGAAAAAGCACTGCTGTTTAGCTGATATTCCTGAAAGAAGGAATTGCCTGCCATTCTATTTGATCATCTTGTTTCAGGACTGTGTAAATGAAGCAAATTCATATCCAGCCACATATAAGTGATTTTTCCTTCACTATAAAGCTGACAGGCCCACAGGCAAGTAACCCAAATGTCAGAACAGGCCACTCCTGTTAGAAGAAGGTACAAAAATATCTTTTTCAGACTGCCTACAGAATAAGTCATGATGCCTTACCCCATTCTCCATGCCTAAGGAAAGATGTCGTATCTGCCACAGAGAAAGGAAGATGGAAATAGGAGTGAAAGCACCAGTTTCGAAACCAAGCCACTACACAAATGGAAGTAGCTTTGTCTGATGCCATGAGACAGTAGACTAAAAAGTAGCAAACATGCAATAAATGTGTAAATTTTGATAATTCAGTTGGGTAGGTGGCTGTTCGGGGTCATCTCCCCATGCCTGCTTTCGTTTAATTTGAACTTGACTCTTGTCAACTCCTGCCTGCTTTAACTATTGTGATTATCCTGCCACTTTCAGCATCAATCTACCATAAAGTCAAGTTTAATTTTGTGAGAGAAGAGCTATCAAACAAAAGTGCCACTCACATGATATTTCTTGTATTCCTTGAGACATCAGATACGCAGATCTTGGTGGCATCTAAAAATGCTGCTTAAGAATCAAGTTTTAATATTTGGCTCATGGGAAAGAACAAAGAGCCTCATTTCTGAAGCCCTTTAAACAGGAGCAAGCTTAGAGTTGTGTAATACTGTGTGGAAAGATGAATGTTGCCCTCTCCCTGACAGACAACGAAACAGAGGCAGACATCATTAGTGCATATCACACCTCTCCTTCAGAGTTGGAGTCTCCACTCGTTCTTTGGGAAAAGAAGTAAAATGTTTCCTGTAAAAAAGCTGCTTTGCCCCAGATCTATAGGTATAGCTTACTGTGGTTAACCTATTACAAGTTTTAAGCCTTTTTGTGAAATACCTGATATATGGCCAAGATGTGGCTACATTCATAAATGCATGCTCAGCATTGTATTATGGTGGGCATGTCAGCATATGCAGTTCCCATTAGAACAGAATGGTTACTTTTTCATGCAGAAAAACTTCTGAGGTTCAGCAGTGAAATGGAAACTTCCCATGGACCCCCTCAGGGCTAGATCCTGAGAGGGTACAGTGGTTAGATGCATCCTCCTTTCATAGTTTCATAGTTTCTAGGGTCGGAAGGGACCTGAGCAGATCATCTAGTCCGACCCCCTGCCATGGCAGGAAGAGCACTGGGGTCAAATGACCCCAGTAAGGTGGTCATCCAACCTCCTCTTAAAAACCCCCAGGGTGGGAGCCTGCACCACCTCACTTGGAAGCTGGTTCCAGACCCTAGCCGCCCTGACCGTGAAGTAGCGCCTCCTGATGTCCAACTTAAACCTTCCCTCCGCCAGCTTGTGACCATTGTTCCTGGTCACTCCTTGCGGCGCTCGGGGGAACAGGGACTCCCCCAGCGCCTGCTGATCCCCCCTAACCAGTTTATAACAGGCCACAAGATCCCCCCTCAGCCTTCTCTTTTGAAGGCTGAACAGGTTCAGGTCCCGCAACCTTTCCTCATAGGACCTACCCTGCTGTCCCTTGATCATACGAGTGGCCCTCCTCTGGACCCTCTCGATGCTGTCCACATCCCTCTTAAAGTGCGGCGCCCAGAACTGGACGCAGTACTCCAGCTGCGGCCTGACCAGTGCCGCATAGAGGGGGAGGATCACCTCCTTGGACCTGCTCGAGATGCATCTGTGGATGCACGACAAGGTGCAGTTGGCCTTCCTAGCCGCCTCCCCACATTGCCGACTCATGTTCATCTTGGAGTCAATAATGACTCCCAGATCCTTTTCCACCTCCGTGCTGACAAGAGGGGAGTTCCCCAGCCTGTATGTGTGGTGCCGATTGTTCCTCCCCAGGTGCATCACCTTACACTTGTCTGTGTTAAACCCCATCCTGTTCTCCTCCGCCCATCCTTGTAACCTGTCTAGGTCCAACTGTAGCCTGTTGCTCCCCTCTATTGTGCCCACTTCCCCCCACATCTTAGTGTCATCAGCAAACTTGAACAGGGTGCTTTGCACCCCCTCATCCAAATCACTGATGAAGATATTGAACAGGGCGGGCCCAAGGACCGAGCCCTGTGGGACCCCACTTCCCACGTCCTTCCAGGTCGAGAAGGACCCATCCACTACCACCCTCTGGGTGCGACTCTCTAACCAGTTGGCGACCCATTGGACTGTATGGGTGTCTACGCCACAGTCCCCCAGCTTCCTAATGAGAATGGGGTGAGAGACAGTATCAAAAGCCTTCCTGAAGTCTAGGAAAACTATATCCACTGCCACCCCTGCATCCAATGATTTAGTGACCTGGTTGTAAAAGGCCACCAGGTTGGTGGTCTTTCAGTCTATGACACTGTAGAAAAACAGCCAGGGACTTCAAAATAGTCCTCAAATCAGGTAAAAAATTCTCCTCCTTCCCTTTGCCTCCATTCTCAGTGCCACCTGCCCACCCCTCCCCTTCCCTCCACCCCCTCTCCCTTGCTTACCACTGCTGCTGTCCTTAGCTGCGCTGGGGGCAGGGTGGGGGAGGCTCTAAAGCCACTCCTGTCCACTCTAGCAGGGCTCTGTAGGGAGCTGGGCTCAGCAGCAGCTACAGGCAGGTTACTTCTCCCTATCTGATCCCCCTTGGTGTTCCCTGCTAGCTTGGGAACAGGCACAGGAGAGGAACCCATCTGCTGCTGCTACTGGCACCACCACTGCCTCTAGCCAAGCCTGGCTCTATGTGCAGCACTGGCAGGCAGGGGAGAGGGGAATGGGAGGAGAGGGGAGGGACATGTTGCTGAGCACAGAGAGGGAGTGGGGAGAGATGATTCTTAAATGATTGAGGGGCTTAAAAAAAAGACTACAGTTGCTGTCCCCATGGTATGGTCTTCCCATACTGATGTAAGGGGGAGGCTGGGAGCAGAGGGGCAGCTGCCCCTGTAGCAGTGGATGCTGCTCCTGCACTCCACCCTCCCACCCTTTATAAAATCCTTGGTTACTAGCCCATGGATCCTCTCACCATTTTCTTGAGGTCATATCACTGCAGGAGGAGTGCATAGGAAGTACTGTTTGGTGGTACACCTGTGCCTAATGTGGACTCCTGAGAATTAATAAGCTGAGGCCTGGTCTTTTAGTCTTACTTCTCTTTTCTCATGAGCTTGATCTTACTGTTGGCGAATGCTGAAGGCCTCTTATTTCTGCCTGTATCTACCTTGATTCAGTTGGAGCTGTATTGTCCAGGAATCTGAGAAGTGATTTTGTCTCTTGCTCTGATATAGCCCAAGTATAGGCATTGTACTTTAGAAGTTAATTCCATTTGGGATGCTTTTCTAAGCCTCACCACTATTTTGTATTTAAGTGGGTTGGGTCTCTCTCCATCTGGTAGCAGGAGTTAAATACGGAAGATACTTCCACTTTGTGGGAAAACCGTAGAGCCCAGTAGGATGGTGAACAACCAACCCAGGCACATGTTATGACATTTTTAATCATTTGTGCACCCCATAGACTGATATACAGCTGACCTTGGGGTGTTAGTTATATATACATGGTAGATGAATTAGCTATATTTGTTTTTGGGGTTTTTAAAGGGGAAGAGAAAGAGACACAAAGGGGCTTTACAGCTGTAGCCTAAAGTTCAGCTGAGTATTGATGGCTTCATTGCATGATCTACTGATCAGTAGAAGGGCAATACTATATTTTATGCATAAACCATTAGAAGTTTTATTTTTAATTTTTTTCAAGTATTGTACTCTTTATCAATATGTATGTAATCATCAGCCCTGAGTGAAGGGTAGCTCACCCCTCAGAACAGACCAGGGTGGTTAGTTTGAGGGTGGGTCTGTACTGCCTCTTATGGACAGGCCAAATCTGCCACCAACCAACAAGCCTTGCCCACTTCCTCCTGTTCCTCACACGCCACTTGCTAAACAGTGTTGCAGGGTTGCTTTGTGGAGTGTACCCAGGGGATACTCTCAGATCACAGTTTCAGGTGTGTTCCTGACAGCAGCACTGGGTGTGAACAGCCCCATTTTACAGGCAGCCACACTGAATTTGTTTTCTGGTATGCAGCATGTACAGAGCAGGAACAAGTAGGCAGGGCTTATTTTTCAGCAGTGGCCTTGGACTTGCTTCAAAAGTAATACAGACAGACCCTCAGAGTCCCAATTAATATACTGGTTCTTCTGTTTACCCCAGCAGTGAGTAATTGACTTATCTCTATGAGCAGCAGGTTAATTCACTTCCCTACTAGTTCAGTTGCACCGGTCCATTCACAAGGTTCCTGCCTACTTTCTTCTTGCCTCTGGCTGCACATGCCCTGATGACCTATGTGGCAGAGGAAACCATAGCTTTGTGAAAGCTCCTCTTCCTTTTAGCACTGTAGGCAACAGGATGCATACACTCCATCTACATCTTGTTGCATCCCTTTGAGGACGTGCAGCAAAGTGGAAAACTTAAGTATTTAGATTGTTTCCTAAATGTTGCATGTTACATACTTGTTCAAACTTCTTGCGTGCACTCCTTTGGGGGTTAGGGTTTTTTATGCAACCCCCCTTGCTCAAGATAGCATCATTTTATATATTTTTGTTTTTCACTTTAAGGTATACAAAAGAGAAGTTATCTTCTGCTCTAGATTGATGTTTATTTATCTAAAGTGATAGATGTATCTTGTATGTACAGAAATATAAATACAAATACAAATGGCATGGTGTAGCATAAAGGGTTTATCAGCAGGTGTCTGAGATAGCCACAGCTATGAATAACACCAGTTTTCTCAAATGTGCTGATATGGCCTATCACACAGCACCACATATTCCAAATTGCCACATATGGGGTAGATTCGATATATAATTGACATACAGATTCTCTCTTAACATTTAAATTATTCTAGTGAATTGTCTTTCAGGCACCTTCATCTCTCTCATGGTATCTGGCTGAAAAACTCTGAAGGCATAAAGTAAATCTTGTTCATCAAGAATCTGGACATTTTAACCTCTCTCTTTGCTTTGTGCCATATCTCTAAAGTCTCTTGTAAGAGCAACAATAAATTTGAGCATATGCTTTCCTTGGACAAAGAGCCTATATAGCATTTTCAGTTGCAAAGGTTTTTTTTTTTTAATGTGAGGTGGAAGAAAGGTATGCTTATCTATAGAGTGAAGATACTCTCTCATTTTAACACTACAAACTCTGGTATATTTGACCAAATTTTGTACATCAGCTGAGAACAAAGCAACTTTTCAGTGAATTAAAGGCAGTATAGCAGCTTGCTGCCTCCGAGCCTCTTCAGCCAGGCTTTTACCACTCTTGAGCATCTCTCAGCAAGCATCAAAAATATGCAGTCTTTTAAACTTGCTGGCTTTTGCTCCCTGGAGCATATCACAGCATGCCCTAATATAATACATTCTTTTAACATATAAAGCAAATAAACAACAACAAAAAACTTATTGGCCTGCATACTGGAAAGGGTCCACTTTCTGCCCTCCTCATAGCCCAGAAGTCTCCCACCTCTGGGGCTTCTCCTCTGTACCTCCCTCTGGTTCTGCTTTCTGGGATTTTTGATTCCCAGGGCACCCCGCACTAACCTTCACAGCTGTACCCCCTCACCAAGTTGCCTGCCTCCTCTTAGTGGGGGCAGGCCACCTTGTTCCAGGCAGGTTCATGGTTATTTTGTAAGAAGAAATCTTTGAAGTATTTTCATAAATAATACAACTAATTTTTAAGTCAGTGTGATATCTCATATATTAAAGTTTAGCATGTATTTCAGTGTTGTATGAAGGCCTTTATGGAAAAAGCAAAGACATTCAGATAGCTATTAACAAGCATAGATCAATTTGTAAGCTGCTATGTTGTAAAGTAAAACATAGAAGTAAAGCAGTTATAAAACACTAGGATATCTGTCCCAAGAATGTTGCACACATTTAAATTAATTCTTAGCTTCAGCTTCAGTAAAGATTGGGAGCAGCCCTCCTGCGTTCTTTGTTTATCACTGTCTGCTAGCATTTGAAGGACAGATACAGTGGCACAAAGGTAAAGAATTGCTTGAGAAGAGCAGCTTGAGAATGGCTGTGATTAATGAACAGATAAAGACACATATGATTGCCTGCCTTTTTAGAATGAATGCTACCAGCTCATTAAGCTGGTGAGAACTCTTGAGACAATTGTTATAAACAGCCTTGTCTTGAGTCGAAAATGGTAGCATCTTATTTCAAATTACATGACAACCTGAGGGAGATCTTTAGAAACTGCATCCTTCACAGCGTGGACCAGTTGAAGACTCACCAGCAAGGAAAGGAAAAATATTTTCAGTTATTTGATCTCTTTGCCTCCCTTAGTACAGCACTTGCTTGGTTTCCCAAACCAAGATGAATCAGTGTTTGGGTAAAAACTTCGTAGGTCCACCTGGGAAGGGAGGGGTCAAAGCACACCTATGGGGATAGACATCATTGCTTCACAGTAGCCCTTCCTTCTATAACCATGGCTAGACAGGCATGAACCTAGTGACCCTTACGAGCCAGAGTACCTCTACACCATGTCATACGGAGGGACTAAATATGTAAAACAAAGCAGAAACAAGCCATGATGATGGTTACTAGAGTTCAATAAGACTGAACTTTCTAGCACTCTCCTCCTCAATACACACCCACTTATCTACCAGTGCCTATCTATTTTAAATAACAAATCATAAACCAACTGTGGTAGAAGAAGCTATGCGAACCACATTCAGCCATTCTTTACTAGCAGGGTGCCAGTGTCAGTCCTTCATGCTGGTTTCAGTCACCATGGACCATAAATGAAAGCCACCCCAAGGCTGTTCAAACTCAGCAGCAGGGTTCTTCTGCATGAAGACAGTGTGGTGGGCCAGGAGGGGGTGCTCCTGCACTGAGATACCCGCCTCACTGCGCTCACCAAAAACCAAGCTTCAGATGCTTCCCCAGGGGCACCAACTTCTGGTCAACCCTCTTCCTGGAGCACATCCGCAAGCCTGGGGTAACTGTTGCCACCACCCAGGGTCTGGTCTTTGTCTGGGCTCTGTGCACTCCAGAGTACACAAGCCTTGTAGATCTTGAGAGATGCTTAACTCACCGTGGTACTTTGGGGTGCTTCTCTTAACCTGATTTTGGATTTTAAACTTCATTGCAGAACAACAAGGAAGCTTTTTTTACCTCCCTGCCTGCCTTCTGACACCTCCAGGGGAGGAATTCTACCCGATCAACACATCAAAGAACTACCCAACACAGCTCACAAAGACATTCTCAAAGACCTAGAGGGACAGCCTTCCATCTTCAGCTCCCTCTGTGCAAAAATAAAGTTTATTTCCTACTTATGGGGACTTTTTACCATCTTGTATCATCTACACTTTTCCCAGAGCCTGATGAAAGGACTTTGATCCCAAAAGCTTGCAGAAAAGGACAATTTTCTTGCCATTTTCCAGTTGGTCTAATAAAAGGTATCATTTTGGAACCATTTTGGAACCAAGAGTTCTAGTTTTTTGTATGTCTCTTAACCTGAAGCATTCACAAAGAGTCTTCCTTAGCCAGCCAAGCAAAGGGAGCAAAAAGGCCTGCTCAATCCCTCTCAAGTATGTACAACAAGGCTTACTATAACGGATAGTTTTATTGGGTAGGGAGGGCAGGCATGGGGAGGAGTACATGTCAGAATAGTATCAAGAGAATAACCCTGAGCAAATAGAAGTGGCTTGGTAGCCTTTTGATATGCTTCTAGAACACTGTTGCTGGCTAACTTTCAGGTAAGTTACTCATATGTTCACCTGGAGCACGTCCACACATGCAAGTTCGTGCGCTTGCAACAGCTCAAATAGAAGCGGTGCAAACTTGAGCCAAGGCTTTTTGCTTCAGCACATGTGCTCGGAAATGCACTTTGTTGTGGAGCAAATTGTGCCACTTGGGGCAAAATAACCCTGCCTGGGTCCTCCCAGATCTTCAGCCAGGGGGAGGTAGAGCCCAGGGCCAGCATCTGTGTTGTCCCCAGCAGTATAAAAAGCTGCCTTGTCCTGGCCTATAAAAAGCCACCCTGGCAAGTAGCTCAGGGCTACTAGC
>NW_017728992.1:153831945-153833169 GCF_001723915.1 Gavialis gangeticus
CTTTTTTTACCTCCCTGCCTGCCTTCTGACACCTCCAGGGGAGGAATTCTACCCGATCAACACATCAAAGAACTACCCAACACAGCTCACAAAGACATTCTCAAAGACCTAGAGGGACAGCCTTCCATCTTCAGCTCCCTCTGTGCAAAAATAAAGTTTATTTCCTACTTATGGGGACTTTTTACCATCTTGTATCATCTACACTTTTCCCAGAGCCTGATGAAAGGACTTTGATCCCAAAAGCTTGCAGAAAAGGACAATTTTCTTGCCATTTTCCAGTTGGTCTAATAAAAGGTATCATTTTGGAACCATTTTGGAACCAAGAGTTCTAGTTTTTTGTATGTCTCTTAACCTGAAGCATTCACAAAGAGTCTTCCTTAGCCAGCCAAGCAAAGGGAGCAAAAAGGCCTGCTCAATCCCTCTCAAGTATGTACAACAAGGCTTACTATAACGGATAGTTTTATTGGGTAGGGAGGGCAGGCATGGGGAGGAGTACATGTCAGAATAGTATCAAGAGAATAACCCTGAGCAAATAGAAGTGGCTTGGTAGCCTTTTGATATGCTTCTAGAACACTGTTGCTGGCTAACTTTCAGGTAAGTTACTCATATGTTCACCTGGAGCACGTCCACACATGCAAGTTCGTGCGCTTGCAACAGCTCAAATAGAAGCGGTGCAAACTTGAGCCAAGGCTTTTTGCTTCAGCACATGTGCTCGGAAATGCACTTTGTTGTGGAGCAAATTGTGCCACTTGGGGCAAAATAACCCTGCCTGGGTCCTCCCAGATCTTCAGCCAGGGGGAGGTAGAGCCCAGGGCCAGCATCTGTGTTGTCCCCAGCAGTATAAAAAGCTGCCTTGTCCTGGCCTATAAAAAGCCACCCTGGCAAGTAGCTCAGGGCTACTAGCTCTCAGGAGCCTCTGGGGCCCAGCCAGTTGGTACCTGAGGACACTACCCCTTGTGCCAACTGGACTGCTGAAGCAGCCCTGAGAGTTCCTTGCACCATCTACCAACTGCAGCAGTCTAGCAGTGGGGGCTGCTGCCTGGCTGTGACCTGCTGTGCACCTGCCAGACTCGGATGGGGACTGAAGAGCCAGTAGACACATCTGCCCCTCTGGGCTAGCTGCCAGTGGACTGCGGTTGCAGGGTTGGCTTTTGTGTGGCACTACTGCCATTTGTGCCCCCTGCCCAGCCATCTGGACATCTATCACCTGGAAGATGTTCCGGG
>NW_017728992.1:153838169-153838940 GCF_001723915.1 Gavialis gangeticus
GCAAGGAGGTCACCCACAGCCAGATGGGTCTAAGGTGTCAGCTCTGAGCAGGCAGGGTCCTGCCACTGGCCTCCCATTCTGTTGCTCCCTATTGGAAAACTGAAAAATCCCTGATAAAAAAAATCCCCAAATCACTCTCTAAAATACCTCCAAATCCATGTTCCTCCACAAGTAAAACAAAAGACCACTATAGAGAGAGAGAGAGAGATAAAGACAGCGATCAGTTGGACAATGTTTTATTAATATATCTACAGTGTTAAAGCACGTCTCTTATCATAATAATAAAGTGAACTCTAAATACAGGTTTCATAAATACATATTTTGCTGCCCTCCCACAGGGCAATGGCTTCCACACAAGGGGGTTCATCCCCCATACAAGGCCCCCCAAAAGGGGGTTTGTCCCCCACACAAAGTGTTCATCCCCCCCAAAAGGGTGTTTAGCCCTCACACAAAGGCTTCAGTCCCCACACAAGGGGTTCAGACCCCCAGTAAGAGGTTTGTCCCACACACAAAGGGTTTGGTCCCCAATAGGGGATTTGTCCCCCCACACAAGGGGTAGAGCCCCCCAGCAGGGTCCAAATGGCCCCTGCAGGGGCTACCACCCCCCCTGCAAGGCCCACATGCCCCACCCCAGACCGATTGCTGCCCCACCTGGCCCCATCCCCCATCAGCTGCTGCAGCCCCCCAATGGCTGCCCCACCCAGCTCCACCCTCTGCTCCCCCATACCCACTATAGGTGCCCTGCCCAGCCCCACCCCCCAGAGTTGTGAA
>NW_017728992.1:153839252-153854693 GCF_001723915.1 Gavialis gangeticus
GGCAGGGGTTTGACGTGGGGCAAGAGGCACGTGTGCACTCATGTGGATGCACCCCTGGAATCTAAAAGAGCTCCAGAGGCCATGTGCTTGCTTCATGTTCCCAAACATGTCTGCTGCCACTTCCTCATGGAGGGGCTAATTTATACACCTGTTGTGACCTCATCATTACGTTCCCAAAAGCAAACCCACTGGCTGCTGACCAATGCTTCTAAATGACATCAGACTGACCAGGTAAGAGGACTAATCACATGACCTGCAAGGGTGGGAACCTGAGAAAAAAGGAGCAAGTTCCCCCTCTCTTTAGAATTTGTACCTGCAGGCACCACGGTAACACAGGATGGGGGTTTGGCTGCTGCCTTACAGCAGTGAGGAAGACTGGGGGGAGGAGAGGGTGATTTCTCCACAGGCAGCACCAGAATCAGGAGAGGGTGAAAGCAGAGATTGTGGCTATCCTTACCTACATGTACCCTAATTTATGGTGTGTGTAAATCACCTAAATCCACAATCTAAATGTGCGTTATACAGTACCTAGGCAAATTCATCTAACAAGTTGCTACATTCCCTTCTTTTCCTCCAGTTTGCTTTGGCCTATAAAAAGCTCATTGGTGAGTTAGGGCGTTGTGGTATGGTATCAGAAATAACTCCTCTCTTTCAACAGAATATTGAACAGTAGGATTATGACATTCTCCCTAAATGATTCTGGAAACTAGAAGTAAAGTGATTATTATCACTATTTGAATTATAGAATCATAGAAAATTGGGGTTGGAAGGGACCTCACTGATGAGCAGGGACCTCAAAGCAGGACCATTCCCAACTAGAACATCTACCTTAGTCTTAAAAATCTCCAATGATGGAGATTCCACAACCTCTTTAGGTAACCTGTTCCAGTGTTTTACTACCTTCCTCATGGGAAAGTTCTTCCTAATATGTAACTTAAACTTTCCTTGCTGCAACTTGAGACCATTGCTCCTTTTTCTGTCATCTGCCATCACTGAGAAAAGTTTAGCTCTGTCCTCTTTTGAACCCCCCTTCAGGTAGTTGAAGGATGCTGTTAAATCCCCCCTCAGTCTTCTCTTTTCCAGACTAAATAAGCCCAGTTCCCTCAGCTTCCCCTCACATATGTTCCCCAGCCCCCTATTTTCATTGCCCTCTGCTGCCCTCTCCTACCCTATTTTGTCTGTCCTCTTCAATTTGTCTATATCCTTTGTGTAGTTGGGGGCCCAAAACTGTGCACAGTATACGAAATGTGGCCTCACCAGTGCTGAATACAGGGGCATAATCATTTCCCTCAATCCATTGGCAATGCTCCTACTAATGTAGGCCAGTAAGCTGTCTGCCTTCTTCACAACAAGGGCACACTGTAGGCTCATATTCAGCACACTGTCCACTGTAACTCCCAGATCCTTTTCTGCAGAGCTGCTGCTTAGCCAGTCAGTTCCCAGCCTGTACTGGTACTGTTCCATTCTAAGTGCAGGACTTTGCACTTTTCCTTACTGCACCTCATGAGATTTCTTTTGGTCCAATCCTCCAATTTGTCAAGGTCTCTCTCAATCCTAGCTCTACCCTCTAGCATATCTACTACCCCCCACAGCTGGGTGTAATCTGCACACTTGTTGGGGGTGCACTCTATGCCATCTTCCTGGTTGTTGATGAAGATATTGAACAAAACTGGTCCCATACTGGCTTGTGGAGCACTCCAGTTGATAACAGCTGCCAAACATCCATTGATTACTACCCTTCCAGCCTGACCATCCAGCCAGCTTTCTATTCACCTTACAGTCCATTCATCCAACCCGTAACCCCTTAGCTTGCTTGCAAGCTCTTGTTTCTCTTTCGCAGAGGGATTGTGTCAGCAACAAGTTCTCATAAATACTGGGTCATTTATGACTGAGCAAGGGACAGCATGTCTGCTCTATTTCCCTCAGAGTAGACTAGGGCATAAATTGTAGCTCAGAGTCACGACTCATTTCCTAGTGACCCTTACTCTAGAGGGAAATAATCTTCTACTGATTCACATCAGTAGCAAGTTAGTTTCCCATCAATAATCACTCAGGTTGGTCAATCATTCACGCTAGCCCATTCCTAAAGTCATTCCTAAGGGGCCATGCCTAATCCCGCCACCACAACAGACCTAAAAACATTGGTCAAACACTTTTCAATGACCCATGCAAGATTTTTATGTCAGTTGTTGTTCTTTTCACTAGCCTCCCTCCACCTAACTCCATTTATGCTCTTAAATTCTCACATTGTCTCCAAATTTAGCTAAAGCCCTAGTTCTTGACTTTGCACCTCACTTTCTCCAATCTCCACAAGATCCAGACTCCACATTTGGCCCATCTCTATAATGGCTCTCAACACACAAACTTTTAGAAGAGTTTGGAGTACGATCTGAACTTTGTTGCTTGGGCTTTACTCCACATTTTGAATGATTTAGGAAGAAAAAGACATGGTGCCAAGTAAATTGTTTGAATGTTTTTTGTTGTTTATTTTAAGTTTTACATGCAAAACCAGTGTAACAATTATATTTCCAGAAATTATAAAATATATCACTGAATCACTATCCATGCAAAGGGAACCTTTGACATGAACTAGCCTTCACAATTATCAGTTATTTGACTGGTCCCAATATTTATAGTTCACCATTACAACTGCCAAAACTGGCAACCACCAAGATTGTTGTCTCAATTAGGGACAGTAAACAGATTGTCCCATTTTTAATGAAAAAATCTAAAATGTAATACTTCACAGTTTAACATGTTTATTCATCTAAACGAGCTAAAAAATAATGGTGTGACATCTGTTTGAGAGACACTGGTACCTAGCATTTTGGCTGTCTCCCCACCAATTTGGTTGTCATTAGGAATAAAAAAGAGAGTAGAGGATGCTGTCAATTAAATCCATTGACAAACTATCAAAATTCATTTTGTGTTCTTGAAAATGTGTGCCCCATATATAGCACAGTAATTTAAAGCTAACTATATAGCAGGATGAAGGGCAAAAACATTGTACTGCAAAAAAAAAGATCTAGTCTGTTGTTTCTCTCTCTCTCCCCCTTATTGAGGGTGTCAACACACTGAATGTTGTTATGAGCATAAGAATACCCATGATCTTTGCCAGTTTATTCATCTCAGATTCATTTCTCAAAGTACAAGCAAAATCCTTTAGAAAGCTGTTCCAGTGTACATTTCTGCTATCATACTGATGTGCCATATTGTTATTTCCTTGGCCACAATCATCATAATAATTGTACTAGCTTAAGTAAAATTCTAAATGCCATCTGAATCCACAATATTCTGCTTGTTGGCACTCTAAATTGGGTTATCTTGATTTCAAGCACATTCTCTTTCTGAGGACTTGCATCAGTGCACTTGACCTTGCCCATTAAGAGTTCACTTGCATCTAAGAGACACAGTTCTACTACATTGGAGCAGTACAGAGTACTGCCACACTGGCACACTGCTTACTTGCAAAAGGACATTCTTAATCTGCTAGCCTTAAATAAGATGAACCCTGTGCTTAGTGCTAAATTTCACTGATAGGCTGTGTGTCTTTTAATAGGGTTTTCCCCTGCACATTTTAAATAGTTTAAATACTGTTTATTGTCAAATCTAGCCTGTGGCTACATTGACTAGTCAGGTCAATATTACTCTGAATACTCAAGCAAGTACAGAATCACTCATATATTCTCATGTAGCTGTAATGTTCCAATATTCCAACAAATATGTGGTTGCTGGGATGTATTGGCATAGCTATGATATATACTAGATTACATGGGTGTCTATATGGCATGCCTCAATAATCTTTAAATAAAGCATCCTTCAACAAAACTTTAAACAAATCTCTTAAACAATATGTAATGCATATCTTCTCATTATAATAAAATATACTCATGGACTTTTGTGAACATATTAAAAATGTTTGCTTTGGAAAGTCTATCATATTCACTGTTCATACCATCATAACAACCACAATGGGGTTTTGCACTTCTGTTATACTCATGAAACTGTTCCCTGCCTGGTCTGCTGCTGTTTATATTATTAGAAAAAAAGGTACTTGCAAAGTTTTATTGACCAAGATAACTGTTAGCATTATACCCCTCTAGAGAGAAGAATCTTCCTGGCTAGGGATGAAAAATCTTTGCCAGTCTCACTCTTATGGAGAACCTGGAGCCATCTGCCACTTTTTCCGCAATGGGTCTGGTTAGTCAAGCAAGTTTCCCAAGTAGCTTCTATTAAGCTAGAACCCCAGTTGCAGTTTATATAATTACTGTTTAAGGAGAAGGCAGGACCAATAATAAAGTTTGCTCAGTGTTGGGAGATGAATACTCTGGGGTGTCACTTCCTCATGGAGTTTGGTTAATGAAGTGACCAGCACCCTTTCCATAAAACAAGCCATATGAAATGATGCTCAGAATATATTCAATCAGTGTGATTTTGGTGACAAACAAAATGGAGAAATTTTTTTTTGTAAAAATAAACGACCCCTATTAAGACTGGCTAGGAGACATATGAATCCCTTTTTGTTACATTTTCAATATTTAAGGCCTAAAGTTCATTCTAATACAAGCTTAGTGCCTAGAATCACATGGACTGTTCCATATTTCATAAATATTAGTGACCTTTAATTGGTAGCACAGCTCAAATGTGAATACCATGCTGTGTGGGCCAATGGTATATCCTTCCAAATGTATCTACCACTGCAGTGCAGATCCCACTAATAAAAGCTCCTAAGAACTTCCAGTAAAACGTACTCAGACATACTCATTTTATGATCATTAAAATAGCCATTGAGCTACCGTTACAGAGAAAAATGGCTTAAAAAGCTGAGATTGATCCTGATCTCAGATACGCATATATCTATAATTAAAGAAAAAAAGTATATTCACCTAAGGTACTGAAAATGATCTCCATTTAAAAGTATCAGAAGTGGATGCTGTAAATGCTCCAGAAAGGATATTGGCTGAGATAACCAGAGGTCAGATTCTGACCTCCCATTATTACAAATCAATACTGAAATCAATGGAGCCAGCATAAGAGAAGCAACACCAGAATCAGGTCCTATTCAATACACTTGTGCTTATGTAGTAAAAAAAACAAGTGTCTGGTTTGACTGAAAGTGGGAGCTTTTAGCTCTACATACTTGTTACAAAATTAGCATTCTCCTGTCTTTAATGAGTGTACTAACAGCATGAGTAATATTTCACACCGTATTTGCTGTGATATTTTCTTTGCATCTCCATGTACATTGGTTTGGGCCTCTGCAGGTATTTTAGCAACAGGGGACTCTCTGGTTACATGTGACTTAGTTATTTCTTTCACCTAAAAGACTCAAATACAAACAGCAGCCCTTGAGGGCATTGTGGACTTCCGCTTCATAAACCAATGAGTTGATTTCACTAGTGAAATCGTTGATATATATAGTTTGATTTCTCTAGTAACTCTCATAAAACAGGGAATGTTCTAATAATTTCAGGTTACTCTTTACGTTAGAAATACCCTATTTAAAAGTTTACTGTTTCAGAACACAATATACAAGGGAACATGTATGAATGGAATGATAATACTGCACACTTACAGTGCATGTAACACAAAGTGCAGTGCAGATATTAACTAAAGAATCCCTACAGAATCCCTAGGATTTTGTAGAAAGTGGATGTTGCTCATGCAAAACAGAAGAGAGGACAACAGTTCTATGTGACATTTGGCATGACACTTGATGAAGTGACAGGCATGTCACACTCCAAAGGCCAGCTTGTGATATGCCTTTCCTGACACTGAAAGAAATGTCACATATCATAAAAAGCAAGTCACTAAAAATGCAGTGTTGCAATATATTTGGAAATGTATATAAGTATTACTGGACTATACATAATGTGAATATATGAGTCGTAGGATTTTCTGACTGCAATTGGTCATAATTACGGAATGAAAAATGCTGTATTTTCTCACATACAATGCACCCTATGCACCCCAGAATAAGATAAGCACCTTGTTTTTGAAAGGCAAATGAAGAAAAAAAATCTTACCTTGTAGTAAGTAACTGAATTGTGACAGATAGGGACCCAAGCTTATTCATTGTTTTGCTCCCTGTGGATTGTGTGCAGATGTTATTTTACTTTTTACTGGTAAGAAGTAAAAACCACTCTTACCATATTTCTCACAGAGTAAGCATACTCCAATTTCCAGCAGCTGGGTTTTTGGAAAAAGATACATATTGTATGTAAGAAAATATGGTACATGTATGCTATTTCGTTTCCATACATGTATTAGAGATGCTGTTATATTCTACATTTTTTAGATGGACTGTCTGGTGTTACACAAACTCAATATGTGGAACATGACTGATAAAAAGTCTGTCCTTACCCAATCAATCTATCTTGGCACAGATACACTTTAAAATAAGTCATATTGATTTAAGTTCCAAACTGGGCTTTAACTAGTGAAAATGGGACGATTAATATATTATATGCTAGAATATTAATTTTAATTATTTTGCTTCCTTTTGCCTCTAAAATGACAATATCAGTCTACTTTGAGCACTTCCACAATGGGTCAGTAAACATCTTACTGGGAAATAAGTTTAACCTTTAGCTCAAGACTCTTATATAAGATAAAACAGGGCTAATTTGATGACAGATTCAGGATTTCTTTAACCCCTCTAAAAGAAAATCTACCAACTCTCCTTGACCTACACCACTGAAGGTTGTAGGGGTGGGTTTTTTTGTTTCTCTGCATTGATTACAAGAAAATAAAAATCAGAACAAGTGAAATGCTGACCATGTTTTTCAAGAACACAGATAGGGCAGCCTTTCGCATCACAGGACCTATAAATAAAGATACACCACAAACCAAACAGCACAGTATAAATCCTAAATTGAACAGCCCTCTACAAGTACTTTTATCTAGCTCCTTTTTCAAGTTGTTTGCATTTGTTTAGTAGAGTGATCAGAAATAAACTCTATGCTACACATTCAGAATAGTACTTTGCAAGAATGAAAGGATACTATTCCTTAGGAATATGCAAGAAAATGTTTGTTAGCAGATACCACCCGTTGCATTGGTTTGATGAAAATGATTGTATAATTGGAAAACAATTTTTACCACATCCTCTTAAGAAGAGGGGCAGGCTGATATTGCAGGAGGCGGAACAGCATAATTAAAATATAATTTCTACTTTATTTTAAAAATAGAGCAATACATTAATTAAAATCAACATTGTCTGAACTTTCTATTTACACCAGCTTAGACAGCACAGGAGGCAAGGAACTCTGTTTCAGAGGCATATGTGACTGTTCAAGCTTCTGTCATCCAGGTGTCCTTTTCTTACACAGCACATGTGCACTGAACAGTTGGCAAAAGGATGAAGAAGATTATTGTAGATATACGAGTATACAGAATTTAGGATGACATAAAATAGGCTCATACAGGAAATGAGAGATCACTCCTGAAAAGACTTTGACCTATGACTTTTCTGTGTGTATGACAGAAAGGGTTGGGGAGAGAGAGAGAATGAGAAACTGAAGATGTGCTCTCAGTATAAATCAATGAAACATGTTTTATTTGGGATTTGTGTTTTCTTTTAGATGTAATAAAAATCTAGTTCAGCTATTGGGAAATTTGGATTCATGGAATGGGTGCATGACTCTTCAGAGGTCAGCATCTACCCTTTTAGATGCCAGTAATTATAACACAAAAAAATGTTTTTTGACTTGAAAGTTTTGATTCAGAAAAAGTAAATAATATAAATCGGTCACTTCATTCAAGTATACCATTCAGTAATCATACTGTAGGGCTTTTGTGCTTCCTGATAACCAAAAAAGCTTGGTTTCATCAGTTTTTTTCCTATTTTGCAGATTCAGAACATCAGAGAGGCTGAGATATTGCAAAGTATCATTGTGTAGTAAGCCATACCATTTCCTACAGCTGTGTTGTCTCACTGTGTGGTTCCGTGTAGTATTGTTCAAGGTAGATGTTTTTTTCCCGAAGAGAACACTGCATCTGCTAGTTTTCATCTGGATCCAAATCAAGGTCAACTTCATTGGAAAGGTTAAGATAAAAGAAAGTGTAGAAAGCCAACAGAAATACCAGTACAGCTACAAGGACAAGGGCAACTTCCTGTACAAATGAGAAAATGTAAAAATGATATAATATTAGAGACAACGCCATCATTTCAGATATATCAGGAATAAATGTTATTTTCCTTTTAAATAAATCTCAAAGAAGTCTCATCAGATGATATTATTTGCACAGCCAGATGGCATTTTAAAGAACCCTCTTTTACTGCCACCAGTCTGACATGTCATCAAGTATTAGTTACTTCCATGGAATGGTCAGATTTTGGTGGGTGAGATGCATCCTTTAGGCAATAAACACAAAATTCATGAAAATAGGTTTTAATGAAAATTTGAACCATGAATTTAGATGGTGCTTGGCTATTTGCACCTTTTATTGCAATGAGATTGCTTTTTAGTAATATACTTTTAAATTATTAACAAGACACATCCTGTACAGAAAAAAATCTGTGAGAAATGGTATTCCCAATTCTTAATCTGTCATAGGTCTGATCTGCAAGATCCCTCAATACAACATAAAATTTTTCCACATTCCTTACGTAATCCTGGCAGAAAGCAGGAGTTTCCACTAGACACTTCAGAAGATCCCAACCTTCTGCAGCTTCCTTGTTTAATATAAACAAGTCTTTTGGAGGCTTAAAATTTAACAAATACTTTGGTAGCAAATACTTTCCCCAGTATACAACTGTCTCTTAGGCTGTAAATAGACATTATATTTGATGTAGTCTTGACTGTCCCGGGTTTTGACCCAGCTCAAAACAAGAGGGGTACAGTCACATGCACAAGTAACCTTTCAAAGTTGCATTGCTGCTGCTCTGCCAGTAGGTGGCCAGTGACAGCACACAGTCTGATCAGCTTGTTAGGAAATGACCTCACAGAAGCACACCACAATGTTTGGGGGGAACAAAGCGCTAGCAGATCTTACCCCACATACTTCAGCAGACCTGAAGCAGGATAGGGGTCTTGTATGTTTGTAAGATCCTGGGTCAAATGCAACCTCTATCTACAGCCACCTACTCTGTTTTAGGGCCAGAATCTCTTTCTTGGCTTGGACTTTGAATCTCAAATGTGTTAAATCAAAGTACAGCCATCTACTTTCTAATATAAATACCTGTTTAAAATATAAAATGCTTGGCTTCCAAAGAAAATATTATATAATAAAGAGTTGGGTATTTTCAGTTGCCTGGAAAATATAACTAAGGCCCCCACTACAAGTTACATCTATTACACAATTACCTGGCTAACTGTGCAATTAATTTAGACTGGCTAGACATGCAAATTAACTATTACTTTAAAAGGTTCAACCAGCTTTAAAGTTACTGCTAGAAAATACATAACAACTTTACAGATGGTTTCTATCCAGCTTTAATTTGTACGTGCAGCCTGTGCCTCTGTGGCTGGGAGACCGCAGTTGTTGCTGTCACGCTCCGGCTGGGCTCTGCAAGCTCTGCCCAGCAATAGGTGCCGCCAAGCACTCTTCCTTCTATCTGGGAAAGCCCCTGTTTGGCCTGCTGCATGGCCCCTTGGCCATGTGTTAAGTCCCGCCCCTGTGGGGAACCCGGTGGACCAATCGAAAGGGCTTAAATCCAGGCTTGTCATCAGGCCTATAAAGCTGGGGCAGAGTTCTCCACCTGAAAAGAAGAGCGGAAAGAACAGCAGAGCAGTGCGCAGCATCCATCGCTCGCTCAGCTAGCGGAGAAGCCGAAGCTTCCATTGCTCGCTGGGAAGGCCTGGCCAACTTCCCACGGCTTCTCCTGTCTCCGGAGAACAATTTGCCGATCGGTTTTCTTTTGGTTTTCGAGGCGTCCACCTCTTTAGTGTTTTCCCGAGAACCGTCAAGCTTTTTTCGCGCATTCGTTCCAGCAAACGGGACGGCTGTTCGATCGTTTCTCCAGCCTCACCCAAACGTGGATCCAATGAGTTTGTTATTTTCTTCCTTTCGTCTCTTGCCTGGATTAGGACAGAATCTGCCCCATAGCCACGTTTACACCAGTGGTGTACAAGTAAGAAACGTTGTCTGTTGTCAGTTCGGGATTGAGTGTCGTGTGTAACCAAGTGTAACTGCCTGCGCAGCCACATCTATATCAGTGGAGCGCATGTAAAAAGGGACTAAATAAAAGAAAGTACTTGTGCAACCGTTACGAGTCCACCTCTCCCTCTCGCTAAACTAACATCAGGGGATCAGAACCCCGGGGCTATA
This sequence comes from Gavialis gangeticus, assembly GCF_001723915.1. Taxonomy (NCBI): domain Eukaryota; kingdom Metazoa; phylum Chordata; order Crocodylia; family Gavialidae; genus Gavialis; species Gavialis gangeticus. The sequence continues at coordinate 153,849,525 of NW_017728992.1, forward strand.
GCCACAGCCTGGCTCGCGCCCCGCACAGTTGCCATTTCCCAGCTTGGGGATGGCCTGTGGCTACTGGGGCTAAGAGTTCCCTCAGCTGCTGGACTCTCAGGTGCAGGAGATGTCTATTTACATAGTGATCCCAGGCTCCCTCTGTACTGGCAATAAGGCATGATAGGATTTGATGCTGGATCCCACAGTCATGCCTCCTATTATACACAATTGGCATGGCAGGGGGTCTGATTGTGTGGATCATGCATTAGACCCCATCACACCTTTACCTGCACATGTAGAGAGGCCCATAATCTCCTACATTATGCACTGTTGACTATAATTTTCTCAGGCAGTGAAATATGGAGTACTGTTTTAAATACTGTGCTGCATATGCCCAACATAAATGGAAATTGTCACTACTACTGTTGATAATACATATTACTTCATTACCTATTATTATAATTTATTATTAAAATCATATAATGGGGCTCCTAAAAATTGACTAACCCAACTCCTCCTCTCTAAATTTAAAAAACAACTTTTCCCACAGGCCCATCTGCAATCTGCACAAACACAACCCATATACCTAAAAGGGCAGAAGGACAAACTGCAGAATGAAGCAGGTATATACTGAAGGTAATCTGTACAAGAAAAACTAACACGGTGTTAGATAAATACTGTCAGTGAAAGAGATACACTAGGCAGGAGCACAATGGGTAGGCCACTGGACTAGACTCAGATCATGGTGCTGACCCTATCCTTGTGAATCACTAACTGAGCTTACAAACCCGAAAGAGTTAAAACTCTTGTGCTAGCTCCATTTTAAAGTCTGGCCCATAACCTGGCATTCTTCTATAGAACAGCTGCATTCTGGCATTGTTCTATAGAGCAGCACTTCATTTGCATTTACATGAATGCATTTTATATTTTATCAGAATGTTGGATCAATAATTCAACATATGCCATCTAATAAACTTTGAAATAGTACTGCTTATTGGCTTATGCTCTATATGAATTGCTGTTCTATAGGAACCTTGGCTTTTTGGATGACTGTAATTTCGAAGTATTTTTATATTTTTTAACAAATGTTCACATTGTTTCTATTAATTCACTTGTGCTTTTTGCTATAGACTTTGACTATAATTTTTTCATTAGAATTATACCATTATTTGAACCTTATCATCATCTTGATTTTATATTATTTGATAAAAAAGAGAATTACATCTAATTTATTAATATATAAGATGAAAGAGATTTTTGCTTTGCTGAAGTTGCAACACGTCAGTATCTCAAAAGGGCATGGCAGCATCAGACAGGTTTCATTTATTTCCTTGTATCCACAGCTGTGCTCCCAGACCCATCTGGCCACACAACTACTAATCTTAAGAGGATGTAATAAACAAGTGACACACAACTGCAAGCTCCATCTGCTCGGGAAAGTGGACAACAAAACCATACAATACAGTCACCGTTCACTGTGACACAGAAAGAAAATGCACTCTGGTATTAAAGTTTTTGTCTTGTTTGGATGCAATGCTTTCCACACTTACAGTTGACCCTTCTTCTCCATTTTCCCCCAATCACCCTTATAAAATTCTTTGAGTTTCATAAACCAACTTTTTGAAAATGTTTATGCTGAAACTGTATTGCCTGGGAACTTTGTATCAGAAGATCTAAATTATACCTCTAGGTCTCCAATGACTTGCATGACTTTAGGTTAATGTACCTACCTTACCTGTGCCTTATTTTTATCTTATATGAAGGAACAATAATATTATTTCTTTTCTAACAGGGTATTAAAATATGGGTGGGAGGCTAATGTTTCTTAAGCATTAAGAGTGCTTACGATTCAAGTCTCTCATAGGAAGGAACTGACTTGAAGCTTGAGAATATTACAACAAGCTTAATTTTTAGTTACTGAAAATTATAGCTTCTTTTGTTAAGCAATGAATTGAGGACACATGGTTTGCAATTAGGCATATGTAGTCTCCTATTGTCTCAGAATTATACCAGGTTTATGAACTTTACAGCTTATGAACTTCACAAATAAAACTGCTTTACCATGAAATATAGGACTAAAAAACCTATGAAGCTGCTATACTTTTTTGCAACAAAAATAAACTATGTTTGTATAATTTGTTATCTATCTGTCTACGCAGATAGCTCTCTCTCTCTTTCGCTCTCTCTATAAATCTGTGTTTGCCATTTGTATTCTAGACCAAGCATAACAGTAAAATGTAAAAATACACTATTTGGCAAATCTAGTTCCTGCTCTTATGATCCATCCCTCCCCAAATTTGTTTTATTCAGAGGATTTCACTATGAATAATTAACTCTCATAGAAAAAACAGCCCTATAGAAATAAACTGAAAATGATCATCAGGTTTTGAATAATTTTCTGAATTTCTATGTTTTTAGAACAATTTTCATAGAACACTACTGAATTCACCTCTCTTAAGTTCCTTAGATATTTTTTGTAGTGATAGCATACTTAATTGATTATTGTATACAAAAGACTTTATACTTCTCTCATTTTTGCCAATTTTACAGGTAAAAGATAAAATAATGAACAATAAAAATAAAGAATAAATTATAATACAAAGCTCTCCGTCCAATATAGGGTAACCCTATATTGGACTTATTACTGTTATCAATTATCAAAATTACTGGTTGCCTAGATACTAGTGATGATGATCTGATTATATCTACCTTATGCATACAAAATATGGCACTGACAATTAATACATATACTTGAAATTTAAAAGGCTTAAGGAAACTGTTGGCAAAACTGACTAGGAACATAAATGTATTGCAGGGAGTATTAACAAAAGCTGGAATTGTTCAAAGATATCCTACTGGATGCTCAAAAATCCACAATTTTACAGACATGGAAAAAAAAGTTCCAGTGGGCAAGAAGCCATCCTGATTAAGAGAAGATGTGCAAGATCTGATAACACAGAGGAAAATGATAGATCAAGGAAGAAAATGTTGTCAAGTAAACAATGAACATAAACTGCAAGTTAAGAGAGGTAGACATTGTTAAAGGAAGCCAAAGTAACCAATGGATGATCAATGGACAAGACATTTAAAAAAAATTAAAAACTACTAGGAACAAAAAACCATAGGTTGGGTATAGATTAGATGTAAAACTGTAAAGAGCTATCTACAAAAGGCAGAAAGGTTCAACAGCTATTTTTGTTCTGTATTTAGAATGAAGCAGGAAATTTCCATTTCCTATGATGTTGTTGCTAGAATAGAAAGTTTACCATCTGTAACAAAGAAAGATGTAAGTCAGCAACTGCTAAAATTAAACACTTTTAATCAAAAGGCCTAGCTAACTTACACCTGAATAAAAAACTAAGAAGTTCTCTGAATCATGAACAGAAATATTAAAAAATAGAACTGGAAGACACCTGATGCACAATTAAATCCAGTCTGCTACTATTACAGACAATCACATCATAAAATCTCATTAATTAATTCATCATGCTCTATCTTACAACTAGATAGAGGTTTTGTTCCCACTGAACCTGCTAGAATGCTTTGCAAGAACCCCATGAATTAGTTAAGCCTTCTAATTTCTAGCCCAAATTTGAACAGTTTATCCACATTTGTTCTTGTGCCAAGATGATCCTTTGGCTTAAATAACTCTTCTCCCTCTCTATTTACCCCCCATCGTAGTTATAGAAAGCAGTCATCTTTCCTCTCAGCCTTTATTTTATTATGCTAAATAAGCAAATCTCTTTTAATCTCTCATAAAATAGGCTCTTTACTGTCCAGATCATCCTACTAGCCCTTCTCTTCATTGTCACCAGAATTGCCCAGAACATCCCAGATAAGGGCTGATGAGTATACTTTGCAGAATGGCATTAATACTTCCCTACCTCTACTCAAAATTATTCACTTTTCCTTTTTCACAGTAGTAGCTCACAGTCATTTTAGGGTCAATTAATATCCCCAGATCTTTCCCTTCCTTTGTTGTTGCCAAACGATAAGCCCCCAGTTTATGGTAGAAATTCTTGTTCTCAGTTCCCAATTGCATGAACTTGTATTTCATACCATTACATTTCAACCCCTTTCCATTATGCCAGTCTTAATGTCTTCCTGTCTGATATTTTGAACCTTCACTGTAATAAAAATGTCTGCCCACTCTGCATCATGAACAAATGTCACTATTAACTAATGTTAATATTGAAAAACTGCAGATGTTTTTCTAATATGTAAAAAATATGAAAGGGATGTCCCAGGAAACAGGAGACCAGCTAGATTGATGCTGATCCAGGTAAACAGTTAATTTAGGACTCTATCGACAAAGAATAAAAGGCTAAAAATAATAGAAAAAACATTTAAAGCTGTGTCTATGTCCAAATCTCCAAATCTTTCCAGATCTCTCCAAATCGATTTGGAGGGTTCCAATTCGATTCGGAGAGATTAAAGGGTCTCCTGATTCAATTCAAATTAAGAGATTTGGCCCCTGAAAAGGGCCGAATCTCCACCAAATCAAAACAGAAACTGAAGCTTCACACAGCTATCATGGTTTCCAGTTATCATGGTTTCTCAGAAGGTAGGTCTCAACCAGATCAGTAATCCTGTCAACAATGATAACAGATTTGTTTGATAAAGGCAACTGTGCTGATATTGAACACTTCAAGGCATTTGACTTAGTAGCACATGACATTTTAATTAAAAAGTTTGCATTATTCAAAATTAACACGGCCTATGTCAGATGGGTTAAAAACAGACTCCTTTTTGACAGTTCTCAAAATGTAGCAGTTAACAGGGAAATAGCAAACAGAGATGCAGTTTCTAGTAGAGATGATAGGGGCTGATTCTTAGTCCAATAGTATTTAATATTTTTTACCGGTGATCAAGATGATATAATATTTTTACTGGTAAAGTTTGCAGACTTAAAGATCAGAAGAATAGCAAAAGGTGAGGTAAGGTTTCAAAGGCATCTGTATAGCTTTATTAAAAGGCCATCATTCAATAGGATGAACTTTATTGTATCTAAATGGTAGGTAATACTTTTAGGAAAAATAAATGTAGATAATACTTACAGCATGGGAAACCTGAAAAGCAGAGACTCAGAAAAGGAACTTACCTCCATGCATCCCAGGGAGGTATAAAAAGACAGGTGTCAAGTCAGGAAGCAGTCTTGCCTCTGTACACAGCATTGCTTAGAACATG
>NW_017728992.1:153854704-153857225 GCF_001723915.1 Gavialis gangeticus
CTTAGTCCAATAGTATTTAATATTTTTTACCGGTGATCAAGATGATATAATATTTTTACTGGTAAAGTTTGCAGACTTAAAGATCAGAAGAATAGCAAAAGGTGAGGTAAGGTTTCAAAGGCATCTGTATAGCTTTATTAAAAGGCCATCATTCAATAGGATGAACTTTATTGTATCTAAATGGTAGGTAATACTTTTAGGAAAAATAAATGTAGATAATACTTACAGCATGGGAAACCTGAAAAGCAGAGACTCAGAAAAGGAACTTACCTCCATGCATCCCAGGGAGGTATAAAAAGACAGGTGTCAAGTCAGGAAGCAGTCTTGCCTCTGTACACAGCATTGCTTAGAACATGACTAGAATACTTTACTCAGCTCTTGTGTCCATACTTCATGAATTAATTCAAAAGAAAAGCCTAAAAAATGCCACCAGAATTGGAAAACAATCCTTGATCATTGCATATATGTCCCAAGTACACTGTGAAGAGATTTTGTAGTGGGAGAAAGAGGTAAGGACTTTTCAGCCTTGCTGTCAAGGGTATAACAACTTCCAATGGACGGAAGGTGAACTTACTCTTGAAACAAGATGCAAGTTCCTACCTCCAAGAGTGATTAAACACTGCAGGTTGGGTTTGCAGATAGACTTGTCATCTATGGAAGCTTTAAGACAATGTATTTCTAAATGATGTGCTTTGATCTGGTTTGTGGGAGAATACTTTGCCTTTGGCTGGTATACATGTACATGTGGTTTGGAGGAGCTGTAACTATGTGTAGTGGTAGTTCTTCCGGGTCTTCATTCTTTGGATGAGAGTTCTCCCTCCCTCCCCCTTTTTCATGGACCCTGTGCATTTCACACAGTATACTCATAATGCTTCAGCTCAGAATATGACAATGATTATATTTAGACAACATGCTTTAGAAAACTGTAATGGTCAGAAAAAAATCCCTTTGCTAGCATATAACATGGTTTCTGGATTTTATTGTGTTGGTTCATTTGTTTCTCCTTTATCTTCCTTTGAAGCACTGCAGATTGGCCAAAGCTGGACATGGGAGTCTGACCGAGTTGGGGTAGCACTCAGACCACTGAGTCATCCTTGCAGTCTTGTTTAAAAATACTCCATCTAGCACCACTCTCAGCCCTTGCAAATGATTCAAGCATAAAAGCCAGGCATTTTGGTCCATGACTTTCTATCTGAGATGTCCTGCTTGTCTCCCTCTCAGTAAGGGATTTGGGGGAGTCCAACCCCATACTCAGGATCAAGGTCTAAATTCAGCACCTGGGACAAGAAACAAGGGTCAAGAGTGAAGAAAGAAATCAAGACACAGGCTGAGATATAGGCATCAAGGGCAACAGTCATAACCCAAGCTAAAGGTCAGGAACAAGGAACTAAAGGTGGAAACAGATGTCATCTGACATCTCATTTGTGCTGCCATAAATTGTTTTATGGCAGCACTAATGCTGAGCAAATAGATGGTGGTACCCTTTGTTGCACCACATGAAAGGGAAATTAGTGGTACAACAAAGGATTGCTGCTTTATTGTGGCAGACATCTATTGCCACTGTGGTAGAAAAGTGCACTCTCCTGCCACCTCTAGCAGGGGCTCTGGTGGCTTGAGGAGTCTGTGCTCTGCATCTGGCTGGGCAGAGAAAAACCCTGCTTTCCCTGCTTAGTCAGACCTGTCTCTGGTGATCACCAGGGATCCGGGTTTTCTGTTTCCCATGGAAAAACGGAGAAAACCATGGTTTTCCTGGTTTTATCAAAGAAAACACAGATTTTCTCTTTTAGGAGAGAAACCCATAGATTTCTCCCTTTTGCAAAGAGCTCTGCAGGCTGGCAAAGTTCCAGCCCGCAAGAGCTGTTTGCAAAATGGGGTAGGAAAGCCCCAACTCTGCCTGGAGAAGGCGGAGGGAGAGGGGGAAGAGCAGAGCCTGTGGCTTTTAGTCGGTCGCAAGGCTTAGGTTAGGCCCACTTTCCTTCTGGAGCCTGTGAACTGGTAAGTGGAGCTTGCAGGGGGCTGGGGGGTTGTGGGGTAGGGCTGAAGTGGAAGCTGGCTGGGGGCTGAGGAAGCGGGGTAGTGTTGGGGAAAAACATGAAGTGCATGCCTGGTGCCTCCATGTGCGGCTTCCCTTAAGGGCTCCTAGGGCTGCTTTGGTTTCACGTGCCCCTGGCTGGGCACTCCGGCTGCAAGCGGGGAGGTGTTGGGGAAATACCCAGCTGGGAAGTGCCCAGCTGGCTCCACATCTCCCCGCTCACAGCCAGTGCGTCCAGTATGGGGCATGTGAAACCGAAGTGGCTCGGGCAGCCCTTAAGGGAAGCTGCACATAGAGATGCTGGCTGGGAGCGGGGAGATGTGGAGCTGTCTGGGCACTCCGTATTGTTCACTCTCAGAGGGCAGGGGGGACTCGCACCCCCAGATCTGTGTGAGGGGCAGGCTACGGGCTCAAGCTGCCACCCTGCTTCCCTCCCATGGGGCCACTGTAGCCCTGCAGACATGACCCAGCTCAGCTGGGAACAGTGGG
>NW_017728992.1:153857236-153879422 GCF_001723915.1 Gavialis gangeticus
CCAACCCCATACTCAGGATCAAGGTCTAAATTCAGCACCTGGGACAAGAAACAAGGGTCAAGAGTGAAGAAAGAAATCAAGACACAGGCTGAGATATAGGCATCAAGGGCAACAGTCATAACCCAAGCTAAAGGTCAGGAACAAGGAACTAAAGGTGGAAACAGATGTCATCTGACATCTCATTTGTGCTGCCATAAATTGTTTTATGGCAGCACTAATGCTGAGCAAATAGATGGTGGTACCCTTTGTTGCACCACATGAAAGGGAAATTAGTGGTACAACAAAGGATTGCTGCTTTATTGTGGCAGACATCTATTGCCACTGTGGTAGAAAAGTGCACTCTCCTGCCACCTCTAGCAGGGGCTCTGGTGGCTTGAGGAGTCTGTGCTCTGCATCTGGCTGGGCAGAGAAAAACCCTGCTTTCCCTGCTTAGTCAGACCTGTCTCTGGTGATCACCAGGGATCCGGGTTTTCTGTTTCCCATGGAAAAACGGAGAAAACCATGGTTTTCCTGGTTTTATCAAAGAAAACACAGATTTTCTCTTTTAGGAGAGAAACCCATAGATTTCTCCCTTTTGCAAAGAGCTCTGCAGGCTGGCAAAGTTCCAGCCCGCAAGAGCTGTTTGCAAAATGGGGTAGGAAAGCCCCAACTCTGCCTGGAGAAGGCGGAGGGAGAGGGGGAAGAGCAGAGCCTGTGGCTTTTAGTCGGTCGCAAGGCTTAGGTTAGGCCCACTTTCCTTCTGGAGCCTGTGAACTGGTAAGTGGAGCTTGCAGGGGGCTGGGGGGTTGTGGGGTAGGGCTGAAGTGGAAGCTGGCTGGGGGCTGAGGAAGCGGGGTAGTGTTGGGGAAAAACATGAAGTGCATGCCTGGTGCCTCCATGTGCGGCTTCCCTTAAGGGCTCCTAGGGCTGCTTTGGTTTCACGTGCCCCTGGCTGGGCACTCCGGCTGCAAGCGGGGAGGTGTTGGGGAAATACCCAGCTGGGAAGTGCCCAGCTGGCTCCACATCTCCCCGCTCACAGCCAGTGCGTCCAGTATGGGGCATGTGAAACCGAAGTGGCTCGGGCAGCCCTTAAGGGAAGCTGCACATAGAGATGCTGGCTGGGAGCGGGGAGATGTGGAGCTGTCTGGGCACTCCGTATTGTTCACTCTCAGAGGGCAGGGGGGACTCGCACCCCCAGATCTGTGTGAGGGGCAGGCTACGGGCTCAAGCTGCCACCCTGCTTCCCTCCCATGGGGCCACTGTAGCCCTGCAGACATGACCCAGCTCAGCTGGGAACAGTGGGGCTGCACCAGGATCTCCTTGCGCCCCTGCTGTCCTGGCATTGCGCCTCCTGCACCTGCCACAAAGTGGCGGAGCCCTGTGCTGCTTTCCTCAGTGCAGCCCCATGTGCAGAAGGCGCATCACCAGGGCAGGCCGGGGTGAGCAGCCGCTATGAGACCCCTGCGCGGTTCCTCTGTACCCAGCCATGCTGAGTTGTAAGGAGGGGAGCAGGGCAGCAGACTGCTATTAAAGGCTCCCCACAGCCCTGCCAGCAGCAGATTGCTGCCCTGCTCCCCTCCCCATGAACCGGCGCAGCTGGAGACAGAGGAGTTGCATGGGGATCTCATAGCGTTTGCTCACTCTGCGCTGCCCCGGTGATGCGCCTTCTGCACATGGGGCTGCACTGAGGGAAGCGGCGCAGGGCTCCGTCACTCAAATCAGTGGCAGGTGCAGGAGGCACATTGCCAGGACAGCAGCGGGGGCCAGGAGATCCCCATGTGGCCCCGCTCCATGCCAGGTTGTGTCTGTGGGGCTACAGTGGCCCTGCAGGACAGAACCAGGGTGGGAGCTTGAGCCCTCAGCTTGTTCCCCACACAGATCTGGGGGGCATGGGTCCCCCTTGCCCCCAGGAGTGTGCGTGGCTGCCAGGAGCCAGCCTCGCCCTTGCCCAAGCCAGCAGCTGGCAACAGTGGAGGAGCCAGCTCTGTGTTCCTGCAGCAGCTACCTTTTGTTGGGGGCAGGGAGCTATTGACCTGGATCCCTGGCCCCATAGCCCTGGCAACTGGGGGTCCCCTCCAGCAGGGCAAGGGCACAGGGGCTGTGGGTGGGAGGCAAGGGGCACAAGCAGGGCTGGGGAGGCTGTGGGGGAAAGTGAGGGGCACCAGCAGGGGTGTGGGGGGCCTTTAATTTTAATCATGGATTTGGGGGGTTTTATCAGAGAATTCACAATTTTTTAGCATGGAAAACCAGGCTCCCTGGTGATCGCCAAGGACAGGTCTGGCTGAGTAGGGAAAGCAGGGAGATCACATCGCCCCTTGTTTTACGCCATCAAGCATGGGACAAGAGGCAACACATGTTGCACCCAATGAAGTGGAACAGCTGTGCTGCGAGATGTCATGGCACAGATGATCCCACTCATTTGGTATTTTTAGCCTACAGTCTCAAGACCTTAGACTAACAACCTTGTTACACCTTATGCTATGAGCTGGACAAATGTTAATTGGCTTAGTGGAGCAACCACACCTTAAGGCAAAAAACCACCTCTGGTTACCTTTCACCTGTACAACTGTGACTTGTTACTAGAGGCTTGGTGAGCTGGGGCAGGATTAGGAGCTAGAGGGAGGACCAGTTTGCTGCTCTTGCAGGGCAGAGTGAGCACTGCAGTCTTGGAGCACTCATGGTGCCTCCCGCCGCTGCCTGGACCAGCTCACTGCTTGAGCTCTGAGGGCCCCAATTCTTTTTTTTTCCTGAGCCCACCCGCTGAGCCACCTGTGCCCAGGCTGCCCATTTGCTGGGTGCCACCTGAGCTCTGAAAAGGTTCAGACCCCTTGGAGCTCCCAGGACTTAGACACATGCCTCGGTGGGGCCATGCTGACTCAGGGCAGAGCTCAGTGGCTGCAATGTGGCAGATTGAGGCTGGCTCCCACTGACCCTGCACTCTGCCGGGCTTTGCAGGGACCAGTTTCCAGCTCCCCCTGCCTGGCTCATCCAGCACAGCTGAGGTTGGCAGGCACCAGAAGTCCTGGGCAGGGGTAGCAGGTGGTTGACTCTGGGCATGGAGACTGGGGTGCAGCCCGGCCTGTCTGGACTGGGGCTGCACAGAGCAGGTGGGAGGCTGCACTGCTCACAGCCACCTCCCTAGCTCGGTGGGGGTGGAAAGTCTCATCCCTGTACCACCCCCTCCCCCCAGCTGTTCCCAGACTGCTGGGCCTGAGCAGAGAGAGCTTGCTTCATGGCTGTGGTGCCAGTTCTGCCTGGCAGGAGCAGAGCCAGTCCTGCCCCTGGCTCCTAGTCCTGGTCTGGGAACTTGCCAGATTTAGAAGGGACTACGTCATCCTGGGATGCTGGAGGACTTCAGCTTGGGCAGAATAGATGTGGAGTGGCCATACCTTAACAGAACAGGAGCAAAATTAGGTGGACCAGAGATAATCCTGCCCTGTAGTGGCATAACTTTAAGCCAAATAACAAGTGCTTTTACAGTTAAAAGGTGTTAATGTGCAGCCAATCCAGAAGAGCTCCAGAAGCTCCAGAAGCCACCTAAAACTACCATGTAACAAAGCCCTAAGGTCTAAGCCTTGAAGTTGCAACTGTACACTTCAGTCCTGACCAGCCAGAGGACAACTGCATGTTCTCTGCTAAATACCTGAGCTACTGCTCCCACATCCAATGATTACCACATCCCAGCAGAGACAGCTTATTAATCTGGTGAATGCTCATAGGACTCAACTGTGGAGAACTCTGGCCCAGACTAACTGCTACTATAACCCATTCATGCTGACACTCTTTGCTGCTGTCATTTGCCATTTTCCTTCCTTCACAGGTTCCATACCGTTTTTACCACTGCCATCAATGTTACATGAACTTGCTGGTGCGGTAGTACAGCGAGACGAAATTCCAGAAACAAAGTCAATGGCAAGTCCTTACCTAATGTCTTTCTTACTGAAACAGTTCATTAGTAGATCCCTTTTCTTACTGAAACAGTTCATTAGTAGATCCCTTTCTGCTGCTAGCACACAGAGATTCCTCCTCTTACTGAAGGAAGAAATACACAACCTTTAACTTTCTCTCAAGTATTTCATAAGGCAAAGGTCCTTCCTTTTTAGGTGGTCCTTTCGGGGCTTTCTACATGTTGCACACATTAACCTAGCTAACACAATGTGACTCTCTTACAATGTTTGATTTTAAAAGAAATTAAAAGACCAAGTATTGCACAATGAAAACAGTGTGGTCACCCTGGTTGAACTAACTTTTGATATTTATTAGTCCTTGGTTGTTTCTCTGACATTATCAACGTGGATAAAATCACTCATTGGGGAAATTAAAAGTACTAAATGGCAGTGACTGAAAGAAACTTTGTTACTTTAAATCTTATATTAAAATGACAAAGCAATCAAACTTTGACAAGATAAGCTAATTAGTATGCTAACAATGAAATGTAAGGCACCTCCAGGGAATGTTCTGAAAAATTTTGTGTAATTTGCAGGGGCTTTATGCTTTATTTTTACCAAGCAAATACTGAAAGCTTTCTGAATGAAATACACCTGTGGTGGAACTCCATTAACTTCATGGACAGCTTTGCTGTTATGTTGTCCTCTCTACTTCCTTCTTCCCATGTTGTGCTCCATTTCTTTATTTGCTCTTTTCTCTTCTCATATGTGTAGACTATAAAGTCTTTAGGGCAGGGACTTTTTTTGTTATATAACTGAAAAGTGTCTAGAACAGGTCCTGCGCTTTGATCAGGGCCTCTACATCTATGGCAATACATCTTACTATACTAATTAAATGCGTGTTAGACCACAGATAGATTTGTCCCTGCAGCAGGGGCTGGTATACAGGGGCTGGTACACAGCCCCTGCTAGATCCCCATGAGACTGGCGGCACTGGCAGGTAATGCACCCGGCAGGGTTTGGGTGAACCATGCTTCCCCGGAGCAACAGAGAAGAGCTCTGAGGGGAAAAGTGCCTGGTGGGTTCCAAGAAAGCTGCATTTCCCCAGCATACTGGAGAAGAGCTCTGTGGGGGAAAGTGCCCAGCAAGGTCTGGGTGTACTGAGCTTCCCCGGCATGCCAGTGAAGAGACCCTTCAGGAAACTGGAGCAGCATGCTGGCTCCAGAGCTGGGGGAACATGTGCCCCACAGGAGCTCGCGCTGACTGGCCCAGGAGAAAGCCCAGGCTTTTTAAAGGGTGATGCTGAGAGAAGCATGGCATCTGGCACCTGGCATCTTCAGGAGCAAAGGTGGTGCAGCAGGAGGAAGACCTGAAGTATCACAGACGCAGCCAGCCGAACCCTTGTGGGATACCAGGATCCAGCAACCATGAGTGACTGACCCACCTGATGCGTCCAGTGAGATAACTGGTGCCGGACAGCAGGGTAGTGGTGGGTGGCCCCACAAGCTGGAGGGCAGAGGATACGCAGAGGGAGTTCCCCAGGAGAGGGACAACCAAGCCCAGTGGAGAAGAGGGCAAAAGCAGAACATCTTAGCTTCAAGGGACCCCTGAATTAACCCAGACAAAGGATGGATTTGTCTGAAGGACTGAGTAAATAGTCACCAGGTTCGAACCAGCTGAAGGGAGCTGAGCTGAACCTTCGAATCCAGAGGCTCAGGGTTTTCTTTATAGCCTTCTGGAGTACTTACCATAAGCAAAGTGGGTGAGAGCTTGTTTTTTTGTTTTTATTTAGTACTCCTGAGTGAGGGATAGACCATAGGGGAAAGGAAGATCCCCTGTGCATTTGAGTTACAGCTTATTTGGTCCTAATCTGTACACCTGGACCCTATAAACTGTTTAGTTAAGAAACCTGGGGACCAGCGGATAGAGATTTCACCATGCAAGACCTATCAATCCAGGGAGAAACACCAAACGCAGACCCTCACGAGAGAGAAGTCAGAGGCTGTAACAAGGGGAGGGCAAGAAAGGGGAGAAGAAAGACGATCACAGATTAGAACAGAATATCTGAACTTGAAGGAAGAGACCTATCTTAAGGACAGGGACAATAACAAGTAACCAAACTGAGTCAGGGAGGAATAGAGATCCAGTGATTCCACATACTGTCAACAGAACATTACGACTCATCACCTGAGAGGAAAGGGGAAGGGTGTAGCAGTGGTGGAGCCCTGTGGAAGACCGGTTTCTTGTCAGGCGGATCAACTCACATGATACCATCTATCTTCCCAGAGATTATCACAACAAAAAGGTGCAGCAGACAAGAGGGACGGAAGATGAGGCAGAGGTACTGGTGATCATAACTGGACACAGGGAGGCGAGGGGACACACACACCCACAGTCCCTATCATATTTCTGTTACCTCTGGAAAACGGTATATACCGCACCCCTTTTTGCAGCATCAGGTAAATAAAATACTAGTAAAATACATGTAAGAATGGCAATAATCCTGCGTATGTCCAGGACTATTTACTATATTGTCTGCTAACTGTCTGCTATATTGGCAATTACCTTGTAATTTAGTATATTAGTTATTTTTAATACAAACTATGCGACTGATCTTACCCTCACTGAAGTCAATGGCAAGCCGGGCCCATATTTTCAACAAATAGGACCCTATTATTAAGACAGACAAACTGTTACTGATAACAATTTACTAATAAAAAATTTTTATTAATGCAGAGGTAAGGTTGCCTGGTGATGCCTCAAGGCCTTCTAGCATGCAGACCGCAATTTTACAGAGTTCAGTTGACAAACATCATCTGAGATGGTTTAGACATGAATAATCCTGCCTTGAGCAGGGGTGTGGAATAGGTGACCTCCCGAAATCCCTTCCAAATTATTGTTCCATGTTTTCTATTCTCAGGCCCCCTGAAAATAAGATAATGAAGAGTGCAGATATCGTGAATCCTAGAAGTGCACAGTTACAGTACATGCCAACCCAGAAGGTAACCTTAACTTTGGCCTCTGAAGCTGGCAATAGATAGGTTCAGTAGGGGCACTGCCACAATAAGTACCAGTGGGCATGTCCACACTAGGCATTTACTGAGGAGCTGAATAATTGGCTCTGCAGTAAAGTGTCATCATTTACAGGTGCAGCCCTATAGGCCACAATAAACTAATAAATGCCGCCGCAGGATACTACTTGTCAACACAAGTGCTATGCTATGGTGGCATTATTTAGTGCACCAAAACACATGCAGACACTGGCAGGGCTGGCTCTGGCATGAGGGTGGTTCAGTGTGAGAGCTGCCTGCAAGCTAGCCCTGCACTTGAGCACTTTCATGCCCCAGCTACCCCCTCCACATCACGTTGAGCCAGGTTGTAAAAGCCACAGACTGCTAGGCTGACCCCCAGAGCCACTCTGCCAGTTAGGGTTGCTCTGACCCAGCTCAACGTGCTGCAGTCTCAGGTGCTTGTGTAAACGTGGTGCCTGGGAGCAAGAAACTCTGGAGCAGACTGTGCCGGAGTCTATTCAGTTGCATTACTTGCATGTGTAGATGCGACCAGTGGGTACACATAATTAATTTACTGTGGCGCATGCGTAGAGTGATGCTTCACTGCAGAGCTACTTGGTCAGCTCTGCAGTCAAGTGCATGTGTAGATGCACTCAGAGAGTTCAATAACCATATACATCCCAAGTTATTCAGAAAAGATGGAAGTATCTGAAAGATGTGTTAAGAATGAAGCAAGAATATCTGCCATAGCTAGCATATGTGAGTCTGACCACAGGAATACTTTTCTAAATAATATTTAGAGAGGGAAAACGTATGAGATTTAACAGCAAGAAGGATGTGCACAGGGGACCCCAGGAGAGACAGGGATATAGAAGCCTTCCTTGTACCCAAGCAGTGTTTGATAGCAAAGGAGGGGTTCAAATTCAGACACAAGCATATGCTCCAGCTGCATTCACTACACTAGGCATAGCTGAAATAAATGGATGAAGGATTAGCTGGAGCACCTTGGAGGAGCTGTCACTGTGAGATGAGAGGTACAATAGTACCTTAAGACCTCAGCTATGCCTCATTTCATTGCTGAGTTCTGTAAACTTGTCAGTAGCAGTGTACAGGAGTCTTATTTTATGGCAATGTCAACCATCTCATGAAAGTACTATAACATTTAGTAAGCTAGGGGCAGTTTGATCGAGTGGACTCAGTCTGAGTGCAGGCTAGACACAGGTTGTTCCCATTTGCTGTGCAGAACAGAAATGCGTTTGCTTTAACAAAGAGGGAATGTTGCGCTTCGGGCAAGGACCAGTGTGATTCTGTTCAATCTTGACCCCTTCTCTCATCCTAGTTAAGAAAAACTGTGGCAAATGGGACATTTATAGGAAAATGATAAGTTAAAGAGCACAGATGGTGCCACGTCCCTTCCTCCACAGCTATATCACTGAAGAGGGAAATGTCCAACTTTCCTACCCACTCAGTTCTTGTTATCAGCATTTCTGAGCAGCCAGTGAACAGGGTGAGAGATTATAATCAGTGCATGGAGGTTCAGAGCATAGTTTAAGACCCAGGCATATACAAAAAGCCAGAACTACTAAATGATTTGGTAAAACTTTGATTTTAGACCGGAGGGGATGGGAAGGCAGGTGGCAACAAGACATATCTTGAGAATACTGTGCTCATATTATTGTAAATCCCAGAAGGGAGCAATGTATACTACATTATATGTTTTCCATAGGTATCAACATTTCACAACTACTGCTCATAGGAATATCTGTATCTTTATTTTTCCTGTGTCCTTCTCAAGTAAGAATGAGGAAATAAACAGAAAAAAGAAGGTAAAAATACATTTACTTTTAAAAGAAATTTAATAAAACAAAGATAAAAATCTCCCAAATGGGATGCATAACAAAATGTCCAAACAGAGCATCACTTTTAAAAAGTCATATCATTGAAGTAAAAAAATAGAGTATAATTTATCAAGAAGGGAAAAACATAGAACTCAAAAGGTTAATAGCTGATCTTTTAAACAAAAAAGGCAATCTACTTTTTCTCATTAAAAACTGACACACAGCACTAACTGAGGAGATTATGTTGTGAAAACATACTGCATCGCACGGTAATGCTTGATCGAGATCAGCAATCAGGAGCAAAAAGAAAGCACTGTTTCGTGATTATAATAGCAAATTCTGGAAGACAACCAAATACATCATCTGGCAGCTCAACAGCTGTTACAGCTTGGTAGTAATACCTTGGCATTTGCTATAAGCTATAACTTGAAAAATTGATTTCTCATCTGCCAGAAACAGGAAAATGTTCTCTTTTTAACATTTCTGAAATTTCTTTCACAAGTAGAACTAGGTTTTTGAGCATTTTTATTGTGCATCTCTCTCAGTCTAGCTGCCAAGTTAATTTTATATTAATTTATTTTGATTCAAAAATAAATTTGGAGAAATAATACTGGACATTATTTAAATAAACAGTATATGGTTAGCCAAATTCCATCATAATAGTATGCTGGGTAGTTAATAGTATAGTACATTGTATTTGTGCTTTGCATTAATATTTACTGTCCTGACTATTTCATCAAATTATACTTTACACATACTTCAAAGTAGGAAGTTTTTAAAATTATTTGAAGTCTAATGGCTTAACTTTCCTTGATGGTTTGTTGGTAGTAGAGTCAGTCATTTCCCATGCTGAAGACACAGTAGAATAGGAAATTATTTTGGGTGGAGGGCCTCTTACCAAGTTTTGACAAGCTGTTGAGGGCCACATTGGTAGCCCCTCCCCTTATCACATACCCCGCCCCCGGTCATCATCTTGTGACCAGAAGTCCCACCCCCTAATCCCCAACCTTTGCCACTAGAAGTCCCTCCCCTTACCCCTGGAAATACTCCTTTCAACAAGGGGTTTTGCCATCTCAGAACCAGAAAAATACCAAATTATATTCTAAAAACTGAATATCTACAACATTCATTAATTTGATTTCAAAAAATATTTTTGTCCTGATTTACATGTGTTTGTGTAGTGTACATAGAGGTGATTGCACAATAACTTAAAATGAAGTCTTACTCTTGAATATTGTGAGAGGGTGGGGGACATGGGTATAGGTTTGTGAGGAGCTGTTAATGTGTGGGTATGTGGGGTGTGAGTGTAGGGTGAGGGAGCATGTGTGCGTGCATGTGGATATGTGGGGTATGGGGTTTGCAAGGGGCTGTGTGTGGGGGGAGGGTGGCTGAGGTGTGAGGGCGTGTAGGTGTGGGGGTCTGCACGTATGGCAGTGAGAGGGGGATGTGGGTGCATGTGTATGGTGGGGTGTGTGTGTGGGACTCGCCCTATGAACACACACACACACACACATTGCCTCTCTCCCTCCCTCACTGCACACACACAGACACATACACACACTCTCTCCCTCCCTCATTGTGCGTGTGTGCGCGCGCGCGCACACACACACACACACACACATTGCCTCTCGCCCTCCCTCACTGCACACACACAGACACATACACACACTCTCTCCCTCCCTCATTGTGCGTGGGTGCGCGCGCGCGCACACACACACACACACACACACACACACACCCTCCTGCCCCTGGCTCTTGGGTACCAGCGTGGCCCCCATGCTCCTGCGGTCTAGTGATGCAGCCAGGAGCAATGTGGTGCTGGAGTAGCCGGCTAGCGTTCAGGGAAGCAGTGAAATGCAGAGACTTCTGGTTGAGGGGGCAGGAGTGGGAGGGGGCTGAGGTGGCGAAGGGCTGAGCTGGCCTTGCTGGTGAATCCTGCTGGCTTCTCCTAGGTCCTACTGCCCTGGCTCCTGTCATCTTTGACAAGCAGCCAGGAACAGATAAATATACATTTTCTAAAATTTTAGAGGCCCTGCATGCCGAACAGAATGAAATGATGAGTCAGACCTGGCCCATGGCCTATATTTTGCCCACCCCTGCAGCAGAAGGAAGTAGCATGAATAGAAGGAACTCACGCACTGAAATTTACCAAGTCTAACAATAATGACTTTAAACAACTCCTGGACCCACTGGCAGGAGCAAAGCAGCACCTTATGGCCTTTTTTACAGTGTAAACTTCTTCAAACTGTTTCTTTTGTCTATAAAATAAGTATTTTAAAAAATCCTACTTCTAAATATACAGTATTTTAATAGCACCTTTAAATGCAAGCATGATGCCTAACAAAGGCATGGACTATTTACAGTCATTTACAGTTTCAGTTATTTTAGTTATAAGAGAGTTAAGTAAAAACAATCTTCATAAATATTTCAGTTTCTGGCATTCCGCTTAGGTTTGAAGTGTCATATACAACCTCTCTTGCAAATCAATAATCATGCAGAACATCTAAGGGAAAAAGAAATTCAACTTCTACAGAAAGTTGGAGCAAGCTTTCAAAAAAGACATCTATCTACCTTTATGCCCATTGCGGTTTTCTTGGCCTCTGCTTTTAATCTTGTTGCTCGTAACATTGGTTTGGTTTTCTTATAATCTTGTTTTCCTAGGGTAGAAAAAAAGATACTGTAAATTATGCACTGAAGATACAATTCTATATCTATAGTTATTTTAATTCAGTGGCAGATGTACAATTTTGAAAAAGGGCTGTATTACAAGAATGTGGACCAATAGCAGAAATAACAGAACTTTAAAACAAACAGCAACAAACATTTAAGGAAGCAACCTAAATCTGTTACATGAGGGAAGTACCAAAATACAAATTATAGTAGCTTTCCAATGGTATGTTATTTACCAAGCTAAGTAACTTAGTAAATACCAGTTCAGTGAACAACAGGTAGCAAGTCTGTAGATTAAAGCTGGGTGTAAACCAGTGATTCTCAACCAGGGTGCCATGGCACCCTCAGTGCCTTGAGAGCCTTTCAAAGGTGCCATGAGGTGCCATGCATTGTTAATGCTGTAAAGTGTCCAAGCATGATTCACAAGATAAACCCAGAGATTTCAATTAGGAATCCACAGAATTAAAAACATTCTGACCTGTTGCAGTCTGAGTTCTTTGCAACAGAAGGATTATTCTGTTGTTTTTCTGTAGTCAAAAAAAGAGTACAAGCTGGCATTTTTTCAGGAGTGCCTCAAGTCTAATTAAGGTGTGCCTTGAGCCAAAGGAGGGTTGCCTCAAGTTTAAAAAGGTTGCGAACCACAGGTGTAAACTGTACACTTTAAAGTCTTAAATGAAGTTTGACTTAAAAAAGCAAACCAATGGGAACTTTTTGCTCACCAGCTCTAATACATGTGTACTATATATAACACATAACAGTGTAGCTTGGTATGAATGCTTTAGGATTGTGAATTCAGAACATGATTCACAAATTGCAAAACCCAGACAGTTGTGCAGGGTAGTCCAAATGAGTGCTAATAAAACCATAATACTACTTCCTACCATCTATGTCACGTGTTGCAGAAAATATGAATTTAGGTATATTTTAGAAAGATTTGAAAAATGGTATAGTGACTACTTCTGGCAACCACCAGCCTCTAAAGCCAAGTGCCTTAGTTACTGTGAGTTCCCCTGAAACAGGTTCACAGGAGGGCACAAAAATCTCGAAAAATGGTTTACACAAAGGGTTGGCAACATGTGTTAGGTTATTCTGGCCCATGGCTTATAAAAGTTGCTGGCCCAACCTCAACAGCTACTGTCTACTTAAAAATGTCATATCAAATCAAATATACTCTAGGTCAGGAGTTGCTGCACTGCCCCTTGCCACAGGCTCCCCTAGCACTGAAGGCTGTGCCACGCTGAACTGCCTCACCCTCTGGGGTGGGAAAGCATAAACCAAAAGGAAGAAGGAGCCCAGAGACCCCAGGTGCTTCTGTAGCCAGAGCAATAGGGGGAGCGATGGCCGGGGGCGGGAGGGGGGGAAGCTACAATTTAACCCCTTGCAGGCTGCAAGCATCCTTCAGGTCACCAATTGGACAGCCCTCCAAACCATCAATGAAGATGCTGAATAGTACAGGACCTGGGACAGACACCTGGAGAAATCCATTTGATACTTCCTCTCAATCTGACATTGAGCCAATGGTGACTACTTTTTGAGCATGATGGTCCAACCAATTATATATCCACCTTAGAGTATTTTCATGTATTTTGTATTCCCTTAGCTTATTAATAAGAATGTCATGGGAGACAGTCTTGCTAAAATCAAGGTATTTAAGGTATTGTCCTATTCACAGAGCCCTTGTCCTTCTCACAGAAATAAATCGGGTTAGTCAGCCATGATTTGCTCTTGACGCATCTGTCAAGAGAAAATCCCACTTGGGCACTTAGAAATAGAGTCTTTGATGACCTGCTCCATGATCTTTCTGGAAGTCAGACTGACTGGTGTGTAATTCTCTGGATTCTTCTTCTCTTTCTTAAAAATGGGTATTATACTTGCCCTTTTCCAGTTATGCAGGACCTCACCTGACTTCCACATTCTTTCAAAGATTGTAGTAACTGGCTCTGAAATTACTTCAGCCGATTTCTTGAGTACTCTACAATGTATCCCATTCAACCCTAATGATTTGAAAACAGCTTCTACTTCTCAAATGAATGCTCTAACAAGGAATTAGTACTCTAACCACTGGTTCAATGGATAAAAGATGTATGCCAACGCTGCTGGTCAGTTAGGGATTAGGCATTGAGACATACAAATGAAAGACTGACTAATGTTCAGCCTGAGTCAGGTACCTAAGCACTTTGATAGGTGGTAGAAGTTCAGACACATCTCTGCACTTAGCATTTCGTATTTTTCCCTGTACGTATCTCCAGCTTTGCAATTTGTCCTTTTAAGGTGCTTATCCTTCCCTGTTCTGAGTATGGACCCAGTTAAATTGGATCACGGTGGGTGTCTATGTATCTGGCTGTATGTGACAGGATGGTTGCACAGGCTTGTTCACTTTGCTCTATGGGCTGCTGCCACTGCCTAGATCTCCATGAGCACAGCTGCCCAATCCAGCCCCGCCTGGTCTGCTACAGATCCTAAAGGATACAGTTAACCAGCTCTGCATTATCTCACTCAGGGCTACCACTCAGTGGCTGGCTCTAAATAAGTTGGGGATTGCCAACCAGATCCTCCCCCACATGCTTGATCTCTGCTCCCCAATATGACAACCCCAACAGATGCCCCTTGGCCTGTCCCTCCTTCCAGGTCTTGTGTGTCCTGTTGCCCAATCCTTTGCCCTTCTGATGCCCTTCAGCACCCCCCCTGCACCATTTGGGAAGCTGAGTGTGCAGCCCAGAACCTTGTCCCTGCCAGCTAGGCAGCCCTTGGGGATATGTCTTCTGTTTGGACACTCCCAGGCATGTCTATGGGCTCTTGAGAGGACAGAATTTGAAGGAGAGCAGAGGCTGTGAGAAGTAGGCGTAGGGGCAGAGGCTGTGGGGGGACAGAGAGCAGGTGCAGGTGACTGAGACACAGGAGCTGCAGGGGGGTCAGTCTGCAGTGGGCATGAGCGGTGGGGAGACAGGAATCAAGGGGGATGCTTGTCCCCCCACAGCTCCCTTCCCCCTCTACTGCATGACCCCCTGCTGCTGCTTTTCCCACTGCAGTAGCAGGGGTAATTAATTTAAAATAACTCTCCAATAATTAGATTATATACATAGAAAATTATAACTCATTTATAAGTTTTCCATATACAGAATCCAATTATTGGAGGGTTATCTTAAATTCAAAAGTAATCTTGGATTTGGGTAAATATGGAATTTATACTATGTCTATATTAGTTTTTGAAATACAGTGGTACTAAATTCTAAAAGTTACAGAAAAGTGCCTTGAATCTCAAAAGGTTGAGAACCAGTACTCTAAAACCTTTAAAGTTAGTAGACTTTCCATTGACATCATGCTCTATGTACTGACATACATATGAGAGGGGGAGAGAAAAAAGCATCTATGAGGTAAATGCCTGATCAGGGAGAAATAATGATAAATGCTCGTATTTTTTACATTCCGTTCTAGTACACACATGCATGCTGTTAATGCTCCTGTACTACAGTTCTGAACTCCAATATTTAAAGCAGAAAAATCTGGTCAAATGATGGCTTGTTTATAGCTCTCATCACTGCATATTTGAACATTTTTAATCCTATCTCAAAAATTATGCCTACTAATTGTCTGCATCTAAAACTTTCAAACATTCACATGCAGAATTTTGTTTATAGTCAACAATCAAATTTTAAGGAATTTTAGGGCCCGCTTCAAACTTTGGGCTTTAAGGTGCTTGTGACAGAATTTTACCCGAGCAGAGTAAAATAACTGTATTAAAGAATCTAAGGAACAACCCAAAATATTATGTCAGCAACAAAATGGACTTCCTCCCTTTGAAATATTATAATAATATTGTTTGCTCTCCAATCGCTATGGATTGGTCAACATTTCCATTATAAATCGCAGGAGCTAAAAACTCATAAAAATTCACTCCGGAGTGAAATCTGGCATAAAAGTATCCCAGCTTGGAACAGATTTTTTGTTGTTTGGAGCCAATTTTCAATAAAGTGATGCAGCTGTTCTAACTTACTTCTGAAAAAAACTATAGAAATCTATTCATTTGAGATTTTTTAAGCACTAAAAATATCTCTCTCTTAAAAAAATAGAAAACTGGCAAGTTTCAGCTCTGATGATTCAAATTCCTTGTCTTCAGTGGTAAACAAGACAGGACAACCAACAGAATGACCTAAATTCAAAAAGACTGCTCTTCCAGTGATGCAGTAGAATTAGGTAATGAACAGTATATAGTTTTGAAAGAGCAAAATGAATCAGAATCAACTCACATCCCATTAGCTTCTGAACCCCCCTGTTCCTGGACATTCCTCTCTAAGAGTAAATTGTGAGGGTGATCAATATTGATGTAAATATTGCACATGGAAGGTAGAAACCCTAAATAAAGTTCTAAGACTGAATCTGTCCTTACTAGGAATATTTCTGTTACTCTTTCCATCAAATACAAATAGGCTGGTACTATTTATTTCAATAATGAGGTTATTGCTATGGCTGTATTGTAGTTACACAGACAATGCTTCCAGATTTATTTTAAAGTTGATATGAACAACTAAAAACACATATATAACAAATAGGCTATTTTAATAAAGATTCTGTAGCTGGTAATCCTCCAAAGATGTGCACCTGTCATTAATTTACTATTCTCCTTCCTAAGTGCAATAGCCCCCATACAAACCATGTTGAAGAAGTCTGTATGCACCAAGTGCAAAAGTTAAAAAAGGGAATCTGTTGAGTCCTTTGTACTGAAAACCAGATTCTGCAATTGTAGTAAAAGATTTTACATATTAGAACATTCGAAGGCCCTAGGAAAGACATCATCGCTAAAAGTCTAGAAAGAACTATGAAATGCAAAGTTCCTGACACACAAACACTGAGTTACCATCTGTAGCACCAAACACAGATAACTTCTGTAGGTTCTTTTGGGCCTACACTTCCAATAGGTTGAATACATGTTTATACACTTCTAATTCCTTCCAATATCATTTTGCTCTTCCTGCAATTTCTTTCCACATATATAGCTGTCAGAGTTATCAACTGAAGCTGTTTTTAGTTCCCAGGAAGTGACCGTCAAAGCCTATTAAGGTAGACTCATCATACAAAGCCCCATTCATCTGTCTTATCCAATGTCTATTCAAGTCAGATACCAAATTTTCCCGAGGGAATATAAACAGGCAAGGAAAAGCAGCAGTGAGGATGGAGTTGGAATACTTCCAGACCAAATTTGACTTTCTGCAGGCATATCTACATGTGCTTTTACACCAGCTTAAATTAACTGCAGTAAATTACTGAGCAGTAAGCAGGACTAGGCCGGCGTCTACACACGCAAACGTTAAAAAGCATTAATGCTGTGTGAGGTCTGACTTGGGGCGAAAGTTAGTCTACAGTCAGTCCACACAGTGCTACTATGCAGTAAGCAGTAAGGTGTCTATCCATGCATTACTGAGCAGTAACTAATCAGGTGTAAATCTGATACCTGCATCATGCAGGTATCAAATTTATGCTCAAGTACGAATAAGTCACCATATTAGTGTGCAATACGGGTGGGCACATGTCTACATGTCTAGTAATTTTGGTTACTGCGCAGTAAAGGCACATGAGCAGACGCGCTCTGTATTGTTTAAACTAAACCCTCTCCTCCCTTCCACCACTTTTCTATCATCACCATACTTCATCGCTTCTCCCATGCTCAAAACACTGGCTGCCAGCAAAACGTGCTGGTTCGCATTCTAATTTGGTCGTACTCTACCTAAAATGTCCCTACCCTGCAAATATGTGTATAGGCAGCCACCGGCTTCTGAGTTTTTAATTCTTCTCTTTTCCTCCTTGCTTTTGCCTTTGTTAGACTTCACAATTATTTATTTACAAACTTTCCAAAATCCATTGTTTTCTTTCCATTTTTAAGACTAAGGCATTAGTTTGGGATGTTCTTTCTTGAAACTTTAGTCATTTTCTTTCTTGATTACAGTGGTCTCTTTCTGCTGACATCTCACATCTTTCCAATCCACCTAAACGTTAGTTACTAAGATTATCTACCTTTCCAAGTCTGTTCTTGCATTTCTCTTCTGTATTTCTAAAGCTCACCAGACCTTCACCTTAGCTTACATGTCTTTCCTCCTCTTCCCTTGCTGCCTTTGGTCTGTGCACAATCTTTTTTGTTTCAAATCAGTGAAACAGCTACCAGCTTCTGATTTGCACTCTGTGCACAAGTATAAATTTTGCTTTATGAATTTTTGTGTGTGGATCAAAAGGCTGCTTTCAGTATTTGCCAATTAGAAAATGAACATGATAAAGGTGACGTTTTTAAATTTCTGTCACAAAATATAGTTACATTGTGAAAAATCCCAAAGATTCTCCACCAAAACAAATGCTAGGCTTTCACATAATATGTATCATGAGATTGTCTCTTCCCTTGTTACTAATATTAAGATCCTATTGATTTTAGTGGAACTATTGAGATGTTTACTATTCGTGAGAAAACATAAGGCCTCATATGGTTTTTTATTAAATAAACTTAATAATAGATTAGACTCACTATTCTGATTATTTAATCCTAGGGTTTCATGCCATGACACAATGATTGATACAAAACCTAAATATTAAGGATTAATTGAAGAAGTTCATTAAGTTTTGAAAGCCACTCTTCTTTTGTCACCCAAGATACTATCTCACTAACATGAATGGCAACATATTTTTCCAGTGATCATAAGGACTGTATTATAGCACGATCCAGAATGTACTGCACTGAGAACAATATTCGGAGAAAGTCAATTACATATGAAAGAGAGTTCATTTGTTAGAGGAAGCTACTACTTAAAATACAACTTGGCCAAACTTTATAGATGTGAAGAAAGGAAAAGGAAATCAATATTTCCTCTTTCAAATAAGCCAATGTTTTAACTATAGTTTATTACCATGATTGAATAACAGATGAAAGAGTGCCTAGCTGCTTTTCAATTCATCAGGCTTAACCAGAAACAGGGCTGCATCTTTGCCCTTTGTTGATATTGCTGTCCAAGCTTATTATCATATGAATATCTGGTTATTGTTTTATAAATGTTCACATTTCAGAAGCTCCCTGCTTTCTTTTCTCTCAGTAGACTTTATAATATCCACCTTCATTATCATCATATGGCAGTGCTGCTCTTCGCCTGCATTTGCTACTTTAAAAATTAATGCACTGCTATTTTCTGACTACTGTACTGCGTAAGCTGCTTATGAGTGCATTATGCTATCAAGCAAGCACATGCAGACAAGCTTCCTAAAATGTTATTCTTTCAATGAAAATACAGCTGGTTCTGCTTCAAAGGCACTTCTTTTCACCTGCAAATGGACTTGCTCCTACACTTATTCCTCAATTCATTGTCTTTTATTTGTGTCTGCAAATCTTTAATTGCCTTTAATTAGAAAAAAGTAAATTCAGTGCTTTAATCTTGCAAATACATTCAATCATAATTCTGTCTGGGATGAATACCAAGTTCTATTCACTGACTGATCTTTATAACAAAGGTATATAAATTTATTGTCCGTTTATACAGACCACCCCAATTAAGTCACGATGGAAAAGCAAATAGATAAGAGTCAAAATATTTGAAATGAGAAATGTGCAATCTAAATTTAATTACTCAGATGAATTATTTGAAGACGAGTTATTTACAGCATGCCAAAAAACTGACAGATAGTAAAAGTTGCTAATCAACATTACAGATTTAAAATTCCTTTCAACACTTTTAGTCTAATTTGTAACAACCAAGAAACGGCTGTTCTGCTTTTTTTTGTGCTGGTATTACAATTATAACCAAAACAGCAATAAAATTTCTTCCACATCATAGCAATTCATTTAATACATTTTAAATTTGTTATTTAAAATATAATCAAACCTCAAATAATAATTAACTTCTAGCTGGTTACTTATTTAGCTTTTAAATTGTCGCAATATATGCTTAATCCTGTGCATCAGGATTAGTAAGTATTTGGTGGGCAATTAAAAACATTAACTAATTTACGGGCAGAATGTGATAACCCTTACCCTCACACAAAAACATTCCCACAAGGACTTTGCTCCAAGTCAATGGCATTATTGTTTATTTGTATTATTAAAGCACCTATAACCCCAGTCAGATACCAGGACTCCACTGTACAAGCAGAATAAACTTCCCCCAAAAAACTGTCACCAATTTGAGTAGAGATTCAACAATTTGTTTTCAAGTGTGTGATATTATTTCTTTTGCTCCTGCCTCTCTACCTCAGCACTAGAAGCAGGAGAAATGTTTGATCTGGTTGACAAGGTATGAGGGTCCTGAAAAAGAGGGCAAAAGTCTCAGTCATGTTGAAGTTCTTCCCTCCAGGATTCCCCTAACTGAGACCACACAGGAAGGTTATAGTTAGAAGAAGGGCGCAGGAAGAGAAGTGGTTCCTTCATCAGCTCGTACTGACCATTGGTCAATCTGGGGAAAGGGAGAAAAGAGGTAACCACCTGGGCACATCTCTACACACAATTAATATGCCTGAATTTCCTGTGAAGAAAATTCAGGCTCATTAAAGCACTCCTGGGCATACATCTACACATACGCCCCTGTCAGAAGCAAATTTGTTTCTAATAGAAGCAGTCTGGTCCAGGGCTCCTCCTGCCCCGCCCCCCTTGGCTCTGCCTCCTGTAGCAGCTGGGGGAAGGGATGGGGGGGGGGGACTTCAGGCTCCTCTAGGTTCTAGCCCCGGGCTGGAAGGAGGCATGGGGGCCAGGCCTGGGCTCTGGGAAGTGTGGGGGAGGTGGAGCTGACTGGAAGCAGGAGACAGCTTCCAGTGGCACAGAGCTCACAACTGCAGTCCAGCCCGGAGTGATGCCTTGTGCCTGAGCATGGGGGTAAGCAGCTCTGAAAGTGAGGGGGAAACACAGGAGGGAAGCAGCACCAGGGACCAGCACTGCTTCTCCCTTGCATCTCTACCCATGGTCCCAGTGCTGCTTCCCCCTCTCGTCTCTCCCCTGGTCCCTGGTGCGGCTTACCCCACTTCCCCCTGGTCCCGGCGCTGTTCAGCTCCCAGCTTCCCGCAGGCATGGGTGGGGAGTGGGAGCCGACTGAGCCAGCACCAGGGCTGAGGGGATAGGGCAGCTCTCTGTCCCCTCATTCCTGCTGCTGCCTGCGCAGCGCAAACCCCAGTCAGCTTCCGCTCCCTGCCTGTGCCTGGGGGGATCTGGGAGCTCCCCTGTCCCTCATCCCCACCCCCGCCCCAGTACTGCTCAGCTTCCAGGTCCTGTGGCGAGCCAGGAGCTGAGCAGTGTCAGAGCTGCAGACAACTCCCCCTCCCGCCACCCACTGCTGCCTAGGCTGACTGGGAGCAAATCGCTTCCTATCGGTGTCTACACGTGTGCTACTGCGTAGTAGCTAATGCACCATTAATTTAGTACCTGTATTTGCTGGTACTAGCAAATGGCTCATTGGCCTAATTTACTGCTCAGTAAATCCAGTGCACATGAAGACACTGATGATTTACTGCACATTAAACTAATCTAATGCACAGTAAAGCATCTCATGTAGACACACCTCCTGTGTACCACTTCTACCTTCTTTACGGTAAGGCCTACCCACATGCGCAGCCACCCTGTTGTGGTTGCTCACCTGCCATAAAATGAAGGCAGTATTTGAATGGTATTTCCAAGATGCTGTAGGTCCTGTGCAGTTGAAAGATTGAGAGGTACAGCCCTCAGAGACAAATATGAGGAAGAGACCTGGGCATGGCCAATGGACCCTATTAGCACATAGGGAGCCTTTGCAAACTGAGGTATGTACAAATCACAGCCTCTACTGTGGCTATAACTGGCATACATATATTTAAGCTAACTTTTAACAAGCTAGCCCAGTTAATGGTAACAGTGTGGCGATCACAGCTTGGAACTCGAACTCGGCAAACGCTGCAGGATTCTCCAGAGAAGCTGAGTAAATACTCAGGAGGTTAGCTGCACTAGACTTTGTGTTACCATCTGTTGCGGTACCTAAGCTTAGGTATGCCTACACTATACTACACTGAAGACATACCCTAAGTTACCTGAGTATATCTTCTTTCTCTCTAATAGGGTAAAAGGGAGAAATTGACCTGAAGGGAGCTGATCTTGAATATTATTTATTTGGGACAATGCATTCAACACCTCCCCAGACAAAAGACCATGCATGATGTTTTCCAGATGGTGGGGAAGGGTTGGCTGCTTTCCTCAATTAAAGTTGATTTCATAAAGTTGCAGTACAATGCTTTGAATTCGTGTGTGTGTGTGTGTGTGTGTGCGCGCGCGCACGCGCCTCTCTTAAAAAGAGTGTACAGAATGCTCTTGCAAAGAATTTTTTTCCAACTTCTTAGTTGGTCTAATAAAAGATACCACATGTACCCAAAGAAGCTTGCCTATGTCCTTAGACCAACATAGTTACAACCAAAAACCCTGTACAAATTCCTCTGGAATTTAACATAATTTGAACAAATAATATCCAAATATAACTACATTGCAGCAGAACACTTTAATAGGTCCCATAAACAGCAAACCAGACAACTCCAAGCCTTCAGTCAACCTCCACTCCAAGCTTCTAATCAACCTCCACATTATAACTCATTTTTGAATGCTTGGGATAGGGATTGTGAAGCATGCCCTAAAATGCCTCATGTCTGGATTATTGAACAGCAAGGAGGGGAGAGAGTTCCAAATTTATGGAACCCTCACAAAGAATAACTTGAGGCAGCCCCTTTTCATAGATAATAGTAAAGCTTCTGCTGATGTCAACTGTTGATAGTTTGGTATGAGAAAAGAGATGGTTTCTCAGGCTGGTAGATACTAAGCTACTTG
>NW_017728992.1:153884422-153888446 GCF_001723915.1 Gavialis gangeticus
TTTAACAGCAAGGAGGGGAGAGAGTTCCAAATTTATGGAACCCTCACAAAGAATAACTTGAGGCAGCCCCTTTTCATAGATAATAGTAAAGCTTCTGCTGATGTCAACTGTTGATAGTTTGGTATGAGAAAAGAGATGGTTTCTCAGGCTGGTAGATACTAAGCTACTTGCCATTTTCTCCATTAGCAACAGAATTCCATTCTAACTCCAATCAACTCGCACTCCAATGTAATAAACAATGCAATTCAAATCCAGTTTGATGTGTAAACTTGCAACAATTGATAGATAAAATACCAGTGTATAATATTTATTATTAGAAATGTACACTGACAATCTAATTAGGAAAAACAATTCATTTTGAATATCAGTAACATTTGAAAAAGTCAATATTCCAGGAAAAATGAACATCCCAGTCCCAAATGCAATTAAAGGCAAGGTCCTATACCATTGATGCTACTTAGGCATCTAAGATGGGAGTTAGGTACTTGAATACCTATAAAGATTTGGACTAAGACTCCTGACTTCAAATAAATGGAAGCGAAGTCTTAAAATATTCAGCAGGTCTTCTTAGTGTTTTTGTACTCTTAAGCCTTCAGCAGTTCTCTTTGCATTTGTAACACCTTACTAACATCTTTGGTGTTATTTTTTTTCAGAAAAGCAGAGAGAGATTTGCTTTAATGCAATTTTAAAAAATTGCTGTGATTACAGATGTTTTTGGAGTCTAAGGCTAACAGAAACATTTAGATACGTATTATACATATTTGAGATGGTATGTATGTACTGAGAAAAAGCATGAAAACCCCCCATAGCCTCTCTCTTTTTTATTCAGATTTAATGGAAGCTCAAATCACTGACCATTTTTCAATCTTGAGAGTCGGAACAGCTTGACACTAATAATACATTTGCAAAGGACACATCATCATTTAACACAACATTAAGTGCTCAGGGACAACTTTTTACAGTAGACACAACGTTCTCTGAGCTCAGGGTTGACATTTAATGCTACAAAGATAATCCAACCAGTCATTCATGAGGGGTAAATTAATTTCAAGGAAGTATATTGCAGCTTTAAGCCAACAAGAAGGATGCATTAAAGTGAATAAGTTTCTTTTATGCTAGCTGCAAGATTTTTTTAGTCTAAATATCAGGCTTCTCTAAGTATACCAAAATCTACCCATCCAATTATTTCAAGCCTTCCCCCAATTCCACCTCAGAAGTCAAATGATAGATTTACATACAGTTATGAAGCTGGAAAATTAAGCAC
Source organism: Gavialis gangeticus (assembly GCF_001723915.1). Lineage (NCBI taxonomy): Eukaryota > Metazoa > Chordata > Crocodylia > Gavialidae > Gavialis > Gavialis gangeticus. The sequence goes on from NW_017728992.1 coordinate 153,885,687, forward strand.
CTCAGAACACCTTCACCTTTGTACAACTAGCAAAGAGCTTCCACTCTACAGAAAATAATATTTGAGAGAGAGAGAGACAGAGAGAGAGAGACAGAGACAGAGAGAGAGACAGAGACTTTCTATGTGAAGAAAGTGCTTTATACAATTCATACTAAAACATTTTAATTTTTTTGTACTAATTTATTCTTGGGTCATATTTTTAAAAGTCTATATAAGCAATTAAAAAAGGTATTTAGAATGTGTGTGCGTGTGTGCGCGCGCATATACATATATATAAAAAAATATAACAAGGAAAACAATTATACCACTGTTTAACATTAAGTAAAAAATAATAAAATGTTATATTTCCAAGACATGTATAGAACATTAACTACAAAAAGTTTAACAAATAATGTAAAAAACAATGATCAGAAATGCTGATCTTTGCTAGACACAATGAAAAAGACCTGATTTTTCATATTAGCTGGTACTTCGATGTTTCCTTCTTCATTACAAGCCTCATAGCTGTGTGTATTTAAGGCAAGATGGCAACTGCCTATTGGGAGGAGTTTTCTGCACATGCATAACTGTAATTTCTCAATTAACCTTTCCAATGATCTCTTTAACATTTTATATTAAAACAAATAGCTATGACAATGTTCAGGCTCTTTCCTGAAAACAGATTAATTTGAACCAGATCATATGGTGAATACTTATTTTTCTATTCAAGGCCAGAACAAACACACATGAACTCAGTTTTTGTACATTTCTAATACTTTCTAATGAGAAAACAACAAGCAATTCACCCACCACAGAAAAGACAGGTTTTGAACAAAACTGATGCCAAATAGGAAGCTGTATAACGCACTAATAATTTGAATAATTTAAAAACTGCAGAAATACTAAATAACTAGTCTGATTATCTGGGGTACAAAAGAAATTAAAATAACTGTTTTCTTAATGTTAAATATCAAGGGCTCATGTGATGGCAGAGGCACTGTAATGCTGCATAGAAGGGACAGGCTCACTTAACAGCACACCTGGAGGGTTGTTGGTTGTAGCCGTGTTGGTCTAAGGCAAGGGTGGGCAATTATTTCGGGCAAAGGGCTGCACACTGAGTTTTGTCAAGCCATCGAGGGCCATATGACAAGCAGTCCAGGGCAGATAAAAATTAATTTTCTGAATTTTTTAGGGGCCCCGCGGGCCAGATAAAATGGCCTGGTGGGCTGCATCCGGCCCCCAGGCCGCATTTTGCCCACCCCTGGTCTAAGGACACAGACAAACAAGGTTCTTTGGATAGATGTGATATCTTTTATTAGACCAGCTAAGTACATAAATTGTTTACAAGCTTTCAGGCACATACAGTGCTCTTCAGGGATGCATAGAGAGACACAAAGCACCAACACACTCTCCCTATGCCTGAAGAAGGGTGTCTATACCCAAAAGCTTGAAAAGAACATTTTTTCCATCTATTTAGTTGGTCTAATAAAAGATATCACATCTACCCAAAGATCCTTGCCAGCACACCTGAAGGCATTCTGCCTTTGTGAGACAGAAGGAGCCGGTCTCATTGTTTACACCAGTTTTATTAACAGTGGACTTCAAATAAAGATAACTGAAACCTAACTGATTTAAAGTCCATCTCAAAGCACCCTGATGGAGCACGTATACCAGTTTCACTAGGTTTGAGGGATCTGGGGCACACAAAAAAACTGTGGGATTGACAAAAAATCAGCTGCTGAAAAAAATAGGAGAGAGAGATATGCAGGGAGCAAGGAAGAGATGCCTGCAGAAGCAGGTCTTATAAAAGTCCCTGACATATGCTACATTTATTGTACAATTAACTGGTCAACTGAACAATAAATTTAGACATGCTCCATGGGCAAAATAATTACTGTGCAATAACAATGGCCAACCAGCCACACATGTTGCATGAAAAATGCAGAACATGTCTGTAGCTGGTTTCTATCAAGCTTTAATCTGAATGTGCAGCATGTCACACATAGGCTAACAGGGTTTGGCCAGATCCTCCAGCATCCCAGGGTAGACTGCTCCCTTTCCTCCACCTCTCCACACTTCCTGCAAGGGGCCCTCTGAGACTCATGTTGAATGCTGCTTCCCCAAGGTGCCTCAGCAGTAGATGTCATGACTCACCATTCCTCCTCCTTTTCCCCAACCAGTCTTCCAGGCTGCTTCTTTAAGGAGCCATTAGCACCTCTTCCATGTGAGAAGCAGTGTAAGCAGACACTCAACAAGACATGCTTTGCTTACAAACAATAATAATCTGACAAAAGGGGAGGGAATTTGTTTATAAAACTGCTGGTTGGGACAAGATGGGGGAGAAGAAAAAGCACACACACAAAAGCTGTTCGGGAACAGGTAGAGTCTTGCCTCCTCTGTCCCTCTTCACCCTGGCCCTTTGTGCAAGTCTAGTGTTACCATATATCCAAGTTTTCCCAGACGTGACCTCTTTTTTGACCCCTTTTCCCCATCTCCAGGTGGGTTTTTAAAATGCAAGCAAACGTCCAGGTTTTTGCTCTGCCTCTGGCTTTTTCCGGGCACCTTCAGCTTGGCTGCCTGGGGTTGGGGTCAGAGGGTCAACGTGATTGGCTGTTGGGGGATCACATGTTCATGCACGGGCCCTGGCAGGTAAGAGGGAAAGACGCACAGAAAAACAGAGACAGAATGTGTGTGTGCGAATGAGCTCCACGGGCAGCGGGGCGGGGGCGGGGCAGGAGGCTGCAGGTTGGGAGCGAGGGGCACTGGCAGGGCTGGGGGGGG
>NW_017728992.1:153888644-153891543 GCF_001723915.1 Gavialis gangeticus
ACCCCCTTCACCCTCTCCTCCCCCTACCACCTGACCCCCTGCCCCGTCCTCCCCTCTCCCTGCTGGTGTCTTTTTTTTGATACTGGAAATACAGTAAACCTACACAAGTCTTCTCTGCTCTGCTCAAAGGTTAGGAAAGCATCTTCTTCACCCTGGGGAGCACAGAGCTTACTTCTCATTAACTGCACAGCTGAAGGTATGGGAGGGAGAGCTCACAACCCCTCCAGCAGCTCTCCAGCTCCCCTTTTGGCAAGTGCTGGCAAAGCAAGTTCCCAGGGCATTTTTTCCCCTCTGGATTGCTTACCCTGTGAATGTGAAGCAGGTCACATGGTGTGGTAGTCTGCATCAAGCAAGATTACCTATTGTTTGATTGAAACAACATTTGGCAGGGGTCTAAAACAGATATACCTCTGGATAGCTTGGTTCTACTATATTTATTCTTGTTATATGCATTTTTATTGTTGTAATTAAAACACACTCGTAGTTCCTGAACCCAGCTGGGTCTGCTCAAAAACCACAGCTGATACACAAGAGTACACAAGAGCACCTCAGGACCTAATCTGGAAGTGGATGAATCGCAAGATTCTGCCTTAGAAATGGGAAGGTACAAGTCCTGTCACCTGAGGCTGGCGCCCTTTGAGAGAACAAATTGGGTCACAGATGCACACAACCTTGATCTACAACTCTTACAATCTAAACAGACACAAAGTTGGAGATGAAACGGTAAAGTAACTTGCTCAAGGTCACAGAGCAGGGAGTGGCAGAGCTGCAAACAAGGCCTAAATGGGAGCTTCTAATCCAGTAAACTAGTCAGTGTATCAGGCTTTTCTCTCCATTTAAAATAAGACTCTAAGTTCTTAGATACTCTCTCACTATATAGAATGATTCCTCAGTAAGAATAGTTGAACTAGTCTGTACCAGCTGCACATTACAAGGCCAGCCCAATGTAATTTGTAATTTGTTAATTCTGTCCAAGTAAGAGGTTTCCAGTAATACTGTCAGCATATGGAATTCTCACTTCAATGAAGCATATTGCAAAGGATGCTTTGTCAGACCTATATATCACTGTCACTGCAGAAGTCAATGCACTGACACTCTTAGCAGAGGTGGATGTTAAATGATACTGTAAAAGTGATTATGCAAGATGGAACATTCACATCAATTCAAGTTCTTGGATTGGAGCCCCATTCACACCACTGTAGAAATCAGAGGCTTTTAATGGAATTAAAGGGGAAAGGGCATCTCTTGTACACATCACCATTATCCCTTGGGATCCTAAAATTATTTGTGAAGAATAATCTTTCAACTTATAATTTTAGCACCAGAAAGATCTATGGTTCTTCAGTTCACTTGTAATTTAAACTCCTTTCCTTCAACATAAACACCACCTGACAGGTCTTAACTAAAAGTGAATGACAGCAATAGCAGCTTACTTAAAAGAGTAAAGGAAATGCATATTTATGAGCACCCAGAGTACTGGCTTATGGACCTCAGAACTGAAGGTGATATAATGTCTTGAAGGCAAATTAGGACAGACAATTTTGCCTTCAAAGAGCAAAACTGGGCTAAAGCCAATGATGAAATCCATGTTTGTGTTAAGATATTAAAGCCAGCTACTACATAAAGAAAGGATAAAAGAGATTGGCTGACTCTTTACTTATCTTTAGTTTTTGGATATATTATTCCATCTTTTTTCCTCATTTGGAAGCCTCATGCCAGAAAAGCGCGCGTGTGTGTGTGTGTTAAAGCATATTTGCTAAAATCATTTTTTAACTACTTCTATCAAACCTGAATATGTGGTCTGTGAGACAATGTAGTTTTATCATTCCTTTTTAAAGTATATGTTATGGAAATGTTTGGCTCCTACACACATCTCCCTTTATCCATCTAACGATGATGACTCAACAGCATGTAAAATGCATTTGATTAACTTTCTATCATAAAATTATCCAACAGAACGCTGGCAACAAATACATTTGAGATTTTTTTTCATAACTTCTGTTTTCACTTTAATTACTGCTAGCCCTAGATATATCACATATTTTTTGCAATCTTATTTAGTGATTCCAGAAAAGAATCTTATTTTGAACATACCAGATTTAACAATTCAATGTGTGAGACATTATTTTTTTCTTTGTCTTCACCATCATCTTATTATTCCTGAAATGCCATTCTGCATTATAACCTGCTATAAATGTTGCCTTTTACTTCCTATAGGAAGTGTAATCAATATGTATTTGTAGTTCAGGGAAGTAATTTTACTACCGGAAATTCTAATATAGTTATTAGAGAATGGGCCTGGTGTCTTTTCTGAGCTCTTTCACCAAAAGGCTGCATAACCCTGCACAAATAATATAATCTCTCTCTGCCTCAGTTTATTGATCTGCAAAATGGGGCAATATTACCTTCTGAGCTACTTTTCAAGATATGGGGTCACTCAGTCGAACTACTGTAAAACACTTTGAGATCCTTGTATAGTATGTTCTGTATAAGTACAAAGTTTTACTCTTAACTATTGTTATTTAAAAAAATAGTTCTAATAGAATACTGTCTCTCACCCCATTCTCATTAGGAAGCTGGGGGACTGGCGTAGACACCCATACAGTCCAATGGGTCACCAACTGGTTAGAGAGTCGCACCCAGAGGGTGGTAGTGGATGGGTCCTTCTCGGCCTGGAAGGATGTGGGAAGTGGGGTCCCACAGGGCTCGGTCCTTGGGCTTGCACTGTTCAATATCTTCATCAGTGATTTGGACGAGGGGGTGCAAAGCACCCTGTTCAAGTTTGCTGATGACACTAAGATGTGGGGGGATGTGGGCACAATTGAGGGGAGCAACAGGCTACAGTTAGACCTAGATAGGTTACAAGGATGGGCGGAGGAGAACAGGATGGGGTTTAACA
>NW_017728992.1:153891967-153900620 GCF_001723915.1 Gavialis gangeticus
TTTTTAAGAGGAGGTTGGATGACCACCTTACTGGGGTCGTTTGACCCCAGTGCTTTTCCTGCCATGGCAGGGGGTCGGACTAGATGATCTGCTCAGGTCCCTTCCGACCCTAGAAACTATGAAACTATAATATTTATTTAAAAGGTTTATAAATGGCACTTAAAACAAGGGCATTTATAATTAAAAACAATTTAAATCTATTTCTTTCAAACTGATCCACATTATTAGTGGATTTTAAAAATTGTTTTTTGTGTATTAAAACTGTATATTAAATATTTATAAATACATCCATGACCATTTCATTTTCTGGAATTAAGCCCACTTCCCAATATGGAACCCACAACAAATACCATTAAAAAAAAACAGAAGGCCAACTTTTAGCCAAGCTTGTTCCATCAGTGAGGCATTTTACAATTAGATAGGCTTGTTTTTGTCAGGTGCTAAGTGACCTCTATTGCTGTTTCCTTTCCTTCCATTTTCTGATATTCATAAATTATTTAGGCTGACAGTGGGTTTTTGGTTGTAGCCATGTTGGTCAAAGGATGCAGAATTTTTTGTTGTAGCCATGTTGGTTTAAGGACAGAATATTACCCAGTTACCTTTATATAAGCCTAGTAACTTGTGACTGAATAAAGAACATTTGCCAGGAAGGTACAGAATCACAAGCTGAAAAAAACTGAGACAGAGAATCGTCCACTTCTCTTAGCAAATCCTCCCCTTCCCTTAGCAGTTTGTTCTTATGGTTAATCACACTAACTGGTAAAAATGGATGAAAAACTTTATAAATTCTCTTTCAACGTCTGCTATTCAGACTCATTCTCTCTCTTACAAATGCTAAAGAGAATAACTATTCTTTGCACTATGCCTGCCAATACCCATAGTCAAGATTGTCTAAGCATGTCTTTGTCAAATAATTTCAAAATAATTTGAAACTTTCTCAAAGTTTTATCTTTGACTGAAATTTTGGTTGAACTCTTTTTTTCGTGAAGGTTTCATTTAATATACTGAAGTGGATACAAAAATGGTGTATTTCTCCCTATGAAAAAAATGATTACAACCACATTTTGAACAGTTCTATAGCACTTCAGTAAAAAGAGAAGCATAAAAGAATATGGAAGGAATGTTCACAGGTCCAACTGATATTGGATCTCACTGGACTAGATTATTTGGATGTGTAAAAGGAACTTTGCATGTATTTACACAAAGTGTATGTTAAATATTTATTTAATTGAATGAAAATTTCCACTGAACAGATTTTTTTTCAAGTTTCTATTGGAAGAACACGTGGTTGATAAAACAGAGTACAATTTGGGGTTTAAGAAGTAGAAGGACCACAGAATATAGCAAAAATGATAACTTGCTCCATCCTGTAGGAGGAGGCAAGTCTCGGATGAAATCTAATACAATGAGAAATGAGAAATAAGGCAAGTGCTGTTTGTACACAACATGCTATACAGTAGGGCTGTGTGAAATTTCAGCAGACGTTTCATTTCGGAGGTGTTTCAGTGCCCAAAACACCAAATCTGAAATGAAATGGAAGGCTCCAAAACATCTCTGAAACAAAACCATCCAAAACATTTTGGAAATGTTTTGGATATTTCGGAATGTTTCGGAGGAACCCCCGGGAAGAATCTGGCACAGCCCCACAGTCCTCCTTTTAAAGTCCCAGAAGGCTGGGGCCAGGCAGGGAATGGGGCCAGGCCGGACAGGGCAGCCATGGGGGCTTCTCCCGTGGCTCCTCCGGCTGTGCCTGCCTCTCCCCAGATTGAGGGAGCTGTGGGAGAAGCCCCCATGGCTGCTCTGCCTGGTACCAGTTTCCTGGCACTTTTAAAAAAAAAAAACAAAAAAAAAATCCCCACATTCACCAGCTGCAGCAGTGCTGATCAGGGTCTCTAAGGGCTCATGGCAGAGCCCCCCCACAGAGTGCAGGGCAGCAGGGATCGCCCTCTCCTGCTTGGCACCTGCGCAACAGTTGTTGCATTGTGTGGGTGTAGCGCGGCTCAGCAGGACACTGCGTGCTGTCTGGGAGCCGGGGTGGATCCACCTGTCAGCTGGAGCCCAGCACCATTCAGCCCCAGCTCCCAAACAGCATGCAGCGCTGCACCCACACCATGGGGCAGCTGCTGCATGGGTGCCAGGTGGCAGGGGGGCCATACCCACTGCCCCATACTGTGCAGGAGGAGCTTTGCCACGAGCCCTCAGAGGCCCTGATCACTACTGCTGCAGCTGGTGAGTGCGGGGTTTTTTTTTTTTAGGTTGTTTTTTTTCAAGTATCGGGAGGCTGGCTCCGGGCGAGGGATGGGGCCAGGCAGGGCAGCAATGGGGGCTTCTCCCAAGTCTCCCCCTGCCAAGGGAAAGGCAGGCACAACCGGAGGAGCCGCAGGAGAACCTGCAACCCCCCAGCTGTGCCTGCCTCTCCCCGCCCAATCTGAATCTCCGAATCAGCACCAAGACAGTGTCGAAACACTGAAACAGATTCAGCTGAATCAAAAGGAACAGTGATCTGAAACCCCAAAACAAATCCCTGTCCTGCAAAACAGCCAAATCTGAAACCGAAATAAAACCTAGCCGTTTTGCATAGCCCTACTATACAGGACATTCCACAACTGATGGCAAATACTAGCCCAGGACAGAATTTATTTGTGTCTTTTATTTTCAAATGTCATCGGAAACTACAAGTCAGTATATATTGTCCAAGGCTGTTAAAAATACAAAGACAAGTACTGAAGGGTCAGGAATAATGCTAGATCATGTACAGGGCAGGACCCCCTGCCTGATTTTACAGATATATCTATATCTCTTAGGTATTATGGACAAAATCATTTTGTAGTAAGTCTACAACACCACTGCTTACTTCAGGGCACTAGCTGCATTGTGCATTATGAATAAAGTTGATGTAATTCACTGAAGAAGTGATTCGATGTGCAGTTAATAAGGCAACAGGCTAATGGAAAATGACAAAACTACTTGTGTTTAAATGTACGGGAGGTACATTTCTCTTTCAGACACAGACTTTCTGCATGATCCTGAACAAGTTGCTTAAGGCTTGCCTATACTACAGCAGCATCTCCTACCTGGGCCATTCTGGGAAGGTCCTGTGTACCCACATCCATGCGTGTGCCCAAACCAGTCCCCAGGGCAGACAGAAGTCTTGAAAGTGGACACAGAGGGATGGCCCCAAGCATGTTCACTCTCATATTTCCACATTTTGGGTATGCGTGAAGTCACAGGTGAATAGAGTGTGCTCTAAAATGGCTTACCCAGGCCCAGCTTATATCTTGATCAGCAAGTTCCTTTAAACTTTTGAGTTCTACTGAAGGTAGAATAATTAAGTCCCATGTGAACAAAGTGCAAAAATTCAAGACAGTGAAGTGTGGAGTCAAGGTGCAGAACTGCAACCCAGTGTCATACCATTCATCATTACCCCCTTCCCCAGCCTATGAGCAACTGGTAGCCCCAGGAGGGGTGTATACCTGGTTACAGTAAGACAAAAAATCTACGTCAATGTAGATAAATGTAGATCCTTCCACTTCGGCCTTTTCCATACTACTGCTCACCCAGGCCAATACTCATACTTGTTCCAAAGAGTACCAAGGATACAACGTAATAACCTGGGCCAATTTCATTCTAAGGATTTAAGTGAGACCCACAGCTTTGGGCTATCCTTCTGAACTGAGATGAATTTCACTCCAAAAATGTTAAGTTATACCAAACATCAGTATGTGTGTGCACTTTGTTTGGTTTTGCTTTTCTAACTTTTCCACTTTGCCTAGCAATTGGTGTAACAGAAGTACCCCATAGAAAGGAAACTTCTGTTTCCTTTGAGAGCTTAGTTCATTGAGAATAACTGTCTCTTACTTGAAAACGTTCCAATAATCTTGCTTTCCGGGAAGTATCATTACTCTGTTGTAAAACCTTCAGCACCAACTTCAAAATGTCTTTTGCAAACTGCTTCCTATGAAGTTACTGAAATATGCCTTGGTGTCCTCTTAATACAGTTACTAAGACTGTTTTCTCTCCTGGCCTATTTGGGATGGGCCAACCACTGTAAAGGACTTCATTCACACTAAATTCTAGCCTGCTGCCACTGTCTCTTTGAAGTCAGAAATATTTGGGTCCCATCTTATTGCTGGCAATAGGCAATGCTGTGATACCTGAGTCCAAAGGGTTAAATAAGAAATTATAATCTAGAGATATACAACTAGGGATATCTAGAGAGAACACATACTGTACTTGTTAACCAGTTTATAAATGTTACAGTTCTATAAAAGGAGCAGCAACAGCAAATTCACCCAACAATTAACAAAATAAATGTACCATATTTACTCAAATATAAGATGACCCCCCAATAATTAGACTCTATATATGGAATATCTATAAATTTACTATAATTTTCCAGGTATAGAATTCAATTATAGGGGGTTTGCCTTGAATATGTTCCCCTCCACCACTTCACAGGGGAAAAAAATCTGCAGTCAGGTAGCCCCCTTGACCTCGGCCCCCGCTCCCCTAATTTTTTCCCCCTGCAGCCCCTCCCTGCCTCATACTGTCAGACCCTGTGCTCCCTGAACACAGGGAAGTACGGAGCAAATTTCAACATGCTGACTTTGAAATAAACCATGCCTATGGTAATCTGCATACAAGCAAATAATCATAGGTACCCAAAGATTTGATTCTCCAAACTGACTGGGGGGACAGACCTCATCTTGTATTTGAGTATATACGGTACCAGTATGAAAAGTGATGCTTTAGAAACAAGCACATTTCTGATTCATTAAAATGTGTTACTCTGATAGTTTTACCATTTCATGCTGAGGGCACAAGGGGTGAATGACAAAGATTAGTAGTTACCACCTGAATTTGTCTTTTTTCTCCTCACTCTCTCAGCATGAATTTCCTATTCACTTCAGCAAAAGGAAATAGCCTGTTGAATATATGATTATGTTGTTCAATTCTCTTAAAATATACACGACTTTGGTAAAAATATCAAAATAATACAACTATTAAATTTGTCTTAAGTAAAATGACAGCTAGCAAGTTCTTTCTAAATAAATCTAAATCCTTATCTCAAAAAGAAGCTCTCTCTTAGGAGGAATTTTGTCATGTGGAACACAGGACTGGAAGGGACCTCACGGTTGACCAAGTATAGTCCCATGCTATCACAGGCAGCCATATCACATAAACCCATTCATGAACTGATCACACTCAATCTTAAAAGTCATTAATTGTTTTGGCCATGCTACTTCTGTTGGGCAAAAACTCATTGCTCTGACAGGTTAGAAAATGTCTTCTAATTTCCAGGCTAAAACTGATGCAAAGCCAATGTATGCCCACTTGTTCTCCTGCCAACGTTACCTCCCCAGTTTTTAACTTCTTAGGTATATACTGACAGCAGTCAGCATTGCCTATTGCCTATCTCAGTTTTTCTGCTAGACTAATGAAGCCAACCACTTCCAATCCCCTCGCATAGATAGGCTCCATTCATTCTAGCAGTGCTTCTCTATGCCTGTGGCAGTTTGAATTAATCTTTCTTGAACACAGAAGACTAGAAGGGTACAAAACCTCCAGGTGAGGTTTCAGTGCTGACCCATACAATATCACTATTTCCTTATCTCTGCTGTACATATCTCATCTCACCTGATACACCTGAAATTCGTTTTTGCTTTTTTTATGGCCACACCATACCCATGACCCACAATTATACTGTGATAGACTAATACTTTCAGACTTTTGCTTCTTTGTTGCTTCAAAATGGTAAACTCCCAGTTTACAGCATATGAATGCTCAGAGTAGAGACACTTTCTTGTGGGCAAGGTATTGACTCCTCCACTTCTGCATACATATGTGGAGCTGTGTCAGTGATATTACATTGCTGGTACATTGCAGCTTTGCAGTCCCATTGTGTGTGTTATTTTAGATAGAGTGAGCATATGGGAAAATAGGAAATACAAGACACTCTGCCCTCCTACACCCCCACAAGTCAGCGGCACTGCTGCAGGCACGGGCACGGGTGCAGTGGTATGGCACACCAGGTAGGCAGGCAGCAGCAGTGCCTCTCCACACACCTACCTGCCAGCCACTCTGTACCACTCCGCACTGCTCTGCCTCCCCACTGGACTGTGTCCTGTGCCCTGTGCCCTGTGCCCCTGCGTTTCTAGGACACTAATTTTAATTCTTACCAGCCAGCCAGAACCAGCCTCCACAATTTGTGACTGTCCCAGCTAAACCAAAACGTACGGTCACCCTGGGCATTTTTACACATGTTCTGGGGATCGTGTGGTGGGGGCACTTTAATTACAGTGGCTCTAAGAACTGCTCTAATTAAAGTGCCTGCAGCGTCTCATCAGTGTCCCCACGCTTCAAAATGGCGGTGGGGATGCTTGAACTACAATTCCTCAAACAAGCTTTAGTTAAAGCACCCCTGCAGCCATTTTGAAGTGTGGGGATACTGATACAGGAGATACGGAGGCTGGCTGGAGCATGCTATTTAGCACACGCCAGCAGACTCAATGGAGTCTGCTCCAGTGTGCTGTAATTACAATGTGTTGGAGCATCCTCCCCGCACGTGTCTGGGGCCCCCATAATTTCAGAGCCTCTGGGACTATAAAAGTGGCTTAAGGATTTGACCCACAATATCTAAGTCTATTTATGTCTTGCCTATTCATAGTTACTTTACACTGCTACAACTTTGTGAATACTCATGGCATTTCTGAAATAACTTCTCTGATCCAAGTACAAAAAGTCCTCAGTGAACACAGCTTTCTAATATTATCTTGGCACAGACCAATAAATGAAACCTAAAGCAACATAATTAGGTTTTTTAATGTCTTTGTGTAATTCAGTGTCTTCATTCTTATACTTGGGCCTAGCTGTACCCTCAAGGGTGCATCTGGAGTATGACTATTGACTTTAGTAGGGTAGAACTAGTCAGTTACAGCAGCATCAAAGTTGTGGGAGAGCAGAATCAGGCCTTCTGGCTAGATTCTTTCATTAGCCATCTCTTACTTTCGCACTCTAGAAAGCACATGGCCTCTTACTAAGATCTACCTGGAGGTTAGCAGATATGTTAACCCTGTACTCCATGAAATGCTACTTATTTTCCTGATACTTCTTTTTTTCCTTCATGGCAGAACTAAGGTGGGAAAGATAAAGTCCTTCTTTATTACGCACACTTTTTGTGGGGTTTCACCACAGCCAAAACTCTCCATCCCTCTGCATGAAGTGTATTAAAATAGCACCTCCCTATTTCTTCCTTTCATCAATTCCTCACAGAGACTTAATAGTTTTTCCCTACACATACAACATGTCACATTTGGTAATGTCATAAAACTATTTGGGCAGTAACCTTTTTGAATAGTTTAAGTTATGGATTCTAAAGTTTTGCAATCTGTCTACATGATATACTGACCTCTTATGATACAGACATTGAATGATTTCCCTGCAACCCTACCAATTATTTCCAGCTGGTACTGTTTTTAGAAATAGGTTAGTTTGCTAAGGTACCTAACACTACATAGTATGATTTTGTACTTGGACCTGCTGTTCTATTTAATTTGCTATGTATTCAACATTGCTGATTTCCTCCCCATTAAGTTCATTCTAGCCTTTATTGTTTCTAGCTATTCCAGGAAGCACAAAGAAGACTGCAGTTTACCTTTGCTGGAAAAAAGGATTTCTTTTAACAAAATCCTGCTGGTCAGTTCACTCTCTCTTTCAACCAGCTTGAGCAGCAAGCACATACATGAACATACACCACATTGCACCATGCCTGAACATGACGAAAAAGGATACTATCTAAAAGACCCTCACTCTGGTCTAGTTGTGCTTGTTAGACATATGGAAGACAAAAATACTGCATGGAGATACCACAAATTACCTCTAAAACATGAGGATTTATGTCATCTTAATGGTTATTTATACTGCAATCCAGCAAGCGGGGCTGATGTGATCTACAGAAATTCATGGCAAAAATCCAGGTCATGTATAGCTTCCACTTTCCCCTAGTTTCTTCAATCTGAATCTCATGACAAATTAAAACTCCGCTTAGACTTTAGGCACACTTTGATTAATAAGTCTTAATTCTATGTTAGAATGCATGCATTAGGGTGTAACTCCTAAGTGGAGAAATCAAGGAAGATGTAAGTCACACTAGCCAAACTCTGCTTTTAAATTTGCGTCTTTGTTCCACTCCTCGTGGCCAGATCCTATTCCACCTATTAGGTACCTACATATCTACCTTCCCAAGTCCCTGAAAAATTGTTAATATATAAGGTGATGAGGCTTCTTCCTCTCTGCCTTTTGTGACTTAGTTTTAAGGCTAAGATGACAGAATACTTATAAAAATAGATGCAATAATTTTTAGGCACTGAAACTGGGTAGAGTGGATTACACTAGGCGGAATAGGATTTCATAGAATCATAGAAGTAGGGTCAGAAGGGACCTTGTAGATCTTCAAGCCCGACCCCCTACCTGGGCAGGAGAAAAAACTGGGATCAAATGATTCCAGCCAAGTAGGCATCAAGCCCCCTCTTAAAGACCCCCAGGGTAGGAGCCAGCACCACTTCCCTTGGAAGTTGGTTCCAGATCCTAGCCGCCCTGACTGTGAAGTAGTTCTTATGGATGTCTAATCTAAACCTACTCTCCAACAACTTGT
>NW_017728992.1:153905620-153915101 GCF_001723915.1 Gavialis gangeticus
GGCCCAAGGACCGAGCCCTGGGGGACTCCGCTGCCCACTTCCCCCCAGGTCGAATATGACCCGTCCACCACCACCCTCTGAGTATGACCCTTCAGCCAATCTGCAATCCATCTGACTGTGTAGGCATCAATGCCACAGTCCCCTAGTTTTTTAATAAGGATGGGATGGGAGATGGTGTCAAAGGCCTTGCTGAAGTCCAGAAAGACTATGTCCACAGCATCACCTGCATCCAATGCTTTTGTGACCTGATCATAAAAGGCAATCAGGTTGGTCTGACATGACCTGCCCCTAATGAAACCGTGCTGGTTGCCCTTGATCATCATCCCTGAGGCCGGCCCATCGCAGATGTGCTCCATGATGATCTTCTGAAAAAGTTTCCCTAGGATTGAGGTAAGACTGATAGGCCTATGGTTGCCCAGGTCCTCCCTCCTCCCTTTTTTAAAGGTGGAGACCTTAATATATAAATTTTTACCAATTTACACCCTATTATAAGGAGACATTTCATATCTGAAATTTGTTGCCTCTTGGAAATCCACTGTGAAACTGGTCCACTGTCACACTAGGCTGTCATACACCTGAACTGAAGAGATCATGCCTAATGGTGAGACATATTTTCACTCCATAAACCTGTTCATTATCTGGCCCCTCTCTAAGTGCCAACAAATAATGATGATTTTCGATGCTTCTCCATAGGAACTGAATGTACAAACATTGCATCATAAATGCTACTCAATAGCTGTCAGAGAGTTATCACTGTCTTTTGACTATCACCTGGACTGTACTTAAACTAGTGATTTAGTGTTGAAAGATGTCATATTCCATTTACCCATCATTCTCTGAACTATCTAGTCCTCTATTCTTATCAATAAAGACCCAAAGATTGCATGGGAAGATTAATTCTCAGGAACAAAACATGAATTACAATTTAAAACCACTGCTCCTTAATTGCTAAAAACTATAATGCGCTGTGAAATTAAAGTTTAGAATATTAGTATCAATACAAACATTACCAGAGTAATGCAGACACAGTGAATGTAACAGGCATATTATTTACAGCACATACAACTAAGCAGAAGGGGGGAGGTCTCAGTTTTCCTGTTTGACATGCAAAATACTAACATGTTATTTTTAATATCACTTTGTTAGAAAACTCCTCTTATTACTTAATAATAGAAAACCCAGTAAATCAGCAACCTCATAAGCATCACACCTGCCTAAAAGAGGCAGTTAAAAGACTGTATTTGAAGTAAAATATTTCAGAGACTTTAAACAATGGGTCATGGACATGCCCGGTGTTGTCTCTAAATCTATCCACAGCAGTTAAGGCATGTGAATAGTGTTTCCTAGCATAAATTTCTGATTGTACAGCCCTTTGCTCACCTTAAGCTGCTTTGCTGCACTGCTGCGGCTGCTGAACCAATCAAACATATGTTAATATACCTTAAAATTGTTAATGCGTTCTGTAGTGCCGATTCTGAAGCATACTTCACCAAAAAGTAAAAAACAGTTACTTGCACAAAATCTGCAATTTCTCCAACTCTGACAGTGAGTTACTTGTTTAATTGGTATATTTTCTTTCCAGCAGGGTGCGCTCATTAAGATGATTCTACTGACACCTTATTACTATACATTGCCTATCGCAGCACTCCTAAACTTGGTAAGCATCCCTCTGCTCAAAACAACTGCCTGCCCCTGATTTAGAAGCTGAAGATCAGGGACCTGCAAAAAACCACCACTTTCTACTGATCCATGACCAGCATATGACAGTATTTTCTCATACTTAAACTAGACAAGCTATATCTGCAGTAGAAAACTGCACTACTGCAACTTACATGAATGTCACTTAACCAGTGCAAGTTGCAAAAGCAGAGAATTTTTACACGTGCTTGGGAGGGTGAGCAGGGGAAGGAACGGCACTTTAATTAGAGCGGCTTTAGTTCAAGGCCTCTGCCACCATTAGAAGTGCAGGGACACCAATAGACGAGACAGAGGTTAGCTGGAATGTGCTAATTACCATGCTCCAGCCAACTCAGTTAATCAAGTCTGCTACAATGCACTGTAATTAGTGTGCCAGAACAGCCTCCACACTTGTGTACAGGCACCATCAATGTCCACACTAGGCATCCTGTTTGGGTACACACAGGGCACTGCATCTACACACACCTTCTTCACTGATGCCTTATGACTGAAGAATGGGGAGTCTCTCCTAATGTTTCACTTCTGCTTCTACTGATGTTTCTAGTTTACTACTTGTAAAATTTAAGCACATGAGCTGCATATAAGCCACCTGTTTGTTCAAACATGTTACACATACGAAAAATATGGACAAGACCTAAAAAAACTTGAGTGCTTACAAACAGACTTCCAAGTTCTTATTTAGACAGGTTAAGTAGGTAACTTAATTTTCAGAAGTGCTGTGCTTCAAAAATTGCCACTAACCTCATTGGGAGCAGCTGGGTGCTTGGATTTTTTGAACAATCAGGCCTTTTGATTATAACTAAATATGGACTTAATGGTCTGGTTTTTAAAGCACCATATAAGAACCCCCACAGAGTGTTAAATTGTGCCTGCTTTTGAAAGTAAGATGTAAGCACTAACATTTTTAAAGTGAATTACTCTATGTGTTCCAGAGTGTAGTATCTTGACCACTGAAAGCATGGAGGGTATGTCAAAGACATCAGGAGATTGCGCTGAGAATACAATCTCCTGATCTGTATTAGTACTAGTGAAATGGTGCTTTTGATACGACGCTGCTGCAGTTATCTAATGCTAGATGCAATGGTAGTATGCCCTGCTCACAATAAATGTAATTGCAGTTGTGCAGATTGCAAATTCTTTGCAGATACAAAGTATGTTCATTCTGACAAGTTCTTGAAATGTTAAAATTTGCTACTTCGGTCAAGCAACAGAGATAGTGGGTCGAATTCTGTTCTGAGTTACACCTGTTCTATATTAACCTGATTGACTGTAAGTGGAGTTATTCTTAATTAGCACTAGATTAAATGATGGTAGAATCTGAGTTTATAAATGTATAAGTTTGGAAGACTACAATAATGTAGTATTTCCAGGCAAATGAAAAATAAATAAAGTCTGTGCTACCACCAGTATGTGTCCATGTTGGACATCACAGAAGAACATTTTATGCTCAGTAAAGGCATAAAAAACCTTATTTTCATTGCTCTGATCTTTTAAAAGCAGTAATCACATTCTGAATACTCTTAATATCCATCATCACTATTCAGGAAACTTGTATTTTCAGACCCCAAGTCACATTTAACAAAGTACTAACCACCACAAAATTTGGATCACATTACTATGGCCACTCTATCTTTCACTTCATAGTAGTGTTTTCCTCAGGAGTTCTCACTCAGGGTTCCAAGGAGAATGAAGAAATGATATCTACTGGCACAAAGTTGAAATGAAAGTAGCAATCACAAACCACAGTGTTTAGTTTCATTTTGTAAAGAAATCACTTACTGTCCATTATTCTTCCCAAACAAAGGAAAAAGGGCAAGGCAGTGGCACCCATCAGATGTAGTTCTAAAGCCTGAATCTTAGCAGAGGGGAAAGGCCTCTGCAATTTACCAACACTTACACATAACAGGAGAAGAAAAGGTGTTTTTATTGGGGTTTTTCTATGAGATTCACTCTCTTATTAGATAATTAAAGAGTGAGTTTGTCACATAAGAAAACAGTGTAACACAGTGCCTAAATTGACTCCTGACCCACAAGGCTCTACTTCTCTCAGAAGAATCATAGAAGCAGCCTCTCAGAGAGAACAACCTACACAGAAGGTACAAGTATTAAGCCAGTAGCTGTCATTTGTCTGAGTCTGTCTATTTTCCCCCACCTCCTTCTCCTTTTCCTACTGAATACAATGTCTGCTTCTACCGAACATGGAATAAAAAGGTCAAGATTTCAGAAAGTCAGTCAGGAGGATTTTCAATACTGTGAAGTCTACCATCTTTCACTCTGAATGCCTAAAATCTATCCTTCCTAGACGGCTAGAAATGTAGTACTCAAGAACTGGCTGAAAAGTGGAATGTTAGTTTTGTAAAAAAATTTGTGTTTTTGAAATTTTGCTTCAGCCCAAATTGAGACAAATCCTGGCATTTCAATTCGCTGTGAAACTGAGATTCCAGAAAAGCTTGTGTCAGAACAGAAGCATTATCTGTCATTTCAACATATTTGACAATTTCATGAAAAAATGTATCAATTGCTTATCTTTTTTACTTGACTTGAAAATACCCTATGGCCATTTTGATTTGAATTTTCATTTCAATATTCAGGGAAGGAAGGACAGAAAAGTTAGACAGACTCTATTCCTGGAAAAAATAAATAAATCCAACTTTGAAGGATAAAGAAGAATGAAAAACAAGGTGGAGGAAAAGACAGAACCACTTGACACTCCTTAAAGTGTTTCTGGAAACCTGTCATCTGAGACCATTGTGGTGGCAGGGCAACAAGATGCCACCATTGTGACAGTGGTGACAGGCAGTGCCAGACAGAGACATAGTGCACTCATTCTATGTGCACTACCTCACACAGCAAAAGTTTAGCAAACATCAGTAAACTCTGCCTCTCACCAGGCACTATTTTCCCCCACACAGATGCACAACTTCCTGATCTGGAAGTGGTAGGTATAGAGTATGCCTGGTGCTGCCTGGCACCACAGTTGAGGAGTGCAGACACGGTCTTTTTTTTCCAGATGCCCCCATTCTATGTGCTCACACAACCATGCTGTAACAAGGGGCATGACTCAGGGGCTGAAGACGAGCTGCAGGGGGTTATAAAAAGGAACCTGCCTGCCTAGGAGCCCTGGGTCAGCTAACAGGGATGACTGACTGGCCCTAGGGAAAGTTAAAAGTCCTGGGGGCTGGGGGTAGCTGGGGGAGAAAGGAGGCTGGGATGCTGAAAGAAAGCACTGGGCCTGGGTGGCTTCTCTCCTGAGGTCTGAGGAAAGATCAGAGATTTTACTTGCATTAGTTATTTGTCTGTGTCTGTGGCATATGTTGTTGCTTGCATTGTTTGTTGTGGGGACAAGTGTTCCCCCTCTAAAATAAATGGACTGGAACTAAAAGCTGACTGGACTTTATTAGGAAGCTGGCTCCTAGGTGGGGCTAAAGGAGGGACAACCCACTACAGATGCCTCTTATTTTAGAGGAGCATTATGGGGAAGAGTGGCACCTCTGAGCAGAAATGGAATAGATCAGTGGTTTTCAACCTTTTTTCATTTGCAGACCCCTGAAAATTTTTGAATGTAGATGTAGACCCCTTTGGAAATTTCAAATGGAGGGGTGGACCCATCTGAATTGTAATGGTGGGTATTCACATATTTTTGATAGATCATAGTCATCTTTTGCAGGCCCCTTTGACATATCTGAAGACCCCCAGGGGTCTGCGGACCACGGGTTGAAAACCATTGAAATAGATGACCGACCTTCTTTCTGTAGCAGCACAGATGTCAGCTGAGTGCAGGGTCAGCTGTGCTGCAGGCCACTGTAACACTGGAGTGTTTCCACATCTGGCTGGAGAAAGAAAGAAAGGAGTTCCAGTGATGGCAACTTGAGGCCACAGATATGAGCTACTACCTGAGGAGGCAAAGGAAGGACAAAGGGGTCTCTCCTTAACCTTCCACTCTATTTCAGCTGTTAGCTGTTATCAGTTCAATTTGTTAGTGCTCTCTATCTCTGCTGGTACTTGGGAGCCAAATCTAATAACACCAGGGCAGGCCCATGCTGTCTGTGTGTTGGCATGCACCTAAATATGTTACAACAGGTACCCACTATGGCAAATCTAGATTGCTTACCACTTTCTTTTGTTTTAGGGAAAATACATGGTCACCTCCCATCTTCTGAATTTCTTAGTGTGGTGGCTGGGGTCACTCTCAGGGACCAGAAGTGCCAGGAACTGGCCCCGACACTCCTAAAGGGGGACCCAAGGGCCCCAGCACTACAGGGAACTTACCTGGGAGGGAGACAGAGGCAGGAACGAAGGCTGCGCAAGCTAGCTCTGCGCCGGCTTTTCAGGCAGCTGTCAATCAAACTGGGCAGCAGCTGGCTAATGAAATCAGCTGTGACCGCTGCCATGAGAGGTTTAAAAACCCTGGTAGAAGCTGTGTGCAGGGGGGAGCTAAAAGGCAAGGCACCAAGCTCGCTGGGGTGTGACCTGGCAGCACAGATTTCTCCCCTCCCCCACGCCGCAGTCCTGCCAGAATCAAGCAGGGATGTCGTAAGGGGGCTAGACGGGACTCCCCAATGCCAAGCTCCCTGGTAAGGGATTTGGGGGTTGGGCACTGCCCAGGGCCCTGGAAGGGCACAGCCATCTTTGAGCCTGCAGTGGGCACAGCAGACCCAGGTCCAGCAAAGGGCCAAAGATTTGGGGCAAGTGGCAGGCAGCCCCTGTAAGCCTGCAGCACATATGGTGACCGATGGAGCTGAGACCCACCAAGAGGCTATAGGAGGACCGAGCCAGGAGTTGGACCGGTGACACAACTGCACTCATGGTTGGCAAGTGGACTGGAGTGCAGAAGGAGTGGAGCCCCAAGACCACCCACATTGATTGCATGAGTATTACCATCTCCGGACCAGGGTAGGAACACCACTGAACCCCTCCTTCCAATTACAGATGCATCAAGTTGTACCACGCAAGTCAGGGGCCTAGCCCAGGGAGCAGGGAAATACTCACAGCACCAACAAAGGGCGTCACACTTAGCAACATAACAGATATGGTTCTGCAGTTGATCATGACTTATTTTCAACTTTTGCATTACTTAGACCACTGTCTTCCAATATAGCAAATGAGATTTATTTTTATCCATAACTTCTATTTCTTCGCTGAGGACAGTGAGAAAAATTGTGTGTTTCAAGGACCATCAGGTTTGCCAGTGCGAGTTTCAGCTCCCTCTAGGGTTATCCAAGCCAGAGAAGTCAGAAGGTGAAAGCAGACAAAAAGGGGATTTGCCCTGCAGGTTGGGGGTTGAGTCATAACCTAATAAGCTAGTCTCAAGAAAGAATTAAATTAAAGAAATGCAGCAAACTAACCATTTCAAAAAGTGACACGACTTTTGCTACGGGTTTGTGGGACAGTTCCAAATGGTACAAAAATCTTTGTAGTATACCTCCCTAGCATCCACAGAAACAGCCCATACATATACACTACCAACCTATACTGCAACTTCTAATACTTAAGCCAAACTAGACAAGAGAAGAAGGATAAAGAAACTTACGTATGGAATTATTCACACGCTAGCAGGGAGTGAGAGATTGCAGAAGGATCTGGATAGGTTACAGGGGTGGGCTAACAGGAACAGGATGCGTTTCAATACGGACAAGTGCAGGGTGCTGCACTTGGGCAGTAGGAACCAGCAGCACACTTACACAATGGGGAACTCCCTACTTGAGAGCACGGAGGCAGAAAGAGATCTTGGAGTCATTATTGACTCCAAGATGAACATGGGCCGACAATGCGAGGTCATGGTTGGCAGGGCTAACCGGACCTTGTCGTGCATCCACAGGTGCATCTCGAGTAGAGCCAAGGAGGTGATCCTCCCCCTCTACGCGACGCTGGTCAGGCCACAGCTGGAGTATTGTGTCCAGTTCTGTGCGCCCCATTTCAAGAGGGATGTGGACAACATGGAGAGGGTCCAGAGGAGGGCCACCCGCATGATCCGGGGACAACAGGGCAGACCCTACAGTGAGAGACTGCGGGACCTGAACCTATTCAGCCTCCACAAGAGAAGGCTGAGGGGGGACCTGGTGACCGTCTATAAACTCACTAGGGGGGACCAGAAGGGTTTGGGGGAGACGCTGTTTCCCCTAGCGCCCGCTGGCATAACAAGGAGTAATGGGCACAAGTTGATGGAGAGGAGGTATAGATTGGACATCCGCAAAAACTACTTCACAGTTAGGGCGGCTAGGAGCTGGAACCAACTTCCAAGGGAAGTGGTGCTGGCCCCTACCCTGGGGGTCTTTAAGAAGAGGCTGGATGCCTACCTGGCTGGACTCATTTGAGTCCCGTTTTTGTTTTGGGGTTTTGTTGTTCTCCCGCCCTGGCGGGGGGTCAGGCTAGAAGATCTACTAGGTCCCTTCCAACCCTAAATCTATGAAATCTATGAAATCTATTAAATCTATTCTGTGAACATGAAAAACAACGGTAAATGAATCAAATGTGGAGAAAAACCTGTTACTGTTTTCACAACATTTGTACATTGTGACTCAGGGATCATTAAAATTGGACGCTGCAGGTTTGCTAAGTTTACTCAATCAATTAACAGGAGGTAATAAAGGCCCTCAGTGAGCAACCCTACCACCAAAGAAAGTTAGAGGGGGAAGGAGAGGAAGACTCCTTACCCACAATGTACAACATTAAGTGTGGGGGGGAGAGGGAAGGACTAATATTTCCTCATTTCAACTGCAGCAAAATAAGCATAGCAGCATAGATGGCAGCAGAAATAATCAGCAAATGCTATGCAAAAGAGGCTATTATATTTGCAGGAAAAAAATAAAATTCAATAAATGTAGATAAAGATACTTCTTTACACATCTCCTTCCAACTCATTCATCCACTGCAAAGGGAACCAAATATAAGAAATTCCTGTCAGAAATGTCCTCTTTTTCCCTCCCCCACTCCAGCAATGGTTGCAGGTTTTTCCAACAGGTTTCTGTCTCACTTGAGGTGGGATTCTGGGGAAGCCAGTTATTCATTCTAAGAAGCAAATGCCTCTCCATATTCCCTGTGGAAAAGTTTGCCCGTCTGTTGTATATTACAGCGCCGGCTGCACTAAAAAAATGCTGCAAACAGACGGTTGATGGTGGGCAGCAGAGATGGGTGACAGCCAGCTGAAACAGAAAGAGAATACCTGTAATCTACCATGCTGGGGGAATCCTCTCAGAAAGCTGCTGATGCAAGAAGAAGCCGTCTGTTCTCTCCACTTGCAGGCATAGTGTCAAGCAAATGCAAACAAAACCTCAATCACAAAGGAAGAGAGGCAACTAGCCAATCAGAAATATTCAAAGACAACTCAGGGCAACATGTGACACCACAGGAAAAGAAAATGGAAAACTTTGAATAAAATAAAATAAAATAAAATGAAATCAAGTACCTAATTTTATTTCAAGTTGATATGAAAGTTTTTGTCAAAACATTGTTGAAACTGACCTAACTTAACAACATCCTTAGGCCCTACAAAATCACACTTTTCAGGAAAAAAGATCCACCAAAAAATTTTGACCTGGACATCTGCCAACCAGAAAGGCTCATAAGTAATGAACTGAGAATTACTATCAGTGCTACTCAATAGGCAAGACAGTAAATGGCACTTGTACAGCAAGTATCCATCATGCTTTCCTTTGAGAACCTATGCATATCAAATACTTGGAAAGAAAGAGTGGCCCAGAGTTATAACACTGCGAAGCTTACTGGCTCTACTAGATATATCAATTAATCTCCCTCTGCATGAGTATCCCATTATGAACACCTA
>NW_017728992.1:153920101-153940084 GCF_001723915.1 Gavialis gangeticus
ACTTGTACAGCAAGTATCCATCATGCTTTCCTTTGAGAACCTATGCATATCAAATACTTGGAAAGAAAGAGTGGCCCAGAGTTATAACACTGCGAAGCTTACTGGCTCTACTAGATATATCAATTAATCTCCCTCTGCATGAGTATCCCATTATGAAAACAGTAATACCTACTTTGTCCCACCCTTGCTTTGTTTGTTCGTGTAGGCTGCAAATGGTTGGAGACACCATAGAAATGGAGCCTCTAGCCATTGTTGCTGTACTGGTCCCATTACTTGCTTCCCAAGGACCATATACTAAGGACAAAGGAAACCCTCAGCAGCCTACTGGAAGACCCTGCCACCAAGACTGGAGCAGGAGAGGAGGAAGACACAGCTGAAAGGATTTTCATATATTTGGTCCCCTCTGCAGGTAGTATAAAGACATGTATCTTTGTTTATCTATATTTAATTGGAGGGGAGGTTCTTGAAAATAAGGATAATCAATTCATAAAATCTCCAAGCATCATAGTTCTAGAGAACATAGTACCTGAGGACCTGAGCCCATGCATCTCACAATGCAACACTGCTGCAAAGGTAACTTAGGCACAAAATTTAGCTTTTTTGCTGAATGGTCTAATTCAAAAGCTCAACAATAGAAACTTAATTTTGTACCAATTAAAGCTGTCATGGAGAATTAGGCATCCAAATCATCAATATAGCAAAATCATCTGAAAAATCTGGATTTTTTGTAGGTGATATCTTTTATTGGACCAACTGCACGGTTGGGATAAAGGCAGACAAGATTTTAAATGCAAGCCATTCTTCAACAGGTCTAATGCTTTTTTTGAAAGCTTGTCTAACTTTATCCCAACCATGCAGCTGACCTGATAGAAGATATCACCCACAAAAATCCCTGCCGTTCACATAATTCCTAGACCATAATGGCTACACCACCACTCTCAACACTACTGAAAAATCAAGAAATGTAATGGAAATATGAATATGTAGTGGAAAGAAGAAGAAAGATTTCTGTATTCATTCCAGCTGGTAACAACAAATTCTTTGTTACGTGCAATGCCAGGTAAGGATACCTGATATAGTTCTAAACAAGCTAGCCTGGGTACCAGAAGCAGTACATCCACATTAGCACCACATTCCACTTGGGTAAGTTAGCATACATTTTATTGTACAGTTGGTTCCCCTGCCAACAAAGAATTATTTTCTAAAATATAGGGCACTTACAGATGTGCTTCAGGAGGCCGGGTGGTGGGGGAGGTGCTTTAATTAGTGAGCCATGCTAATTAAAAGCACATGAGCCTCACATGTATCAGTGTCCCCACACTGCAAAATGATGGCAGGGGGCTTTGAACTAAAGCTCATAAAACAAGCTTTGGTTTAAAGCACCCAGCCTGCCACCATTTTTCACTGCGGGGACACTGTTACACATGATACTGGAGGCTGCTGGAAGATGCCTAAACAGGTAAAATAACATGCAGGAGCCCGGTACACGAGGACTCTTCTTCCTGAGCAGCCCTTGAAGATCTCTGAACCTACCTTTGTCTGTGGAGGATCTATAAAATGGCAGATCCTTGAATTAGTCATAAAGAACAGGGAAACAAGCTGGGCGCTATGACAGTTAGTCGAGGACAGAATTCTGAGGGAATGACAAAATGCTGAGCTACAATCTCTCTTCACTTAGCTGTATAGAAGGAATTTTTATCTGGAGAAGCTGAAGTCCTTTCTCTCCCATTTGGGTAAAGGGGATTGACTTAATTCTATCAGTCAGTGTATCTAGCTAGAATTTTATATTATCAGTGCACTGTTGTACAACCTAAGTGACAGAAAGAGCCTTTCACTGAAATCTGGAGGTGCCTCATAAAGGAAAAGCAGATTTATTGGAAAAGGTGAGTCCAAACAGTTTCACTGCTTTTGTGAAATGAGGCTAGGAATCCTACCTCATTGACTTCTCAGTACTGGGTAGTACAGAGAATTCCACTATTATCTGGCCAACAGAAATAAAAGCATTCCACCATGGTCAACTAAAGTAATTATGAATGGAGATTGCTGTGTTTAAAAAAATAAATTCAAAATATTTAGGTTGCTAACTAAAGGATTAAAAAAATTAGGATCTGACAAAGTTAACATCTACATAACCTTTACTCTTTCCTGTGAGTATGTACATTATAAAACTGTTTTTAAAGAGATTTCTGGTGCTTAGCAACTGTAGGAAAACTAGGTGACTAAGTATGGATTAATGTATTCCATTTTAAGCACTTTTGCTTGAAAATAATAAAATAGACTTAAGCCAGAGAATTTTCAAAAATTGGTTAAAAGTTAAGCATTTAAATTTAGGCCGCAAAGGATAGTGTGGCAGCACACCCTGCCAGAGTAGGGAGGCCTGGTAGGACTGTCTGTGGCATGGCAGTCTCAACTAAATGCCAGGACCGTTAACTTCCCTGGTGAAAGGTGCGTAGGGTCGCCTTAACCCTGGCCCCCACCATCTGGTGGATAATCGTGATAGTTGTGGGAGTAGCGGGGCCAGGTATGCTCATTTGTGGGAGTAGTGGGGTCAGGTATGCTCTAAGCTCAGCAGAGATGTGAGATCCCCGAGGCCCCAGAGGGGGTAGTTGATTGACATGGTGTGAGACCCCACACAGAATAGGGCTGAACTGGGAGTAGGCCTGAAGGACAGTCCCAGGAGTGCACTGAGTAGGGCCGAACTGGGAGTAAGCCTGAATACTAGCACAAGGACCTGCCCTGTGAGTAGCTAGTTGTAAGTATGATAAGGAGACCCCAGGGTGGGCCATGGTGTACAGCTGCCGGGTGTGGAGCTTGGGGCAAATGTAGCCCGGTGCTGGTCTAAGGCTATGCCAGGTAGAGTAGGGGAAGATTCATAGATTCATAGGTGCTAGGATTGGAAGGGACGTCAATAGATCATCGACTCTGACCCCCTGCCCATGGTAGGAAAAAGTGCTGGGGTCATGTGACCTCAGCCAGGTGCTTGTCCAGTCTCTTCTTGAAGAGCCCCCAAGGTAAGGGAGAGCACCATCTCTCGTGGGAACTCATGGGAACCGAAGCTGCTGCATGGTGGTACCAGGGAGAGGGTAGCTAGGCCTGAAAGCCCATGAGGAGTTGCTCAAGAGTAGCTAAGGCAGTGGAGTGTGGCCTAGGATGGGCAGTATGCAAGAGGCACCCTGTGAGATGGAAAGCAAAGTGAGTGTGAGAGTGAATGGAGCCCAATTATGGACTGAGTCTGCCCTAGCCTGACGCCGGGGGAAGTAATCATGATCTAGATGCCATCTGTGAGGCATGGACCACAGTGTAGGGGAGGTTCAGAGCTGCAGACAGCACCCCCTGGCATCAGGGCAAGAAATGGGCAGCCTCCTACTTAATAGATCAAGTTAACAATCAAGTTGTGGCAGATGAGTCAGGGCAGACTGCCCTAGGCAGATGAGCAGGCCGCTTTGGGATCTGGCCATGGAGTTGCCCCCTGTCACAAATAGGTATCTCTATCTGTATTATATACAGTTTTGTGCATGCTCCATAACATTCTGTATTTCTCCACAAAAAGAGTGGTTACAGAAAAAATGTGAGAAAAAACAGATTGTTATAGTTACTGCTTTTATTAAAAAGTGTTCAGTTAATAAAAGAACAAATGGGCCTGTGCAACATTACTGTTTAAAACTGTCAGAAAAACAAATTCATATACAGATTGACGCAAAAATAAGAAAATAATGAAAGTCTGTACTTTAAAAAATATCATAGAACCATTTCTTTTTAAGACTTTACTGACACTTATAAACATAAAATATATCTTATTTTTAAAGCCATGCCTGCTTTTTTCTATGAAGGACAACTTTGCTGATTGGGCTGGGACTCAAACACAGTGTGAAACCCAAAAGGTAACACTTCCAGCATTACTTACCTATTTGTTTCCGGTATTGCTCAACAGGAATTCGTGCAGCAGAGGCATCTTTTCTACCCATCTTTTTGAGTCCTAAACCACTGTGAATAGGGAAGGAAAAAATGATTATTCTTAAAAATGAATTAGCTAAACAAATCAATATTCTATGCACATCAGAGAGACTCTTTAACAAGCAACAGTTACACAATTTCACACAAATGGTATAAATCTATATAGTAGAATAAGATACTGAAATTAATCATCAACATTATAAATACTATTGGATGAATTCCAAAATAACCCTTTTTTTACTCTTCGGTGTACTAATATCAGAAAATGCATAGTACTCTAAATCACAAACTAAAATAAATGCAGCATAATCATTTATAACTAGCCCACTGAAATCCAGTATGAAATTTCATACAGCTGAATATTCGTTTAATATGCCTCTTTTTCTTTAATAAGCCATTAAGAGAACTGTGCATTTGTGCATGCCTGGTATTATTGCTGGTTAGAAAATTTTATACCATGCCCAAAAATATAAGCTACATGAGCTATCAGGACATTCATGCACATAAGTTAGCAACAGCACTGACAATGTAAAGGTTCACATAATGTACAGGGCTAGATTTTACCGGTGAAGCCATAATTGCAAGATGGCCCTTCCATCCACCAATGCCCCTCTACTAACGCAGAAGAGGGAGTTCACTGCCTCCCCACAAGCTCTCTCTCATTTTCCTGTGTCCCTCAGAGTCCAAATCATTTTTCTAGAGAGCAAGGAGGAGGACGAGGTGGCTTCCCCCCACCTATATCTAGTACCTGGAGATGAATAGTCTTTGGGTGTACCTACATGTGCAATTACCATAATTGAAAAAATCTGGCATAGTTCATGGGGGAGTTTATTGCTCCCAGGCACAGTGCATACACATGCGCCTGGAACCACAGCACACTGAGCTAGGGCAGCACGGCTCTGGCTACTAGGGGGCTAGGGGGCCAGCCTGCCAGCCTGAGGCTGCTCTGCCTCGGCTCAATGTGCTGCAGAGGGACTGGCTAAGGCACATGGTTTCTACAGTGCAGGGATTCGCAAGCAAACAGCCCCTGCACTGTAGTGCCCTTGTGCCCCAACCAGTCCCAGTCAGTATACATATGTACACTGCAGCCCACTATATAACTCTACCATAGGATAGTACTTGTGTCATAGAATCATAGAAATTTAAGGCTGGAAAGGACCTCAGTAGGTCATTTAGTCCAACACCCTGCTCAAAGCAGGGTGTTAGTTCAGACTGTTAGTTCAGACCTAGTTAATGATTACCTGGAGGGCTTAGATGTATCCAAGTCAGTGGGCCCGGATGACCTTCATCCGCGGGTGCTGAGGGAACTGGCTGGTGTCACTGCGGAGCCATTGGCAGGGCTGTTTGAGGACTCCTGGTGCTCGGGCCAAGTCCCTGAGGACTGGAAAAGGGCCAATGTGGTCCCTATTTTCAAGGGGAGGAAGGAAGAGCCTGCCTACAGGCCAGTCAGCCTCACTTCTATCCTGGGGAAAGTCTTTGAAAAAATGATCAAGGGCCACATTTGTGAGAGCCCTGCAGGGGAAGTGATGTTGAGGGGTAACCAACATGGGTTTGTGCCAGGCCGATCCTGCCTGACTAACCTGGTCTCTTTCTATGACCAGGTAACAAAGAGCTTAGATGGGAAGGAGGAACTCGATGTCATCTTCTTGGACTTCCAGAAGGCCTTCGACACAGTGTCCGACCCAATTCTGGTGGGCAAGCTGAGGGACTGCGGCATTGACAAATGCACAGTCACATGGGTGGCAAACTGGCTTCAGGGGCGCACCCAGAGGGTGGTGGTGGGCGGGTCGATGTTGACCTGGGAGGGTGTGGGCAGCGGAGTCCCCCAGGGCTCGGTCCTTGGGCCAGTGCTGTTCAACATCTTCATTAGTGACCTGGACGAGGGTGTGGAGTGCACCCTGTTCAAGTTCACTGATGACACCAAGCTGTGGGGTAAAGTGAATACACCAGCAGGCAGGGACCGCATCCAGGCAGACCTGGATAGGTTAGAGAAGTGGGCGGATCTGAACAGGATGCGGTTCAACAAGGACAAGTGCAGGGTGCTGCACCTGGGGAGAGGGAACCAGCATTATGGTTATAGGTTAGGGGCTGACCCTCTCAGCAGCACAGAGGCAGAGAGGGATCTTGGAGTCAGGATTGACTCCAGGATGGATATGAGTCGCCAATGCGACGAAGCAACAGGCAGAGCCAACCGCACCCTGTCATGCATCAACAGGGTCATCACTAACAGATCCAGAGAGGTCTTGCTCCCCCTCTATGCGGTTCTGGTCAGGCCGCAGCTGGAGTACTGTGTCCAGTTCTGGGCACTGCACTTCAAGAGGGACACGGAGAACCTGGAGAGGGTCCAGAGGAGGCCACTCGTATGGTCGGGGGCCTCCGTGGCCAGCCCTATGAGGAGAGGCTGAGGGACCTGAATCTCTTCAGTCTCCGCAAGAGGAGACTTAGGGGGAATCTTGTGGCTGCCTACAACCTTTTCAGGGGCCACCAGCAGGGACTCGGGGAAAGTCTATTCACCAGGGCCCCCCTTGGAGTCACTAGGAACAATGGCCACAAGCTGAGGGAGGATAGCTTTAGGTTAGATATTAAGAAGAACTACTTCACGGTAAGGATGGCCAGAGCCTGGAATAGACTTCCCAGAGAGGTGGTGCTCTCACTTTCCCTGGAAATCTTCAAGACGAGACTGGATAGGCACCTGGCTGGGGTCTTATGACCCCTGCCACCCCCAGTGCTCCTTCCTGCCCATGGCAGGGGGTCGGATTAGATGCTCTGTGTAGGTCCCTTCCGACTCACTGATTCTATGATTCTATGATTCTAAGTAGGACCATCCCCAACTAGATCTATCCAACCTAAACCTCCCTTGCTGCAACTTGAGAACACTGCCCTTTGTCATCTGCCACCACTGAAACTGTCTACCTCCATCCTCTTTGAAACCCCCCTTCAGGTAGTTAAAAGCAATTA
Source organism: Gavialis gangeticus (assembly GCF_001723915.1). NCBI lineage: Eukaryota > Metazoa > Chordata > Crocodylia > Gavialidae > Gavialis > Gavialis gangeticus. Next base: position 153,927,014 of record NW_017728992.1, read on the forward strand.
TCAAATCCCCCCTCGGTCTTCTCTTCTGCAAACTAAATACACCCAGTTACCTCAGCCTTTCCTCGTAAGTCATGTGTCCCAGTCCCCTACCCATCTTCATTGCCCTGCACTGGACTCTTTCCAACTTTTCCATATCTTTTCGGGGGGGAGGGGGGCAAAAGTGGACACAGTAGTCCAGATGTGACCTCACCAGTGCAGAAGAGAGGAGAATTCCTGGATTCCATGTTAACTTGCCTGGCTCTGAAAAGTTGTGGGCTTTCAGGAACAGGAATTGACTGTATCTTACTGCAGCCATCCCACTGCTGCAGGACCTCAGGGCTGGTAATGAGATGAATGAACATCACACAGGTGGCCTTGCATCCTAGAAGGATTCTTAAAATCCATGTGTATGTTTGGGAATCATCAGGGTTGTGGTTCTGACTTCCTTGTCTTCCAATGTGCAGACAGCTACACAAATCCAGAGAAAACTGCTGAACCATGTGCCACTCACCCCACTACTCTCCTGCTGCTGCCACTGGAGTCTCCAGGCTGCCCCTCCCTCCTCTAGCTGAGGTAGCTCACAGCACGGGGGGCTCAAGGGAACCCAGGGACCCTGTGCAAAGCAATGTGCCATTGCAATGCAGCAGTGATCAACCACAGCTAGGAAGGGACAGAGGGGTCATACAGCACAGAACGTGGGCTGGGGCCCTGAGGCCCCCAGATGCTCAGAAGTTGGGCAACTCTGTTTTAAGGCATGAAGCATGGGGTTCAAAATGAACTATAGTGTTTACAAATCAGTGACTAAGTGTTCACAATAAATTAAATGTAAAAGTATTCAGGAAAAACAGAACTGTACAAGTGAATGGTGCTGAACTCTTAGTTTAGATTAAAATAAATATCAGTGCAGCTTTTTAATCATTTTGCTTGTTTAACTCAGTGAATGACTACATTAGATATCCATGGCTTATACTGAACTGAATTATATTAAGGAAAAAAATAATCTATTTGCTTTGTTTTGTTTTTTTTCCCATCTCACACTACTATGGTTTATAAAATCATAACCCAAGTAGGAGGAAAGGTAACTGATTGCCACTAATGTTCATACCATGGCAATTACATAATGTTACAACTTTCCAAATGGAAAATATACATTTTATGTAGCAAAACTAGTTCTTGGCCTACTTTCTTCTATTGTAAAAAACAAGTTTTAACTTATTTTTTGCTATTTCAATAGTCTAATTGTGTTTTGTAATGAAATATCAGCTGTGAAAAATGCTTGCAGTTTTAGTAGTGCCAATAAAACACAACCAGAGTATGCAGACAAAATTATTTCCCTTTAGTTAAAAGCACATTTGGCCTACTTAATATGAGCTACCAAGACACTCCTGTTCATCTGCATAGCTCAAACTGTCACTGACTCAGGCATCTAGAACCTCTAAAATAATGTGACTTTTCTTTGTTCTTCAAAGCTATGCAGTAATCATCATTCATTTCTACTGCTTTGATGGTTAGATAGCAAACTCCCAAGAAACCCATGGAGACATTAGCACATACAGCCGCAATGTCTAATAAGACAGCTATTTGCATAAAAGATCAGCCACAATTTAAAATGTGTTGTGATAGATGTGGAAAGGGAATAACAGATCTATATTAGCATGTACAAAACCAAGATTGTTTTCACAATTTAATTCCTAAGGGACTGTGGCTCATCACCTTCCCTTGTAAAGAATTCTTCATTCCCTGAGGAAGTAACTTGCTATGAGCCAGAGTTAAACTAAAATATGGATTAATAAGAGATAATATTTATTATTTATGAATCTTGCTGTAGGAATGGTTTCAAATGTTACCATCAGATTTCTACAAAGAAAAAGCTTGAAGCCTTTATGACTCAAAACACTTTAAAAAGAAAATATTCTCATTTCCATTTAAAACTGAAATGGTCATCTTAAAATAATTCACATAGTTTAACCTTATTGAACAAAGTAGGAATCAGTTCCATCTCCCACTTATGTCAGCTGATATAGTATTGAACCCTTTTTCTGTGTTTCTTCATTTAACCTGAATTCTGCATAATATATTGTGTATACTCTGAAAACTTTGCAGGTCCCTGGAATTTGAACATGTAACACTACTATTGTTCTTTTATGCCCTGCTGAAAAAATGACCCTAACATTTAAGAATTATTTTCAGACCATTTGAAATCAATGGTCAACTCTCAAGTTTCTAAAAAAAAAAATGCTTCAAAAGTAAATCATGGGAGAGAATGGTTTTTTTGTTTGTTTGTTAGCTTACATCTGGATTTTCAAAGGAAAAAGCTTTTTAATTGTTTTTTTCAATTTCTTTTAGTTTTTTTCTGATCTTTCTCTTACCACAGTCATGTTGTATGAGGGCTTGCACCATAAAAAGATACATTCTCTCTTTTTTGCTTCTGTTTTATCCATCAGTAATAACAACACATAGAATAAGTTGTCATATCACTACTGTCAATAAGATATTTTTTACTTTGAAATAGAAAACACTGAATTCAAGATCTGACCATGAGATGATTTAACTCATGACTTGCTACTCTTGAAACTTACATTATTTTTATCATTCATGGGAATTTTAAAATATTATTTTGGCCATCTAGAAGATCACACAGTTCCTTCCATGAATGCAACAAAAACATACTGCAAATGACTAAAAAAAAATTAATAAAAAAGAAGCATACAGACTATAAAGCATACAGAACTGTGCTTTGTACATTTATGGTGCTATGTAAATGATTAATAACAATAATAAAGTCACTATATTGCAAGATACAAGCATGCAAAATTTCATGAAAATGAGATTTGAAATTGTATGTTTTGATTCAATTATAAAAGTTGCTTAAATATTAAAACAGTATTTTTGAACTATAAAGATAACTAAATATTTAAATTCAGTCAATTCTTTCATAGAAAAGAAATTAATGATTTGTGACCAAAATAATTCCTGCAGCTAGTCAATATAACAAAGTAAATGTTAAGACACTTTTATCTACCTTGTAACTTCAAAATTTACACATGCATCTACATGTATACACCTATACTGGGAAACCAAATTCTTGTACCATTAGCTGTATGAAGTGATAAGTAAGAATTCAATGACAACAGCAGGGCTAATACTCACATCCAGCTCTTTTCAAATAATAAGTCCTTATCACTTGAGGGCAGTGATTCTCAACCAGGGGGTCATGAGATACTTTTAGGAGTGCCACAGGATACTGCACAATATTAGCACTGCTAGGTGTGTGCAAGCACCTACATGTGATTCACAAGATAAACCCAGAGATACCAAATGGGAATTCTGACCTGCTGTGATCTTTGTGAGTTCTAAGCAACAGAAGTATTTCTCTATTATTTTTCTGTAGTCAAAACATGAGCGAAAGTTCTGAGCTCGCATTTTACAAGAGGTGCCTTAAGTCTAATGAGAGGTACGGTAAGTCTCCCTCAGGACTGAGAACCACTGCTTTAGGCGAAGCAGATATTCTATTAATTGTCAGAAGTATCGTGCCAATGACACACACTACAGAACCTCTGATTGTATCTATTAGATATGACACCCGTTACATAGTATTCCATTCAATATATTCTCTCAAGTGACTTCAAAATTCAGCACGCTTCAAATATCATGAAACAATCTCAGTAACCAAGAGTTCGACTCTTCGATAAGTACCATTTATTCATTTTCATAAGGTGCAAAATCTGTTTGGGCAATGATTACTTCATAGAGAAAAATGCAAAGAATTTTAACAGGATTTAAGTAAAAATGTTCAAAACGATGTAAATTTGCTGGGAAAAAAAAGACAACAATGACACATACAAAACCAAACAGGTCTTTCCCATTCCCTACAGCATCAAGTGTAGTTTGTCATAAACCTGAGTGGAAGAAGAAGCAAGTTCAAAATATAATTGTACGAATTTGTATAAACTTTTCTTCAACAATCGATATTTGTGTTTGAAGAAAAGATTTCTAAAATGAAGTTATGAAAAGAAATTAAATATTGTGACCCTTAATTACTGTAGTGCTCATCTTCCAGCCCTGTGGGCCAGTTGAGTAGCACAGGGCTTATCTGTAGACCAGATCTAACATGGGGTCAGTGCTCAGAGTGCAATCTAGCTCTCCAACCTGGCCCCATGCACCAAATTTGGCCTCTGAGCAACCCTACACATCAGCCCAGCCCCACATGCCAGTTCTGGTCTCCCACATGCCAGCCAAACTCTGCATGCTAGATCTGGCCACAGATCGATAATAGGCACCAGAACAAACGCCGTGTCATCCAACCCATAAAGTTCCCAACAGGTCCAGAAATTTCGTGGGAGGGCAACAGTGGCAGCGTTAATTGCCACAGCTCTGGAAGTTGCAGCAATTAATGCTGACACCAGTCCCCGGCCACCAAACTGTCGAATCCCTGGGGAGCCCTAGGGGCCAGATGACAACCCTGTGGGCTAGAGGTTGGGCACCACTGCTTAACTGAAAATTGTTTTCCAATTTGGGGTCTTTATGCAACACAGAAAAATTGATATTCATTATTATTATGATTTATTATCTATTTTAACAGCACCTACAAGCCCCAACCCAGATCAAGGATTTGTGAAATTTACATATTTTTTGATACAAAGACAGGATGAATCAGATTTAGATAAAAGCATCAAAAAGCCCTGCTGAAGCGCCCAATCTATATAAATGCTGTGGAACCAGGTTGAACTAACATGCTGCTTCTTCCAGTAAAGCGTGTTTTGTTTCGTTTTAATGTCTGTAAGCAGCCTACATGTCCAAACGGTATAATATAGGTGAGTTAGGCTATGTGAAAAGTTCCTCTCACATATCAATTCATGTAATAAATCTAATATCTAAAACATATGCTGCTTACATGGTATTTGCATATGAACAGTAATATTTTATTCCAGGTATAAAGGGGAAAAGTCTGCGTAGATTTATGTATTATAATTCCACAGAAGCCACACAACATAAGGAACCTACAAACATACTTCTTTTTCCTTTTTATTCTTTACACCTCTCTTTTTTTATACATATGGCTTAGAATTTTACCTTATTTGAATAAGGTTTTACTGCTCAGCATCATCAGGGCTTAGACAGATATTACTTTTGTTTTGCTTTATCCACTGTTTTAATGTGACCTAAAGCCTATGAACACACAGTCAGGCTTTTTGTCCTACTAAAATTATGGCCAATCTGGCCCAAAAATGGTGGACAAAATCTAGACAAAAAAGTTGCTGTTTAAAACAGCAAGGCATTTAACGTATGAATAGGTATTCCTGACCACCAATAGCCCATGGTCCCCTGCTCCCCCTCCCCCTCCCTTCCAAGGTGGAAGGAGAGTGGAAGGAGATTGGCCTGCCTAGCAGAAAGCAGTCTGGGCTCCCAGTGTACAGCACCTTGTCCAGTCACACCAGTTAACTAATTGGCAGAAGCAAAGAAAGGGTGGCTCTGTCCCAGACCCTGTGGCCAGACCCTTTCCAGTCTTGCCAATCAGATGAATCGGGATCAGCTATGAGAGCTGCTCATCACCCTACAGGAGCCCTAATTTGCTTGTAGGGGGGCAGGAAAGGGAGCAGAGACCTGGATAGGGGGAATGGGGAGACAGGGTAACCGCAGCCCCCTATGGCTTTCTTGGCAAATTTGCTGCACTCCAGCCAGGGACCTCCGTGCATGTGCCTACCCATAGTGCTCTATTTTTTGTAATGATACAAACTTTGTATGATACAAAGTTAACAAAAATGGACAGCTTGAAACCCTCTGGCTCAAGTTTGTGGGGGGGGAGGGAGGCGCAGCGAGAGAGACCTAAATGTAGGTATATACTACAGATCACCACATCGGGGGAGGAACTTGATCTTGAGTTCACCTGAGAATTGACTGAAGTTGCATGTGCACATGACATGGTTGTCATGGATGATTTTAATTATCTAGACATCTCTTAGGAGGAACACTGGGCCAAGTTGGAAAGGTCATGATCCTTCCTGACCTGTGCTGAGGAGCTCTTCCTGACTCAGGAGATGCATGGGCCAAACAGAGGTGACGCTCTGCTAGACTTGGTCCTGGCCAAAGGAGACAACCTGGTGACCGACTTAAATACAGAGGGAAGTCTGGGTGACAGCGACCATCAAACCATCATCTTCACTGTCCAACATAAGGAAGACGAATCAGATAGCCAAATTGAAGTCTTGGTCTTCAAAAATGCAAATTTCAACAAGCTTAGGTCACTAGTAGGGCAACTGTTGTGGGATCAGGAACCGAAGGCAAAAGGTATGCACAAAGAGTGGTTGTTCCCTAAGGATATGATCCTTGAAGCACAAAGGAAGTCCATTCCCATGCAGAGAAAAGGTAACAGAAGGGCTGGGAAGCCCTCTTAGCTAAACAGGGAAATCATGGTCCTCTTAAGAAAGGAGAAGGAGGCTTATAAACAATGGAAGCTTGGGACGGGCCCCAAGGAGGACTATTCCACGACGGCGTGCATTTGCAGGGAACAGATAAGACAGGCTAAAGCAGTAACCAAACTTAGATTAGCAATGGGAATCGAGGACAACAAAAAGTCCTTCTTTTGGTACATAGGGAACAGGAGGAACACATATGGGAGGGTGGAGCCAACTGTTCACCAGGGCACCCGAGAGGAAAACCAGGAATAATAGCCACAAACTCCTGGAAGATCGATTCAGGCTCAACATTAGTAAAAACTTCTTCACAGTCATGGTGTCCAGACTGTGAAATAAGCTTCCTCCAGAGGTGGTACAATCACCTACCCTGGAAATCTTCAAGACTAGATATTCACCTTGCTGGGGTCATCTGACCCCCAGTTCTATTTCCTGCTTGGTGCAGGGGGCTGGACCCAATGATTTTCCAAGGTCCCTTCCGGCCTTACAATCTATGAATGTCTGCTTAAACCCTTAGACATGTGCCACAGATTTCCTACTAAGTCCTAGATCGAGAAAAACATGTACTTAATTTAAGTACCAGTCACTGCCCTTGCACTTAAAATTAAACACACAGGGTACATACAGATGTTGAGGGAGGTTAGAGGGAGGTTAGTTCATGTTAAAAATGGCCAACCAATTTAACTTAGTTTACCCATGTGCAGACCTGAGATCGACCTAATGAGGTCTGTCTAAGTGAGAAATATACAGAAGTTCCAGGAAGATCAGATTAGTCAAAAAACAGCCAACCAAATCTAAATTAACTGTACCTTGAAAGTGCACTGACTTAGATGATTACAGCAGGACCAAACTAACTGAACTTCCGTACATATTCCCAGCATAGCCGCAGAACTAGGAAAGCCAGCCACTGACCCCAGCCCTGGGGCTGCACCCCTCCTACACCCCCCCACCCAACCAGCACCAGACTATTTTTAGCCCTCCCGCCTCCTTCCCAACTCCCACATGGAGAACCTCTCCACACAGCCCAGCCAGTCTCCCCAGAGCCCACCAGACCTCTTGATCCTGCAACTTGCTCCTGGTGCCAATTTTGCCAGTGTTTACTAGTGCCAAGAGCCAATGAAATAAGGGGTGGCGGGCGAAGGGGTGTGTGGGATCAGGGCAATATATTCATCTCAGGGCAGGGGGTCCAAGAAATTGAAGAACTTCGATCCTGTCAACCCCCCTGTCTGCTGCAAAATCCCATTAGCACCCCCAATCCTGCCAAACCTTCCTGGACACATCCCTTGTGGACCCTGTCACAGAGAGGAACAGAAGGAAGGACCCCAAAAAGCCAGGGAGAACCCCGGGGTCAGGAACTCTTGGAGGGAAGTGAAAGTAAAAGAAAAGAAAAAGGGAAATATTTACCTACAGCAGGACCTGTGGCAAAGCCAGAGACTGAGGAGGGACCCGCACAGCTCATCAGCCGCGCCTTTATACAGCTGCAGTTGGCCGATGACATCAGCTGCAACCGCCAGCCGGCAGAAATAAAACAGGCCACCGGCAAGGCAGAAGGGGGCAGATTGACACCAGCAGAAGCGCCGGCAGAAGAAGTCTTCTCGAAGCCCCTGCAGGGACAAAAAGAACTCGAAGATCCTTCTCCCAGCGGGGCAGGATGTGGCAGAGCATGCTGCAGGACAGACGCAGCTGGCTGCGGCGAGAGAAGCCAGGAGCCAGAGGCGGCACTCCAAGACCGGGAACCTGGATGAAAGGGCAGAGGGGAGCAGGAGGATCCCAACGCCAGTGGCCACAGCAAGGGAGCTGGAGAGGCCAGTGCATTTCAAGACACCAAAACAGGTGGGACCATTGAGGGCACCGGGAGAGCCGAAGAGGCATACCAGGTGGGAGAGGGGAGGCAAGAGCAGCATGAGGAGCTGCGAAACATGGCCCTCAATGGCACAGATACAACCCAGCGCCTGACATGGGGGCAGTCATCCGCCAGTGGACCACAGCAGGTCCAACAAAACCAAAGGCTGGGTGACAAGTGAGAAGAAGGGGGAAGTAGGCCGCAGGCCACCACAGCCACATGTAGGGCCAAACATAGACCCCTAGTATCTGGGGCAGGTATTGGTGACTAGGCCGGGGGGGAAGCCAGGGAAAAGAGGCAACTGGGCCCCTCAGAGTGTACCAGCAATTTTTCATTTGTATTTTATGTTTCCCACAGTTGGAGGGGTTGAAGAGATAAGGCTCGTGGAGCCTGATTGTTGTTGGAGCCTCAAAGTGGTTGGCAGCCTCAGGTAAAAGAAGACGGCTTCGGGGCACGGGTAGGCTATTACGGGCTGTTTTCACGTAGGCCAAGAGGACCAACTTGGTGAACATACTCAGAGGCTTAACAGTCAGGGATCTGGCCAGAAGGACATCTGTGACTCGTCAAGGCTGGGTGTAAGGGCTAGGTAGAGAGGAGGTAGAGCCTCGCAGAAGACAGCCAGACAGACGTCCCACCGTCAAGAGACTCCCAGTGGTCAGACCCTCCACTGAAGTAAGATTCAAAGTCATGGCAGGCGAGACTGGGGAAGACTACACCGGAAGTAAACCCCTACTTGACAGAACACCTTGGACTGACAGGTGAACACCACCGAACATCCAGGCCAGAGCGGCACGTGACCGGATGTTCGAGGCCAGATGGGCACAAACCCCAATAACCCCCCAATCCCCTCAAGATCCTCCACAAACCCATCCCATCCATTTCTCCCCTACCCCAACTTACCATAGATCAGTGATCATTTTTAACCCAATCCAACCTTCCAAACTTCAAGTTGTAATATCTGTACAAAGTCATATTTAAGTACTTCACTGGATCAAGGGCTAAGTTTGGTCTGAGAGAGAAAATAACAAAAGTGTTCTCTTTCTTACTGGGCTCTCAGCTGTCTCTTCCCATATATAATGCCCGTATATTTAGATTACAGGATTTTTGTTCAGTGAAATAATTTACTGTAAATACTACATGCCTGCATTGAAAAAAATGAGATATCTCTATTCTCCATTGCTAGAAAAAGTGACAAAATACTGCCAAAAGTTTTAGTGCCTCCCATTAATGACCAGACAGCTTGGTCAATATAAAAAGTACAAACAAAACTTTATCAACACCTGGGTTAGAGAGGCAATTAACTATTTGCATAATGATGAAAAGCATCACTCAGAGCTGAAATAAGAAACGAATGCCTACAAATGGAGGGAAGCAGCCATCATGTAAGTAAGCAGCTATTTTCAAGATCTTTATTTTAAATTTTCCTTAACTTCTATAATTCTCCGTTAAAATCTATGAAATATGGTTTTCTTCCTTATACAACACAAAAACCATGTGGTTGATCTTTATGTCCCCTACAGGAAAATTATGATAAATGATGCTATATGTAGTATTTAACTCTAGTAATTTTTAGAAGGCAACATATTTCCTGTACTTTATTTGATACACATGAGGAGAATTAACAGCAAATATAAAAGGTGTACCATGCCAATTTGAGACTAGATGAGAGAAAAACCACTGTTGTTCTTGCACAACGTGAAAATAAAGCATGCACTTTTCACCATGCAAGTTAAAAGCTTGCAGGAGGAATGACTAGAATCAATTATTGTTCTGTCTCACTGACTGAAGAGATCAACAACAGTCTATAGTATAGCTGAATATAGGCACTTTCATTCCCTCTCTGATCCTTAACATGCTCAGCTTCAGCATTCATTTTCTTTGATGAATTAGAAAATAATTTAGATGTGAATAACGGTGCTATAAGTCATAGACCTCAAATTTCAAAATCAGGCAATCTATCTAAGTACTTTATCATGTTACAGTTCATGAATTAAATAGAACACCACACGTTTCAATGCTATCTCATTTTATAGCATCAACAACTTTACTGTGTTCCTAAGAAGAAGCACGAGTTTCATTTCTGCCGTTAACCCTTCTCTTTTCATAGCTTACAAAGGTGACACATACCGATTTTCTCCTACTTTCCCCACTAATGTGACTATTACAGGCCAAAACTAGAGTTGTGTGTATGCCTTAACTATATTTTTATCATGTTCAGATTTAAGTTATATAAGATCACATTTCCACCCAGTATTCAGAATGAATGAGGTTTTTTTCCCTGTCTCTGAAGCAACCAACTCCATAAGTAATAAACAAACTGATTTATGAATGAAAAATTGGGAGTTTTGTACAGCTTTATTTTACCCTATAATGAATTAGGCATTGAGAAAAGTGAATCAACTTAAAAAATATTAGTCAAAGGATAAAAGTAGCTCTCAATGAATACACAGTTTTAAATTGGTAATTTTTGTTAGTCCTTCCTAATAGATGAAAAACTACAACAGGTATGCATACCTCAATCTTGAGAAATAAAGTTGCAAATTTCCTGGATTAAGTTGCTAGATGAAATAACGGGGGCTAGGGCCAGAAATTACACATAAACCAATATAAGTGATTGGAAATCAGTTCAAATCTAAAACACAACAGAAGTTCAGGGCACATAAACCACTTTCCAAATGGCCAGAACTAGTTTAATATAAACCTGGATGGATATAGTATCAGATTTACCTAATTTAGGTTAAATCAGTTTATTGAACTTCTGTTCCAGATCTCCTCCACATTCAAGTTAACTCACAGTCCCCCAGCATTCCAAAGTGCTTTGCACCTCCCCCACAAGCCCTCACCCTCACAGGGTGGGGAGGCTAGACTTGGCCCAAGCTGTCTGTTCCAGCCAAACAGGGAGGCATAGTCTAGTACCCCCCCAGCTTCTGGCCTGGGCCATTGCAGGCATGTGGCTGCATTTCCAGAATCAAAAGTGAATGTCTGTTCACCTGCTCATCATTCAATCTATGCAGTTTAGACTAACCTGTAAAGATTGAATCAATTTAGCCTTGGGCTTTTTGACTGGCTGTACTTTTAAGGTTCAGCCCTGTAACAATTTTAAGAAGCTGAATGCTTATGTTTTTTAAGTAGTCCCATGGATCACAGGCTTTACTTCACTAAAGTAAAGCCTAATCTGTGGGTTCAAAGAACACACCCCTGACTAGTTAAGTTACCTTCAATAACTCTGATTCTCCAGATAAAAAATTTCAGAAACACCTTGAAACAGTCGACTAACCGGAGGGTGGGACGTCTTGTAGATTACATATATATTGACTTGAGTCTTACTCTTGTCAAAAACTGTCTAGAAAACCTATGAAATGAAATGGCTTTCAAAAAGAAAAGCAGAGAAGCACATGAAAGCCTCCTGGGTAGCACAGGAGCAAAAAAGTGGGAATGCTCTAATCAAGTGCCACAGTTCCAGAATAATTGAACTGAAACAGAATTACACTGAACCCTTTGCATTAGGTAACGGTCCACTAAAACACAAGCTCTGCTAACCAGCAAAAAAATAATCCCAATATGCTTCTTTTATAATAATCAAAGTTCCTTGGACTCAGTTTAGTGCTGCAGTTTTACCATTTTGTGCTGTATAACAGGGCTGTGCAACTGGCAGCACATGAGGGGCTACCATGCAGCCCAGGCTCCCATCCAGTCACTACCTCCTTTCTCCAGCTTCTGGTTCTTGCCCCCACTCCTGGGAATAGCAGAAGGGCACTGTGCACATGGGAGAAGCAGGCTGCCCACAGGACCATAGAGGGGTCAGGTTGCCTGTGCTGTATCCATGGCCAAAAAAGAGGCGAACCTACACACTGGCTGGAAATGGGAAACTTATACTGCACAAGCAGATCATGGGAGGACAGTCAGGCTGTTTGCACTGCTCACACAGCTAAAGGATGCAAGGGGAGGGCCAAGCAGTGGGGAGGACCTCACGGTCTGCGACCCATGTGGTGTGCAGCCCCCTGCCATCCAGAAGTTGGATAGACCTGCTTTACAATCTAAACTGCATTTGCTCAAACAGCAGAAAGGTGGTTTTTTGGGGGCCTTTTGCTTATATCCTGTTCCAATTCTGCGTGTACTTACCACCAGCCTATTGGTCTAGATCAGGGGTTGGCAACCCCCAGCACACATGCCAAGCATAGCACGTGAGGCCATTTTCCTGGGCACCATAGATCTAGCAGCAGCAGCCAGCTTCCCTGCATGGCCCTACTGTGCACTGCCGCTCCAGATCACACACACTGTGGTCCGGAGGGCCCTTGAGAGGGCAGCAGGGCCAGGAGTGCAGCACGTGCAACCTGGAGCAGCAGCGCACAGAGGGGCCATGCAGGAAAGCTACCTGCTGCCGCAAGCTCTGCGCTGCCCAGGTCACACTTCCCCTGTGCACATTGGAGCAGCGTGGGCAGAACGCAGGGTTATACCCCTCGCTGCTGCCCCTGCCTGCAGCAGAAGTGTGGCCAAGGCAGCAGGGAGCTTGGAGCAGGCAGCTTTCTGTGCCCCCCGCTATGCCCTGCCACACTGGGTTCCAACTCTGCTCTACAGAAGCAGTAGCGAGGGCAGCACAGCAGGGAGCATTGCTGGTATCTGCTGCCTCCCCAGAGCCCAGAGGCAGCTGGGGCCAGGGCCAAGGCCAGGGAAGAGGCCGGGGCCAGGGCAGAGAGGCAGCACACATTTGCAACTGGCCCAGGTTCTGGGTAGCTGCTGATACCCACTGAGCCCGAGTTGGGGGGCAAGGGTTTTGGGTGGGGGGGCATGAGCATAGCTGGGGAACAGGGGCTTTGGGTGGGGGGCAAGGGGCAG
>NW_017728992.1:153940291-153943577 GCF_001723915.1 Gavialis gangeticus
TCCTGCCATGTAGCCCCTGCCCTTGTTTTGTTTTCTGGCATGCCGACACTCCAGCACCTTCCAAGGTAGGCATTGTGGGTTTTTTGGGCCAAAAAATGTTGCCTACCCCAGTCTAGATATTGTTAAAACTGTAAATTCAGTTTGCATTGCTACCTTGAACTATGGACACATTGCACCATTGGTAACTCTCCTGGTTTCCAATATGCCAAAAAGCAGAGGTGGCCGTGTAGTTTATGGCTCAGTAGAAGTAATAAGTGGAAGAAAGGAACATTCCCTTCTTCAGAGAGCTTACCATTTAACTAGGAAATCAGACACAGGGTGGGGGAAAGGCAAAGAACCACAGTGAGCAATGTGAGAGATGAAAATATCATGTTTGTTCATGATTTTCTATAATGAGCACATTAAATCAGTAGCTATAGGGATGTGAGGATCTATACAGAAGTCATAGCCTGAAATAAAATGGTGGGTGAAAATCCACTCCATTCACTCTAATTTCCTGAGTGCCTGTCTCTAAGCATTAGGAGTTAGCACATGCCTTTGGCTGAAGTCAAAAGAGAACATGTGCTTCAACATTGCTATAAGATTTTATGAGAGGGGGGAAATATACTGCCTGAAATAGAGCCTTGTAGTCTCTGCATAAAACAAAGAACACTAGGGCATTCACTAAAAGAAGTTAAGGCCAGGCTGCATAAGAGCAAATAAACAAGCATATGAAACATGGGACTGACATCAGAACTCTCTCCAGGGCTACTGTCTCTCTAGGAATATTATTCTCTTCAACCACCATTGTGCCCTATTCCTATTACCTTTAAGCAAACTTGAAAAGTATAATGAAAGCAGGATCAATTTTATATGGGAGTTTAATTACAACTGCTTTCATTTTGTGTGTGTGTAATATTCTCCCCCACTCTACACACAGACTTTTGCCTTGCTTGTACCATATGGTCTTTTGTATAGGCCAAGTTAATGAAAATATGGATTAACATGCAATAATAGAAATCTCTAACACAAACTTATGTCAGCATAGGAAAATAGTAAAAGTGCTATAGCTAAAAAAGGAAAAGCCACTGACAATACTTCATCACAAATAAAACAGAAAAGGGAACATGCCAGCAACTATCTTCCCAGGGAGTAGTATATTAACTTCCAGGTTTGGTCCTGACTTCCAGAGTGCTACATGGGCTGAGCCCCTTGTATTGCAAAGACTGCTTTACATTCTGCCATTTCAATAGGATGCAAAATAAGTCAAGTTAGAGTCAAACAGTGACAGTCTGCCAGGGAGAATCCTGGCATACGAGAGTAACAGAGGAGCATAAAGGAGTTCTGTTTTGCGATGTGGAGTGAAAATTCAGAAGGAAAAATCCAGGTGTCAACGAGACACTCAGAGATATAAATAGCATTGGAATAGGAGAAGTTAGGAATGAAGAGGTAGACTGGTGAATCACAACCATGTAGCAGTGGCTGCCAAATATATACAATGGTGTAAGGGGAAGCAGAGACAAAGAACCCAGGGCAAAGCACTGTGACAAATCAATGAAGAATGGAAAAAATGAGTGGGAGGAAAAGTCACTGATGAGATACTAAGACTATGGGTGAAGTGCCAGGACAAAAGTCACCATCTGCAAGGCTCTGGAAGAATCCTGAAGTAAAGCGATGAGCTTACTCGTACAAGCATGTCAATTCACAGAATCTTTTATAAGCTCCCTCTATTTTATTATAGTGGAAGCGCCTGAGCTTTCAACAAGACTGGTAGGTTTGCTGAAAACTCTGGATTCAATGAACTCTTTTCTCATACTGTTCCTTATCCATGAAAATGCCTTGGGAAAATGGGGCAATTTCTATACAGTCCTTCTATGGTCAAGACAGAATTTAACACAGCCTATACAATATACGTTTTCTGTGTACAGTAAATGGCAGAATGCAAGTGCTTTGCATTCTTCACTCCATTATTCTGTTCTGCATATATGGCTATGTTTTAGTATTGTACCCATATTTAGATCACAATTTCCATGGGCATATATAAACACACATAAAGACAAACAGGCTCCCTTTACATGCAGAACTGGAAAAATCCGTCCAGAAGCTTTGCTTTGTAAATCATTCCAGACCTATTAAGCCATAAGAGATATTAGCAAGTGCACTGGGACCTTTTGTTTTAAGGTACTGCACTCCATTACTTTAACAGAGGTTACTAATATTACGTAACCCTAATGGGAAACTTTAAAAAATACTCCCAACATAAAATAAAGTTTTGTCTTTATAACAGTTCTAGGTATGCCTCTTCTTTCCAAACCAGTTGGTTTGATGTATTGTTTACTCAATCAGACAGAGCTTTTGGACACTGCCTTATCTTTCTCGGTAAAGGTGACAAAATGCATTAAGTACAATCGCCTGAGAGTGTATTTTGTATTTTTTCTCTTCCAAATTACAGAAAGATTCATTTACAATAGTTGTAGCTGAACAGCCAATGCAAAACAATAACCAAACTCCCTATATCACGGGTGGGCAAAATATGGCCCACCAGGCAATTTCATTTGGCCTGTGAGCACCCACCAATTAACCGTACCACACCCAGCTCACAGGCTTTGCTCTCACCCTCCTGGCCAGAAGGGCCCAGCCATTATGCAGCTTCCAAGCAGGGCTGCTTCTGCTGCCGCTGCTGCAGCTGCCAGGGGACCTGCTCAGCTTTTCTGGTATCTAGCAGCTCCCCCTCACCTCACCAGGGAATTGGCTGAGGCCATACGCTCCTGGTGCATGGTTGTCATGGGAGACTTCAACTACCAGACATCTCGCAGAAAGAGTGCTCAGCCAAATCCAAGTGGTCGCAAAGCTTTCTCTCGTGCGTGGACGAGCTCTATCTGACACAAGAAGTTGAGGGGCCGACGAGAGGTAAAGTTCTGCTCAACCTGGTTCTGACAACTGGGGATGATTTAATCAGCGACCTAATGATCAAAGGGAAGCTGGGTGACAGTGACCACGAGCTGATCACCTTCACCATCCGCTGTAAAGCTAGCAAATCAGTCAGCAATACAGAAGTCCTTGACTTCAGGAAAGCTCAGGAGGCTTGTCAGGGAGGCCCTAAAGGTCCACAACCCAAAGGGGAGGGGAATTGAGGACCAGTGGCACTCCTCAAGGGAGCGATCTTGGATGCGCAAGCAAAGTCTATCTCATCTTGGAGGAAAGGCAGCAAAAGAGCACAGCAGCCCCCTTGGCTCTCCAGGGAACTAGTGGTCCTCCTGCATCTAAAAAGACAGACCTACAAAGGATGGAGGACTGGATTCACCTC
>NW_017728992.1:153943752-153954274 GCF_001723915.1 Gavialis gangeticus
TGGGGAGCCGGAGGAAAAGCAAAGGCAACATTGGACCCCTGCTAAACCAGATGGGACAACTGACAATGACGCCCAGGAAAAAGCCAACTTGCTAAATGGGTACTTTGCGTCAGTCTTTCACCAGTCCTGTGGGATGCCCCTGCCCATTATGAGACACGGAAGCCCGGGTGAAAGAGATTCCTTATCCTCCATCAATGCATGAAGGATCACCTTGAGAGGCTGGACACCTTCAAGTCAGCCAGCCCTGACAGTTTACACCCCAGGGTGCTCAAGGAGCTGCCGAACATCATAGCTCAGCCCCTGGCATGGATCTTCGAGAACTGGCGCTCTGGTGAAGTGCCCAATGATTGGAAGAAGGCCAATGTGGTGTATATCTTGAAGAAAGGGAGGAAGGTGGATCCGGCAAACTATAGGCCCATCAGCCTGACCTCTATCCCAGAGAAGGTCTTAGAAAAGATTATCAAAGAGGCCATTCTTAACAGACTGGCCAATGGCAACATCCTGAGGGATAGCCAGCACAGGTTTGTTGCGGGTAGGTCTTGCTTGACCAATCTCATTTCCTTCTACGACCAGGTGACCTATCACCTGGACAAGGCAGAAGAGACTGATGTCATATACCTTGACTTTAAAAAAAGCCTTTGATCTGGTATCCCATGATCACCTCTTAGTAAAACTGGCTAACTGCAGCTTCAGCCACACCATGATCCACTGGCTGGAGAACTGGCTCCGTTCTCAAACCCAGAGGGTGGTGGTTGATGGAAGTCACTCATCATGGTGCCCTGTGACCAGCGAGGTCCCCCAAGGCTCTGTCCTTGGACCTATACTATTTAACATCTTCATTAATGATGTGGACATTGGTATCAGAAGCGGACTGGCCAAGTTTGCCGATATCACCAAACTCCGGGGTAAAGTGTCCACACATACGGACAGGAGGGTGATCCAGGCTGACCTTGACAGGCTCAGGAAATGGGTGAACGAGAACATGATGGTGTTTAACACTGAAAAATGCAAGGTTCTCCACCTTGGGAGGAAACACCTGCAGCATCCTTATAGGCTCGGCAGTGGTACGCTGGCTAGCACTACGGATGAAAGGGATTTGGGGGTCATGACTGACCACAAGATAAACATTAGCCTGCAATGTGATACTGCTGCTAGGAAAGCAAGCAAAACACTGGCTTGCATCCACAGATGCTTCTCAAGTAAATCCCAGGACATCATTCTCCCATTGTTCTCAGCCTTGGTGAGGCTGCAGCTGGAGTACTGCATCCAGTTTTGGGCTCCACAATTCAAAAAGGATGTGGAGAAGTTTGAGAGGGTGCAGAGGAGAGCCACACACATGATCAGCGGTCAGGAAAGCAGACCTTATGAAGAGAGGCTGAGAGCCATGGGACTGTTCAGCCTGGAAAAGCGCAGGCTCAAGGTTGCTCTGGTGGCCACCTATAAGTTTATTAGGGGTGCTTACCAGGATCTGGGAGAAAGTCTGTTCACCAGAGCACTTCAAGGGATGACAAGGTCGAATGGTCACAAACTCCTCCATGACCGTTTCAGGCTGGACATAAGGAAGAACTTCTTTAGTGTCCGAGCCCCCAAGGTTTGGAATAGATTGCCGTCAGAGGTGGTTCAAGCACCTACTCTGAACACCTTCAAAAGACATCTGGATGTTTATCTTGCTGGGATCCTATGATCCCTGTTGACTTCCTGCCCCTGGGGCAGGGGGCTGGACTCGATGATCTTCCGAGGTCCTTTCCAGCCCTAATGTCTATGAAATCTATGATCTCCTTGCTGCAACGCTTGCTCTGGGCAGTAGGGAGGTGAACTGGCAGGGACAGGGAGGGAGCTGCAGCTGGGCAGGGACAGGAAGCATGGGGCCTGTGCCCAGGGAAGCAGTAAGAACATGGAGCTCAGGTGAGCAGGGTGTGGGTGCGAGAGAAGGTAAAGGTATGTGGGGGCCCCCCACACACGCCCCGCCATGGCGCAGAGACCTGCTGCCCAAAGCAAGTGCTGCAGCAAGAAGATAAGGGGAAGCCGGCTCCATTGTGCAGGGAGTCAGAAGGCAGCCAGCTCCACTGTGTGGGGCTTCCTCCGGTGGCGCGCAAGTGCCAGAAAAAGTGCTGCAAGGAGCCCTGTGTGATAGAGGCGGGCTAGTCTGGCTGTGCTCCTTGCTGCCATGTGCATCTCTGGCCGGAACTGCACACCGCCAGGCAGTAGCATCTGTGCAGGCCACAAGCACCCCAAGGGACCACCGCCTGCTGCTGTTATTCTCTGTTATTCACCCTAAATTCTGAGAGGACTTTCCCCAACTATTTGCATAAGTGCTACAGATTCTTGGTTCTCTTTTCATCCCATCCGCTCCAACCCATGCAAGATTTCAGCTGACCACCTACTAACCACTCCTTACTTTCGATGCTCTTCTGGAAAGGTCTTCTTCTCCACCCTTTCACCTACTTTCTATCTCATTCTATTTCCCTATCCAGCAAACTCTTCCTATTCTCCAGATCATTCCAAGTGCAATCCCTAGCCAAAAACACCCCCCTCTACAAATCAGATTCTTAGTAGGCATAAATCAGCATAGCTGAATACTCAGTCAATATGCACATTATTCTATTAGCTTCAATGGATATCAGCCAGTTAATACCAGTTGATGATCTGGCCTGCAGTTTCTTGTAACAAAAATAAACAAACATATTAACAAAAGTTTACAAAAAACCCAAAACCCAATAATTTGGGTTTGGGCTAAAGCATATGTCCTCCCAAAGCATCCAGTTTTGATTTAAAAGATTCAAAAGCTGAAGCACTCACCATTTCCAATACCAGTTCGTTCCAGTGGATAGTTACCCTTGTTGTTGAGAAATTCTGTAAATTTTCAATTTGCATTTATCTGGTTTCAGCTTTCAGCCATTGATTCTTGTTATGCCTTTCGCTGCTACACTAAAAGAGCACGCAGTATCCAGTATTTTCTTTGTGTGATAGTACAATTCAATCTTCTTTCTCATAATCTAAATCAGTGGTTCTTAACCTCATTAAGCTCAAGACATCCCTTGGAAAATGCCAGCTCTTAACTTTGACTTTTTTTTTAATGAAAATAATAGAACAATTCTTCTGCTGCAAAGAACTCACAAAGAACATAACAGGACAGAAAACTTTTCATACTATGAATTCCTAACAGTGCTAACATTGTATGGAACCCACAGGTCCCTTAAAAGAGTCCAGGGCACCCCAGGGCACATGGCATCCCGGTTGAACAGTGGCATAACTAGGGTGGGATAATCAAGACAACTTCCCCAGTTGACTTGAGGCAAGGAGAAAAAAATAGCATATGCCAGTAGCATGGCAGCAACCAGAAGTTTTCACTGCCCCTGTGCCCCAGGTGCCTAGCTGCGTCACTATACTGTTGTGGTTAAGAATCGCTGATTTTTTACAGGTGGAACTCTTTAATTGTCTGTTAGGCATTTTCTCCAGTCCTTGAATCATTCTTGTGGCTCTTTTCTGCACCTTCCCAATTTTTAAACTCCCTATATAAAAAGTAGGCACAAGAACTGTATGCAATATTCCAATAACATTACTCTTGCTAATGCTACACATAGAGGCAAAATCACATCCTGACCTCTTTACTACTCTCTGCTTATATATTCAGAGATTGCATTAGGGCTTTGTCACAGCATCACATTGGGAGCTCACAGTGAGTTGCTTGTGTATTACGACCAGTGATCCGCTCTGCCTCAGCAGCCTCCTCCTCCCATGGGTGCTTGGGCGCTACTACAGGGAACAGGGGGTTGTGGACCCGGCCCCTGGCCTCGTAGCCCTGGCAGCTGGGAGCCCCTTCTGGCAGGGCTGGGGGGAGCAGGGAGCTGTTGGCGGAGAGTGAGGGGCACCAGCAGGGCTGATACTTACCTACCTACCTATCTATACAGAGACAGAGAGAGGTGTTTCATTTTAATAACAGAAAAACACGGATTTGATTGGGTTTAATAATCAGAGAAATTGTGATTTTTATCAGAGGGTTTGTGATTTTTAAACAAAAAAACCCAGGATCCCTGATTATGACCCATAATTTACTTTCAGTCACAGTTCTTCAGGATATAGTCCCACACTTTGTAGATGTTTCCTGCATTCCTTGTTTTAGATATATATTTTGGCATTTGGATGCATTAAAGCACATTTTAAATGAACAGGAACACTTTACCAAGCATTCCAAACTGCTCCATGTGACTGTCCTGTCTTCAGTATGATATACCAATCCACCAGTTTTTGTATCATTCACAAATTTCATGCATTTTATATTATACCTGATGAAAATAGTAAGACAAAAAAGTCATACCTTGTACCAAACCCTGCAGAACCAATCCAAGAATACTCTCATTTGTTGTGATTCACCATTGAATCAACTACTTTTTTTAAACTGTTAATTCCCTTAATCCACTTCATGCATTCTCTGTCGATTTTGAATAGTGTTAATTATTTAATCAGAATGTCATGTAGCACAAAGTCAAGTGCCTAACCAAAGTTTACATATTAGAGACATGCGAATATACCAGACTCCAGGATAGTTTCCTGGTTTGTAAATATTCCATGTATTCCTTATTCTATATGTATCATTTGGCATTTGGATATATTATAGCAGATTATGACTGAATAGACAAACTTTAACAATTTGCTCTGTTTTTCAGTGGCTGAGCCAAAAATAAAAAAGAATCTCGTCAATCTTCTTTTTTTCAATAAAGGCATAAGCAAATGACAACAGATATTATCCTGGGAAACGGTGACCAACTTAACTTCTGGTAGCACAACCAGCCCTTCCTGGCAGACATTACAATTAAGACATGATTACCCTGTTAATCATGTCATAAAATAGTAACTGTGCCACACATTCAAGGAATTAATGGCACAACAAAATAGAAAACCAGTCACAAAAATAACATTTTTGTGGCCCATTTCTATTACACCTTGAATTGAATGTGCAGCAGTTTAACCAGAGCTGGCTCAAGACTCTGATACAGTCCTGGAGTTGGGACCAACAATCTGATAATTCTCAGTCCCAGCACCAGGACCACATGGGAGTCTGAAACTGGCTGCGGGGTGGTCTCTGTCTCAGGATTGTGTAGGATTCTGGGATCGGCTCTGGTGCGATCCTATAGCTAGGACTCACAATCACCTGACTGTAGTTATTAGCCCTGGGACCACATGGATGTCTTGAAGCATCTAGGACCAGGGCTAGGATCCCAAATTAGCTGATTGTCGGTCCCAGCCTGGGACTGCAGGAATCTCAAACCGGCTCTAGTGTAGTACCAGGGCTGGGACTCACAACCAGGTGTCTGTTAGTCCCAGCCCAAGGATCACACCCAGCCTGGAACAGGCTCTGGTGTGGTCCTGGGACTGGCACTGACAACCACTGATTGTCCCAGCCCCAAGACTGGACCAGTGTCTTGAACCATCATCCCCAGTGCAGTCCCAGGGTTGGTGCTAGTTGTCAGTACAAACCTCAGGACCATGTTGGAGTCTAGAACCAGCTCTGGAGTGTTCCCAGAGATGGTGCCAGAGCTTGAATGACCCCAATAAAGTCCCAGCCCTGGGACTGGTTCAGGTTCAAGCAAGTTGTGAGCACCCAGCTTTCAACCTGCTGGTACAGGCGGAGCTCAGGATTCCAGGCTCCCCCTGCACTGGACAAGTAGTTATGGCTACACTGGGATCTAATCCCTGATCCCAAAATCACACATCCTGCCATACATGGGAGTGCCATGGTAGGAAGTGCAATTGTTAGGATCAGATCCCATCCTATGTCAGGTGCCATTTACAGCAAATAGCACATCCTGAGGAAAAAACGGTGATTCAAACTCTGAAATTTTCTGCCTCCTCAAATCTGACCAGCTTTTCCATTATAACAAAACAAACTCAAATAACTCCATATTGAATTGTTCAATCTGTAAAAAAAAAAAGTGCTTTATTCTTTTGGCAGCAAAGTGCTATATTGACTTCAGTGGTCCTTTACCAGGATGAATTTGACTTATTGAACAAAAGTAAAAAAAATCAGTGGCACTTTCATCTAATCTTTTTGCCTGGTATTCATTCAGTCTAAAAACAGCACCCTTTACAGGTGACAACAAACTAATCTATATGAATGACAATGGCTTTCTGGTGTGCAATCATAGAGAAGCAGGGCTGGAAGAGATTTCCAGAGGTCAATTAGTCCAACCCCTGCCTGGGGCAGGTTCCAAACCATTCTATATAATTCAAAATGTAAACTCCACCTAAGACCACCATCAACCCTAACACAACACAGACCCAACACCCTAATCTGCCACAAGTAAAGAAGGGGAACCATGGAGGCCAATGTCCTCCTTCTATGAAATGTTGTCAATATATGCTCAAGAGATCTTGGGTAGGGGGCAACACCCCCTGCTACACAACAAGGCAACCCCCCCACAGTCCATATCAAATTGACCACAGGATAAAATTACTTCCTGACTCCAGATACACCAATCAGTCTGACCCTGAGTGGAGGGGCATGACCCTTTAGTCAGGAACCTCCGGCTTTGGTCTCAGCAGAATCACTGGCACACTCCAGTCAAAGTCCCCAGCCTTGATTGAAGCCAACACCTAACGCTTCTGAGGGAGGCTTAAAAACAGCCTGACATGTAGCAGAAAGTAGGGACAGGGGCAATCAGCAAAGCCCAGAAGTTTCTACAGTGGAAATACCCATGGTAGAACACAGGCGTAGTTACACCTAGATCACTCCTGCTCAGTGGCTATCCAACTTCTTCTTGAATAACTCAAGCCCGTAACTTCCTTAGCCAGTCTATTCCACTGCCTCACTAGTCTAACAGTGAAGAAGTTTTTCCTGACATCTAATCTAAACTTACTTTGCTTCAAATTCAAGCCACTGCTCCATGTCCTCCTCTCTGAAGCAAGGAAGTTCACCTCAAGGATCTCCCCCACACACTACTATTCTCTACATTCATCTAGCACTAATATCTGTCTTAACTCTTTTCTTAAACTTGTCACTTTTTGTGCAAGTGCCTCCTCTACTGTAACTTCTGCCATCTGGAAATGTCTTTTCCTATCTATTCAATTCAGTGGTCCTTCATCTATTTTCTAATCTCATTTTATCACATCTTCTCTCTTCTGACTATGCCTCCTTATTCCTCTTTATCTCTGTTATTGGACTTATATTAATTCATTCATTAATTCATTCCATAGCTGCCTTCTGCTTTAGATTGCAAGCACACTGGAGAAGGGATCATTGTGTTGTACATTTTGAATCACGGTTTTGACACTCAAGCAAACAATAATTTATTCATGCATTCTATATTTTCATACATTGTTTTGAATGTAGCTCTGCAAAGTTCTGGGATACAATACACTATACAATATAAAGCTATAGTATTTAACCGCCTTCAATACATGGGTAGATAAGTGAACTCAAACATAAAATAAAACTAATGCCAATTGCTAGTCCAATGCTTAAGGAAATGCGGTAGAAATGAAAAACAAAGAAATTAACATCCTCCATTTTAAGAGTGCCTGGAGTAAATGTTTAGGCAATCCCCTGAATTGTAGTGTAGAAATACGTGCAGCTAGTGAAACAAAAGCACCTGGGATGCCATGACATTTTCTCATGACCCTAAATATAATTCAAATAAAAAGAGTAAAAACGTATTTATAATCATAGGCAGTTTGCAGACAATTTTAGGCTGCATTCATGCAAGTCCTTCCTAGGAAAACACACGCTAGGGCTTTTTCTTCTTTCAGCTTGTGCCACAGACCACCTACATTTGTCATCACATGAAACAAAGTTCCTTTCTAAATGGCAAATTACACTTAATTTCATTCCTGGAATGCTTCTGCCTCATTGTCAGCATTTGGGGGGGGAGGGGAAGAAGGAAGTACTCATTCACGTGTAAAAAAATATTCCAATACCAAAACTGCTTATTAAAGAGCAATAACATGAATTGTGGTTTTTTATCTCCTCTACCAATAACACAATGATGTTTACATAGTTTGTGCATAATACTGCAATGACATATGAGATCATCAGCATGGGGACTGAAAACAGTTTCACTGTGCCTGTGATTGATAAACTATAGAAGTATTAAAACATTAAAAATGTTAATCGTTGCAATAATCTCCTGAAAAGTTTTTGTATTAATTTAAACCATAAATCATTTTAATATTTAATCATCACAGACTTAATTTGAAATGAGGATAGCCATAGCTCTGAAAAGCATATCATTTTTTATTTTAAAAAACGATCAGCTTGGATATACTCTGTAATTGCTTTCCCCCCACTTCAGTAAAGAGTGAACCTTTAGGTAAATGAAAAAGTATTTACAGAAGAATACCCAAAAAATTTCAGACCATTAAAATTTCAGACCATGGTTGTGCCAGAAGATAAACATTTCTATAGTTTCACTGTAGAAACCAGGTGCAACCATAAAATAACTACATTAATGTGGGGAGTTATGCCAGGGTGAGCGGGATCTACAACTTTCCTGCCAACAATTACCCTCCACTTCCTACTTCATATCCAGAAACCATTAACGTTCCCTTTTTTTATATGGCCATAATGATAATATTTTATTTGAGGCATAATGAGATATATGTGTTGTCCACCACAGTACTCACCATCATAATCATCCTTTTAACTTCTTTCCAAAATATTTACCAGCTTAACTTTAAGAATAGTTTAGAAAGGCATTGTGGTGGCTGAATTCACAAACTGGCACTTGAGATGCTACCATGAAAAACAAAAGGTCATAAATAGTAGCGCTATGAATCATGAAAATGTTGAAAAATATATATCTAGTTTTAGGCAGACAAGGATATCAATGTATATATCCAGTTAAATTTTACTTCCAACAGAGGAGGTATTTCCAATTCTAGTGGCATTCTCAATTTTAAGCTAAAAACAATCTATCTGAATCCACTTGACTTTCAAAATGTAAGCCTTTTAAATGTAATTGCAGTATCCTTTAAAAAGAATTATGTTTTTGAAGTTTTTTGTTTGTAGCAGGAAAAAAATTAACTGCGTGCCAGTACTTTGACATTTAATTTTGTGTTGTTCTATTTCCGTTGAACATGCTCAGGCCAATAAATTCAAATGAAAAAGAAAAGGATTTGCTATTTTGTAAGTAACAAAATAAAACCGGTGAGTGTTCATTTCCTCCAAATGTAAAATAATTTGCACCAGTATAATAAGTCACCACTATCAGCCTTTTTTATCCATTTCTGCTATGATCAGATTTTAAAGTACTGACCTGGGGGTTGTTCTGTCTCTGTAGGCAGAAGACATGTCCTAGAGGGGTAAATTCTGACTGAAGATCAGAACTAACTGCACCAAGAAAAGTTTGCTTCCCAAACCACCAAGTGAGCCTTCCATGTGTCTTTGATTGAGGGGCAAAGCGATTCAGCCAAAGAAAACGTGTCAAACCATCCTATTTAAGAAAGACAGTTCATCTTTTCTCCCCACATTAGTCACTTCTGCACTCCTTGAACAACCGTATTAAGGGCCCTATTACACACAACCAGCATATTTTCAAGCATTAACTTTATAGCTGGCTAGTGCTTTTTATGTTTGGACAGTCATTTTTATCATGTGATGATTACTTTGCACATGTGAGCGGTCTAAATGTATTGTGTGGTTCACCAGTTAATTGCATAATACATGTAACGTGAAGCACAGGCCTTATAGAGATGGTAGTCACTCGCCAACTCGCATCCGCAGCAAAGCCTGAACCAGAGGCCAAGGGCCCTGAAAGATGGGTCCATGGACGGTGGACGCGAGCCACGTGTGCCCACACAGAGCCCAGGCCCATAGCATGGCCATCGGCGAGCAGGGCCGCACAGGGTGCCAGCCTGAGGGCGGGCACTCGAGGGCAGTGTGTCTGGCGATGGCAGTGCGGGTGCTGCCACACCAGCAGGTCCGCATCCCACCCATGTATGGACGCGAGCCCTGGTGTGGACGTGGCCAAGCAGCCCCAGCCAATCCACCGGGAGCTGATGCACCACGTGCTGTGCTGCAGGAACACGGCGGGCTGGGCCAGCTCTGCCCCCCCGCCCCGAGTCTCACCACGCCGGACCCGGGAGAGAAGCGAAAGGGCACAACCGAGGTGGTTCTGCCCTCAACTAAAATGGCCGCCAAGACGCTACCCCGAGCACCCCAGCCGCCCGCTTCTTGAGGGGGCACTCGGGCGAGCTTCAACTTCCCTTCGATTGGCAGCGCTCTTCGGCCAATCGCGAAGCGGGCACTGCCCGCCAGCCAATGAGCAGAAGGCAAAGGCGGGAAAAGAGCTGACCCATGGCGCCCGGGCTCCGCACGCAGCGGCCGGCGGCGCAGGGCCGGAGCTGAGCGGGCGCGCCCGGCCGCTAGGAATGCGCGGTTACCACGGCAACGGCCGGGACGCCCGGGCCTGGCCCTCCCCCCAAACAGCGCGTCGGTACCTGTGGGCTGAGCGGCCGAGCTCCGCCTCCTCCCGGCTCGCGCGGCGGGGCGGGGCGCACTTCCTGTGCGCGCCCCGCCCTGTCCTTG
>NW_017728992.1:153954435-153960075 GCF_001723915.1 Gavialis gangeticus
TCCTGTGCGCGCCCCGCCCTGTCCTTGCCCCGCCCCCTCCCCCCGGCAGCCCGCTGGACTGTGCGGTCGGCCGGCGCCCGACGCACTCAAGCGGGCTCAAGAGGAGGAACCGTACCCGGCGCTGGGCGTCCAGAGCGGAGTGTTTGTGGGTGGTGTCTTCTGCGGGACCCCAGCTGCTGAGGCAGAGGATGAGACCTGAGGAAGACTAGCACCATGGCCAAAAGCTCACCTGAGTCGAAACCCGCCCTGCGGGCGACCCCATGACAAAGACGGCCCGCAGGAATTGTTGTCCCGAGTCCGCGCTGCGGTCAGACCGCACCTGCCAAACCAGCTGGGCTGGACGTAGGCTTGCCAAAGCCCAAACACTCAACCCAACTTTGCAGTTGATGCAATAATATCCTATCACCCACAGAAATTCTTGCCCCACAAACCCAGATATCCATGGCAGTCAGATCACAAACCAGGGATGCTCAACCCAACCTAGCACTTGATCTAATAAAAGATAGCACCCACAGGAGTTCGTGCCCCCAAAACCCAGGTAGCTACTGTTTTGTAGTTGGATCACATCTACCAAATGTCAGGTCGTAACCAAAACCCAAACACTCAACCCAACCTATGCTTCATTCTTTACCTTTGCAGGGAAGGGAGGCAAAGCCTCTAGGCAAAAGAGCTTTCAATGCAGGTGGAGAGCATATAAAAACAAGGTGGGAAATGGACTGTAATAAAAGTTGATTGATCAGTGTTGTCTGGATCTCTCATAGGTTTTAAAGGCATTGTGATTACCTAATCTGACCTGTATAATATAAAGCATTGCATTTTCCCTAGTAATTTCTAGGGAAAATTGAATATCTGGCGGTTGTATTTCAACACCTCTTTTAGAAAGACCTCCAATCTCGATTTCAAATGTTGGTTCTTTTATTTATTTATCACTGTGGCAATAGCTAGCATTTATATAACTTACTGTTTGCAGTTCCCACACCAACAATAATCAGCTTCTTGGAACACAGCTTTTACCTTTTATTTCATGTTCAGTGTGGCTGAGTTATGTCTGCTGCAGACACTATTCTGACAGTCTTCATTTCTGTATGTTTAAAATTTCAGCTCCGAAGTGCCACTAATATTTTAATATCCTTGACTTGGAAAGAAAGAACTCTGCGTGTGCAGTTAAACTAAAAATATTTTGTTTGAACAACGGATGGACTGAATGAGAATCAGTTACATCCAATGGATGGCCATGCCATTCAAATACGGTATGTATGTGTGGTTTAAAGATTATTCAAATAAATACATTACACGTGCTTATTTGATTGTATAAGGACCAAAACAAATACTGCAGAAATAAGCATGTATGACAGTCTGAAGTATGGCAGTGCGTTACATGCATTTAAATTGTCCAGAAAGATGCTGAGCAGTTTGTCCTTGTCTGAACTTGCACCTAAGTTGTTTTCAGGCCTGTTTCAGCTGGAGACACCCATTTTTATTTCCGTACTATGTGTGTGTGTATATCTATATTTGTATGCCCAGCAGCCTCAGAACCTATTGTAATTTACTGTACCTGAGTTATGTCTCTGACAGAAGGAACACTTCATTATCCATTGAGATTTTTTTCACTGTCAACATTGGTTTTTTTTCCTTATGCAGCTCTGAGTCCTTCTCTCAAGGAACACTTACTTGTTTATCTTGTCCAGGTTTCTCCATCTGTAGAGCAGGCAGATGTCATGGTAAAACATATCTAAATGTGGTTTAAATTTTTTCTGATGGGAAAGGTGGTGTTGGCAGGTTTTATGGATTTTGTAAAATATCAAGCAGACTGGCTGGAGCAGGTATATCCTGAGCCAACTGCACAATGAATGCTCTCATACGTACACTTATAAATGCAAACAGTTCTGAAAAATGTGGAGCCAACTGATACCTACACCGATCTATAGAAAGGCAAAGAATACTTTTTATTGAGCTCCACACCCCTCACATCAGTTTGATGCTATACTTTTTGTACTTAAAATAATGTCTCAGATAAAATCTTATCCTTTCTTGGTTTTCCTGATGTGCCCTCTCCTGGTTTTCCTCTTACCTTTCCAACTTTCCTCATCTCCCCACCAACTTTCTGTGTCTAAAGCTCAGATAATCTGCATAATATGTCATGCTCTCCATCCACACAGCTAGAACTATTGTCCACATTCTTGTTTTACCACATCTCACTTACTACAACATCTTTTTCTCTTGTCTTGGCAGATGCAACATTGCTCCATTTGTATCCATTCAAAATGTTTTTGCAAAGATCAGTTTCCCAGCCCATCACTTTGACCATGTCTTCCACTGGCTCCTGCTTCTTTATCACATCAAACATAAGCTACTTGTCTCTACTTTTAAAGTCTTTCAGGGCCTATTCCAGGGGTGGGCAAAATACAGCCTGTGGGCCAGGTATGGCCCACCAACTGATTGTATCCAGCCTGCGGGCAAACAGCCACCAGCTCATAGGATCTGGCCCATGGGTGGCTGGCAGCTCCAGTTTCTGTATGGTGTCAGATGGGTGCATGGAGCTGTTTCCAGTGTGCTGAGTGGATGGCCAGGACTATTTCCACCTAGCGTTGATGTGGCACCCTTATACCCACCTGGAAACTGCTAGGCACTTCCACAGCTGACACCGGCACCTGCCCAGGGCTATTTCCACCACACTAGGTGGCTGGTGGCATAAGCTGTGGGCCATTGGCAATGCATGCCCCCCAGATTTCTGTACCAACAGTGGGGTGTGGGGCTGCAGTCTGGCTGGAGCCAAGACCTGGCAGCAACGGGGGAGGCAGTAGTTACAGCAGGGTGCACAGCTGCAGCCTGGCTGGACATGGCACCCAGGAGCAGAACAGAGTTGTGCCCCTTACTTTCAGCACTTACATGTCATCGATGCTGAAGGCGGGGCCAGGATGCAGTTCCAGGTTGGGGATGGGCTTGCTACAGCTCCTGTTGCGCAGGAGAAAGATGGATGTGGCTGTTAAGAGCACACCAAAATGCACTGAGTGCCCCTCCAGCCAAAATAATTGCCCATGCCTATTCCCACCCTCCCTACTTTCTCTCATGAAGTATCAAGATGTCAGCTTTTCCTTTGAGTTGACCTATGATGCCAGTCTCTGTCTCTCAGTTGTTACATTTTTAAACACTTTTTTTCCTCCTTTAGTACCTCATTGCCCTCATTCAACCTACTTCATAATACCTCCTTTTTTATAATGCCTACAAAAACATTAATAATGGTTGGCCCATTGATATTCTGAAACTATTCTGAAACCTATCATACTCACAAATACTACTTGATTGTTTTCCGGTACTCTCTCCTGTGTCTGCCTATCCATCCAAAACCATCCCTTTTCTCACACTTGGATAGTAAGCTTATATCCCTGGAATGTCTACAGCACAAATAAGGGCGATACAATTGGCAGCCTATGGGCCGCATGCAGGCCCTGAAGGGGGCCCCTCAAACATGCAGCTCGTGGGTTCTTGGGCAGCTGCCACTGCTCCCCTCCCTGCCCTTCCTCCTACTACAGTAGCCAGTTCTTTGGGCTCCCCTGCCCTCCTCCAGCTTCTACCTCCTATCTCTGCTCCTGGAGGGTGGTACATAGTGGGAGGGGGCCAGGATGACCAATTTGCACACACACGGCAGGGCAAGGTGCCTGTGTTGACAGTACTCTGCATGGCAGGCAGGAATTAAGCTGCCCACACTGCAAGTGGGCAGCGCATATGGCCAGGAGGGGAAGGGAAGCAGAGTGTTGCATGTGCAGCAGAGGGAAGCTGGGCTGCCTACATGGCTGGAAGGGCAGGAGCCACCGCTGCCCATGCTGTGTGTGCAGTGGGGCATGGCATGCTAAGCTGTCTGTGTGGCAGAGTAGACCCCACCCCACACCTCGTGAAATCCCCAGGACTGTAGCCAGCACTATTGCCCCTGGCTGCCTGGAAGATGGACAGCTGTGGCATTTACAATAACAAAGCAAACTTCTCTATCCTACACTAGTCCTGCAACAGTACTTAAAATGTGATACAGAGGATAAGTCATTTGGACTTCACATTCTTTCATTTCTTAGTCTTTCTTGCTAAGAGTCCCAACAGGGTGTCAGTCATGATGGACAGTGTTTCTATGACATGAACACTTGTCCATTAGGAGCCATACTAGGACAAAACTCATTTCACACAGGCTACTGAAGAGCCATCAGATGTTAATGACTTTCAGTCACTACTGACCTGGGCCAATTTGAATCAGTGATCTAGGGGTGAAAGGCCCCATATTCCATTACCAGTGCTCTCAGCATCCATCTCCCCCACACACGCTTTATCTGTATAGATATACTTTGTATATTTTTTTCTAAATGCTATCATACACACAGATGTCTGTCTCATTTTGTTCATAGAGTCAGTCAGTTCCACATTAGATGTTACTTCCCAGTTTACTCTTAATTGTCTAAACTATATTTGTATTTTCATTATTTATACAACTATGCCATTAAATTATGCATTCCAGATTAAAAGAATAAAAGACTTGTTTACATTATTATTATTATTACTCTGGCATCAACTTTTGGATTTCTGTGTAAAGAAATTAATCTCCTTTCAGAGGGGGAAATCGGGAATGACAAGCGCTAGCTCCTGTTGCCTCTGGGACATAATTATGCTCGCAAATTCCAAAACAGAAAAATCATAAGCTTAACACAGTTGAGTCTCTTGAAAGTTTCATATCAGCATGAAGCTATGTTTTAATTATTATTTTTGTCTGCATTGTTCAGATCTTCAGTGCACCGACTAGAATAAGTGCTTATCCTAGTTAATTCTTCATGAGGCTTATGTCATTGGAAGATGCATTTCATTTATCTCCTTTTTTTCTTCTTAAGCCAACACTGACTAAATACTTATCTATAAGTATTCAACAAAGGTTTTACAATCTTAGGACCCTCTTCAAAGCCCACTGGAGTCAACAGAAATGCTCCCATTGACTTTAACATATATTGGCCCATATAAAGGTAGACATATGCTGTGGTTGCATGTGTGGTAACCTTGTGATAGAATTTACATAACCTTTCTGTGTCATAATATATTAACAAACTTTGCATGTGGTAGGAAAGTTTTGTTTCTATCTAGTGAGTTTGGACTCTAAACCTGCAGTCAGTTCTTAGATTGAGATTATGCAATTTCCTGCTTCCCCCTGAGGTTTAAAATAAAAAACACTGGGAAGATTTTTCTCCAGTATAATCTTTGGAATTATGAGGCTGTATTAAGAATAAATTTACATCATTCTGATGCCTAGACAATGTGATTGTATAGGCTTTATGAGAAGGTTTTTATATCTGATGGCTTTAAAAATGGTGTCTGTGATGTATGACATACTTGGAGAAAGTGAATTTATTTTGTATGTTGTAACTTGTACAGCATTACTGTTTGAAAAGCAGTACAATATAAGAAAAAAAACATGAATTGTAATTTAGTGCAAGATCAGTTTGGTTTATTGTTTCAAAAGCCAGTTAAGGTTGCTATTTAGCCACACAGTAGAAGCCAGCCAGTGTGACACCTTGTAGACTAACTTATTCAGAGAAGCATGAACTTTCTCAGGCTATAACTAACTTCATCAAATGCTATGAATAATAACAGATGAAGTGGGCAGTAGCC
>NW_017728992.1:153965075-153966437 GCF_001723915.1 Gavialis gangeticus
GACATACTTGGAGAAAGTGAATTTATTTTGTATGTTGTAACTTGTACAGCATTACTATTTGAAAAGCAGTACAATATAAGAAAAAAAACATGAATTGTAATTTAGTGCAAGATCAGTTTGGTTTATTGTTTCAAAAGCCAGTTAAGGTTGCTATTTAGCCACACAGTAGAAGCCAGCCAGTGTGACACCTTGTAGACTAACTTATTCAGAGAAGCATGAACTTTCTCAGGCTATAACTAACTTCATCAGATGCTATGAATAATAACAGATGAAGCGGGCAGTAGCCTATGAAAGCTCATGCCTCTCTCAGTGCATTAGTGTATACTGCCTTGCTTCTAGTAACATAGTAATAACTGCCTTGCTTCCAGTAACATAGTAATAACACATTACTGTGTTTAAGGAAAACAGCAGTGAAATCATTCTGAGTTTCACTACTTTCTTCAAGGCCAGGATTTTATCCCACCTATTTAAAGCAAGAAAATGAATACTTAAGGACATTACACCCACACTCTGTAACACTGGGTTTTCTGTCATGTCTATCAACATGCCATCTAATACATTTCCATCAAATGTAGAGAAGTATTTAATCACAACATAATTTTAAATCAGACCCATGGATAGTTCTGGGTCATTATTCATTATTTTAACTTGATTTATGAATCAAAATATTTACTCAAAAGGTATTGTTAAAAATAAAGTACCTGTTTTAGATGTATATAGACACATACACCTACACCTCTCCATATTGCACACAAATAGTACATGCAAGTTAAAAGAACATTTCTGAGGTTGCAGATTCAAACTGAAAAGTATGAAAATGCCACAGTAAATACTGTCTGCATAAACTTAATTCAACTCCTTGGTACAGGACAGGATTTTCAGTTATGAACTCTGTCTTGTAGGTAAGCAGCCATTTCTCACAAATTGCGCGAGAGAGAGACAGAGAAATTGGGGAAGAGAACCTCCCCCATCTCTTATTATAGCCAATAGGTATTCTAAAAACCCCTCCCAGATCTAGCCCAGGACAAGAAATCAGGAGAAGACACCTATTTCATAGTT
Organism: Gavialis gangeticus; assembly: GCF_001723915.1. Classification (NCBI taxonomy): domain Eukaryota; kingdom Metazoa; phylum Chordata; order Crocodylia; family Gavialidae; genus Gavialis; species Gavialis gangeticus. The sequence goes on from NW_017728992.1 coordinate 153,966,135, forward strand.
TAAAAAAATATTTTTACAAGGATTTATTTCAACATGCAGGGCATCAAGTACGGCAGGGCCTGGAGAAACTGTCCTGTGTGCCCTGCTGTAAGTCTGGTCCTTAAATGATGGACTTTAGTACCTAAAGTGGCAGTGAGGGACTTAAATTCACTTCCTTTGTAGATTTAGTTTTTCAGCAGATCTTCAGTCTCTTTATCTTAACAAAGAGATGTTCAAGGAGGTTGTTTGATCATAGCCTGTAAGGAATTTGATCTAGCAGACAAAGGGTATGTGCAGCCATTACACTTAGATTAACCTAACTAG
>NW_017728992.1:153971437-153973647 GCF_001723915.1 Gavialis gangeticus
TTTAAAAAAATATTTTTACAAGGATTTATTTCAACATGCAGGGCATCAAGTACGGCAGGGCCTGGAGAAACTGTCCTGTGTGCCCTGCTGTAAGTCTGGTCCTTAAATGATGGACTTTAGTACCTAAAGTGGCAGTGAGGGACTTAAATTCACTTCCTTTGTAGATTTAGTTTTTCAGCAGATCTTCAGTCTCTTTATCTTAACAAAGAGATGTTCAAGGAGGTTGTTTGATCATAGCCTGTAAGGAATTTGATCTAGCAGACAAAGGGTATGTGCAGCCATTACACTTAGATTAACCTAACTAAGGTTAGGTTGATCTAAGTGTTAATCTGTACATGCATTTGGGAAGGTCAGGTCAAACATGGCCAGCCCAAACTAATTTAATTCACGTGAGGATGTGCACTAAGTTAGATCAGGTATGCATTAGCTCAGTCAGAACAGCTACACACATTCAGAACACAGGCTTGGAACCAAAGTCCAGCTGCTCGCCCTAGCCCCAGGGCAGCATTTTTACACACTTCCCACCCATATCAAGTTATTTTTAGGCCCCCACCGCTCTACCCCACACAGACCCACCAACCCCTCCTACAAACCTGCCAGCCCTCCCTGCAATCCCACCAACCTTCCCCCAGACCCACCAACTCCCCTATGGACCTCCTAGGCCCCCCACCTGACTTACTTAAATCATGTGCCCAGCATGGCTCCCAGCACCAGCAAACATCTGTGCAAGTAGGACCTAATCTACAACCACACAGCTTAAACTAAGCTGTGTGATCATAGACTGAGTCCCGGGAACATCTGCATGTACCCAAAGGTATAACAATATTCAATAGGTGGAAGTTGATGCTAGACAAATTTTGACTAGAGATAAGTTGCAAGTTTTTAACAGGGAGAGTAATTAACCATTAAAACAACTTCCCCAGAATTATGGTAGATTCTGCTTTCAGTTCTTTTTTTTACATCAGATTAGATGGGTTTTCTCTAAAAGATATGCTCCTGTACAAACAGAAATTGATTCAGGGAAGTGCTTGGACAGTGTTATTATCAGAGTGGATAATGGTAATGGTTCTTTCTGACCTTGTTATCTCTTACTCTACTTAGTACACAGCATGAATTATGCTCAATTAATGAACAACTATGCAATATTTTTGTTTTGTCATTATTGGTCAGTGAGTGGCTCCTTGCTTTATTTACTGAATGCTAGCCAACCCCTCCTCTAAAGACAGTAATTTCCTCATGGGCATTTCTGTGGCACTCATCACTACAGTATCTAACAGCTTCACGAACATTATTTACCTTATCTTCACATATCCTTATAATATAAGGGTACAGTATTGTTCCAGTTTTATTCATGTGGAACTTAAGCACAGAGGGCCATATTCACAAAAGTAGTGTTAGGTGATCAAATGTTTCTTTAGGCACATTAGTCGAACCATATTGGGCATTACTGGCACTCACAAAATCTCTGTTCATCTGCCACCTAGCCTTGTAGAGCCTAATGTCCCCTGACACATACGTTTCTTCTGGTAAAGTCCCCAAGGTGCCCAAGTTTCTGCTGATGGGCATGCATACACAGAACTGCCTAAACCTTGATGTTGCCTAACAGATGGGACTCCCACCCAAGTTCCTAATAGGATTCACAATACTGGTTTTCCTGCAAGTGCTGGTTCCCAGTCCACTCCTATTTTCCCCATGATCTCCTGCTCCTTACCCCACCTGCCCTCTCTCAGTTTTAGTACACACAGGCCTGATGAAAACATTGCAAAGAAAGTTGTCTCTCAGCCCAACTAGCTCCAGGTTAGAGACAGCATACCATATTTACTCAAATCTAAGACAAACCCCCTCCCCAATCAGCATGGGGGGAAAAGCCCCTCATCTTAGATTCACCTACAAAGTGGAGGTGGGGGCAGGTAGCTGCTGTGGCTCTGACACTGGCCCTGAGCCCGGGTTGGGGCCATACGCAGACCTATAGCAGCCATCTGTCTCCCCCTCCGCTTGTCCTCTGCACTTTCTGCCCCACTTTCAGGTGCAGCTTGGCTTCAGCTCAAGCTGGATTCCCCCCCTGGCTGGGAGCACAGAGAAGCTCCCTCCTGTGCCCTCCCTCTAATCAGCAGTACTGCCGCTGCTCCATGGCCCAGCAGAGACTGAGCTTTCAAGTGCTGTGCTTCAGGGAGGGAAAAGAGCCTGAATAGCATTTGACTGTAAGGGTG
>NW_017728992.1:153978647-153980779 GCF_001723915.1 Gavialis gangeticus
TGCTTGCTCATGGCCTGGCAGGATGAGGAACACCCAGGGAAAGCAGGCAGGGAGGGGAAACCTACTTGCCCACTGCAACTGTCCTGGGCTGAGCCCAGCCCCCATGCAACCCAGTATCTCCCCACACCCAAAACAGTAGGAGCACCGGCAGCAGCAGGTGGGGGAAGGGGATGTGCCTCGGAGACTGGAGAATGGGTAGGAGAAGAGGCAGAAACTGGACTAATAGTAGGAAAGACGCAGACTGTGGAGAATGGGAGAAGAGGCAGGGACTGTGGGGAGCTGGGGATGGGGGAGGTGCAGGTGGCAGAGGGCAGGAAGGTTGCAGGAGGAAAGAGTGAGGGAAGAGAAGGGGACTGTTTGACCCCCACCAGCCGCCCGACCACCCCAAGCAACTGCTTTCCTTGCTGGAGAAGTGGGAAAAGGGAGGGACAAATTCAAGGCAACCCCCCATAATAAGTTTATATACCTGGAAAATTAAACAAAATTATAAATTTTCCATATATAGAATCTAATTACCTTAAATTCAGGGTTGTCTTAGATTCACATAAATACAGTACTCAGTTGCTTTGTGGTTGGTGTGTGTACACTCTGGATAGCAGTAGGAGCTATATGGTGTTCAAGTATGCTCACTAAGGATGAAGCTGTTAAAACTGAAGCCATCTCTACTGAGCATGTACACGTTGAGCTTTTTCAAATGATCAAATTTGAGCAGGGACAGCAAAAAAAAAAAAACAAAGGCTTCATCCCTACCAACACTACTGAAGTGTTAGTGGCACTAGAACTGTTCCAAAAGAATTGTGTCAGAAATTTTTGTTTATTTTTATTGCCCCCTCCCTGTTCTCCCTGTTCTCCCTGTTCTGTTTTTGCTAAAATTTTCCAGAAAATTCATATTGGGGAAGGTACACAGCATGAAAAATTTCAGTAAAACATTTAATATTTGGCAAGGTGGTAAGCAACTGAAAACAGGATGTAATAATTAGGGCTGTGCAAAATTTTGCCAGGTGTTTCATTTGAAAGCTGTTTCGATGCATTTCAAGCTTGAAACAATGAAATCAAAATGAAATAAAAGCCTTCAAAACAGCTTTGAAATGAAACAAGGGCACTTGAAATAAACTCCTCCAAGACCGTTTTAGGCACCTACTCTGGACTCATTCAAGAAAAGCTTGGATGCTTAGCTTGCTGGGATCCTTTGACCCTAGCTGACTTCCTGCCCTTGGGACAAGGGGCTGGACTTGATGATCTTCAAGGTCCCTTCCAGCCCTGAAATCTATGAAATCTATTAAACATTTTGAGAGTTTTGAAAAGTTTCAAGTTTCGAAGCCAGGCTTACTTGGCTTCAGCATATCCCAGCCAGCAGTGGCAGCCTACTGTCATCCAGTGTGCAGATCCGGGGGACAGTGCACCCCAGGAGAAGTCTGGCACAGTCCCGCAGCCCTCCCAGGGGTGCAGGCCCCCGGATCTGTGCACGGGATGACAGCATGCTGTCACTGCTGTCTGGAGCCAGTGGCAGCACCAGAATGGGCTGTGGAGTGGATGCCTACACAGTCAGGTGGGTGGCTAACTGGCTTAGGAACCGCACCCAGACAGTGATGGTTGACGGGTCATTTTCAACCTGGAAGGAGGTGGGCAGTGGAATACCACAGGGTTCGGTCCGTGGGCCAGTATTATTTAATATCTTAATCAGTGATTTGGATGAGGGTGTGTTGAGAACCCTCTCCAAGTTCACAGATGATAACAAATTATGGGGCAAAGTTAATACACCAGAGGGCAGGGAGCAGTTTCAGGCCAACCTGGATAGGTTAGATCAATGGGTGGAATGTAATAGGATGCAATTCAACAAAGATAAATGTAAGTTACTCCACCTAGGAAGGAGGAATCCCCAGCACATCTACAGGTTGGGGGATGTCCTCCTCAGCAGCTCAGAGGCTGAGAGATTAACATGAGCTGGCAGTACAACGAGGCCATCAACAAAGCCAATCACACCTTGTTGTGTATTAGCAGATGCGTGACCAACAGATTGAGAGAGGTGATGCTCCCCCTCTATGCAGCACTGGTCAGGCTGCAGTTGGAATACTGTGTCCGGTTTTGGGCACTGCACTTCAAGAGGGACATGGAGAATCTGGAGAGGGTTC
>NW_017728992.1:153985779-153987013 GCF_001723915.1 Gavialis gangeticus
GTAATACTCCCCCTCTATGCGGCATTGGTCAGGTTGCAGTTGCAGTACTGTGTCTGGTTTTGGGCACTGCACTTCAAGAGGGACATGGAGAATCTGGAGAGGGTTCAGAGGAGGGCCACCCGTGGTCTCTGTGAAAGACCCTATGAGGAGAGGTTGAGAGATCTGGATCTCTTCAGCCTATAAAAAGATGGCTGAGGGGTGATCTTGTGGCTGCCTATAAATTTATCAGGGGAGGACAGCAGGGAATTGGGGATGCACTGTTTACCAGAGCGCCTCAGGGAGTAACTAGGAACAACGGATGCAAACTAGTTCAGAGCAGATTTAGGTTAGACATTAGGAAGACATTTTTTGCAATAAGGGTGGACAGAGTCTGGAATGGGCTTCCAAGAGAGGTGGTGCTGTCACCTAATTTGGAGGTCTTCAGGAGGAGGTTTGACAATCACCTGGCTGGGGTCATCTGACCTTGGTCCTCTTTCCTGCCAGGGGCAGGGGATTGGACACAATGATCCACTGGGTCCCTTTCAACTCTATAATCTATAAATCTATGAATCTTCCCACTCCGCACAGGATGCAACAAGCGCTGGTCCCAGCTGGCAGCAACAGCATCCTGTTATCCGGTGCACAGATCAGGGGCCCACCCACACCTTCCAGGAGGACTGCAGTGGTGTGCCAGGCTCCTCCTGGGGATACGGGACCCTGATCTGCATACCAGATGATAGGAGGCTGCAGTTGCCATCTGGGACCAGCGCTGGGCACAGCCTGTGCCCAACGCCAGGAAGATTGGTGCTGTCACTGGCCCAAGGCAGCAGCAGCCTCCTGTCATCCAGCATGCAGATCTGCCCCTGGGAGGAGTCTGGCACAGCCCCACAACCCTCCCAGGGGTGCGGGCCCCCAGATCTGCGCATGGTATAACAGCATGCTGTCGCTTCTGGCTGAGGCCAACAGCAGCACCAGTCTTCCCAATGCTTGGCATGGGCTGCAACCAGAGCTGGTCCCAGCCAGCAGCAGCAGCCTTCTGTCATCTGGCACACAGATCAGGGGCCTGCACCTCTGGGAGGAGTCCAGCACAGCCCAGCAGCCTTCCTGGAGGAGCAAGCCCCCAGATCTGTGCCCTGGATGAGACGAGGCTCAGGCTGCCTCTCCCATCAGGGATCAGTGCCCACCACTTGCTTCCCTACTCAGTTACAGCCCCCCAGCTCAGCCTGTGCCTGGCTTCAGCCCCCCCCCATCCATG
>NW_017728992.1:153992013-153995492 GCF_001723915.1 Gavialis gangeticus
TTACAGCCCCCCAGCTCAGCCTGTGCCTGGCTTCAGCCCCCCCCATCCATGTGCTACCTACCCGGCTGCAGCCCCCCCATGCACTCCAGCCTAACTCCAGCCCCCCCATGTGTTCCCCACCCAGCTCCGGCCCCCCCACAGCTTACCAACAACAGCCACATTCTTGGCCTTGTGGGGGACAGCATGGCTCGGCCCCAGCCACCAGGTATCTGCACAGTTTCTACCACAGCGTGCTGCTTTGGCCCAGTACAGCGCATTGCGGGGGCCGTGTACTTTCAGGTAGCTCTGGGCTATCACCACTCTTGGGGACTGCTAGCCACACTGGCCTGGGTCCCGCGTACACAGAAGCGGCATGGCTAGACGGTGGATACCTGGTGGCTGGGTCTGAGCTACGCTGCCCCCCCGCTGTGCAGAGGGGCTGTGCCACAAGGCCAGGAGCATGGTTGCTGCTGCTGGAAAGCTGCAGGGGGGCTGGGGCTGGGCAAGGGGTATGTGGGGGGGCTGGAGCTGGGCAGGGGGTGTGTGGGAGGGTTGCAGCCAAGTGAGGGACACATGAAGAGGGGGGCTGCAGCCAGTGTGGGAGCACGCAGGGGGATGAAGCCAACCACAAGCTGAGCAGGGAGGTTGATGCCAGCTGCAGGCTAAGCAGGGGGTGGTAGTCGAGCAGGGAGGTGAGCAAGCGGCGCCAGTCCCTGGTGGGAGAGGCAGCCTGAGTGTCCTCTCATCCAGGGCACAGATCTGGTGGCTCGCAAGCCAGAGAAGGCTGCTGGGCTGTGCCAGACTCTTCACAGGAGTGCGAGCCTCAGGATCTGCACCAAATGAGAGGAGGCTCAGGCTGCGGCAGCAGCAGTCTTGTCTGATGCTGGGCACAGCCTGCGCTCAGCGCCGGTTCCAGATGGGAGAAGCAGCCTGAGCCTCCTCTTATCCAGGGTGCAGATCCAGGGGCTCACAACCCTGGGGGTGCTGCCAGGCTGTGCCGGACTCCCCCTGGGAGTGTGAGCCCCTGGATCTGCACACCAAATGGGAGGAGGCCTCCACCGCCAGCAAGTGTCAGGATTTTTTGGTTTGAACAATTTGAAGTACAGTTTCCCAGAAACCTCTGCACCTATCTCCTTGAAACTTGGCAGGATTCATGCCCTCAGAAGGGGCTACCATCCCAGCAATTTTCATCTAAATCAGGTAAGACATGACAAAGTGTTAGGCATTTGCATGATTCCCCATTATAGCCTGTGGGCGAAACGTCAAAACTCATCGAAACGGCGAAACAGTTTCAACAAAACAAAATGGGACAGTGTTTCAAAATGAAACAAAATGATGAAACAAAACATTGTCCCTTCGAAATAGCAAAACGGACATCAAAACGAAACAATGGTGTTTTGCACAGCCCTAATAATAATGAGAAGACTTGGACATCAGCCAATCAACTGACAGTGGTACTTTTTTGAAAAAAAGACGACTCTATTTAGAATATTATAATGCATCTGTATTTTTAATGGGAAAGTATATAGCTTGTTTTATGATGAAATTATATATGCAAAAAGATTTGCTTTTGAAGTGAATCAATGTATGCCATTATTGTGTTTTTGCAAAAAGCTTTTGTTTTTATATTTATGTTCCAGATGCTAGTAAAGTAATAGTATTTATTTTAAGGTGCTAAGGTGTTAAGAGCTAAGGTGGATATGTTATGATTAAGTCTGCAAATCTTCCACTTAATGAGTTTGTTTTATGTGAGCATTTTAGGCGCTTTATATATATATTTCACATACACGATGTACAGATCATGACATTATTCAATTAAAGGATTAGGTGGTGCTGGGCAAATTAATGATATAGAGTTTTTCCTCATTGATCATGACAAATTATTCCATAGAAAGTGAAGTTAGTCACAGACATGTGTACATCACAGCCTACCTTTCACAGATCCAAAGAGTTTAACGTTAGAAGGGATGATTAGGTCATCTACTCTGACTATATGGATACCAACCATTATTCAATTTTACTTAGATACCCCTATATTTAGTATAATAACATGAGTTTGATTGAAGCATATGTTCCAGAAAATCATCCAGTCTTGATATGACGACATCAAGAGATGTAGAATCCATTGCTGTTCTGGGTAGGTTGTTCCAGCAGTTAATCACCCACAGTTTTTTTTTTAATCTGTCTGGTTTCAGCTTCTAGCCATTGTTTCTTGTTATGCTGTATCCTGCCAGGTTAAGGAGGCTTTTATTTCTAAGGATTTTCTCTTAGTGAAGGTATTTTTACTTTGAGATTTATACACCATTCAATCTTCCTTTTTTAATAAACATACTGAGCTCTTTTTCAAGTCTCTCATGATAAGACATATTCTTCAGCCAGCAAATCATTACTGTGGCTCTTTTTTGCAGTCTCCAATTTTTCAAAATCCTTGTCTTCCTAATTCTTTTCAAGATCCTAAATGAAATATTCCAGTATTGATCTAATCAGTGCCAAATACATAGTTAAAAACTGTCCACTATGATCTTTAAATCCTTTTAAGAGACAATGTTTCACCACTTTCCAGAATACAGCTCCCTGCTCTGCAAGTATAGCCTACATTCCTTCTTCATACCTGTATAAGTTTCCATTCAACTACCTGAAAATACATTTTTCATTTTGTTTAAATGGCCCCACCTTACGCAACAATTAGAATCACTGTGTGTGTTTACATTAAGGTGCAATAAGGTGATTTAGGCAGACAAGGTTCTTGGGTAAATCTGATGTCTTTTATTAGACCAACTCAAATAGTTGGAAAAAATCTACTTAGCAAGATTCTTAGATTTAAGGACCCTTCGTTGGGCTGAGGAAGGGCCAACACAGTTGGGGATTGCCCACAGGTGGCCACAGTGGTCTCAGCAGTGGGGGGGAGGGGTGGTGGGTGGTAAGCAAGGTCCGCCCATAGCCACTGTCCGTGCTGTCAGTGACTACTCACAGCTGCTGGCAACGATGTCAGCAGTGAAGTGCGGGGTGGCGACTGCCCACAGAAGCCAGCAGCAGCTTTGTCAGCGGCCAATCTTATGGGGCACGTGCCCCCCTGTGCCCATACTATGCATCACCTATGCTGGTAAGCATGCAAGAAAGGCAGCCAGTGAAGATGTAAATTGAGGAGTCAGGTGGTGAGAGACAGGCTGAGGTGGAGAAGGAAAGAAGGGGGATGAATGTAGCAGGTAAATAGTCTAGAGGTACCTGGGGAGTCAGATGTCAGGCAGGTTAGAATGTGTAATAAATTCATTGTCTATATTTAGTCTATGATTTTTTGTATCCAGGAGGTTGATGGTGTGAGGTTCATAGGCTCGCCTATGAAAAATGTTCTGTAAATTCCCTTTTAGGATTCATAGATTCATAGATGCTAGGGTCAGAAGGTACCTCAACAGATCATTAAGTCCAACTGTCTGCCTAGGCAGGAAAGACTACTGGGTTCCAGATGACCTCAGCCAGATGCCTATCCAGCCTTCTCTTAA
>NW_017728992.1:153995503-153996264 GCF_001723915.1 Gavialis gangeticus
GCTTTTGCTCACTGGAGGTGCCGCTCTGGGCAGCTACCTCGCGTCTGCCTTACACAAACACCGGCGCGCCCTTATAGAGCGTACCTGTTTGCACGCACTGTTCACATGCGGCTCGGGAACGCAGCTCCCTGTCGGGTGAGCTAAGAGGGCTCCAAAGGGCTTCCCCTCTGGATCCACCTCAGCTGCGCTGTACCCTCTGCCCCACTTACCTTAAGGGGAAATCAGCTGTTGCTGCCCCCGTCACTGTCTCCTCCACAGGTGCTGCCTTCGCCGCTGAGGTAAGGTGGGTACACGTGTGGCACATGTGCACCCTGATCCCTCTGCTCCTGCTCCCCAACTCAAGGAAGAGCACCACCTCCCTTGGAAGCCCATTCCAAATTTTGGCCACCCTTACCATAAATAAGTTTTTCCTGATATCTAACCTAAATCTGTTCTCTGTCAGTTTGTGACCATTGTTTCTTGTTACCCCAAGAGGCGCCCTGGTGAACAGAGCATCCCTTGCTGCATCCCCCTAATAAATTTGTAGGCGACCACAAGATCACCTCTCAGCCTTCTCTTGCGGAGGCTGAAGAGGTCCAGGTCCCTCAGTCTCTCCTCATAGGGCCTGTCCTGTAACCCTCTAGCCATATGAGTGGCTGTCCTCTGGACCCTCTTGAGTCTATCAACATCCTTCTTGAAGTACAATGCCCCAAACTGGATGCAGTACTCCAACTGTGGTCTGACCAATGCTGCATAGAGGGGAAGTATCACCTCTTTGGCTC
>NW_017728992.1:154001264-154026827 GCF_001723915.1 Gavialis gangeticus
GGGAAGTATCACCTCTTTGGCTCTGTTTGTCATGCATCTACTGATGCATGGTAAAGTGCAGTTAGCTTTGCTGATGATTTCTTCACACTGACAACTCGTGTTTATCTTGGAGTCTGCTATGACTCTGAGATCCCTTTCTATTTCTGTGCTGCTGAGAGGGTCACTTCCCAGCCAGTAGGTGTGCTGGATATTTTTGTGCCCTAGGTGCAGCACTCTGCACTTATCCTTTTTGTACTGCATCCTATTGTGTACTGCCCACTTTTCTATTAGAAAAGGATTAGAACTGAGAGATTGGAGAGAGAGCATTTTTCTTATGAGAAATGTGCCCCCACCAGTAAATTGGGTATTTTTGTCTTTAATAGATTTCCGGTGTGCATTCATTCTTGTGTGAAGTTTTTGTTTGGTCTCTCCTACATATCTTCCATCAGGGCATCTGGTGCATTGGATGAGATATATGACATTTCTGGAGCTGCAGTTGTAAGATCCAGGAATGCTGATGGTTCTGTTATGGTTTGTAATTATTGTGGGGGTGGTGGAGATATGTGGGCAGGTTTTATATTTCTTGTCATGGCATGGTCTGGATCCATTTGGTGTGTTTTGGGCTGTAGGAAGTTTGCTTCTGGTGATGAGATTAGCAAGGTTCAGTGCCTGTTTGAAGGTTAGGATGGGTGGTTCTGGGAAGATCTCTTTAAGAATTTTGTCTTCTAGTATGGGTTGCAATTGTTTGAGGATTTTCCATTTAGGTTCGAGGGAAGGGTGATATGTCATAACCAGTGGTGTGCAATTCATGGGGGTTTTCCTTCTGTACTGCAGCAATTCTTCACATGGTATTCGGGTGGCTCTTTCAAATGTGTGGTCTATCTCTCTGGAGGAGTGTCTTTGTTGAGTGAAAGCCTTCTTAAGATTTGTGAGTTGGCAATCCTGGGTGTTCTCCTCAGTGCAAATTCAGTGGTATCTGAGGGCTTAGCTGTATATCATAGCTTTCTTGGTGTGTTTAGGGTGATTGCTGGTTCTGTACAGATATGTATGTTGGTCTGTGGGTTTCTTGTATAACATGGTCTGTATTTTACCATTCTAGATACTGATCATTGTGTCTAAAAAGAAGATGTTGCTGTTGGAGTATTTAAGAGATATTCGGATGGAGAGGTGATGATTGTTGAATTTCTGATGGAACTCAATCAGGGATTGCAGGTCTTCAGTCCAAATGATGAAGATGTCATTGATATATACCTAAGTATAGCAAGGGTTTGATAGTGCAATACTTGAGGTAGCTCATAAAAAGTTTGGCATACTCTGGGGCCATTTTGGTGCCCATAGCTGTGCCCATGGCCTGAAGGAAGTGTTAGTTATTGAAAGTCAAGTTGTTATGTGTGAGGATGAAGTGTATAAGTTCAGTAATATCTTTGGCTCTATACTCAGAGTTGTCATCTTGCTCTCATAGGGATGTAAGGCAGGCTTGGATGCCATCCTAAATCATGAAGATGATTTAGGCATGCATCTACATGTGGACATGCTAATGCACATTAAGGCACATTAAATTTAGGCACGAATAGCAAAACTACACTAGTGCACATGCAGATGCACTAATGTGTATTAACACAGTGTGTATTTGTAACAGAACACCCTTTTGGGTGTCTGTCACTTTAAGGGCTGGAGCAGGGAGCTGCCAGGAGGCTGATGAGAGTGGCCATTTTGGAGAACGTTTATTTTGGAGAGCTCTGTTATAAGAGCAGAGCAGTATGAGATCAGCCAGCAGGAACGAAACATTGCCCTGCTGAGCTCTGGCTTCAGGAACAATTAGGAGGTAAGCGTGAGGCTGTGGGGAAGAAGGAGACCTCATTGGTCCTGCGCATGACCTAAAACTGCACCCTGCTGGGATAGGGAGGCCTGGTGGTCCTGCCTGTGGCAGTGCAGGGGCACATGAATACTAGGACCAAGAACCTTCCTGATGTAAGGCAGGTCAGGGCACCTAAACCGCTGCCCCCAACTTCAGGTGGGTTTCCAGGAGATTTAAGGGGGGGCCAGGTAAGCTTATTGAGAAGCACTTGAGTCCCATGGGGTATTAGACCCCAGAGGTGGACCAGGCATGCTGGAAGAGGAGCACCTCAGCCCAAGGGGCTGTAAGACTTCGGGCTCTGAGAGTTGCAGGGAGGAGTTGTGGGGCCAGCTAAGCTCAGGGAGCAGCAGCTGAGTCCTAAGGGGTGGAAGACCCCAGGCCCTAGTGTAAGGGGAGGAGTTGTGGCCCATGAAAGGAGCATAGTTGTCTGGTGAGGGGCCAGGGGTGAAGTAGGCCTATAGGTGAGTGATCACTCAGTCCCATTCAGGTGAGGGTCATGGGAAAGGCCCAAAAGACCGTGCCAAGGCTGACCGAGGGGTGGATAAAAAAGCCTGAGGATCTCTTTAAGTAGGGTGGAGTGAGTGTGGCCTGGATAGGCAGTATGCAAGAGGCTGGGTGAGAGCCAGCAGAGTGCAAGAGGCCCCAGTGAGAGTGGGGTGGTTTGTGTGTGGCCTGAGAAGGCAGTGTGGGAGAGACACAAGTATATGTCCAGTTTGACCCGGCTTTGAGAACACACTATGAGACATCAGCAAGGCATGGGACATGTGTAGGGATGGTAGGAATGTGTACTTATCACCCACAGTCATCTGGGCACACAAAGGGCAGCCTCCTGCCTATTTAACATCACAGTCATTTATCAACAAGGTTTGCCCAGAGACAAGGGTGGGGCCATACTAATACTGGGCCTGGAAGGTGCCTTTGTCACAGTATCCATTAACACATGCCATGCTAATGCACATTAGTGCATCTACATGTACGGTAATGTGACTTAGGTATTCGTCCCTAAATTTGTTTAAAGCATGCTCTACTGGTATAGTATGGTGGTAATTAGTTACTTAGTGTTACTAGATTAAATTCCCTCAATTCCAATGCTGGCAAAAGTGCTAAAAAATCATAGTTAATTGAGTATCAGATTCACAAGTAAAAAGTAGGTCTTTTTGTTGAACAGCCATTTACTAGAGCATAGTGTTTCCTAGCCAGGTCACTGGTTCCTGGTCTTCAGTTTCAGCTGAAATGACTTGCCCCAGTACTTTTGAAGATTCAAGTCTGAGCCTCTATGAACTTCATTTACCTCATCTGAAAATTAAGTGCAAATGTTTTCAGGATTGGGCCTTAATCTCAGGCCATGAGCAGTAGATAGAACTCCTATTTTCATTCTTGTTTTGCAAAACTGGAGTAAAAATACACTGACAACTGTCAGAAGCTTTGCAAACCTCACAAACAATTTTCACGCGCTGCTCCATTTAACTGCAAAAATACTGCACTGTAATTATGTAGTTTTTCAGCATAATGCTTTTACCCAACTGCTGCACATTGTGAGTTTTCATGCTATTGTATTGTTTTAATGGCTGCATGGATTTTATTTCTGAATAGCAACATTGACTAACAACATGAAAAGGAAACCTATATCAAAATATTCTGAATAGCTGATAGAATTACCTTACGGGGCAATTCCAAGGGTTAGTAAGCACAAACAATGGCACATCTTTTCATTTTCATTTATTTGTAAAATCCAGTGACTCAATGAGGGGCAGCTTCTGAAAGCTTCTTTGCCTTTATTCAGCTAAAATCTCCACTGAAATGAAGATCATAAAGATTTGGTCATAAACAGCATGATACTCTTAAAATTAGTATTGGTATTAATGCTACAGGGCCCATTATATTTGGCATCATATAGACACACAAGGAAAAAGATGTTCCCTGCTTAAAGGACTGTAAAAATGAGTTCTGTACAATTCAACATTAGTAAGCAACGAAACAGTAATAGTTAACACATACTATGGAAAGAGTAATCAATTTCCAAAGAGCTGTAGAGGAACTAACAACATAAATTATCTTAAGAATTACAACCCCGTCCCCAAACCCCGCCCCCCCAAAAAAAACACATGAATCCCTAAGGGAAAGCTATTTTTCAATACCAAATGTGAAAACTAGAACAATCCTCATTTTCTGGATCATTCTCTGCTCAAACCCAAACTGCATTTATAAATAAAAATTGGTTTCTTAAAACATGAGGAGTTAGGATTAACTTTCTACTGGGAAATCTATTTCAAGATAATTGAATTCTGTTGTGACAAAGAGAAAATGCATGCAGATAATTAATTAGAAACAAATTCAGGATAGAAAATTAATACTTGATACTAAGTACCAAGGTACAAAATCATATAGGTAAAGGAGCGTGATTCTGAGTCATGAATGTTTTTTAAGGGGATTCCTTTCTATGTCATCCATTTTCTTCATACCCATTATAGAAATCACACATTCCAGAGTGATGTATTAAAGTTCTGATCCTACAACATGTATAAGCATTTTATTTTACTTCTAAATGTAAATATGTGCAAATGCATTTGAAGATATATACCATAAGAGGCAGTTACTTTAAAAAAAAAATTAAATTCTAATTTTTTTTTGCTCCTAACAAATGTACATTGTAATGGAAGTAGAACAAATAGTTTTAATAAACCAAAGGTGGATGGAACAAGTATGGTAGTTTAAGCATTTCATCAACAAAATTGCACCTGTTTTGAGGAACTCCTGACCAAACTGTCTTGTATGAACAGAAACCTTCTGTAGTCCCTTTTCGTGTAATTGCCTTTGCTAACTAAATAGAAATGCTACTGAGCGCAGAGTATGGTATTTTAAAATCTATTTTCCCAGAATGAGTGTTTTACTTTTGCAGTTTCATAGCCGTTAGTCCTTTCCCAGCACTAATCATGCAAGTGATGTCATAAAAAGTAACTTTTATAAGTTTTAATCACATATATTTCAAATCTCAAATAGGCTGTTCAGACAATACACTGTTTAGAAGACCCTATTATGCTATGCAGTAGTGTGTGATGAGGAGATGCTACATTTATTTTAGGAGAGGAAGAAATCTGTATTTCATTTGTTACACTGCTAACTTCACTTTAGGTAATTGCATTCAGCTTTATTATTGCCCAGAGCAATAACTGATTGTTAGTTATTGAAGTCTGAAATGATTTTCTCATTTCCCAGGGGAATCTGGAGATTTACATGGTGCACAGCAGTAACTAATAGATATAATCTGGTCATAATGTAGCCATATAATGTGTTATTTACTTGTTGAGAACACGGATGTTGAACATTTTAACATTTCCTCAAGAAGTGTGGCAGATTTTACTCATGATATGTGAGCATTAAGTGCATGCTACTTTTACTTTCAAGGATGTTAAAATGCCAAAAGCCATCAAAAGGTATAGCATATTGGAGATAGCAGTCTTATACCTACACAACTTAATTGAAAATAGCACTTGAAAATCAGTGTGTATATTAATAAGGTAATTCTGGATAAGTAATATTGAATTTACAGTAAATACACATACATTTACAAATAGATATGCTGATACAAACAAGGTAAAATTCACACCAGGACATAGTAAGGTTTAGGTAGAGCAGAAGTTCTTGTTCTTCCTTGAGTGACTGTCCCTACCAATTCCACTTCTGGTACACAGGTAAGTTATATGCATGGCACCAAATCTTTCTGAATAGTAGCATCTATTGAGGCTGTACCATGCATTTCCTCTGTCACCTTGAAGCTGAAGGGAATAAATGCAAGCCAAATGTTTTCCATCATAGTTTTGAACTCCTTTGGAACAGGGAATATAATTTCTTGTATGTTTGTACACTGCCTTGTACAATGGAGTTCAATCTACTTGTAGCCTCTATTCCCTACTGCAGTATAAATGTTAAATAATACTTGTTTTGAAGCTGGAAATATTGGTACAAACATCTGCTTTCTCAAGTCTGTTCAGATGAATTATCCAGGAGGAAGAAAATAGAATCTGGTCTTTTAACATAATTTTAAATCCATAGTTATGTAGATAAAATACTTCACTTTGAGTATGCTGAAAGATGGATTTTTGCTGTTAAATAAACAAACTAGTCATCCAGTGTAAGGTGATCTCAGTCTTATAAAATGCAGCAGCAATGCAAGTATGCAGTACATGGTACTTGAATAGATAAAATACCAACTGCTGCACAGCATAATAGTGGTAAACATGTTTTATTAAAGCAGGCTTTCCTCTCTATCGAATATGAATGTTTTATGAAGGTTTCAAAGTATTCCTCATGGAAACATTAAGGAATCCATTCTTCTCTCAATGCACAGGGGATTTTTGCACATTATTCACATTAAACTACATAAATACCTGGTGCATCAAAGGTAACTAGATCCTTAACCCTTAGGGTCTTCATTGCCCTTTCAATGTAAATCTCACTTTTTCCAGTTTCCTTTTCTTTCCTTTCTTTTCTATCTTATTCTTCCTTCTTCAACACAAAGAGACTACTAGCATGGTATCCCATTACTCATTGTGGGACAGTTCTCTACTTTACACCTGGGCCACTTCCCCACTTCCCCAATCTTCATGCCTGCTTACTGAGGGACCAAACCACAAAATTTAAATCTAGATCCTGTTTCTAAATTTGTCAGAGGTCAGAAATGTTCAATTCTGGATTTTGTCTCTGCTCTCTGGATTCTAGTCCAATTATTTTGGCCTATAGTACATTGGAAGGATGAAGGAAGGAAAGAATGACAAAGATAAAGACAGTCATAACAATGAAGATGAGGACATGAGAAATACTACCATTTGCTAAAATTATATAATAAGATCACAAATAAAAGCCACAATCTACATCTTACCTGAAACCAAAAACGAACAACTAAAATACATAAACACCAAACAACATCAGAGGAAAAACACAGGCCATGCAATACGTTCTGAGGTTACATGGATTTGGATCAATGTTGGACTAAGTGATGATATTCTAAATCTTAGAGCCATTGCTGACAGTTCTCTCTCTAACTGAGAGCACTTTCCCATAAAGAATATGCTTTGTTAGTTCTGCTCTTCATACGCCAGCCTGGATTCACTGCTTCATCTGCACCTGCACAAACTATAAATAAAATCACCTGAAGCAAAAAGACCAGGACTCCAATGGATAATCTGACATATTATTCTGTGATGGATCACTGAAGATAACACAATGCTAAAAATGTCACGTATTATGCTAAAGCCATATATCACACTGTTTCTGTGTTGGACCCACAGTAAAGTCACACTTAAAGTTGCTAAAGAAGCTGAGGCTTTTAAAAAAGCACTAAGGATTGTAGCCAAAATTAAAATGCCACAGTCTCACCAAAGCTTTTACAGCTGTCCTTAGCCTCTCCTAGTGTTCAAATCGCTTTATCCTTTTCTAACTCTTCTTTTCCTTCTCTCACACAGAACTTCATACCTATTCTGTGTGCCTCTATTTCTATGTGGCATGTAAAAACCACCTTTGCATCCATCTTTCAGATGTCTGATTCATCTTTACCTATGTTAAATTTAAATCCTACCCTTTTAAAATGCACTTAATATATACATTTCTTTAATTTTGAATTTTAAATACTGTGAATCTAAAAATCCTAAATATACACAGCTAAAAAAGTATGAATATACAAAGTCTTCTCTCATCATTTTACTTTTGTAACTGTCCCCCCTTCCTATACCTCTTTTTTAGCTTTCTACATGCTCATGTAGGCATACACAGGCATGCAGTTTGCCAGCCTGGTCTTTAGTTTAGTTCGGGGTAGGCAACATTTTTTGGCTGGAGTGCCGAAACAATCACAGTGTCTACCTTGGAAGGTGCTGGTGTGTTGACTTGCCAGAGCCCGGAGCAGCTGTTTGCAGTCTTCCAGCTGCAGCCAGCCCACAGAGCCTGGTCTACTTGCAGCAGGGCTTGCAGCCTCCCAGCCACCTGCTGGGAGCAGCCTGGGCTCCATGGCTGGCAGCAGCTGCTTAGAGCCCGGGCTGGCGGTGATGTGCCGAGCAAAATGGCCTTGTGTGCCATACTCGCCATGCATGCCAGGGGTTGCTGACCCCTGGTCTAGATTGTAAGTTGCTCAAAAAAAGGACCTGTCTCATCTATATTCTATGTTGGACAATATTGTGAATGGTCTTCTATTCATGGCACCCCAGAAAGAGTCGTATGACAACTTTTGCTGTTCTAAAAGGCAAACTTTATACGACTTTATTCTTTTCTCAAACTTGGTACAAGGAATGACCATTCTATTATGGGGCCTCATTTTGCTGCCTTCAAGTCCAACCAAAATATTGCTAAAATATTCCCCTCTTGCCACCCCAACCACATGATTAAATTCTATTTTTCATACATTAACTCAGGGTTTTCAACCTTTTATAAGAAATGTACCCCTTCTGGTGGCAGTGGTCAGATGCGGAGCAGGTGGGGGGGCTTGCACATGGTAGCCCCCACTGCCACCCATTGCCCCTCCCCGTGCCCACATTGCCACATCCTGCTTTCCCACATGCGGCTCCATGGGCTGCTGACAGGCCTCACAGCTGGCCAATCAAACACCACCAGTCAGCAGCACAAGGAGTGGCATTTGCAACTGGCCTTGGGAAAGTGGTGCGGAGCAGTGGGCGGCAGTGCGGGGTGGTAGATGGTGGCAGCAGCTGCCGCATGCAAGCTCCGACTCCCCTCCCCCACATCCAGCTGGCCAGGCAGTGCCTGTGCAGCCTGCAGAAGGGCACCACTACACTCACCCTCCCTGCCACCCTTCTCCTGGGAGGTGGCAGCACAGGGTGGTGCATGCCAGCACTCCATCCCTGCCTACTCGCATGTACCACCTAGGACCTTTCCAAGTACCCCTAGGGGTATGCGCACCCCCAGTTGACAACCCCTGCCTTAACTAATGCCAAGATTAGATCCTTCATTTGGTATTGTCACATAAAGTAGAAGCTGAGATTTCATTTATTGTTCATTGTTATCTACATTACTGAACAAAAGAAAAATGTACACTGTTCTTGTTAATGTGCTTCTTAACTACCTTTTTCAAACTAATCTTACTGAAATCCCACATTCCATTTAATACAGCAGTATTATATGCATTCTCTTAGATTATTTGCCATTGTAATATTTTGGAATGATATACTAACTGTACAAATAAACTAAGTAGGAATTAACCAAGACTGACAGTAATATGAATAATTTATAAATTGTGAGTACATAATTTACATTGTAGTGTCGATACAGAAACCAAAACCTATTAAAAATCAGCTTTTAAAAAGAACTTCTTAAATTTTGTTGGGCATATCCAAATAATGTATTAGTTCCCATTGGTAACCAGCAGTTGTTCAATTTCCTTAAAGAAAAGTTATTAGGCAAAACTGTTATCAATCAAGGACAACAGCAGTTCAGTCCATTGTTCTATCCATCATGGTTCAGAGAATGATTCAGTAACAGAAGGGTCTTCCACTGACTGCAGTAATCTGTGCAATAGGAAGTGAAGATATGGTGGAACATTTTTCTTCTAGTATACCTATTTTCATTGCTAATAAGATTTTAGTGGTGTTTGCTAGTGCTTTGTTTTCTTAAGAGACACTATAATAATACTGAGCATTCTCTACCCATACTCTTTAACTGCTTTCTTAAGACTAAGGAAACACTCAAGTAGCTGATACTTTTTCACAGCAAAGGAATATACCTAATACTTCAAGGCATACTTATCCTCTGTTCAAATTTGTATTGGAATGAAATAAATTTGTGTTTCCAGCTATATACCATGAACGGATTTGTGGGACTAAGGTTTTTATAAAGAAATAAATATGACATTTCACTGGGCCTTGAAAGAGAAGTTAATAAATCTGAATCTGCTTGCTCTTTCAAGTACATGACAGCATTATTCTATCAATCCGTCTAAGAATATTTGTTATGTAGACTATAGTGTTAATCATATTACCTTCTGTTAAATTAATTCAACATTTAAGAATAAAAGACAATGAGCTATATTGAAATGGATGTAATTGGAACCTTATTTCCAGTCTTGAGACAAAAACTAGTGAAGTATTCTGCAGGGAAAGCTTAAACAGCACAGAATTATTATTGTAAGGAAAAGCTGTCCAACTTCTGGGCAGTGAAAGACTGCCCACCCTGGCCTATATGTTGCAAGGGCTGCACACTGTGGGAGCAGCCCACCTGGGTACACCCCCCCGACACACACACATACACACACACTCCCCCGACTGTGCAGGTAACAGGGCAGGAAGAAGAATCTGGAAGAGAGAGAGAGCCCAGAGCCTCTGACTACCGTAGTAGCAGGTGCAATGGAAAGGGCAAAGGCCAGAAGGGAGCCCATGGGCCATGTGCTAACCCCGTGGGCTACCACTGGGACATCCATGTTGTAAGCGATACTGCTTAGAACCATCATTGTAGAACACTATGGCTCTTTTTTAAAGAAATATCACTTTCTCTGGATTCACAAGGTGACTGTCATGAGCCTTAACATGCTAAGGGTATGCATTCCTACACATGCCATTGCATGATGTTCCTCATATTTTGAAATTTCTCAGACAATCCTATATTTATTTATTGCAAAAAAGTAGAATTCTTCTAACTGTACCTTATTTAATTGCCCAATTTAAGAATAAAGCTGAATTAAATACAAATGCTGATTTTCCAAGCTTTAGGGAATTATTAAATGACCTTGTCAAATCTTGGA
Organism: Gavialis gangeticus; assembly: GCF_001723915.1. Lineage (NCBI taxonomy): Eukaryota > Metazoa > Chordata > Crocodylia > Gavialidae > Gavialis > Gavialis gangeticus. The sequence goes on from NW_017728992.1 coordinate 154,011,839, forward strand.
GGATAAGAAAAACAACATTTTGCAGTTAAAGTGAGAATTTTTCCCTGTTGAAAATTGCCTGTTGTTTTTATTATTGTAAGAATTGGTCCACTGAACTTAGCACAGCCTCTGAGGTCTCAGTGAGAATCCTATGATTAATGAGGTAGCCATTAATGTCAGTAGATTGAACAACTGAAATCTGATTATATTAAAGTGCTTCCCAAACATTAGGGTCACATTAACAGTTTATTGAAACAAGCTGATAAAATTTAAAATGGTCATCTAATTCCCTAGGGTTCCTAATTGTTGCATGATAAATCACTCTGTGGAGAAATCTATTACAATGTTCCAAATGAGAAAATGTAATTTACTGTACCATTAGTGGGGTGTTTGAGGCACTTCAGTTCTTTTGTGGGGGAGTTTTGCCAGAATAAGACAAAATTCCATATAAGGCAAAAAATATTTTTTTAAGGTCATGATAATGCTTGTGGCTGGAACTGTCTAAATTATGTATGAAAAACGAGACATTTTATGAAAACAAATCACTTGACAGTAACTTGTAAGTCTATTACTAAAGGTCCAGCATGAATGAGCATTCAACTATGTTTATGATACTACCATATTTGGAAGCACATTTTAGCGATATTAAAAAGTTTTTATGGCTCAATTATAGGAGCTTCTTAAAAAGAGATCAATTTAAAATTCACTCCTGGTTTCAATCCTGCAGATGCTCATACTTTTTTAAAGATGAGTAAAACTACTCCCATTTTACAGGGTTCTTGTCATTTTTCCTTCTTACCACTGACACAAGTTACACCAATACTTATGTCACTTGCCTATAGGACTTCTGTATTTTTGAGTTTACTTCACGGATTTTATTGCACTTAGTAGGAGTGTCTACACATGTAATTAATGAACCTGAATTTTCTGCACAGAAAATTCAGGCTTATTAAAGCGCACTTGGGCACATGTCCATACATACACCTGCATCAGGAGCAAATTGAGCACAACAGGAGTAGGCAAATCCAGGGTTGCTCCTGCCCTGCTCTGTCCCAGTGCAGCAGCCTGGAGGATCTCCGGGCTTCCCAGGGTGTCAGCCCCAAGCTGTCCCAGCTCTAGGAACTGCAAGGGGGGAGGAGCTGTTGTGGGCAGCTCCCTGCCAGGTGAGGGGGGTTTGGAGCGTCCTTGAGCCCTGTGGGGCAGAGGGACCTGTCCTGGCTCAGCAGGCAACTGCCTGCCAGCCCCACACAGATCAGAACCCATCCCAATCTCTGCAGGGCAAGGAGAGCTATCCCAGGGAAACACAGGAAGAAAGAGAGCTGTCTCAGCTGCTGGGCAGCTGCTTCACAGCCATGTGGAGATCAGGATAGGTCACCGCAGTAAAGTGTCACCATCTAGATGTGTGCAGCAATTACTGTGCAGTAGGTTAATTTAATGCACCGTTTTCTAGTACCTGTAGATACAGATACTAGAAATCAGTGCATTAAGCTAATCTGCCAAAGCACACATATAGACTCTGACCAGGAGCGAATTGCTTCCAGTCAGCCTAGGCAGGAGCGGGACACAGAGTTCACCAGGCAGCTGCCTCCCAGCCATGTGGAGATTGGGACAGTCCTGATCTCCCTATGCTGGGAGGCAGCTGCCCGGCAGCCAGAGACAGCTTTCCCTCCTCCTGTGTTCCTCTGCTCCCCAGGCTGCCTGGAAGCAATTTGCTCCTGGTCAGAATCTACATGTGCGTTTTGGCAGATTAGTTTAATGCACTGATTTCTAGTATCTGTATCTACAAGTATCAGAAAATGGCACATTACACTAACCTAGTGCACAGTAAATGCTGTTCACGTCTAGACAGTGACACTTTACTGCACAAAAGTAAGTCCAATGTGCAGTAAAGCATCTCATGTAGATGCACCCAGTGTATCATTAGTTAGGCTCTGATCTTTATAAGTTCATTAAACTGCTTAATATTATGTCTGTGAATGGTACTATTAATTTCAATGGGTGTTATCATACACAAAGTTAAACTTGCACATAGATATATTTTTAGGACTGGGGTCACAGTTAATCCCTATGATTGTTTGTCTCAGTCTTTTATAAAGGAAAAAAGAGTGAAAAACACAAAAAATAGAAAAATGTTATTGTAAAGCCACAATATTTGGCAAAGGGACACTAGCAGAAAGCCCTTCAATACAGACAAGCCAAGAGCCTCTATTGAACCAATGCAACTTGAAACAGGGTCTACAGGGAGCTATGGCTATATAAACAAGTTGTCAGAAGCTAAAATAGCATATTAACTTATGGTGAGTTAGCTGTTCTGCAGTAACTGCCCATATGCAGTTACTCTTATCCATAGCAAATCAGAAGTAGCTTACCTGACAATGAAAGTGGGATTTGCTTAGTACCATGAAAGAATTCTCAGGGCTCACCCTCTCATAAACTGAAATATGTCCAAACCACATTTCATGAAATTCAAAGACACCCAGTACCTTGACATTACAATGACAGTCACTTTAGAAAAGCTTACTGAGAAGAAGTCAGAAAGGTTGAGCAGTGGGATTGGCTAGGGCCTGTTACCAGTTACAACATTCATGTTGTTAATGTTTTCAACATTCCTTTCATAGAGATCTGTCTGCTTCTTCATTAATTTCACAAGCAACAAAGTAAACCTAGTTCTTACCAAAAGTATTATTTAAAGAGGAAATGGAGCCCAGTTTCCTGTCATTTATAACCTGAATGGTGAAGTGCTGTAAATACTACTGGATATGATGATGTATAATGCTGACGCCAGATTCTGGCCTCCTGAAAATAGGCATCTGGCTTGATAATGCGTAGTTGTGGCTATGACATGACATTTGACTCTTATTGTATATGTAAGGCTGGCCTGTTCATTCTGTATGTTCTTAAGGTCAGATGCTGGAATTATTATTTATTATTATACGTACATTTGTACTGTATGTTGGTATTTTATGTATATTATCCTAACACCTGTATGCCCCAGTCACTAATTGCCATTGTGCCAGGTTCTGTAGAACTACAGAACAAGAAGATGGTCCCTGACCTAGATCCAAGTTAAACCAAGAGGCAAGAGATGGGTACAGATTGATTGCAAGGTGAAAGGAAACAATAAGCCAATATTGCTCAGAATGACAGGTAGTAGTCTGACCACACCAGCAGCCTAATTGTTGCCAGGGTTATGTAAGCATCACAGAAAAACTGTGTTTTAAGAAGGTTTCTATAGAAGGGTAATGAGATAGGTGTCCTTAGTATAAAGAGCAGCACAGAGTAAAGCATGAAGATGTTGACTTGCATCAGTGAGCAATAAAAGATAGTATTATTAGTCAATTGTATAAACGGGCAATGACAAATTCTGTGTAAAGGTAGATCCACCATGAAGGACTTTAAAAGTTGGATGTGAAAGAAACGAGGGTGCAAAAAAGATCCATAGAGAGGGGTGGCGTTATCAAAGAAATTGGCTAGTGACATTCTGAATAGATAGCATGGCAAGATTGCATTTGTCAAGCTCAAAGCAAAGAAGGTTGCAGTAACCAACAGGCAAGATAAGGAACATCTAGACAAGAGTTCTAGCTGTGTGGAATGGTAGGTAGGATGATAACTGTGTGGAATGGTAGGTAGGATGATAACTACAGAAAGAATCAGCAAGATTCAGAATCACCAAGCCCAGATATAGGTATCTACAGATAAGTCTGACTAGAAAATCACACCTAGATGATGAGCCTAAGTGATAGGTAGGATGGCATCATCATCCACAGTGACTGAGAAAGGGAAGTGCTGTAGGGGACAGAGTGCTGTAGAGGACAGGGAGAGAGAAGAAAGAGAAATCAAGCCAGAGTGTGGTGGGTAACCTTTGAATCACACTGGATTTTTGTCTCTTTCATAGGAAGTTGTTGAGAGCCTATGTAGAGGGAAAAGTGGTGGTAGGAGGATCGCATTGCAAGCATGGGATTCAAGTTGGAGAAGAACAGATGTTGAGCTTGGATTATCTGTGTCTCTTTAAAGGATACCGCTGAGGTTTAAACCCTTAAATTATATGTACCATTTAGCTGCATATGTTAGGAATTGACAAAAAATAATAAATAATTATATAATGTAATAAGTCAGCAAACCCTGTAAAATATTTTCACACTAGAGATTGACTTCCTGTGCAATGTTCTGTGACTTCAGTACATAGCAGTGGGTTTGTGACAGAAAGTGATCACTTCAATGGGATTTTTTTTTATCTGTTTGTTTCAAGCCCCTTAGACTTGCAGGTTCAGATGGCTCCAAACTGAAGTCAACAGAGTTAAGCTGATTTACATCAGCTGAGGATCTGGCCCACATAATCTGAAAGACTTGTGTTGAACATATTGTGGTATCAGGGGAAGATTTTCATACACAACTTGACTGCAGTATTTTTAATTTATAGCTGAATTGAGAGGTGGCGTTTGACTACATCTTTATAATACCGTATAAAATGGTGTCTGACTGCATCTTCATAATACCATATAAAATGTCATTGTTGACAACATAAATAAAAAAATAACATTTAATAAATGATAGGCTAACACTAAGCCAAGAAAATCTCCATAAATGCTGACATGTTCCCATACTGTTAGTGCTCTGCATAAAATAGCAACCTAAGTTAAAGGGGAAAAAACCCATGTCTTAGGTATTTGTGAAATTCCACATGTTGGCCCCAAGACCCTGCAGGTTCACCCACGTGGAACCCCACAGAAGCTCATGGGAGGTTCTGTACTTTTATGCAAGGTTTGCATAAAACAATCTGTGGACAGGGAACTTTGAATGGTTTGCAACAGATTTTTTTGGCACTATTTGTGTAAAATTGCCTTCCAGGTTCTCCTGAAACCCCACTGAAATCAGTAGAATTACTGCAGGGATGTATTTGGACCTTTGTGTTTTGTTTATTCTTCAAAAGAAAAAAGAAAATAAATTGCTTTCATGGAATAAGAAAACACACATAGTATTTACCTGAAAGCCCTGAAAGGCCCTTTCATAAATACATGTAATATTTGTGTTCTTGGGAATGTGTATTTGTATCTTTACAAAAAACCTACTTATTAGTAACACAGTTAAATAAGTATTTTGGTATGTGTAGTAGGAATTTCTTGGTACAAGCACTATTTACCTTATCGACTGTAATGACTCTACCAGGATAAATGCATGTTTTGTTGTAACTACGGTATTTTAAAAATGCATATTATTAATATTTTTATAATAGTTTACATTTATATGGTACCTTTCATCCTGAATAACATAGGTTATTATTCATGCAAGTAATCCTATTGGATTAATATGAATAGTCCATTGAAACTGTTGTAACTATTCACATGAATTAAAGTTGCAGTGTCTGGCCCTGGTTTCTAAGCAGTAAATTTGTCTTCTGCAGAACTGACACTTACCAAGCACATTAGTTCTAAGTAAATTAATTGAAGAGATGAAATCGCAAATGCTGCTCCTTTCAGTTTATTTACAGAATTCTATATTTATAAATAAGAGTAGGAGGCCAAATAATTTAATCTCTCTCTCTAAGGAAGACACTACTCAGTGCTGATTTAGAGCTGAGATGTCTCCTGTTAGTAAAACATTGCAAAACAACTTAATGCAAATAAGGGGTTTAATCCTAGAAACTTTTACTTTGGCAAATAGTCTTTAATCATGTTAGGAATCTCATTGAATTCAATGGGATTAGTCATATGAGCTGGAGATTGCAGGATCAAGATCTAGGTCTTCCTGCTAAATCTGAGTCTCAAGATAAAACCATTCTGTATTCTAAGCATGGGTTCAATGATACTTTTAATTTCTGAGGGGGAGAGATCATCAGAAGACATTCCACAAATCACTTTATTTATGTACTGGGAATAACTGACCTTTATGTGACACTTTGCTGCACTGAACACTTTAGACTGCTCTTTTCCTAACATGTGAGTAGTTCAGATGTGAAGATTTGGTTAAGCCTATTATATAGATAGAACAGCTATGAAATTGAGGGCCAAACCCACATGCAACCTGCATGTTAGGGTGCTCAGATCCTGGTCTTGGTCTTTATATGAGGCCTAACTCTAGAAGATGCCAAGAAAAAGCTATTTCTTTCACTGTTTCAATAAGAAATCAAGTTTGAGACCTTACATTGAATTTTCACATGTAAGGGCCCCATGGGATTCCCATATCTGGAACAGAACAAACATAAGTGAGCTCATTTCTGTTCCCCCCGCCCCCCCCCCGCTGAGAATATACTGTTTCTTTTGAACTTAACAGGAGGTACACATCAGTAAGCCAGGTAGAAATTAGTTCAATAGGGCTAACAGTGACTTAATTTTGGTTGATCCAAAACAGGTTTTAAAGCAATACTATTGACCAGCATTGACTAAAGCGTCTTATATAAATCACACTCATCAGTCAAGTGATCTACAGCCCCCCGAGCTCAATAAGAATCTTGCCTTTTCCTTCAATAAGTACTACTGAGGCCCAAAATAAACCTGTTGTTGGGTCTTCCTTCCCCTGACCCACCCTATTGGCTGTTACCTTTACTTATCAGCTTCTCCATCAGTTACTGTGAAAATCTTAAATCTACAGAGAGACTTTGGCACTGTAATACCTAACTGGACACTTTGCTGCTTATAGCAGTGGAATCTTCAGCCCCAAGACAGGTGCCTAGGCAACATAAACATTAGGGAGAGCTAGTGCCTTGAAGTGGAATTCACAAAAGCCAGCACAGGGCCAATGTAAGTTAGCCAGTAGGAAATGCCAAGGAATTAGGCACTTATCTCCAAGTGGGATCCGCAGCTGCTAACCATAACCCTCTCCTGGAGTTAAGATACCTAACAAGACAGATGCCAGAGAGGTAGTGCCATTAACCCAGTGATTGAGGGTCTTGTCTGAGATGTGGGAAGCCTGTTTTCACATTCCTGATCTGTCTCATTTGGATCAAGTTACCTGAATCTGTTTCTCCTTGTTTCTGTGTGTGTGTGCCCTAACCATCAGTCTCTTGCTTCTTGCTCTAGTTAGTTCTCTCTCTTTCTGAATATTTAATTATTTATGCAAAGTGAAACAGCTCCAACAGGATAGCTTGAGGAAGCCACACCTCCAGAATGCACCATCACATGGCAGTTAGGATAATCTCCTGGGCCAGGGACAAAAGTTACACATAAACCAGTTTAAGTGATCAGAAACTGCTTTAAACCTGTGTCGCAGGGCACTAAGGTGTCCTGCTCCTTTAAGGGCTGAAATTGCTAGGGAGAGAGCCCTAACAGTCAGTCAGGAACCCCCCAGCTGCGGGTTAGCAGGGCAGCAAGAATGAGAGAGTTGGCCCGCACCTGCCAGCAGTCAGCTGACCAGAAGGGGCAGGGCCTGGCACATGTATAAACCCTGGGACCAGGAAGGCAGTTCTCTGCCAGTGGCCAAGGGGGAAGGAGCTCTCCTAGAGGAAGTAAGTTTAGCTTCCGGTAATGTTAAGGGACAGAGCACACCCTGTGCAGCTTGAGTTATGTTATAGCCTAGGGGCTTGCATGTTGACTTCTGTTTATAAGACTGGTGGATTGGGCTGAGATGAAGGAGGAGGCCTCATTGGGGGCCCACTACAGTGTGGGGAGCCCAGCACCAGAGAGGGCACGGTATTCAGGATACACAGGCCCTGGTGCCAGACAGGGCATAGTATTTGGGGTGAACGGACCCCAGTGGCAGAATGCACAGTGACAGGGGGGTAGAGCAGACCCCAGCGCCAGTGTGGGCACAGAGAGAGACAGGGTTGTAGAGAGGCCAGTGACAACCCAAGGCCAAGTGAAACCAAGGCCTCAGAGGGATGCTGTGGGAATACCATCTGTGAGACTTGGGGCGTAGTAAAGGGGCGGTTTGGAGCCATGCATCTAGCCCATAAGGCTGAGGGTGTCCGGAGACATCCATTTTGAAATGGAACCCACAAGGGGTCTGACAACCCACAGGGTTTAGTGGGGTCTATCAGGACTGTGTCCAGCTGGACTTGAAGGCAGCCTCCGTATTTATTACAGTTACACCAAGACATGGCGGGTGAGAAAAGAGGGTGCCCCTTGGGCCAAATTGGCATGGTTGAGGGGCCCTAGGGGTATCTCAGCTGTCCTCGGGGACCCCATCCCGTGACAACCTGTAATAGAACATAAGTTCAGTGCACATAAACCAGTTTCAAAATGGCTGAAACTAGTTTAAAATTGTGCCAGGGGCACAGGATTGGGAAAAGAGGAAGCCTCGCCCAGAGGCAAAACCCCAACTGGGGAAAAGAAAGGAAAAAATAATGACTTACCTGTTCCAGGGGCCAGGAGGAGCGAGGAAGCTCAGGGCTAGAAACTGCCCACGTAGTTTGTAAGCCGCGCCCATATACAGCGGGAGCCAGGTGACGTCATGAGAAGGCATCACCTGGCGGAGACGAAAGAGATCCGCAAAAGTGCGGGAAGGCTGCTGAGAGCCAGAGAACTGGCAGGAACCCACCAGCCAGGAGAGGACCAGCCGCAGCGGACGGCAGATGGCAGTGGAAGTGGCGGTGGCACCGACACCAGCAGCCATGGCGGGAGCGGTGACGGCGGCCGCAACTGCAGCAGCTGTGAAAGCAGTGGGGAATCCCTGACCCAGAGAAGCCCGGTGGGGACCAAGGACACTGGCAGAGAGGCCAGCGGAGGCAGCAGCAGTGGCGGCTGCAGCGTCTGGAGCAGCAGGAGCGGTGGGAGATCCCTGAGCAGAGGATCAGCTGGGATTGAAGATGCCAGCAAAGAAGCCAGCAGGAAAGCTCATGGTGGTAGCCACAGTGGCAGTGGCAGGAGCAGCAGGGAGCCCCAAGCCAGAGAAGCCTGGTGAGACCTGAAGGAGCCGACGAAGGAGCCCATGGTAACCTCGGGGCAAATTGGCGGGCAAGCCTACCTACAGGCAACGGGGGCCATAAACCCAAGTGGAGGCAGGGCCCAGAGAGGGTAAGAGAGGGACCCCGGCTGGGGCGCAGGCACGGGTCCCAACCCACAGGGTGCCCAAGGCTTAGAGTGTCAAGGGTGCTAAGGGGTACGGAGTGCGGTGGGCACTCTGTTTTCTCCAGGGCCCCTCCTTCTTTTCCATTTCTTTGTTCATTTCCCTTCCTTTGGCTATACCTCACTAGTAGCCACGGTGGTGGGTTTGTTCATTTGGTGTCACGATGGGTGTTTCAGGGAAGAAGGGTTCAGGGTCCAGGCAGTGGTAGTAGTCCCCTCTTGGGCCCGTTTATTTCCATCTCCTTTGCGAGGGAAGGTGGGCGAAGTCCTCAGCATTAGGTGAGGGTGGCCAGGACCTCAGGGAAGAAAAGAGAGAGGCAGCGCAGGAACACCCCAGGAGCAGGCACTAGGGGCACCAGAGACAACAGGCCCGAAAACCGAAGGTCTCCAGGCCCACCCACCAGAGTCCGACTGGGGTCCAGGGTGACCACTGTCATGGGGCAACGCAGAGGCCAGAGAAGATACCTGTGGCGGCTGACCGCAAACTAGACCTGGAGGCCCATCTCACAAGGGTGGCACTTGGCCAGGGTATAGGGAAGGTTGGAGCCCTGTGAGTGCATGCTGAGATGCATGGCGACCCTGGAGGCAACTCCAAAGGGGACCCCCTTCACTGAAGAGTCATTCAAAGTCATCGCAGGTGAGTTAGGGGGTCTCCCAGAAGACAACCGAGGTATCCTCTGGAGTCTGCATGTGGGACCTAGGCATACGAGATCAACTGTCTGGGCCAAGGCGGTGTGGGAGTGGACAGTAGAGAGGAGACAGGCACAAAGATAAACCTGGTTGACTATAGTAGCAGACTTAACAGATCTGGGTCAAACCGGTTTATGGAACTTCTGTCCCAGACCCCTTCCTGGTTTAAGCTAAACCAGTCCCCCAGCATCCCAGATACTTTTCATCCCTGGGCTAGGCTGTGCTGTCTGCTCCAGACAGCAAGACTGGCTCTGCCCCTCTGCCTCTTAGCCAGAGCAGGGGTGGGGGCATGGCCAGACAGCAGCTGACATGGCCCCCTAAGGTTAAGGGGCAGGGAAGGGATTTATTCCCCCTCCCTCCCCCCTTCCTCTAGGGGACTGCAGCTGGGATCTGCCTGGCTGAGGCAGAGCACCCCCTGTTAGGATTCGACCCCTTTCCCCACCACAGGGGCATGGCCAGACTCTGGCCAGCCTAGCCCCACCATCTGCCCATGGCTGGGGCTGGGGCTGTGGTTGCAGGGCTGAGCTGGACTGGCCCACAGGTGCTGCTGAAGGCAGGCACAGAGCCCAGCAGCCACCCACTATGGAGGTTTGTGTGCCCACAGCTGCCACTGCCACCACACCCCCTACATGTTGCAGGCACTGTGCAGGTGATGTGGTGCCAGCTGCAAGCATACAAGCCCCTGTGGCAGGAAACTACCAGGCTCTGGGCCTGCCAGCACCTCCAAGCTGGCTCGGGCAGCAGTGGGCACAACAGACTCATCTGGGCTGGCCCGTCCAGTGCCAAGGCATCTTCCTGCAGCTGCAGCCACATCGCCTCCATGCTGTTGCCCAGCCAGCCACTGCCCATGCACACTGAGCCAGGCTGTCATGGAGCAGCACCGGCATAGAGGGGCTCTGCCCCCATGGCCCAGCCTGGGCCACCCCACTATCTGCCTGCCTCATCCAGGGCTGAGGAGGGCTGGATGTTGGCACTGCTGAGGGCAGGTGTGGAGGGGCTGACCTGGGTCAGGCTGGGCCACAGGGGCAGGGCCCTTCCCAGCCAGCTTCAGCTCCTTGACAACCCCGCCTGGCATGGGTGCAGGGAGCTGGGAGCAATCCGGGCACACAGCTCCTGCAGCCCGAACCCAAGCTGCAGATGGGCCAGTCCACTCAGCCCCACAGCCACAGCCTCAGCCCCAGATGAGGTGAGCAGATGGCAGGCCATGCCGGCCCCCTCTGGTCAAGCCCCCTACCATGCAAACAGCCAGCAGGGCAGAAAGCCAAGTAGACCCCAGCTGGGGTTCCTGTTCCTATGCCCATGCCTGAGAAGGGAGACAGGAATTTAATTTCCTTCCCTGCCCCGCCTTTGCCTGAGGCTGCTGCCCAGCTTGACTCTGGCCATACCCCCCGCCATGCAAGCAGCCAGTAGGGCAGACAGCTGAGCAGACCCCACCTGGGGTCCCTGTGCCAGTGGGACAGAGAGGAGACAGGGAAGTTTAATCCCCCTCCCTGCCCTCCTGTCCCTGAGGTGCTGTCTGGGCTGATGTCTGGCCATGCGCCTCCTCTCCCCATTTAGGGACAAGCCTGGCAAGAGCTGCTTCCCCCTTTCCTCTCCAGGCAGATCCTGGCTGGTTCTCTGCAGGCCAGGGTGGGGGTTTAAACCTGTGCGGGCTCGGCGTGTCCGACGCCGTACCTGCCTTTTCACACGTCTCGCCCAAAGCTTTTCCAATCACTATGAGTCCCTCCTCTCGGCCTGTACGCGCTTGATACGCCTGCCACGACTTTGATGTTATTCCGGTTCAGTGATCTTACTCCGGCGCGTATCAGTCCAAAAGTGAGACTCCGGGACTCTTGGGGTCCCTAGTCAGTGAGGGCTCCACCACCCCTACACCCTTGCCCGTACCACCGGGTCTGTCGTTGTCTCAGGTCAACGGACCCGTCAGTAGGTCACTCCCTTTTCACTAGGAGATATCTGTTTTATGCCATCAATTTTCCCCAGCCAGGGGTTATTTGGGCAATGGGCTACCCTGCCCTCTGTGCCCTATTGTTACTACCTGGCTGCTAAGTGCTCGAGCACTCCTCCCTAGAACCCTCTCAGGGCTCCTTAGTCCTTTCCCTGGCTTCTTGCCAACTTTCAGTCCTCATAAACACCGGCCAGCCTCTTCTTCTGTAGAGAGTGCCCCTCTACTACAATCTATACGGCTCCCGGCTTCTGCCGGGTCCAGCCCTTCTCAGCCGCGTCGCACAGCCTGGGTCTTCGCTGGGACCCGTCGTCCCTGCTTCCCCGCCCTGTGGGGGCTTTGCCTTACCCCACCAGGTCCGACAGTGCCTCCGGACAGTTCCGCTCTGCTTGCCAGTGCTCCCTCTCGCTGCTGCGGCCACCCGGCTTCCTTCCGGCTCCGCCTCCTCTCTTCCCGACGCTGGCGTCCCTCTTACGCTGGCCCTTGCCATCCGGGCCACGCCTCCTTCCCCACACCTGAAGACGGTAAGGGGTTGCCCAGCGTTCCGGGCGTGTGGGAGGGAATTCAGCGCTGCTGCACCGCGGCGGGAAACCTCCGATCCAGCCCGCCTCTTCACTCCCTCACAAAACCCCTCCCCAATCATACTTAGAAGCCTGCCAGGGGCCTGGCCATGCCCCCCAGATCAGCTTCCTTCCAGCCTTGCAGCTGCTGCGGAAGGGAAGTGAGGGCTTGCTTTACTGCTCTCCAGCTTCTAGCCTGAGCCACTGCAGGCACATGGCTGTATTTCCAGAATCAAAAGTGAATATCTATTCACTTGCAAATCAGTTCAATCTACGCAAGTTAGGCTAACCTGTAAAGACTGAATTAATTCAGGGTCTGACTTTTGAATATCTCTACTTAGCTCTACAGTGCAGAAGACTTGGGTTTATTTCCTTGCTCTAAACTGAGGTGTATATGTTGGGGGGGGAGGGAGAGGAAGGAGCAGAAGAAACATCTCAGTGGCATCAAGTGGTCCTTCACATGTCATATCCACTGGCAGAAAGGGTGGTGTCCAGGAGACTTTGGGCACCTCCAAAGCTGGACAGCAAATGGAGTGGATTTAGAAGATCTAGGTGGTACCTAAATGTTGGTACTTAAAGTGCAGATCTAACCCTAAGCAATTTGGTGCAGGGATATTTGGAAAATATTTCATGCTGTGTTAGAGTGATGCAAAAACAACAACAATAATAATAATAAACTGCAAAAATGGCTCTAAAGATGTGAAAATATCTAAAACGTATTCCCCTACCTGGAGATAAAGCTCCAACGTAAGAGGCGGTAGTGCAAAATTCCTCACCTTATCACCACATTCATGGTATAGTCTTCTACTAGCTTTCTGATCTGTCACAATGACCCTTGCCATTCTCTCTGAAAGAATGCATCCCCTCAGGGCATTTGATAAGGTATCAAACAAAATGGCATTAAGTATTCTGCAGTGAAAATAAAAAAGCATATTTAATGCTTTGTTTTCCTAAATATTTATTTCAAATACTACAGATTCACAATGCTTTTAATACTAATGTCATACTTAAAATAAATCACAATGTGTACTTCCTGTGATCTCTTCAGAACGCAATAAAACAGATTGTTTTTAATGGCTTTTCCAGCAATGAAAAATATCTGTGTTAGGTGGAAACAACAAATTGATGCTTTTTCAATTCCTTTTAATGGCATGAGGATCTTTGCAACATGCTGTGAAAAATATTCTCTTAATGATAGGCCTGTGGCACAACTTAAGGAGTCATCAAGAAATAAATGCTCTGCTGTCTGGCTGGCAGCTTGGTGTCCCTTAATTGAAGTATTATAAGATTCTGCGCAGAGTAAAGCCTCCAGGGTTTTGTAGCTAAATGGCATGGACACCTCTGATGAGACATGCAGATGAAGATGTGTCAATACAATCTTCACCAATTTGCTGTAATAGCAGAGACTGATTAATTTTATAACCACGGGTGCTTCTATTAGCTAACCTAAGGAATGATTTAGACTTTATTAAGCGACTTATTTCTATCTTTTTCGAGAGACTTCTGCAACATAGTTTATCTCCAAGCGCTAGACAGCGACACCTTTTTCTAATAAGGATTCCAAATTTATTATTAAAAGAAGGATCATGAGCTTGACTCAGTTTATGTGCAGCTTAGTGGCGGCAAGTCTTTGTGACTCTTGGCAACTTGACTGTACTTCAGTTAACTTGCTATTCCTCAAAAAATAAAAGAGCTTCATATCCTATGCAATTGAGATGGCAGCTCTCATATACATTTTTAATGTAGAAAAAGGAAATTGAAGTAACTAAATCAAAAGTATATGGCTGTATATTTTTATCTTTTTTTTCTAGGCTATGAAACTTCTTTAATATTTTATTATAATTACCCATGGACATCTAACATAATTTGGTTACACATAATCAACTAATGCTTTATATTTTAGAGCTTTGTTCAATAAAATATGAATTAGATTATTATGTGTGAGTGGGCAATGAGTTCCAAGATTTCTCTGAACCATTTTGCTGTCACAATCATGTTGCATTCTATTTAATGAATATAAAAGTGACCATTGTACATTTCCTGCATAGTGGAAGTTGGAGGTGAGGACTTTCTTCTTGGGGAACAAGCAGGAGGAACTTACCCTCCAGCTAGCTGACACCAACCCAGACAGAGTGGGGCTCACAGAAACATGTGGGACCCAACGCATGACTGGGCGGTGAATATCAAGGTCTATAGGCTGTACAGGAGGAACAGGACAGGGAGGAAAGGTGAGGTGTGGCACTCTACATTAAGGAGGAATACACTTCCTCATCAAGTATCACAGGGTCATAGGAGGGACACACTGAAGTGCTCTGGGTTAGAATACGAGGCAGTCGAGGAGAAAGGGACTTAACGGTGGGGGTCTACTACAGACCACCCAACCAAGGGGAAGAGCTAGACTGGGAATTCTAAGTCAGCTCACGGAGGTAGTTAGGTCAAAAGACGTAGTCATCATGTGTGACCTGAACTTTCCAGACATCTGCTGGGAAGAGCAGTTAGCCAGCTCTGACCACTCACCTACATTCCTAGCCCAAATGCAGGACCTCCACTTAACCCAGGAGGTGCACAGCCCCACCAGAGGAGACACCATGTTGGACCTGGTGCTGGCCACGGGTGATGACCTGGTGAGGGGGCTGTGGGTGCTCGACCACCTGGGCGACAGCGATCATCGCCTGCTGGAATTACCATCCAGCGCAAGGTGGCAAAGGCCTGCAGCAAGGCAACAGCCCTAGATTTCAGGAGGGTGGACTTCAATGAGCTAAGGAGAATAGTCAGGGAAGCACTGAGGTCCCGGAGGGGAGGGGAGTCAAGTGTCCAAG
>NW_017728992.1:154031827-154032621 GCF_001723915.1 Gavialis gangeticus
AGGGGAGTCGGGTGTCCAAGAAGAGTGGTCACTCCTTAAAGAGACGATCCTCCAAGTCCAAAGGGAGGTAATCCCAACATGGATCAAAAGGGGCAGGAGGGTGCAAAAGCCCCCATGACTCACCAAAAGCATCCGGGAATGTCTCCTAGCTAAAACAGAGGTGTACACCAAATGGAAGGGAGGGGCCATCACCCGGGATGACTTTACTGTGGTTGCTCAGGGATGCAGGGGGGCAGTCAAGAAGGCCAAGGCAGAGATGGAACTGGAACTAGCTACCCAGATTAAGGACAACAATAAGTCCTTTTTTAAATACACAGGGAACAAAAAGAAGGTATTGGGTAATGTGGGGCCCTTGCAAAACACACTAGGAAATCTGGTTGTCAGACCAGACGACAAAGCTAACCTATTTAACAATTTCTTTGCCTCCATTTTCCTGAGCAGGGACCGGATCAGCCCCCGCACCGGGACCCCCTCAGGCCTCAGGGGAGGCGCACCCAGGCCAAGGGTCAGTGAGGATCTAGTCAGGGAACTTCTGGAGAGACTGGACATATTTAAATCAGCTGGTCCTGACGATCTCCACCCCAGAGTGCTGAGGGAATTAGCTGAGTTCATTGCAGGACCCCTGGCATGGCTTTATGAGCACTTGTGGTGCTCTGGTGTGGTGCCAGAGGACTGGAAGAGGGCCAACGTGGTTCCCATTTTTAAAAAAGGGAGGAAAGAGGACCCAGGAAACTATAGGCCAGTTAGTCTTACCTTGATCCTGGGTAAGCTTTTTGAGAGAATTATTCTGGCAC
>NW_017728992.1:154032982-154033386 GCF_001723915.1 Gavialis gangeticus
AGGGCTCGGTCCTTGGGCCCACACTGTTCAACATCTTCATCAGTGACTTGGACAAAGCGGGTAAATAGTACCCTGTTCAAATTTGCTGATGTCACTAAGATGTGGGGAGAAGTGGGCACTCTAGAAGGAAGGAATAGGCTGCAATCAGATTTAGACAGGTTACAGGGGTGGGCAGATGAGAACAGGATGGGTTTCAACACTGACAAGTGCAAGGTGCTGCATCTGGGGAGGAAGAACCAGCAGCAGACCTACAGGCTGGGGAACTCCCTTCTCATCACTGCAAAGGCAGAAAAGGATCTTGGAATCATTATTGATGCCAAAATGAAAATGGGCCGGCAGTGTGGGGGTGCAGTCAGGAAGGCCAAACGCACCTTGTCATGCATCCATAGATGCATCTCGAGCAG
>NW_017728992.1:154033735-154066155 GCF_001723915.1 Gavialis gangeticus
TGGCTCCTACCCTGGGGGTCTTTAAGACAAAGCTAGACAAACACCTTGCTGGGGTCGTTTGATCTCAGTACTTTTTCCTGCCATGGCAGGGGGTTGGATTTGATGATCTGCTCAGGTCCCTTCTGACCCTACAAACTATGAAAGAATGACCATTCTATTGATCACTGATTTCAGTTTCCAGTAAATGTTATGCTCTTTTCCATGGACGCACTGGTTAGCAGCACCTTTCTCCATAGTTCAAATGCATGCATTAAGGGATTTTTTACTCAGGTTATGGGACACAAGCAGACCCTGTATTTTTCCCTGGCTAAGTAGCTCCCAGACAAACTAATAAAGCATGTACTGTTCATGGCAACCACAGAGGTATACCATAAGTCATAACCTGAATTAGGCAAACATGGAATGGGCTGCTGAATACAGCACAGGTCTTAGTTACCTTCTGCACATATTGCCCATGAAAGAAATACATAGGATTTGGGCCCTCTGAAACCCTGAAGACCTGGGTCTGAATTTCATGACATGAGTTCATTGCAGTAAGGTACTAGGAGGGCTGTACATAAATGCTGAGATTGACATTTATTGACACATTTTTGATCCAGTAGTCACATAATTAATGTTTGCTTTTTTTATTCTTAGCCATTTTTCCCCACTTCTGTATTCACTTTTTTTCCCTATCTGTGATTAATAGGCAAATTTTTGTGAACAAGTTTCAGCCTTTGGTGGTTTCTGACTGTTTGCTTTTCCTGCTCCATATTCTTTTCTCTTTTCCTGATTGACTGAAAATGTTTTAAAGAGTAAAATCACTAATGATGAACAGTAAATAACAAATATTCATGCCTATACACAAAGATAACAATTATTCTTGTGACAAGACTTTCCAGAGTTATTAAACTCCAAGGGTATAAAAAAATACATGTTCAGGTTTAAGACAATCACTAGGATGAGAGAGCTTCAAGACAGTCAGACTATTTCACATCTGTCTACTACATGGTTTCAGGTTTCTTCTTCTGAAGCATCTGGTGAGAGACCAGACACTGGACAATGTGGTCCATGAGTCTGATCCAGTCTGGCAGCTTCTATGCTTCTGCCTGTGATTATGGGCATTCATACAAAGGAATTGCTTTCCAAGCATTTATATGAACCAAAGCCTGTTCATATGAATGCCTGTGAATAACTATCAGCTGTTTGGAATCCAAACAAATATTTGTAAACAGCATTTTTGCTATATCCAATATGTTCTGCTTTTACTCACATACACATATAATTAGATTATATAGCTAATCCCATATACAATACATATAAAATCTAACTAATGTTTCATTTTTTATTTGCTGCCATACCCACCGTCCTAGATCTGTAATCGTGCCTAATGATCACCGCAAAACTGTGCCAGAATACAAAATGTGGCGAGACTGCCCTATCTTGAGCATTTCCAGGTTGGTAATACTTAGCTTGTTTGTCTCTCATATTTCAAGTGTATTCACACTAGAAATGTGAAGAATATTTCTGCTGATTCAGATCACATTCCTGTTAAAAGGAACAAACACGTGACTTGACATCTAAGTTTTTTATAAACTAGCTGTGTTGGCTCCCTGTAATCCAGCCCATGCATTAGTTTTTCTTTACAGGGAAATAATGTAGAACAGGGCTGTTCATCTTCTGAGCCCCAGGGGCCACACACCTTGTAGATGACAGCAGTTGAACCAAGGGCCACTGAGACATGTGGCCTTTCCCCCTCACTTCCCTGCTGACCACATACTCATGTGGGCACTCCATCTCCACCACTGCAATGGGCACCCCACGTTCTGATTCACCATGCAAGCACACAAGTAAAATCCTCCCCCAACACACTCCTCTCCTCTCCACCCCACCCCACCCCACTGCTCTGAGCAAGCATGCAACTGCAATTCCTTTTGTCTGCTGCAAGGTGCAGGTGCATGAGTACAATCCCGCCCCCTGCAACACATGCTGTCACGGATTCTTCCTCCCTCTCCCCCCAACATTGCACAGGTTGTCTCCCTCTTCCCCATACCCCTCACCATACTGACCTGCTTCCTGGGGCACAGGCAGGAAATGGAAGCTGGAGGAGAGAGGTGGAACCTAGAGACTCTGGCTGCTGTTGCAACCAGAATGCCAGGGGGAGTAGTGGCCAGAGAGAAGCCCCTTGTATGCTTCCGGTTAGACAACCCTGATGTAGGATATTGTGAAATGACTGTCATTCTGCTAGTAGGACATGGTTCCTTTATGCTTGACCTAAACCCATGTCCAGTTCAATTTGAGACTGTAGCAGTGGATACTTTATATATACTTATATATATTTGTACTGATATAGTATAGTCATTACTACAAATATTCATAAAAGTGAGCCGTTTTTGGTTCGATCATACTTGTGAGCCAATGCAGTGCACAAACTAAGTCTGGACTTCTTATTCACAAATCTGAGCTTTTGTAAGCACCAACTATTCCTTGCTATTGAATATTCACAAAGTGATAGGAAAGACAACAAAGCTCAACTAGGTTCAGATTTGCATCACTGTGTTTAACATTACAACCAAGAGTCCTAACCTTTGGAATACTTCTTTACTGAACATTGATTGAAATACTACATACAAATGATTTCAGGTTTCTAGACAAAGCCATTTGCACAACCATACAGTATGTAAGGACTTCTGTTCTCTTTGCAACCAACATACATGTCAATGGAAGATATGCAAGCATATTAAGAGATGGATGTGCACACGTAGCATGTATATGTTTATGCATCTGAATGGTAATATGCATATTTTGTATTTGCAAATGCTATCAAACAGAACTCCAAATGACTGCAGATATACTTACTACACAAATTATAGCATACACACCTATATTCAAGCAAGCAGTTGCATGAACTGCTCCAGTCCAGGAGTTAATGTTATGTATGGAATTTCTGCAGTTTGAAGAACTTATAGATTCATAGATATTAGGGTCAGAAGGGACCTCAGCAGATCATCAAGTCTGACTACCTACCCCAGGCAGGAAAGAGCTCTGGGTCACATGACCTCAGCCAGGTGCTTGTCCAGCCTCCTCTATGTTAGTAAGTGGCCCATATCCCTGGATCTATAGGTGCCTGCCAGGAAAATGCCTTCTGCAATACCCATGGAGGTGTCAGCTCATAAAGGTTTAGGATGACAAGGACAAAAATGGTCCCACAAACTTCTGTCCCCACTCTCACTGTGAGGGTGATTCTTGTGATACATATCTATAGACAGAACCGGTCAGCTTTGACTGTGAACCTTCCTGCTGTTTTTATTTTCCCATTGCCTGGAAATATGAATGTAAAAACTCCAGATTACATGCAGAAATAAGATCCTTTCTCAACTGAGGCCAAATCCTGCTTTTTTCTCTGTACATACAGACACACACACACACGCAGACGCACACACACACACGTATCTATATCTATCTATATATTTATACGTACACTTATGTGTTTACACATTTAAATATAGATAGATATAAAGGCATGTGCATATAACAATATATGCTCTATATATTGTTTATACAGAAAATACATTTTATGCCTTATAGTTTATAATCCTCATACAAGTGTAATATGAAGTTAAAATGCAAAGCAAGCCATAGCTGGTTAGCATTTCAAAAAGAATAATAAAAATATGTACCCTAAAAATGAACAAGATATTTTTATATTACATGATTTTAAGGCATGACAACCAACCAAAGAGCTATTTAGTATGTTACATGGTTTAATAAAAATAACTTGTCTGGCAGTGTCTGAAAGCTTTTGCAGCTGCAGGGGTACTTCTTGGAAATAAATTTGTGTTTACACAGGTGCAGCCATATTTAACAAAAATTTTATATGCAATGCAAACAGCTGCCTGTCTGTTTTCTTTGGCAGAGGTGTCTCCAACTGAAACAATTTGTATCAAACATATCTCTCTGTGATACCTATATAAACAATATGAACAATTCCTTTGCAAGGAAGAGGTTTCTTATAATATGTCTTTTAGATAAACTATAAAGCAGAAGCAGCCTGATTACAGTCTCCTTAGAAAAGCATGGCCCTTCATGAAATTTTTTACATTTGAAAAGATCTGGGAAAGCTGCTGAGGAAGTATTAAACACTCAGTGTGATAACTCAAAGGATTTTATCCAGTTATAGTCAAGCTGAGGGACATTATGGCTGGCAAGGATGCTTGGCAAACTGAGTATTTTCCTTAACAGCAGTACAGTATATGCTGTAGTACAGTGTGGTATTCTACTTTTGGCAACATTTTACAGACTAGAATATTTGCCAAAATATTTAGGCATTTAGCTGTTTTTTTCACTGCATTATAAATGTGGCATTAATATTTTTCATATATGCTTTGTATGAAATTCTAACTACAGTAATTCAAAATTTCTATGATTTACCAGATAGTAATAATTCAGTGCTCTTTCAATTCTTGGCAAAGATTTATATTTTGACTGGATCTCCTATCACCACCATTTTTACGCTGAGTAAAGTGCAGTGGAAATTGGTGGGCAAAGTTTGGATTTTATGAGTAACAGCCTCACTGCTTCCCCTCCAAAAAATTTATTCCACTTAATGTATCTTTATATTCCTTTTTCTAAGTATTTTTCATATACAAAGATTGTCTCTATTTCATTTGTGAAGAAAAATGTAGAAGTGAATATGTGGATGTTTTAATTCAGTTTGTATAGAAAGTTTATTGCATTTACAGAAAATATAGTTCCAAAAATGAAATGCCACTTAAGTTAATTTTGTATTTTGCTCACTCTGTTTATAGCACATAAGACTCGTGTTCAATCTATTTGATCAACTTCTCTGCTAATATAGCTTAATTTAAGTGGGAACAAAAAGGATTGCTGCACTGAGAAAGAGGGAAAGAGAAAGAAATAAGACTTCTCTCACCTTCACTGGGGAAGAAATCATGTGTCTATCTGAAACACTGTATGCACTTATATTACTTATGTTGTAAATCCACTGACTTCAAAGTAGTCTCAACAGGTGCCTGTACACATGCAGGACACCTGCTCCAATGTGTTCGAATTAGAACAGAGCAGACTCAAGTAATCGAGTCTGCTGGAGTGTTCTAATTAGAATCTTCCAGCAGCCTCACTGTCATGTGTATTCAGCCTCCCCACATTTCAAAATGGCAGTGGGGGTGCTTTAAAGCTTGTTGAACAAGTTTTAGTTAAAGCACCCCCACCACCATTTTGAAGGGCAGGATGCTGCATACATGAGACACTGTGGCTTTAATTAGAGCAGGTCCTGAGAGCTGCTCTAATTAAAAAGCCCTTCCCTCCCCACCCTGGAGCACATGTAAAAACACCCAATATTTATTATGCCTCTTAACCTGGAATCATGAAGTTATTTCATCTGTATTATACTACTATACCAATTCAGGGGCCTGGTCCATAACTTATCTCTACTACCCTATGCATAAGACTCTATGAAATTAAACTCTTTGTATTCCCTGTGTGTGGGCCGCAAATCTTGCTCCATCCCATGTCCCGGAAAGACAAAATGTATGCTGTGGCCCAGTTTATCTGTGGATATTTCCCTTAGTATGTCTACAGTCAAATACAAAACCTTTTCTAACCACATTTAACCCACAACATTGTCAACTCCCTCTCCTTGAAGTAAACACAGGAGTGATTCATTAAAATTAATATGAATAGGATTTATGTTCACGATATAAAGTACTAGATTGCATGGCTGTATGCTTCCAGGCTTTTTGAAACATTTTGGTCTTCTGTTCAAAACCTTTTTCTTAGAAGAGCTGAGTATAAGAAAGGTACACCTACTTGTGAAATAAAGTTGTGCTCTGCTTTACGTTAATATAACTGTACATATATAATGGCATAAACTGCTTGAAGCAGAATGTGAAAATCTTTGCAGGTATTTAGCTACTTTTTTCCAAACTAAATCATATCTAAAACTTTCAAACATGTAAAACTTTAAATGCATTTGATTTTTTGTTTCTAGGTTTGAGAAACATGCTTCTATCAAGAGCCATGCCGGCATAATGTTGCAAGATTTGTGGTTTCAGCAGGGCTGGATTTACTGAATGTATGAAAAATCTACATATACTTAAAGCTTTCGCATTTTTTAAATGGAAAATCTTACTCCATTCTTTTCAGTCCAACTGAACCTTGGTTTAAATTAGTACTATGCTAACTGGGAAATAGTGGGGAACTTTAGCACATCTGGTATATATATCTGTAATAACAGTTATTTTCCTAATAAAGAGCCAATTATACAACATCTTTAAACAAAAAGAGAAAAGACAATAAAATGAAAGACATTTTGATAGGAGGAGTATTTTTTATGTTAACTTTGTACACACTGGTAAACCTCAAGCTGCTGAGGGCTGTAACCTTATCAGATCTCACCAGATGTATAGAGATGAACCTGGGACATCTGACCATCAAAAATAAGCCAGGTCATCTAATCCAGGGCTGTCTACCTGGGCTCCCCTCCTCCAGCTGCTGCTTCCTGCCTCCACCTCTGTGGGTGGTGCAGTGCAGAGAGAAGCACAGGGAGCTGAAGATAAGCATGGAGCCATGCACAGGGCATTGCATCTGTGTGGTACCACAGCAGGGGTACTGTGTGCATTGGTGGGGGGTAGCAAGAGGAAACATACTACAGTGGCAGTGAAAGGGGAATCACAGTTGCATACCTGCACATTGTAGCTGGAAGAAAGGAATAAGGGAGTTGTATATGCATACCCATGCAGTGTAGCAGGGGATGGGGCACCTGGTGCAGTGTTGGAGTGGGTGCCAATTTGGTACAGCAGAGGAGTGTGAGGGAATGTCCACATGGCCCAGTAGCCTGTGGCTTGACTGGCACAGCCCCCACTGTGTATGGCCCCCAGGGACTTAAAAATTATTTAGCCCTGATCTAATCCAACCCCCTGCACAAACACAAGATTTACTATTACTAAACTGCCCCTTCCAAAGATTTATCTACTCTCTTCCTGAAAACCTCCAATGAAAGAGCTTTTATAGTTTCCCTGGGCAGCTTGTTCCATTGATATATAGAATACTTTTTTCCCTATGATTTCAGTTAAATGCATTTTGTTGTAATATAAACCATTATACTGTGTCCCACCCTCTGCAGTAAGGAAGAATAATTCTCTATCTTCTTTATGGCAGCCTGTCAAACATTCAAAAACTACTATCATGTCTCCCCAACCCCTGGTCTCCTTTTTGTCAAACTAAATGTACCTAGTTGTCTCAGCCTTACCTTGTACAGCTTCCATTCTAACTACTTTTGGCCTACTGAAGTTCCTTCTGCAATTTCACTGGTTACACTTTTTCACATGTTTTAATTTGCAATACAGCGTTATTGCACACTGTCACCATTTCTATATTCTGTCCCCAAGTAAGAGATAGCCTCATGGAAAGTGAAGTGATAGTAGGCAGCCATCAATCCTCTGGATCACGGTGTATGCAGAAGAAGTCTAGTCAGATAACTGACTATAAAGTTCTGTGCTGGTCTTTGGGCCACCGCTTAGATTTTTCTACCTGGCCTACACCATACACTACTTTATGGGCCAATAGTTTGGCTGGCAGTGTAGATTATTAAAGTCACTGAGGGTTCTCACCTGCCACATCTTGAATGTAAAATAATCTAGGGGAGGATGATGTTGATCTCTCTTCCTTCAGTGCCTTTACACCTACATGCAGTGTAGATTGAGCCTGGGGCTCTGCCTCCCCTACATCCCGCCTAACACCACGCTGATGGTGCAGTGTCGAGTCCAATGTATATTTGTCTTGCCTCACTCAGTTACAAAAGTGTCTGCCATGAAAACAGTGGTGCAGGCTAGAAGTGACAATGTCCACAATAAATATATCTATTTCTATTCAGTCCCATGTGTCCTTTCCCAATGCAGGGAACATTGGGTTTGGACATGCCTAAACACAGTCTGTGCCTCCTCACTCATGGTTTCATTACTCTCCTTTTCCTTTTTGTCTTTTAGGTTAACCTTTCACTGTTAATCCAACTCTAGTTGCTGGCGTTTGCCTCCCATAGACACTGTTCTGGTAAGTATGTTGACTCCTCTAAGTCTGCTTTGGTGATCAGCCTCTCTGAATCAGGGATGAGGACAGAGTAGAGGCACGTGTGCCTCAGCGCACGTGTGCCCCCTGGACTCACCAGCAACAGAGGCAGAGGCAGTGGAAGATCCTTCAGGTGAGTGGGGCAGAGGCCCGGCACAGCTGCAGAGGATCCAGAGGGGGAGCCCCCTGGAGTCCTCTTAAGTGAGCCAGCAGGGAGCCGCGCACCTGAGCCATTCACACGAACAAAGTGCGCAAACAGGTGTGCTCTGTAAAGGCACGCCTGCGTTTGCACAGGCATTCACACAAGGTGGGTGCACAGAAGAAGTAGACAAGAAGGAGCACCCAGCAGGAGAGCAATGAGGACTCATAGCTCTGCAGCTAAGGTAAGGGCATGGGTTGCTGCTGCTAGGGATCCTGCCCCGATAGGGTCTCCCACTCATGGCTCCTCGGAGGTCTCCACTCAGATGGAGCCCTGCCCCCCTATCTGCAGAGGTGGCCTGGTGGGGACCCTGCTGTTGAAGGTGGGAGGGGAGAAGGGGAGCCCCCTTATCTGTCCACCTTCGGACCTTGGAGGAGCAGGTGAGGGAACTCCAGGAGGCAGTGAGCAGGCTGAGGGGGATCAGGGAGGATGAGGCTGTGATTGATGGGTATTTCCATTCCTTACAGCTCCAGATGCCTACAGGTTAAACCCCATGAGAGGAATCTGTAGCAGAGGAGTGAAAGACTGTCACTTCCAGACCCAGGCAGCAGGAGCTGGCATCTGCTTCCCCATTGTGTCTGGGGAACAGGTACAGGGCCCTGGCAGCCTTGGTGGAGGAGGCAGCAGAGGAACATTCTCCTGCAGAGGAGGTGGTCCCTGCACCCCCTGCTGGGCAGGCTGGGGGACCGTTGCCCAGGCAGAAGAAGAAACGCCGGGTTATTGTGGTGGGTGATTCAATTCTGAGAGGCTCAGAAGGGCCGATCTGCTGACCAGATCCTATGGTGAGAGAGGTCTCCTGCACGCCTGGAGCAAAGACCAGTGACATCATTGAAAAGATTCCTGATCTCATCAAGCCCTCCGACTACAATCCCATGGTCCTTGTCCATGTGGGCACTAACAATGCGGCTGGGAGTAGTCCTAACCACATCATGAAGGACTTCCATAAGCTGAGGGTCGGGCTAAGGAAGTCAGGTGCACAGGTGGTATTCTCCTCCATCCTTCCAGTTGGCAGCAGCCGGTGGCGCCAGGACACATATATCAGGGTAGTCAACCAGTGGCTCCAGAGATGGTGTCTTCAAGAGGGCTTCGGATTCTACAACAATGACCAGCACTTCCAGAGAGGAGGCTTCCTGGGAAGGAACGATCTTCACCTGTCTCTTAGAGGTAAGCATCTGTTCTCCTGCAGGTTGGCTGATCTCCTCTAAAAAGCTTTAAACTAAGTTCAGTGAGGACAGGAAATGTGGTCAACGAGAACCCAGGGTTGGAAAGCCCCAAACAAGGCACCGGACCTAACCAGATAAGCACTAAGGGGAACACAAACCATCAAGGCAAAGGGGCACCAAGAGCACACACTGGGGGGCTAAAATATCTTTACACAAATGCCAGGAGGATGGGGAATGAGGAGGAGGAGCTCACACTCTTACTTGCTAGTACCCAGTATGACCTCGTCAGCGTAACTGAAACATGGTGGGATTCTACGCATGACTGGGTGGTAGATATTGAGAGGTACATGTTGTATGGGTGTGACAGAGTGGGAAAAAATGTGGGGGTGTAACTCTCTATGTTAAGGAGCAGTACACATCTTCCATCATCAAGGTGGGGGTAGAGGAGGGGAATACTGAGGCGTTGTAGGTCAGGATCGGGGGGGCAGGGGGGGCTATTGGTAGTGAGGGTCTACTATAGACCTCCTCACCAGGATGATGAGCTAGATGAGGCATTCTCCAGGCAGTTCTCAGATGCCATACAGGTGAGGGAGGCAGTGGTCATGGGGGATCTAAATTACCCAGACATCTTCTGGGAGGAGCAGATGGCCAAAGCAAGCCACTCATGTAGGTTCTTACACTGTGTGCAGGACCTCCACCTAACCCAGGTGGTGTCCAGTCCCACCAGGGTTGGCATCTTGCTAGACCTGGTCTTAGCAACAGGGGATGATCTTGTGGGGAATCTGTGAGTACACAGTAACCTGGGAAATAGTGACCATCACTTGGCAGAGTTCACTATCCAGCATAGGGTGGGAAAAATATCCAGTAAGGCTAAAGTGTTAGACTTGAGAAGGGCCAACTTTAGTAAACTTAGAAGGCTAGTTAGTGAGGTGGCGGAACTCAAGAGCATTGAGCAAATGGGGGTCCAGGAGGGTTGGAGGTTTCTCAAGGGAGTAATCCTTGGGGCACAAAAGGAGTCTATCCCCTTACACAGGAAAGGCGATAAGGGGAGAAAAAAGACCCCTTGGATGAACAGGGAACTCCAGAAAAGACTGGGGGCAAAGAAAGAGATTTATAGGCAGTGGAAGCAGGGGGCAGCCACCAAGAAGGAATACACCTCCCTGGCGCGCTATTGCAGGGAATCAGTTAGGCAGGCCAAGGCAGGACTGGAGCTTACAACAATTAAGGACAATAAAAAGTCCTTCTACAGATACATAGTGACAAAAAGGAAAGTGCAGAGTAACATAGGGCCCATGCAGGACAAATCAGGATAGTTGGTGACTGACGCAAGGAAAAAAGTGGAGCTCTTCAATGAGTTCTTTGCTTCAGTTTTCCTAAGTACTGACCAAGACAATTCCCCCACCTTGAGCATAGACAGATGTCCAAAAGCTCAAGGTAGAGCTTGAGCCATAAGATGTACTTATAGGCTCAAGGTAGAAAGCCTATAAGTACATAAGGAGTGTTCATCAGGATCTGGGGGAACGCCTGTTCAACAGAGCGCCACAAGGGATGACATGGTCAAACAGTCACAAACTCCTGCAAGACCATTTTAAGCTGGACATAAGGAACAACTTCTTTACTGTCCAACCTCCCAAGGCCTAGAATAGACTCCCCTCAGAGGTGGTGCAAGCATTTACTCTGCACACTTTTAAGAAACACTTGGATGCTTATCTTGCTGGGATCCTTTAACCCTAGCTGACTTCCTGTGCCTTGGGGAGGGCTGGACCCGATGATTTTATGAGGTCCCTTCCAGCCCTAATGTCTATGAAATCTATGAAATCTATGGATAGTCACCTGGCTGGGGTCTTCTGACCTCAGTCCAATTTCCTGCCAGGGGCAAGGGGTCAGACACGATGATCCATTGTGGTCCTTTCTGACTACAGTTTATGAATCTATGAAATTAGGCCTCCACAAATCACCCCTGCCAAGGCATTCCACCTTGTCATGCCATTCCAGCTGTGACGGGGAACTCACTTCTGGTTCCCCCTTGATGCTGTCCCATGGTGGCTTTAAACTGGTGCCTATATTCCCCCCTGAGAATTGGCACCAGGACACACTTACAAGGTATGCCCACGCTGGAGGTGTACGCTTTCTCTCCTTCCCCTTCCACTGTAGGTGGCTGGTTGGCTCGTAGTCCTGGCATCTCCGGTAAGTCCCTCGAAGTGGCAGGCTCTTCTTCTCTGCCACACTGCTGAATCCACTCATACAGAGTCCTGAGACCATCACACCAAGACCTTTGATGTGTACGTGTAGGCTAGAGTATGGAGAAATAGAGACTTCCTAAGACCTACCATCCCCCTTCAAACCATTGAGACAGAATCCAAAGGCCAGACCAAGTCCAGACGTTCAGTGCTTCAATGATTGTAGCTTCTGCCAAAGAGCAGCAGATAAGAACTGCTGACTGCCTCATGCCTCAGCAAGGGCAAGTTTTTATCAGGGTGATGTCCCTTTGCCTTTCTCAAACCAAGGAATATCAAAAGGCAGTGGGGGCTAGGATTTTAGGTGCCCTATACTCGCCTTACTGTGGAGGTTGCAACATTGTGGTATCTTATAGGAGCTACTCTGCCATGAGTAGCCCCACCACATTGCCATCTGGTCCTCCAGAAGAAGAGCTGAATTAGGTATTCACACTACAGAAGTATCAGACTTGCAAATTGTGCTTACATGACAAAAATACCACTCACACAGCTGGAAAAACTGCCATTTATGCACATAAAGGGTAATAGAATGCCACCCAAGATGGCTGGCATTCTCTTCAGGTAGATTGTTCCTCCTACACAGCTCCACTGAAAGAAACAACAGTAGTTGTTTGCACTTATATAATACTTTTCATCTGGAGAATTCAAAGTATTTTAAAATTATAAGACAGCATTATTATCCTCTTTTTACAGACAGGGAAACAAAGGTAGAGACTAGCAAAATGATTTGCTCAAATTAATATAGCCAATCCACAGTAGTGTTGAATCCATTTCTTCCTTTAATGGAGATGTCAGGAGCAGCAAGAACATCAAGCATACAGCTATAATAAGCTTTTTATGACAAAGCGAGCTACTGTAAGTAAGGCCTAGATTGTGCTGCTGTGCTGTGCTGTGCTGTGCTGTGCCAAAGGCATTGTGGAAGTGATGAAGCCTATTCATTTCACTTGATTTTGGACTTAAATATTTGCTAAGTATCAGATGGGATCTTTTAACCAAGGGGACACTTCATGATAGAGTCCATGTAAATTCAGTGATTCTAATACCACAGTTGTATTATATCAAAAAAATAGTTTAAAGTCAAAATTCAATTTAAGTATTTCCCCGCTCCCCCCCTCCCCCACAACCACACTGACCAGAGCATCTTGTGTTTTACATTCCATTCCAGACAATGGCTATATCTCAAAAAATGAGAGGCAATAGAGTCTGCCACCATTTGAGGGATCTGACTGGCTGAACATGTCTGAATGTTTTACTAGGGAAAAGAAAAAGAAACTTGTTTGGTGCACTACGGTGTCACTCGGTCAAGCTGACGATGAAAAGAGGATGTTTATACTAGAAATGGAATCTCCACAACCACCACCTTTTATAGTGGGAATAAGGTTATTAGTTAAGCTATACCGTTACCTTTTTTTCTAATGATTGCATGTTTGCAGAAAGCTTTTGAGGAATTTATTGTCTTTGATCTTTAGAGGATGTCCAGGACAGAGTTTAATGGAATTTGTGATCACCTCTGCTGTAAGTATTATGGTAAAAGCAACCCTTTCAGGTTCATTTAAAACTGACCATATTTTGGCTTCACTCTGAACGGAGTTACGCTACAAACAGAATTTTCTGACCTCTCTTTTGATGGTAGAAAACAAGTTTGTAACGTTGTTGTAAGTCTCTCTTGAAATCAACTCTTGACGGCTTTTATTATGTAACCTGAGATATGATATTATTATGTCCTCAGTCTGACTATGATCACAATGACACTTCATTGTTCTGAGCTTCTCTGTTTGAAACGTGTTTAAAAACATTTGAATAAGATATTTTAGTTTGCAGACGTCTTGTCATCATCCTGAAAATTTACAACCATCAGCAATATAAACATGTACTTGACAAACTCCAGCAGCTTGTAGACTTCAGAGTTCATCCACTCATTTCAGTGAGGCAGATGTTTCATTTTAATGTTCTTCATACTATAGATTAGGATTATGTTTTTTCTTTCTTTCTTTTTCGTTCTTTTTTTTGAAAAGGGAATAAACCTGACATGCTACGAATGTCATTTCACACTGCAGGCCAGATGGTGAAAAATGCAAGGGCTGCAACTCTGTTTGTATGGGAAAAAAGGAATTTTGTTTCTGAAAGACTTTCAGCTCAATCATTTGTTACTTTAATCTAAACACTAGATGATGAATAAAGTAGGACTATCTGAACTTCAAAAAGGTCCTTGAGATTAAGTGCTTAACAATGTAATGCATCTGGAGGAAGAGTATTCCATTATTCCTGCTTGCCATATTGGGAAGATGTTGAGAATGTATTCATTACTGTGCCTGTCTTCATACAGGGCACTTTGAGCAGACATTTGGCAATCTCCGGAAAGCTTCTCATAAGATGTATCATATTTCAATCACTTTATTTTATTACCAAAAGACAGTAATTAAGCAGGGGACTGGCAGCTAGTCTATGTTAAAGCAGAGTTCTGCTGTTCCTAATAGTATATTGAGTAGGAATTGGGCAAAATGTTGATAAAAAAATCAAACACGACTTCAATCCTGGATCCATTACGGGCCTGAAATTTAGATGCAAGACCAACAAAAGATTTTGAAGGTTCAAATGTGACTTTGGGTTCATTTGTAATTTATCAGAGAATTCCTGTAACATTTCCTATTTCACATGGTTTTAAGAGAAAACCATATCAAAGCCTGACTGTGCTTTATTTGTTTAACCAATATGAAATACCCCAACATTGAAGGGATCTCAATTTTGGACCCAAAACCAACATTCTCAATTCTGTATTGCAACTGCATATTTTTCCTCATGAAAAATGTTGTGGGGTTTTTTTCTTATAAAAGATGAAGGACTAAAATATTTTGGTCCCCAACTCTAATATTTATGTTAAAAAATGCTTCTGTATTGCCCCCTGAACTATGTAATTCACTTGCCACGTATCCCCTTCTCCTACATGGGCTGGGCTCCACAGCACAGTTACATCTCCCATGATGTTCTGCCTTCACTCAACAAGAGATGTACCAGGAAGATGTGGTGCACCAGGAGGATGTTGTCTGAACCTGGAGTCTGTCTCATGGAGGAGAATAGGGGGATGCTAAAGGAAAAAAAATAGAAGAGCCATGTTTTGGGGATGGTGATTGTAGCCATGTTGGTTTAAGGATGTAGGCAGATGAGGTTCTTTGGGTAAATGTGCTATCTTTTATTAGACAAACTAAATAGTTGGAAAAATTGTTCTGTGCAAGCTTTTGGGCACAAATATCCTTCTTCAGGCATAGGGAGAGTCTGCTGGTGTTTTATGTTTCCCTGGATGGAATAGAAGCCAATATGCAAAATGCAGGTCTGTGAAAATCCAAATGCATGGCAGTGAGGATCAGAGGCCATGGGAGACAATAGGTGTGAGACAGGTAAGTGGGGGAGACTGAAAGAGGAGAATGTTGACCTGGTGATGGAATGTAGCGGTAAAATGTTGAGAGGTTTCCTGGGATTATCAGATGGCAGGCAGGTTACAATGTGCCATATATTCAATTTCTATATTTAGCCCATGATTTTTTGTATCCAGTAGATTTATGAAGTGAAGTTCGTAGGCTCGCCTATAAAAGATGTTTTGTAAATTCTCCTTGAGGATTAGAAATGAGAGATTGGAGAGAGAATGGTTATCTTGTGAGAAGTGTGCACCCACAAGTTATTGGGTATTTTTGTCTTTGATAAACTTTCAGTATGCGTTCATTCTGGTATGCAGTTGTTGTTTGGTTTCTCCTACATATTTTCCATCAGGGCATTTAGTGCGCTGAATGAGATATGTTACATTTCTAGAGATGCAAATGTAAGATCCAGGAATGGTGATGGTTCTGTTATGGGGTGTAGTTACTGTGGTAGTGGTGGAGATATACTGGCAAGTTTTACATTTCTTGTCCTGGCATGGTCTGGATCCATTTGGTGTGTTTTGGGCCATAGGAAGCTTGCTTCTGCTGATGAGATTGGTGAGATTCAGTGCTTGTTTAAAGGCTAGGATGGGTGATTCTGAGAAGATCTCTTTAAGAATTGGTTCCTTGTCTAGTATGGGTTGTAACTGTTTGAGGATTTTCCTTATAGGTTCCAGGGAAGTATGTTATAACTAATGTTATGTGATTTGTGGGGATTTTCTTTTTATACTGCAGCAGTTCTTCACATGGTATTTGGGTGGCTCTTTCAAAACTGTGAGCTCTCTCTGGAGGAGTGTGCTTGTTGAGTGAAAGCCCTTTTGAGATTTGCAGGGTAAAGATCACAGGTGTTCTCAGTGCAAATTCAGTGGTATTGGAGGGCTTGGCTCTATATTACAGCTTTCTTGGTGTGTTTATGGTGATTGCTGGTTCTGTGTAAATATGTATGTTGCTCCGTGGGTTTCTTATATATAGTGGTTTGTATTTTACCATTCTGGATATTGACCATAGTGTTTAAAAAAAAAATGTTGGTGCTAGAGTATTGAAGAGATAGTCTGATGGAGGGGTGATGGCTATTGAATTTGTGATGGAAGTCAGTGATTGCAGGATTTTGGTCCAAATGATGAAGATATCATTTATATATCTTAAGTATAGCATGGGTTTGATGGTGCAGTTCTTGAGGTGTTTTTTTTTCCATGTGGCCCATAAAAAGGTTAGCACTGTGCCCATGGTCTGGAGGAGGTGCTGGTTATTGAAAATGAAGTTGTTGTGTGTGAGGATGAAGTGTATACATCCAGTAATATCTTTAGTTCTTTAGTTGTAATCTTTCTCTTGTAGATATGTAAGGAAGGCTTGGATGCAGTCCTGGTGTGGGATGTTGGTATATAAGCCGGTAATAACCATGGTGGCTAGGTTTGCATTGTTGGGAAGGTGGTCTATGTTTTGAAGTTTTTGTAGAAAATCTGTTGTGTCTTGGACAAAACTCAGTCTTTGGGTGACAAGCAGTTTTAGGATGGATTCAATGAAACCTGGTATTTCCTTAGTTAGGTTTCCATGGTTAGATATGATAGGTCTGTCTAGGTCCCCTTGTTTGTGGATTTTAGAGAGCATGTAAAAAGTCTCTGGGTTGAGTAGTGTGGGGGGGGGAGGTCAAGTTCTCTAGTGTTTCTTGTAGTTCAGATGGAAATGATTTGAGGGGGGGGGGGTTGAGTTTTAAAGTGAAAACGGGATCTTATGCAAGTTTTTCATAGTAGGTGGTGTCACAGAGTTATCCGTGGCTTCTTTTATGTAGTCTTCATGGTTAAGAATAACTATAGCTCCTCCTTTATCTGCTGGTTTTATTACTATTTGGTGGTTGGATCTGAGCGATTCTGTGGCCCTTCTCTCTAATGGAGAGGCTGTTATGGTGGCATTTGTTCAATTCATTGTTGTTGATTAATTCATTGTTCATTCTTTCCCTGAAGCAGTCAATATAGTGATCAATGTTTGATTTTTGTCCACTGTGAGGTGTCCAATCTGATGGTTTTTTCGGGGGTTAATCTTTTCCTCAATGTTGTCAAAGGATGAAATGTTGTTGTAAGTGGATTGATTTTGGTTGTAGAAATACTCCTTGAGATGGAGGCAGTGGAAAAAATTCTTCCAGTTCCCCACGTTGTAGTATATTATTAGGGTATTTTTCTGGACAGAAATTAAGGCCCTTAGAGAGGACCACTTTTTCATCTTTGGTAAGTGTGTGCATGGAGAGATTGATAATATTTGAGGGTTGACTGGTTCTTTCAGTTTCATCCAGTTTGACATTGGAATGTTGTTAGGTATTGTGTTGTGTCTCTGATGGTTGCTTTGTGGCTGGGAAAGTTGCAGTAATTGTTTCCTGTTGTAATTGGTTCCATTTCTTCTTTTTATGTTGGATGGATGCTGTAAAAAATCTCTGGTAGTCTCTTTGTACATTTTATATAGTGTTTGTCAAGATATCCAGATTTATCTTTTCTAAGTTGCTGTAGCATGTGTTGATTTCCTTCTTGAGTTGATCTCTTTTGGAGTAGGTTATGGGAATATGCTAAAGGGAATTTACAAAACACATTTTGTAGACAAACCTACAAACTTCACTTCATAAATCTAATGGGTACAGAAAATCATGGACTAAATATAGACATTGGATTTATGGCACATTATCACCTGCCTGCCATCTGATAACGCCAGGTAACCTCTCTACATTTTACCAGCTACATTCTATCACCAGATCAACATTCCCTACCCACAACCTGTGATCTGCACATCTGTCTGCCAAACTGGATTACTGATACTTGGGCCTCTTCCAAGAAGCGTTTTTGGTTCATGAAATTCTAGACTGTAAAATGTTTAGGGAGAAATTACACTATCTAGTGGACTGGGATGGGTACAGCCTGAAGGAATGATCCTGGGAGCCAGCCAGCAATGTCTATGTGCCGGCCCTCATAAGAGATTTCCATCAGGCTCACCCTAATAAACCTGGAAGCTGCCCTTGAAGTTGGGTGATACTGTAAAGCTCCTACACTGCAGCCTGGGTCAGCTATATAAATCTCAGGTAGGCTGTAAAAACTGTTCTTTAACTTGGATCTGCCCAGGAGGTAGAGGGTTCAGGCTCCTGATCTGCAGCTTTGGTTAAGTGCAGATGATCCAAGACCAGCTGACCCCCAGCCCTTTCCCTCTGACTGGTTCTGGAGCTGCTTTTAAGGAATTCCTCCAGCACCTGAGCCTCACTGGACAACACACTGGTCTTCAGTCTCTGTGCAGCTCTGGTCCTAGAAACATCTCTGGATTCCCTAGTTCCTGACCCTGATTTTGGCTTGTACTGGTTTTGGTTTTGGATTCTCCCTGCAGACCTGACTCCCAGCTCCTGACCCTAATTTGGCCCGCTCTTGTTCTCTGCCCTGTAGATTATCCTTCAGATTTTTTAATTAGGCTTCTGATTTCTGCCTCATAACCCTGGCTTGACATTTGGCTCCTAATATTTGGCTCCTCTACCCCTGCAACCCTCAGTTCCACACCTGGCTCTAACTAATAGACTGAGAGAAGCCCTCCTCCTGTCCTCACCTGGATGCACAAGCAGACACATCCACCTCTTTCCTTTGCCAAATTTCTATTGCTTAACTGTCCCTTTCCTGCTTTATAAGATCCAGCGGCTGAGCCTTAGAACTTAGGTGTAAGTGCTCTACACTAGCCCCTTTCTACACTGCTGATGGAGAAGCATAAGTATGAGCTGGGGATGCAGTTTTGGATTCAAGCCCAGCCAGCCAGGAGCCTCACAGGGTACATGTTATACATCCTGTTGTTACGTGCGCTTCTCTTAGTTGTATTGAAGAGTTACTTGGTTTATAAAGTGGGGGGCTTAAGGCAGAGTCTTGAATCTTGAACCTGTATTCATGATTGTCTCATTTCTGTAAAAGGCTTAACCAAAGTCAACAATGTAGGGGAATGTCAAGGCCTGGAGCTAAACTTTGTGGCTCTTTACATGCTTCTCAAGTGATTTATGTTCTCTTCATGTTACCAAATGTGCCAGTTTGCTAATTGATTGAGCAGATAAATTAAAAATGTAGATAGTCAGAAAACAAGTTATGGAAAAAAAATACAACCCCTTTGTAGCTTCTGGATTATCTTTTCTGTGATTGACTGAGGCACACAATAACCAACCACAACTTGTGGTGCAGTGAAGAACTAGAATTTTATTACCCTGATAGTCATCATACAAAATGATTGCATCTACATCAGTCATTTGGTATAACAGAAATAAAGTCATTTTAACAGAGCATTATCACAGGATCAATGTCTCCCGGCTTTCCTTCGATGTTTATTTTTGATAAATGCCTCAGCTTCAGCTCAGCATTTATCTAGCAGCTGGGGACTATTATACTGTGACAACCTTCTATTCCATTGTCATAGTGTCAGATTCTTGAAAAGGATAATAGGTAGATATTTTTGCTTTTAGAATGTTAAGAAATAAATGGCATTCCTATTCCTTATTTAGCTACTTCTTAATTTTAATGAATAGCTTTAGTGATAATTACCAGATTTCTATATTGATAAAAACTGGCGTGTACTGTATGTTAATAATAGCACAAATTTCATATTTATGAACTGCTGTTCTTTTGCAAATATAGACATTTGGTAATCATCATTATGATGATAAAATTCATTAAAATTTGAAAAACAACCTATTATCCCCTTTGCCCATTATCTTTTAATTAAGTAATAGAGACATTTTATATGGCTTTTTATAGTCACATTGCACAGACATGGTATGTTGTTTCTGCTATAGAGTTTTCATATATTAAAATTCTTCCATTTAATTTTTGACAGGTTTTTCGTGAAAGACAAGGAAACAGAGTAGTTTTATTCTACAACATACCTCAGATAGCTGCTTCTCATGATTATGGAAGACATTAACCAAACTCAGTTAAAGTGTGGTTGGATCTAAATTAGGTATAGACTATGTTTTGGTGTTTGGGTTGAAGGCTGAATTCAGGTGAGTGTTTGGATTTGGATTTGATGGCCTAAATGGGGGTAGTTTGAAAGCTGAGGTCAACTGTTGTCATGCAATTTTCCGTGAAATGGAATATAGGCCCTTTTAGATATAGGTTTTGATCAGAAATCAAAAGCATATGACAAGGGTTTGGATTCAGTTATATGAATCTAACCTCTGAAAAAAACTTGAAGTTCAAATTCAAGTGACCTGTTTGGTCCATGTCTAGTCTGTCTTATCATGTTGACCCCTAGAATTTTTAGTTATATTTTTAGTTGTATACAAGGACAGCACAGGGAACATCTTGGGTTAGTTTCAGCTTTTCTAAGCTAGTTGTCTACAGATGGATATCAGTCTCTAAGATCCAACCATTATTGCTTACTTTCATTTTCTTTGGGACAACATCTACAATATATAACAGCTTATATTACTTGAGAATATCTTCATTTTAAATCTGAATTTAACCACATATACCTGATATTGTTCAATTTTGATTGCTTTTATTCACCTGAATTATAATATGTATATATTTTTAATCAGAACAAATATTACACCATTGCATTCACTATATGTGTCAAAAATACAGTTAAAATTTATTCCGTTTACAAATATTTGTGTGTATTTCCTTTTTTATCATTGATGATTTGAAGTGTTTGTACAAGGCAAGGCAATGGTGTGCAGAGATACCTAATCTGCTTGAGTTCTTTGAGGGTGTTAACAAGTAGGTGAGCCTGGGGTGGGGGAGCAGCTGACATAATATGTTTGGACTTTTAAAAAGCTTTTGACAAGGTCCCTCACCAAAGACTTAAAAAAACAGCTGCCATGGGATTGGAGAGAATATTCTTCTGTAGATTAAGAGTTGGTTAAATGAGTAAAAGGGCAGGCCTAAATGGTCACTTTTCAGGGTGGAGAACAGTAAAAAGTGGGGCTCTGCAGGGATCTGTACTAGATCCAATTTTGTTTAATATTTTCATCAGTGGCCTGCAAATAGGGGAACACAGTGAAATACCAAATTATTCTAGGTAGTCAAATCCCAAGATGACAGAAACTGCAGAAAAGCCTCATCAAGCTAAGTGAGTGTGCAAAAAAAATGGCAAATGAACTTCAATGTCACCAAGTGCAAGGTAATGCACATGCAGAAAAATAACCTCAACTCAATACGCACTGAACCCCAACCTCAATACACCATGCTGGGTTCTGAACTAGCTATTATGGCTTGAGAAAGAGACCTCTGAGTTCTCTAAAAACATCAGCTTAATATGCAGCAGTACCCAGAAAAGCCAATAAAATGTTGAGCATCATTAGGAAGGGAAATTGAAAACAAGACAGAGAACATCATCATACCATTATACAAATCCATGGTGGACCCACATCTTGAATACTGTGTGAAGTTCTGGTCTCTGTATCTCAAAAAGGGTGTAGTAGAATTGGAAAAGGTACTGAGAAGGGCAACCAAAATGATTAGGGGTATAGAGCAGTTGCTATACCAGGAGAGTCTATAAAGGCTAAAGCTCTTGAGTTTGGAAAGTGAAAGGCTGAAGGGGCTGTTATAGATTATTAGTAGGCAACTGTTGATGCTCTGGATGTACATGTAAGAGTCAGAAATCTGATAAATTTGTCTGTGGCTGGCAAACCGAATTTGAGAGTGACACAGCTTGTTACAAGTCTCACAGATCCATATATTGTCTGAATAGTAGTCTAAATTTACAGCTTGCTCCTTTTTTTCTTGCTTTTCTTCCATCCTCTGGATCAAAGCTGCATCAGGTTGAGCTACACCCAGTGCCAGATATTCCTTTCAGATCAGATGAGGTTCTATGTGCTCCTACCAGTTTTCTATGCTGATGCTGAACAAATTCAAATCATTTTTGCACACATCATGGTACCATCATAGAGTGCAACCCTGCTTTCTGAAGTCATCTCAAATCTCACTATACAAAACATTCTTGGAATACAGTACAGTTTTCTCCCATTCTTCTGACATAGTCAATCCATTGCAACCTCCTCTTTTTTATAGTAATTTCTACATACTCCAGTAGGTTTGTGTTTGTTAGTGTGTCCTCCCACTTCACTTCCAGGATCTTATGAAAACATCTCACATGGAAGTTGTTCAGTCTCTTGATGGATGGGTAGCATATGTAGTAGGGTTGTACAAAGCTTAGATTGCTGATTCAATTTGGAGGAGATTAGGCTCGATTCAGCGGCCGAATCTCTGAATATGAATTGAATCAGGAGATGAATAAAAAGGTCTGAATCGATCTGGAGCCTCTGAATCAATTCGGGAAAAAATTTGGAGGAGATTCAGAGATTCAGGCAGTCCCCACATGCCACTGTGGGGAGCTGGACCCAGACTGTGTGCTGGTAAGTGGAGGGCGGGCTGGAGAAGGGGGGAGGGCACCCCCCCGACCCCATCCCCTGCCTGCTCCCCCAGCCCCCCGAGTACCCACTGACCTGCGCCTGCTTTCCCATCCCCATCAATGGCTGCCCCACCTGGCCCCACCTTTAAAAGAAAAAAAGCCCTGCACTCACCGGCTGCTGCAGAAGCTGTCAGGGCCTCTGGGGGCTCATGCCAGAGCCTCCCAGGAAGCGCGGGGCAGTGGGAGGCAGTGGGGATTGCCTCCTCCCCCCTCAACCTAGCAGGAGCTGGTGAGTGTGGGGCTTTTTTTGTTTTGTTTTGTTTTTTTAAAGTACTGGGACCCTGGGGCCAGGCAAGGCAGCCATCAACCAGGCCGGAAGAGCAGGTGAGGGGTGGGGCCTGTTAGATTTGGAGATTGAGCCAATTTGGTGGTGGCCAAATCTCTGAATCAGATTCACCCGAATTGATTCAGGACAGTTATTTGAATTACTGAATCAAATCACTGTCCCCCAAGTTGGCCTAATCTAAATCCAAAGTGAATACTAGCCACTTCATACAGGCCTAATATATAGTCCACATCTGTGGACTGTAAAGCAGCGACAGCAGCACGCAAATCTCGTAGATTTGTATCTTCACCTTTCCTGATAGTTTACTCCATGCACATTTCTGTAATAGCCTGAAATTCCTAGCTGCTTTTCTAATTCTGTTAGTCAGTTTAGCCTGAAGGTTAAGATTCCTGCTGACCAATCCTCACTGAGAAATTAGGCAGTCAGCAACAACTTTAATCTGTTGCTTTCAGAGGCCAATGGATGAAAATGGTTGTGGAAACCATAATTAGAAAAAAAACAGGAAAGTGGTTGGTGGATGCATGTTTGAAATTATTCAATGTGAATGGTGCCAGTGGGAGTAGGGAGACCCAATTGCCTGGGTCGGTAGTTCAAAAAGTATCAGAGATATTGTTCTAGTGTCTCATTGATCCTTTCCATTTGTCCATCACTTTGTGGGTAATGGGCAGATGAGATAAGAGGTTTGATTTCTAAAAGTTTTAAGAGCTCTCTCTTGAAGTGGGAAATGACTTGTGGGCCATGGTCCAAGAGGATACCCCTGGGAGGACTATGCAGCTGGAAGACATTTTTTTGAATAGTTGCACTGTCTCTGGAGCAGTGGTGATCTGAGGGCAAGTAATGAAATGGGCTATCTTGATGAGAAGGTCTACTGCCAAGAGGATGCTTCAGTGTCTTAGGACAGGAATTAGATCAGTGATAAAAATCAACAGACACCATGTACCAAGGCTGGTTTAACATTGTTAGTGGTTGGAGGAGGGCCATCAGCTTAGCGCATGGAGTCTTGGTATGAGCATGAACCTTGCAGGAGTCAATGTATTTCTGAACACTGATGAGGTCAGGGCCACCAGAAACTGAAGAGGATGGGGCTGATAGTTTCGGTGATACCAAAAATGCCCCACAAGCAGAGTCATGGCACCTTCAGAGGATATCTACTTGGTGTTCCCTTCCAGGGATGTATAGGCATCCTCTGCCAAAGCAGCCCATCCTGACACTGAAAGTCTGATCAGGATGGTGGTCTGGGACTACCAGATCTGAGAAATGAATGAGTCCTGGGGACCAAGGAGCAGAATCACATCATTAGATCCTTGTTTATTGTGGCCCTAGCAAAGTTCTTGGGGCTCAGAATGGTGAAGCAGGTTTCAGGACAGGGTTCTAAATATTCATCCTTTCAGGATAAGGCATCAGCCTTACCATTTTTGGTGCCACCTCTTTAAAAGTATATGTGTCATGGGATGGGGTCCCCCAGAATGGCCATGATGACCCTAGGGCTCTGTGTCCATGCCAATCTTGCCCAACGGGTGCCCTTTTCCTCTCCTGCCATGTCTTGCTGATAATTATAATATAGGGAGGCTGCTCTTGAGCTTATATTTAGACATGATCCTGTTGAACCCTGCTGACCCTGTGAATTCATACACCCCTTTTTGGGTCCCACTCAAAATGGATGCCTCACGGGACACCCTCAGCCTTATGGGCTAGATTCATGGCTCCAAACCACCCCTTTACCATGACCCAAGCCTCGCAGATGGCATTCACATATTGTCCCTCCATGGCCTTAGTATAACTTGGCCTCCAGTCATTGCTGCGCTCTCTGCAGCCCTGTCTCTCTTACTGCACCCCCTGGCACCGCGCTCTCCACAGCCCTGTCTCTCTCACTGTGCACCCTGGCACTGGGGTCCCCACACTGCAGTGGGACCCCAATGAAGCCTCCTCCTTCCCCAGTAGCCTCAGCCTGATCCACTGGTTTATAAACAGAAATCAAAATATGAGCCCCTGGGCTATAACATAATGCAAGCAGTTCAGGCTGTGCTCTGTCCCCTTAAAAGCATTAAACTTCCCACCTAGCCCTAAATGCCTTGCAGGACAGGGTGCCTGGTGAGCCCCTGGAGCCTCTTAATCCTACCAGAAGTAGAACAGGCAGTCAACCATCTCCACTTAGCTTCCTTTAAGAGAGCTCCTTCCCCCTTGGCTGCTGACAGAGAACTGCCTTCTAGTCCCAGCCCTGGGGTTTATATGTGCCCCAGGCCCTGCCTCT
Organism: Gavialis gangeticus; assembly: GCF_001723915.1. NCBI lineage: Eukaryota > Metazoa > Chordata > Crocodylia > Gavialidae > Gavialis > Gavialis gangeticus. The sequence goes on from NW_017728992.1 coordinate 154,058,759, forward strand.
TCCAGTCAGCTGACTGCCTGCAGGTGCGGGCTAATTCCTTCTTTCCTGCTTCCACAGTAACCTGCAGCTGTGGGGTTCCTGACTGATGGCTAGGGGGCTTTCTCTATGCAGTTTCTGCCCTTAAAGGAGCAGGCACCCTAGTGCCCTGTGACAATGTGTCTCTGGTGGAAAGAACAATCTTAACAACAACTTCTGTCCTATCTTGGCAAAGGAAAAAGTCTTTGGTTAAACTCTTTATTATACCCACCCCTTTGGCTCAAAGGGGTTATCAAGTGTTACAGCTTTGTGCCCTAACAATTCTCCAGCTTCTTTCCTTCACAATTCTAATGTAGTGGATTTGACTGGGTAAAAGACTGAAAGGCTACATTTTGTGCATTTCTAGTTGCTAGAATGGCCTTCCTTAGGTGCAGTTGGCAACGAGATATAAGCTGTAGAGGCTAGAGGGTTGCCACTGAAGCCAATGGGACCTAAATACAGTCTTAAAGCTAGAATATATGTTTAAGGGCATTCCCTCAATGAAGACAGACTTAATAGACAAAAATCAAAATGGCCATGCAAGGATATGAAGATACCCTAATAAGGAAACAAGTAAAAAGAACAAATTCTGAAGATACAGTACTAGTTAAAGGAAGATGAAGGGAAAAACAGGTCCACTACTCAACATGGAAGAAAATCTTGTAATGGATGATTCCAAGATGGCTGAAACATTTAGTGCTTTTAAAATTTAAAAAAAATCTTCATTAAAAGGTTAACAGTGATCAGATGGCTAACACAATTAGCAACAGTGACAAAGGACTAAGAACTCAGGCTACAATATGGAAAGAACTTACATACATCAGATGTTTCAAATAGGCCAGGCCAAATGATATGCACCTTGCAATATTTAAGGTTAAAAGTTGAAGCAATCTCAGAGTGGTTACCTTTGAAAATTCATGGAGGATGGATAAGGTTTGACAAGATTGGAAAAGGACAGATATTTTAAAGGGAAAAAAGGAGAACCCAGAAAATTACAGCCCAGTCACCTTACCTTCAATTCCTGGACATACTGGAAAAAATAATCTAACAATCAATTTGTAAGTACCTAGAAAATAACAAGATGATAACTAGCTGCCAGTATGGATTGTCAAGAATTAATTATGTCCAATCAACCTGATTTCCATGACAGGGTAACAGGTCTTGTGGATGAAATGTCATGCGAGATATCACAGCTTTAGTAAGACTTGCTACTGCAAGGATAGCGATTCCCTCACCACCCTAGGTAACCCATTCTGGTGCTTCACTACCCTCCTAGGGAGAAAGAGTTTCCTAATATTCAACCTAAATTTCCCTTGCTGCAACTTGAGACCATTGTTCTATCGTCTGCCACCACTGAGAACAATCTAGTTTCATCTTCTTTGGAACCACCCTTCAGGTAGCTACTATCAAATCCCCCCTTTAATCTTCTCTTCTGCAGACTAAATAAGCCCAGGTCTCTTAGCTTCTCCTCATAGGTCATGTGCCCCAACCCCCTAACCATTTTTGTTGCCGTCCGCTAGAGTCTCTCCAACCTGTCCACAACCTTTCTGTAGTGGGGGGCCCAAAACTGGACCCAGTTCTCCAGTTGTGGCTTCACCAGTGCAGAATAGAGGGAAATAATTATTTCCCTCAATCTCCTGTAAACTCTCCTACTAATGCAGCCCAGGATGCTGTTAGCCTTCTTTGCAATAAGGGCACATTGTTGACTTATATCAAACTTATTGTCCACTATAACCCCCAGGTCCTTTTCTGCACAATTGCTGCTTAGCCAGTTGGTCCCAAGCCTGTAGCAGTGCATGGGATTCTTCCATCCTGAGTATAAGACACTGCACTTGTCCTTGTTGAACCTCATGATATTTCCTTTGGCCCAATCCTCCAATTTGTCTAGGTCATTCTGAAACCTAGCCCTACCCTCCAGAGTGTCTACTACACCCCCCAGCTTGGAGTCATCCACAAACTTGCTTAGAGTGCAATCCATCCCATCTTCCAGATCATTAATGAAGATACTGAACAAAACTGGCCTCAGAACTGACCTCTGGGGAACTCTGCTTGATACCAGCTGCCAGCTACACCTTGAGCCATTGAGCACTACCTGTTGACCTTGACACTCCAGCCACCTTACAGTCCGTTCACCAAATCCATACTTCCTCAGTTTGCTTGCAAGAATGCCGTAAGAGACCATATCAAAAGCCTTGCTGAATTCAAGGTATATCACTTCCACTGCCTTCCCTTCATCCATAGATTCAATCATCTCATCATAGAAGGCAACCAGGTTGGTCAGGGATGACTTGCCCTTGGTGAATCAATGCTGGCTGTTCCTGATCACTCTCTTCTCCTCCAAGTGCTTAGAAACAGGTTTCAGCATGGGGTTCTAAATATTCATCCTTTCAGGATAAGGCATCAGCCTTACCATTTTTGGTGCCACCTCTTTAATAGTATATGTGTCATGGGATGGGGTCCCCCAGAATGGCCGTGATGACCCTAGGGCTCTGTGACCGTGCCAATCTTGCCCAACGGGTGCCCTTTTCCTCTCCTGCCATGTCTTGCTGATAATTATAATATAGGGAGGCTGCTCTTGAGCTTATATTTAGACACAATCCTGTTGAACCCTGCTGACCCTGTGAATTCGTAGACCCCTAGATTCTTTGAGGACCTGTTCCATGATTTTTCTGGGGATTGAGGTGACACTGATTGGTCTGTAGTTTCTTGGATCCTCCTTCTTACCTTTCCTCAAGATTGGCACTATATTTGCCTTTTTCCAATTGTCTGGGACCTCCCCAATCACTATGAATTTTCAAAGATAATGGCCAGCGGCTCTGCAATCACATCAGCCAACTATCTCAGCACCCTTGGATGCACTGCATCTGGCCCCATGTACACATCCAGCTTTTCTTAATAATCCCTAACCTGTTCTTTCACCACTGAGGGCTGTTAACTTTCTCCCCAAACTGTGCTGCCTGGTGCAGTAGTCTAAGAGCTGATCTTGCCTGTGAAAATGGAGATAAAAAAGGCATTGAGCACTTCAGCCTTTTCCTCATCATCTCTCACAAGTTGTCTCCCCCATTCAGTAATGGACCCACACATTCCCTGACATTCTTCTTGTTGCTAACATACTTATAGAAACCTTTCTTGTTACCCTTCACATCCCTTGCTGGCTGGAACTTCAGCTGCACTTTACCCTTCCTGCTTTCATCCCTGCATGCCCGAGCAATATTCTTATGCTATTGCATCCAGTTTTGAGCATCACACTTCAAGGAAAATGTGGACCAATTGCAGAGAGTCCCAAAAGAGAGCAACAGTTATGATCAGAGAGTAGAAACATGGCCTATAAATGGCCATGTGACCATATGTCCCAGTTTAGCCAGGACAGTCTCAAATTTGGAGGCCATTCCTAGCTGGCTGGTGAGAATTAAACTGAGAGTCCTGGAGATGCAGAAGTGCAGGGTGCAGTCTGGTGGGGCACAGCAGCATGGTGCACCAGGTAGATGGGCACAAGGCCACTGCTGCCCTCCCACCCGCCTCTCCAGTGCACCATGCTACACTGCCCCTGCCTCTGCCTGCAGCAGTGCTGTTGACTTGGGAGAGCAGGATGGAGTGGGGGAAGGAGAGGGGGCAGGGCAGTGTCCCGGATGTCAAGATTTCCTTATGGTCAGCCCACCTATGAGGAAATATTAAGAGAAGTTGAAGATGTATTTAGTCTAGAGATGAGAAGACTGAAGGGAGACAAAATACCAGTCCTCAGTTCTATAAAAAAATTGCTGCAAAGAGTAAGGTATCACATTGTTCTCCAAGACTACTGGGAAGAGGATAAGAATTAATGGACTTAAACTGCATCAATGGAGATTTAGTTCAGCCATGAGGAAAGACTTTCTAACTTTAAGGCCAGTTAAGCAGTGGAATAGATTACCTAGGGAGACTGCTGAATCTCTATTGCTGGAGATTTTTAAGAATAGGTTAAGCAAACATCTATCATGAATGGTTTAAGTATAGTTGATCCTGCCTTGGGCAGGGCAATGGACTTGGATGGACTTTTAAGGTTTCTTCTATCTTTCTTTCTATGATTCTATGTACCTAAGTACTTTCCTGATTCAGAGCCCAATAGTGTTAGTAGAGTGGTTTTGAGTATAATAATTTTCATGAGTATCACTAATAGACATTGGGGCTAAACTGCTTTGAATTCTAAAGATCAAGACATACTTAACATAAAAAAATGGTGTCTTTCAGCTGAGGAAGAAATAGGTTGAAAGAGCCACATGTAATTCTTTAAGGCAAACACCAGTTACTTCCAACTCAAAAGATGGTTTCTGCTCTTGTGGTATGCTATACATCTTGAGCCTCACTCACTGGCCCCTCCCAAGTAAAATTTACACAAGCATTGAAAGCTTGGAATACCCAAGGAAATCATTTTTCAGTCGATTGAGTTCTTAATGGAAAAAGCTCTCTGAATGCTATCTTACAAATTAGAAGATCCCCTGCTTTCTAAATAGTTCAACTGAAATCAGCTTTTGTATTTATCCTTCAGGTCATTTAGGCTCAAATGTTGTTAGCTCTGAGTCAAAAAGTCAGATTTTTAAAGGGAAAATGTCAAGTCCTTTTAGGCTCCAACTGACCTTTTAAACCAGATTAGGGATTTGAGGCATTACACATGGATTTCTACATTTTATATCACAGTATTTAACAAATGATCAAATACAACTCCCAAGAATACTATTTTTACAAGTTTGACATTTCAGGCCTTAAAGGATGTTGTCGGTCTTTCCTTTACATAAAATTACCCTTGAGAGAATCAGTCTGTTTTCTGCTCTCTCCCATTTCTCTTTCACAAGCATTTTATTCTATGCTATGCTTCTCAAACTGGTAGTGCAAGCAGAACAGTGTAATTGCAAATAGGCAAATACCACAGATTTGCATGAAGTGATTACCAGCAATAAATTAACTCAATGGGTTCTGTTTGTGTCGTGCAATATTAGAGTACATTTTGAGTAGTTTATGAATACCAGCAAACCCTGGGAGTAAATTCTGCTCTGCATTCACTCCCAGATTTCCAATACTTCTGTTAATAATATACTAAGTATTCTTAAGATGGTCTGGCAGAATCACTTGTATGGTGCTAAGTGACTCTATCATATTAGTAAAATGAACAAACTGAAGCAAAAGTGATTACAGTATAGAGGTATTGTAATTCCTTAGTCTGTTAATAATATTAGCCTTATGTTCTGAGCCCTAGAAATCACTGGCCTGTATTTAATCTTGGAACAGGTAAAACATAGACACAGAGGCTGCATCCACACGTGGTGTGGATGTTTGGTTCCCTGGGGACAAGTATTGGCAGTACAAGGTGTGCTGCTGCTACTTGTCTCTGGGGAACATCCGTGCCACATGCACTTTGGCATGTGACAGGTTATCCTGGGTGGGTAGGGGAGGCTGGGGCCAGCACTGGGCTGGCCTTGCAGCCTTTTCTGGGGGCCAGTGGTGATTTTGCTGCACAGAACCTGGCAGGTAGCCACAGCACAGCCCCAGGTGGCCCAGCTCTGCTTTTGAGCAGTGCTCCCTTGCAGCAGAGAGAACAACTGAATGTATAGTATGTGGTGCCACAGATGTGTTTGTGGTGCCACATACTGCATAGCCACACTCAACTGGACATGGCCAGACAGTATAATCTGGCTGCTAGCATGCTATTAATCAGGCTAAGATACAAGAATCACACCAGGAAGGGGGGGTGTAGGTCAGTGTTCATGACTGTCCTATCTTAGTTCTCTCTGCAGGGACTGGCAGTGACTATCATTTTGTCATTCAGTGACTGTGATGTTGTTTGTGCTGAAGCTACTTTTCAACTCCTACCTGGAAAGAGACCAGCAAATCATTTCACACAGACTAAACAGCCATTAGGTGTCAATGCCTTTGGGCTACCGTGACCTAGAGATGGATGGGGAATCTAGAGGCAGAAGGCTCTATATAATGTCACTAATCCAGTCCTTCTCTAGAATTACTGTTTTATGATTTATAATTTACTTTTTTTTCTAACAAAGGCAGGGTAGAAATCTAGCTGAAAGTGAAAATCTTAATTTGGTAGGAAAAAATGATGCACACAAAATAATGTAAAGAGCTTTGGAGCCGCTTTGGCCAGATTGAAGCAGCAAACCAATCCGGAGTTCTGGAACATATCGCTGACATCTGAAGTGGCCGGATCCAAAGCCAGATCGAATACCTGCCTACTCACACAGGCCTAGTGTTTGGAGCTAGCCAGACAGTATGGAGAGTGAGCCACACCTTGGTTCAAGCTCTCTTTTCACATAACCCATACCAGAAGGAGCAGACTATATTTTGAAGGTAAAATACTGTATCCTGCAATACACACCAATCTAAAGATCTAATTGTAGCTATGTGCATACTCTTAAACTAGTTTTAAACCTGTTGGCTCAGATGTCCTTAATAGTACAGCTGCAGTAGCTTGGGATTCAGTGCAAAATGCAAAATCCACACAGTACCCTGATACTCAAGTAGCACTGTTCCCAGCTACCACAGCTGCACTGCTATCAGTAGCCAAACTAAATCAGGTATATTGATATGAGTTGCAGGATATACTGCTGCCTTACAGGACAGAACTACAGTCAGCTTTCTGGTGTTAAAACTCTTATCGCATTCCAGCAACAACCTCTAGTCTAGGGACAGAAGTTACACATAAACTGGTATAAGTGATCAGAAACTGGTTCAAATATGTAACACAACGAAGTTCAGTGCACATAAACTGCTTTCAGAATAACCAAAACCATTTTAAGATAAACCTGGATGGATGTAATATCAGACCTAAATGATTTAGGTTAAAGCAGTTTATTGAACTTCTGTCCCAGATACCGTCCAGTTAATTCACAGTCCCCCTACATCCCAGGATGCTTTGCACTTCCCCCTAAAAGCCCCCCCTCACAGGGTGGGCAGACTAGCCTTGGTCCAAGCTGTCTGCTCCAGCCAAGCAGAGAGGTGTGCTATAGCACCCCCTGGCTTCTGGCCAGAGCCACTGCAGGTATGTGACTGCATTTGCAGAATCAAAAGAGAATGTCTGTTCACTTGCTTATTGGTTCAATCTACACAGCTTAGAATAACCTATGAAGATTGAATTGATTCAGCCTAGGGGGTTTTGACTGTCTTTACTTAGCCTTAGTGTACAGAAGCAACAGTTATGATGGACTCCATAGAACAAGGACTCATTGCAAGAAGACATGGTTGCTTGTACGACATTCCCCTTCCTTTGAAAAACTATTTCAGATTTAGGGAACATTTTTATAAAGAGAAAGCCAAGGTAAATTCCCACTTGCACTTGCACATTCATTTAACACTCATATTTTTTAGGGTATTTTTTGTTTAAATGATCATTTGTGCACTCA
>NW_017728992.1:154066166-154067921 GCF_001723915.1 Gavialis gangeticus
ACAGCTTAGAATAACCTATGAAGATTGAATTGATTCAGCCTAGGGGGTTTTGACTGTCTTTACTTAGCCTTAGTGTACAGAAGCAACAGTTATGATGGACTCCATAGAACAAGGACTCATTGCAAGAAGACATGGTTGCTTGTACGACATTCCCCTTCCTTTGAAAAACTATTTCAGATTTAGGGAACATTTTTATAAAGAGAAAGCCAAGGTAAATTCCCACTTGCACTTGCACATTCATTTAACACTCATATTTTTTAGGGTATTTTTTGTTTAAATGATCATTTGTGCACTCACAAATGAAGCAGGTGTGTGTGTTTACATACAGACATTTAATTGCCCTACAACGTTCGGAGCTCCCTTTCTGCAATATAAACCTAAAGATTTAAATTTCACAGACTGCTATCTGCTGAAATGGCCTTTGGAGGTTAATGTTCATGTCATAGGTACCATTATGTGGAGACTGCGCCAACTCTGAGTATCTTTAGGTAATTAAAATTAATTAATAAATATGAAGTAAATAATGAACTTCTTATGCAAGATATGCCTCTCTGCATCATGATACAGGAAGCTTTACTGTGATAGTAGGATAGCTTTCCCCAGAACCAGCAGCTCTGGGATTAGGTCTGAAATTAGTGAATCAGAGCTGAGAGCATCTAGTGCTGGTGATTAAAGAGCTTTGCTGATGATTTCACTATTCTATGATCATTTAATGTATTTTTTTTAAAAATCTAAGTTCTTCAATATGATCTTTTTAACTGTGAGAGAAACATCAACGCCCTACACCAGATGTAGAAAGTCATGAGAACATCTAATAGTAAAATTACCAAAGACACCTGACAGATGCCATTTTTCTGATGCCTTTGTTTGTTCTAAAATAGAATAAGCTCCAATACAGCTGTTTTAAAGTCTTTGTCAGACTTTATCAAAACTGTTTACCTATCATCATATATCTGTTACTCTTAATGAAAAATACCTGTAGTATGACAAAAAGATTAGGTTAAAAGGAAGCAAATCAACACCATAGTTTTCCAATACTAGAACTCAAAACAGGATTTTCAACAAGGGATGACACAGAATAATGATTCTGCTGCCATTATACAAACAGGCATGCATAGAACAAAGAAGTATTCTGATGTATGCATTTCCCCTTATTTGGCAATGCTGTATCATGTAAATTAGCCAACTTGTTAAATTTCATGAAGGCAAGCAAGATAGAATTGACTAAGATAGTCTTTCCCTTTTCTAGATGAATTAATTCTTGAAATGGCACAAGCATGTCAAAGTTTTAGCTTTCTTTGGTCCATCTCCTGCATCATAAGGGAGACCTAGACTGCTTCGTTTATTATTGGAACGAGAGATTTACAAATGGCTGAACAAAAAACACTTGGATTCTTCTGGTGCTTCAGAGTTGTTGGTTGGAGTAGTAGTGACCTCTGATACATGAAGTTATACATATTTAATGTGTAAATCTTATAGGCTAGACCTCACAGTCATATAGTATATCTCTGGCAGCAATTAGACAAGAGACTTTCTTGGATCCTCCACTGGGACCACAGTCACTCTCTTCTATACCAGCCAGCTCTGTGCATTAACAGTTAGATTCCTGTTAGTGTTATGCTGAAGTGCTCATAGAATAAAGCTCAGAAAAGAATGATATTGCCCCCTAAGCTCCCATTGTCAACAATCCTGACTTCCTTCCTCCATTAAACTAGACCTGGCAAGGAAACAGTATTGCAAAAATTGAAACAGCTA
>NW_017728992.1:154067932-154088518 GCF_001723915.1 Gavialis gangeticus
TTAACAGTTAGATTCCTGTTAGTGTTATGCTGAAGTGCTCATAGAATAAAGCTCAGAAAAGAATGATATTGCCCCCTAAGCTCCCATTGTCAACAATCCTGACTTCCTTCCTCCATTAAACTAGACCTGGCAAGGAAACAGTATTGCAAAAATTGAAACAGCTAGTAACTTAATGGATGCTGTATTTCGTTCCTGCTCAATTTGGGGGGGATTCCTTCCTCTTACAAAGGAGCTCTGGATCAAGTGACAAGACTCTATGACTTTTTTGTAGGGGAAGGTATAGATTTTCAAAGATGCAAACCAGGCATATCAGCAAAGGAGCCATCATATTTGGGATAGAGAAGAATGCCAAGTTCTAAGGAACACCACAAATATTTATTTTTTCCTTATTATACCATAGGAATAGTTTCCATAAAGTTACTCAGGGAGTAGCCCTTCCTTCTGGGAAACCCAGTTTTATATTTTAAACTGGTTTAGACTGCTAGGTCATGCCTACACAGTAAACTCATTGTACCAGAAAACTATGTTCTCAAGCATGCCACGTTGCTGCTTCTTAACTCAAGAGCAGAGTGTCCATGTCTATACAGTGGTTTGAGCAGACTAATCAGCTAATTAGCACTTCTGAGTGATAGCAACAGTGACAGCCTACCCAAGGTTTCGTGCAGAGGCAGCATCACTGCTTCTCATTTAGGTGGTAGCCTACCCAGAGCAGCGTGGGACTCACTGCCAGTTACTCTTGATGTAGGCCTGCCTTATTTTCTACCATTTTGTCTATAGTTCAGTAATGCATGTTCAGTACTTGGTTTTCTGGTTTCTCTCCTTATTTTAGCTAGTGTCCTGCTGCACATTTTAATTAATGGATCATGAGATAGCATCTATTTGGGGAGATAAATATGGAAGAGAGATTCCTGTTAATTAAAAGGATTACTTTACTAGACAACAAGAACAAGATAATTTTTTTAAAATCCCTACAACAAAGAAGCATGTATCAGGATAGGTGTAAGGCAAAGCCAGTTACAACAAAGTTCTTTAAGAGGCCCTTTTCTTACATCTTACAGGTTTCCTTCCCCCTTAGTTGGCCTTTTATAGTAGTAACCTGGTGTCTTTTCTCCCATCAGGCTTCACTTGCTTCACTTAGGCTAAGCAAGTTAACTTCTCAAGACATGATGCAGCAGAGACAGTGCTGCAGGGCAGAATCTCTCTACACGCACTCCTTTAGAATATGTGGGACTGGGACAGCTAGGATTTTACAATGCCTACACATACCAGTACCATAGTCAATAAAGTGTAATTAAAATTAGCTTTATTTCTTTTTAAATATAAGGCAGCTCTTAGGGACAATTTTTAAAGGTATTCAGACACCTGAAGAAGCAAATAGCTAACTACCTCATAGGGTTTTTGAAATCTCTCAGCACTGAACTCCCATTTAAAAATCAGGTCTTTACCTATCGTATATGTACTTGAAGTGGAGAGGTCTCACATTTCATTTTCACTTAGTCTAACACTCCTTTCAGACTGACAGCTGCACTTCTCTGCACTGTATTGCCTTGCCCCTCCCCTTGTGATGCCCACTCTTTTCCAAGTGACTCCTCAATTCTTGTGTGTGGCTTACCCCCTTCTCATTCAGGCTGCTCATTTCTTTCTTCTCCATTCTCATTGAGCTCACCTTGGTCTGACTAGCAGCTCAGTGCTGCTGGTCCTAATGGCACTCAACTTGCATCAAGCTTCCACCATTTCCTTTATTTTGTGGACACAAAGCCTTATAGATCTACTTTCCAGTTCAACTTGTCCTGGACTTCAGTGCAATAGGAAGTTTTCCTTCCTGCTCTTATTTATAGTTACATGGCACAATTTGTCAAAACCTACTCCAAGACTATGTCTACGCTGTTACTTAGGGCTTTCTTCAGGGTCACCCCAAAACCCATTCTCACTGTCCTTAAATTGAAATCATGTGTTCAATCCACAGCAGCAATCCAACTGAATCCCAGAAGCTTTGTTGAGCAAGTTCTCCCCTAGCCTGCCTTTCCTGCAGTGCATTCAGAGCTCATCCAGGCCCTGTAGGACAAAAGCACTGGCAGCAGAAATCCACTACCTCCTGGTTCTGACTTCTGGCCTTGCTGCAGACCACTTTGTAAGTCAGTAATTAAAGTCAAGTATGGCAGTACGGGCAAGAAACCATCTGCAGATTGATTCCTAGAAAGGCTCTGCGCAAGAAATAGGAAATACAATGATAGCACATGACAGGTAAGATATAGACAAGCAACTCATTTGGTTTAGGCTATTTGAGGGCAACTCTCAGAATTGAACATAACTAGAAGTGTAGATATATCCTAAAGTATTTTACATGGGAATCAATGGAGGTTGCATGCTTTGGAATGGTTATTTGTATCGTCTACATTACTACACTTTGTGTCATGGAACTGACAAGGTAAGTTCTGTATTGCCTGATTATAGAGTTGTAGAGAAGTAGGGCTGGGAGGCACTTCCATGGGTCATCTAGTCCTAACCCCTGTGTAAGGCAGGATAATCCCAATTCAAACCATTTTATACAAATCCATTGTCTAACTTTTTAGCAAAACAGCACGGTTAACTCTGATACAAGACCTTAACCTGATACAAGACCATAGGTAAATCAGGGGGACCACAGCAATTTAAAAAATGAATAGCCATTCTAGCATTTTGGAAGAATAGCAAGAACTTCTACAGTACTGTTATAATCCTAGATGGGGAATCCTATGAGGTATACAGTTACAGAAGAGGTAATTTGCATGATTTCATTCTCTCGTTACTCAGTTTTTCACTTAGAAAGGTAAGCCAGTGCAAACCAGGTACAAATGACTTTACAAATACAATGGAAATCATCTCTTTCCTATAATCAAGGGGTACAAGGTTTGGATAGCATTCATCAAAAATTGTAAGATAAGGTAGGCAGGGAATGTTATTTCAGGTTTACATGGACATGGTCTGTTTTTATTCTGTATCCATAAGGAGGCAAATCATCAGCGTCCTCATTGTACTTCCTACAAGCTGTCGAATCATTGATGAAACTAATGATGCTACCAGCAGACCAAATCAGACAACTGTCAGATCCTGGTCAATCATCTGTAAATGTCAACAATGTTTCTTCTAGCCAACCAGCCAATCAGATGGCTTTTCAGGCTATTGGCCCAGTGCTTCGAATTCTCCAGCTCAATGTTGAGGGTCTTCCAGCAGCAGAATGTTCCATAATCAGTTCTACTGTAATTCACCACAAGGCTGACATAATGTGGCTTGAGGAGACCCATATTGTAAAGGATGAAGCTGGTCACTTTACTATCAGTGGTTTTGACCTGAGATGCTACACACTTCATGCAAAATATGGGAGAGCTACCTATGTCTGCAACAACATTTCTGAGGCAACCCACACCCTATCCACTAATCAATGTGATGTCATAAAGATTGGAAGCGTCTATAAACCACCAAGCAAAACCTGGGAGAACTGCTCTCTTCTGCCTCTTCCCTACTCATCTGTAGGTTGGTGACTTTAATAGCCACCACACAGACTAGGGCTACACTCAAATGAACATGGTGACCTGTTACAAAACTGAGGATCCAGTGATGACCTGGCCCTGATCCACAACTCTAAACAGTGTGGCACCTTCCACTCAACAAGATGGGATCAAGCTTACTCCCTAACATATTTTAGGTTACATCAGTCAACAGCCACCTACAACCAGCATTTTGATGACTTTCCACACAGCCAACACTGTCCATCACTCATCCACATTGGCCTGCAACTCCTGGTATGTATAAGAAAACCCAGATGGAACTTCTGGAAAGCCAATTAGTCCCTATTCATGGCGACTGTTGAACAATCCATTGTTGCCATCCCATGATAAAATACCCATTAATGACGTTTATAAGTGTTTCTGTGGTGCCCCCTATAGAGCCTCACAATCCTCTGTTCCCAGAGGATTCCGCTCCCTGGACACTCCTCGCTTGGAGGGAGAGTGTGCTGCTCTACTAAATGAGTATGAAAAATCTTGCTATCCAGATATCACAGATCACCTGCTTGAATCACTCAATGCTGATTGTCAGAACCACTGGGAAGACTCATGACTTAATATCTGTCACTCCAGTCAGAGGAGTTCAGGCCTCATTTGCTGCCTGGGAGCAGCTCAGTGTCCTCCAGCCCAGACTCGACCATCTGTGTCAGTCAATGCTATTGCCAACCACCTTCTGAAAGTGGCAAGAGCGCCCCATGACAAGGATTTTTAGCAAAGAATATATGAAGAATGTTGTCATTTCCATCAAAATGTTCAGAATCAAGATCCTCTAAAAACCTTTTCACCAACAAAACTTGACTCTGTGCTGTACAAATTAAAATCTGGCACTGCAACTTGCTATGACAATGTGCATCCAGAGTTTCTGAAATATCTCAATCCTCGAGCTCGTAATTGGCTTCTACTCTTCTTTAGCCGTATTATGAATGAAGGATGGATTCTGTCAGAGTGGCATCGAGCAAAAATCATTGGCCTACCCAACCCTGGCAAAGACCCACAATCAGCAGCACACTACCAGTCAATCTCTCTCCCAAATGGTTGCTACAAGATACTTGAGTTCTGCAGTGTATTTCTCCAGTAACTGATTATGCCCTAAGCCCAGACCAAGCTGGAGTCTGCCATGGCTAGAACACTTGTAATCAAGTTCTAGCCTTAATGACCTTTATTGAAAATGTTTTTCAGAAAAACCAGAAGACTGGTGTTGTCTTTCTTGATTTAACAGTAGCATATGACACTGTCTAGCATGCCAGTCTTCTGACAAAAATACCGAGAATTGTGCCACATTGGGCCATTTGTATAATCAAACTATTACTACATGGTCAACATTTTAGAGTCCACCTGGCCAACCAAACTACCTCTTGTAGTTATCAAACCAATGGCCTCACTCAGGGATCAGTATTGGAGCCCCAGCTTTTCAACCTTTACATTAATGACCTGCCTGAGACCAGCTGACAAAAAATCATTTATGCTGATGACAGTGCCTTTGCCACCCAAGCTCATGACTTTTCAAATGTGGAACTCAAACCTGATGGAGACATGAGACTGATGTCAGAGTACTGCCTAAAATGGTGCCCCAAACCAAATATCTCAAAGATTGTCTCAAATGTTTTCTATCTTCATAATGCTAGTGCTAATTGTGAACTCACTATCACCTTAAGCAGTCAGCCTCTCAAATTCAAAACCCACCCAGCTTATCTTGGAGTCACCCTTGACCAGAATTTATCTTATAAATCACATCTCCAGAAAGCTGCTTTAAAAATCAAAACAAGGAATAACCTACTTGCCAATGCTTCCATGCTACATTCATCTGCTCTTACATTTCCAGAATACTGTGCCCCTCTATGGGCTCATTCATCACACAGCAAACTAGCAGACACCCAACTGCATACTACAATGGATCTCGTGTCAAGCACATAGCAGCCCATTCCACTACCATGGTTACCAGTCCTCAGTAACATTGTTCCCACTCATCTCTACTGCACAAATGATGAAGTAAACTTACTAGTCAGACTCCATGATAATCCTACACTGTCAGTGCATTGGGACATATTCCATGCACCAATAGCTCAGCTCCCCTTAAGAAATCCAGTATGGTCCACCCTTTCAAAACCCTTTCACTGACTTACTCAATGGCACACAGAATGGTCAGCACAAGCACCAATCAATCACCACAGCATCTCTGACCCTACATCCCATCAACCAGGATTTAACTGGCCACACTGTTATTGGGAACTTCTCAACTGTTTTCAAATTGGACAGGTTCACTGTGCCTGAAACCTATACCAATGGGGCATTCACAGTGACAACAAATGCCCTTGTGGACAAATTCAAACCATGTCCCACATGGTTGACTTGTGTCCATTTACTATGTTACCTGGTGGCCTTCAAACTCTTCACACTGGTGACGACATCACCTTAAGATGGCTGAAACAACATGTCAAAGCTAGACACTCTAAATAAATAAATTGTATATCAACCACTGAAGTAAAAGTAAAATGTTAAATAAGTAGCACAAGTCATGGAAAATGAGGTATTTCTAGGTTTACTTCACAGAAAAACTTATGTTGGTATCACTTTCATCTTACACAGAGAAAATATATTAATGTATTCCAAGGTATTAGAAATCTATACCAGCAGTAATTTTCATATTTCAAAAGGAAAGGAGAGGAACAAAGAGACTCAATCTTAAAACATCTATACTTCCAGTTGATGGAGAAAAAATACAGGAGTGTTGTGCTACTTTAAGATATACCAGCATCAACATGTGAATTTCATCTTGTATTTCAACCTCCATTTTAGTATGGTCTAAGCTTTCCTTTCTTTTATAACAAAAACTTGACAGATAGGCCATGTTAACTGAAAACTAACCATGCCAAGCAGTAGTAACATACCAGTCTATTATGTGGGCACTATCTTCAAAACCAGAATCAGTATACCTGCATTTACACTACAGTGTGTAAGGGGAGAGGGGGGCTAATTAGCACTAATAAGGAAGTCAGTAGGGACTTCAGTAGAATCAGAATTTCACCCTGCATCTTTAATTTGCTACAATTATTGTAGCTAATTTTGGAACATGAAGTGTGGTATGTTCAACAGTAACACATACTGTATATATGTGATTTAAGAGCATATTAAAACCGATGAATGCATTTAAATGAACTGAAGGTAGAGAGGCAGACCTATTTAAACACCATGTATTTCATGCATCATGATGAAAACTAAATTTATAGTGAAGCCCCCTTAATGTAATAAAATAAGTCTATCCAAAATGTTATTTTCCATAGTGAAAATATGTAATAGAAATCTGATTTGATAAAATAATACATGTTCAGTGAACGCATGATTTGGGTAGCAAAGCAAAATATACTTCAGAAAAGGACCCTCTAAAATAAATGCCTGTAGAAGCTTTTATTTTTCCTCTTTTTAATTTTTTTTTATTTTTTTATTGTTATTTTTTATTTTAAGGGATGTCTAGAGTTTTATGCAGAATAGAATTGTTTCACTGCCAGGGAAGAAGAAAGAAGACAGAGCCAAACCTTCAAGCAAGAAGCTTCTCTAACAATGGGAAGGCTTTCCTGAGGGTGTTTTGTTGCACAGTGCATTTAGCATGCTGAAGTGCACATGGTGAAGGGAATGTGTGTCAAGGTGTCACAAGTGGTGAATGGTGGCCGGAGAGCTGGAAAGTGAGTGATATCTTGACAGGAAACTGTATGTGAAGTATGTTCTATGCAAATGTTGTGCCTGGGATAATGAATAGTATAATTTTTTTTCCTCTTCTGAGAGTTTCAGTGAAGGGGACGCCTGGATTTCACAGAAAAAGCTCCACAAAGAAATTTTAAAATATGTTTTATTCATTTATGACACAAACTCTGTCTTGTGCATGGGTTTTATAATATTATTTTCTTCTAGTATCTTAACAAAAGAGAAGCAAACACATGGGTCATCACCAAATGTCTCCATGGAGAATAGTTTTTAACGTTTACTGTTTGTAAGGGAAAGCCCCAGGCAACTACTCTTCACTCTCTTTTCTTAACCATGCTAAGTGGACAGAGTCACTGTAACTCAGGAGACTAGGAGATTGTTCAGTCGCCTCACCGTTCAGGGCAGCTGAACTGGTCTTTTCCGCTTACACAGGCTGAAAGTGAGGAAGGCACTGCTAACACTTACATAACCCTACAGGCTACCCTGGTTATGCAAACAGCGTTAATACTTTTAATAGTTAAGAGGATTTAAATTGTAGCATAAGTAGAGGAGTCTAGTACTTTGAGGATCAAAAGTCCAGGATTCAAATAAGGCATTTGATAGCTGAGATACCAATACATTTCCATGCACAACTTTTGCCTTGGATATTTGTGTTTCACACATCATAGGTTCATCCCCTTAGCATCTGTATGCAATAGAACTGTATTACACTGACTAAAGTATGATGATGGGGCAGAAGCAGGCGCTACATTTTTTTCTCATGGCACTGATGTTTATGTTCATACTGCTCTTCTACAGATCCTCAGCTAGGCACTCATGAATTTCAAGGCAATGCATTATTTGCCTCTTAATGTTCTATGCATCATAAATGTAATTATCAACAGTCTTACTAGCTTGCATTATGCTTTTTATGATTATACTCTGATAACTGTGAAAATATGAAATGTTACTTACTGGACCTTTTCTGATTTCTCTTCAGGGAGAGTAAGTTCAGACCCACACCCCTGCATTGTTATTGCTGTGAGTACAACATACTCTCAACATACTTATAAATAGCATTCACTAATGCTATTTAACAGTAAAACTTAATTTCACATTACATTTAATTTTCTATAGATTCTATTCTATCTGCTTACTTTGGGGGAACTATAGGGTGACAGCATGTCCCTATCAAAAGAAGCCCCACACAAGGATTTGAAAAAAAAGACTTGTAATGAAATATGCCAGCATTGTATAAAATTCATTGTGTGGGGCTTTTGCCTGTGGCAATATGTGTGCACATGAATGACAGTATTGTGTGAGACAGAGCATTGTGTTGTTCAGTGCCAGCGTATAACGCTACACTCGTTTTGCATAAATATTTGACTGAATTCTGTGATGCATGGGGTTTTTCTTTGTCTTTTTAAAAGTAATATTCCATGTGTCTCTAGTTGCTTTGAGTGTTTAGACTCACAAACTAAAGCCACTGCTAACACAGCAAAGAAATATTCAGGTGTCACTTCAATAAATTTGATCAAATTATGGGTAAAATGTAATTTAAATAGAAAAAGCATATTGTATAGTTCGTGTGCATCTAATCTGCAATGAAATCTTACAAAGAGAATCTAAGCCCAGGGTCCTATGGATTTTGTTCTCTTATGTTTTGAAAGGTGCATTTCTAATGGTGGCTTCAAAGTAGATGAGGGCCATATCTGTGCAGGGTGTAAATCAGTGGGAGCAGAAAGGTTGGGGTGCCGCCTTATACAACATGAGTGAGACCAATCCTCAGCCAAATCTGGTATCCACATTTTTAAGAGCGGTGAAAAATTGGAGACAGTGCAGAAAGAAATCACAAAAAACAATAATCCGAAGGCCAGAAAAATGGCTTACAGAAAAGGTTTAACAACAATTTTCAGCAGTGAGTGTAGCTAACAATTGGAACAAATTACCAAGGCACTTCCTTGGTGGATTTTCCATGTTTTCATGTCTTCAAAGACTGACTGTCTTTTCTGGCACACATTCTTTTTCCAACCCTAAATAATACATTAGTCAGACACAAGTTATTGAGCTTAGTACAGGGGTAATAGGGTGAATTGTAATGATGGGATACAGAGGACATAGGCCTAACGATCTAATGGTTCCTTTCAGCCTTAAACTTGTTGAATCTTCATCTAAGGGATGATTTGCAAATTTGGATCAGTAATAGCATCTTTTCACTGTTCAAACTACTTCCATTATCCCAATATCATTAATTTCTGAAGTACTTAACCCAGAAAAGAGCTTTGGGCATTCCTTTGGCCAAACCTGTGAGACTAAAATAAAACAAAGTAATACAGTAAAAGGGTCAATAATCGTTATCATCAGGGAGTTTTGCTACAGTTCCATTTAATTTTCCTTGGCAAAGACACTTGATATTACTAAATCCTAGCCACATTTTCTAGAGTGATTTAGTTTCTGTAGGTTAATAAGAGGTATTTTTACTGTGAAAAAGGCACTTTTTCAGTCCTTTATAAAGCCTCTGTTCTAGTAAAGTAGGCGAAACAGCTGAAAAAACTTATCTAAATTACCACACATAGTCCAATGGAAAAATCAACAGATGACAAAAGTTAAAACATACTACCCTAAAACACATTCAGCACCATTTTATGCTAAGGATTCATTCACACCATATTAACTCCTTCACGAAGGGAGTAGTGACCTGTTTTTTCTGTTGTTAAAAACATGATCAACTAGAGGATATACTTCAACTAACCAGGGGTTAATCCTTTCATTCCTGAAATAATATGTAAATGATGTACAACATTTACTAAGGCATTTTTCTTGGTTTCTATTTTTAAAAGATGTTCTTGAGCTTAAGGTTTCAAAATTAATCTAATTTAAGAATGTTTGCACAGGGAGTAACCTATAGTTTGCAATACTGGTATAATATAAAATGTAAACCCTACAAAGGGTGCAGTGACAGAGTGGTTCAGGTACCTTAGAACAACTCAAGCAGGATATGTCTGAGACCTGCTCTGAGCTTGTAACAAAATTTGAGCTGGGAAATCGAAGGTGGCGGGATGGTTTAGAACATAATAACTGCCATTTATTGGGTCAGACCTTAGGCCCATCTTAGTTCAGTATCCTGTTTCACACAGTTGCAGGGAGTGAAGGCTGAAAGGGAGAGTGATGAGGATATGACCAAGATTTTTGCCCTGGTTCTCACTTGCAACCTCCAGCATTTAGGCTAGGGACAGATATTCAAAAAGCCTGAATTGATTCAATCTTTGCAGGTTAGTCTAACCTGGCTAAGCTAAGTCAGTTTTGTAACCAGACAGACATACCAGAAATGCAGGCACATGCTTGCAATGGCTCAGGCTAGAAGCCGGGGGCGCTAAAGCAGTCCTCCCTTCCCTTGTACAGTACTGAGCTGGGGGGGTGGGGGTGGCCAGGTCATGACAGGATGCTCTGATTAAACCAGCAGGGAATTGATAACGGTGTTTATCACCCCTAACTCAGTATTTATCACCCCATTAAGAAAACAACAGAGGGACATTATCAGCTACCTGTTGATTCTACCTGTTGGTTCAGCACAGACCATAGCCAGCATGTGGTCTGCTAGCTAATACACAGACACCTCTTATCAAGGCAGAGGAGAGGGGGGAATTCCTGCTTAGCAAGAAGTGGTGAGGAGGAGGGTGGGAGCATCCCACAGTCTGTGCTGGAGCTGTAGACAGGGAGCAGAGGGAAGGGGCCAGCCCTGCTGTGGAGCAGAGAGCCCTGCTCAGCCCAGAGAGCATGCCGGGATGCTGGGGGTATCTGGTTAATCTTAAACCAGCAGGAGGGCTGAGACAGACATTGCATAAACTGGTTTGAGCCAAATCAGTTAAGTGTGATACTACATTCCACCAGGTTTATCTCAAACTGGTTTCAGCCATTTTCAAACTGGTTTATATGCATGGAACATCTGTTCGGTTACAGGTTTAAACCAGTTTTTGATCACTTAAACCAGTTTATGTGTAATGTCTGTCTCTAGCCTTAAGGTCTAGGAAGTTCTGATTCAGAGACTGTATCCCTAGCTCCCACGTTCAATAGCTATGGATGCACTTTTCTTCCAAAAAATTGTCCAATCCCTTTTTGAATATGGTTAAATAAACTGTCAGCTTCCACAACTTCTGGTGGCAATGATTTTCCCACTTTAATTGCATGCTGTGTGAAAAAGAACTTCCTTTTGTTAGTTTTAAACGTACAGCCTACTAGTTTCATTTTGTGACACCCTAGTTCTTGTATTTGGAGAGACAGTAAATTAAAAAATCCTTATTTATTTTGCCTTTGCCATTTAGTATTTTGTAAATCATAATATCCCCCCTCAAGTGTTTCTTTTCTAAACTGACTGGTTCTAAGTTCTTTAGTTTCCCCTCATATGGAAGCCGCTCCATACCACTACTCATCTTTGTTGTCCATCTCTCTACCTTCTGTATTCTTTTGTATCCTTTAGAAGGTATGAAGTTTGAAGTTTCTTCTCAAATTCTTTCTTAGCTTGTCTTACTGTGGTTTTACATTTGATTTGCCAAAGTTTATACTCTTTCTTATTTTCCTCATTAGGACTAAACTTTCACCCTTTGAAAGAACTCTTTTTTCTGTTTCTAGTCTCTGAAACTCTGCCGCTAAACCATGCTGGCTTTCTTTTGGTATACTTTCCTTTCCATTTTTCTTTTGTTTATTTTAAGTATGGACTTGTTCTGGGTCTCCAATATGTTCTTAAGCAGTTCCCATGTCGCCTGCAATCTCTTCATCTCCTAAGGGCCCCCTTTTAACTTCTAACTAGCTTCTTCATTTTGGTATTTTTCACCTTTTTAAAGTTAAAAGGTACTACAATAGACTTCCTTCTTCTCTCTCCTCCTAGATGGATGTCAAACCCAAATGCATGTGGTCACTACTGTAGAGTGGCTCAGTAACACTTAACCCTTTGCCCCAAACTGTACACTACTAAGGACTAGGAACCTATCTACACTTCATGTGAGATCTGCTACTTTTGCTCCCAGCAGGAAGTCGCCATGTGGTCCTCCTGGACATCACAAACCCAGTTATCTATCTGCCTAACAATTGAATTGCCCATTTCTACCACCTGCTTCCTCAGTGCAAGAGGATGCTATGACATCAGCTAGAAGGTGGGTCCCATCTAATGGATAGTTTCCCTTCTTCCCAGATTGATGCCTCCATCCCCAAAGCTCTCACAGTTCTCAGCAAGGGTGGTGGTGCTGCAATAGAGGTAGGTCTGCTCTTTAAGGTCCTTGAAAGCCTCATCTGTGAACCTCTCTGCTTCCCTTAGCTGCTGTAGTTCTGCCACCCTAGCCCTGAAAAAGAAGTATTTGTTCTCACAGAGCCAGGCATGCTCCCTCCACTAAGTGCAATAAATTGGTAGCATCCACCTGCTGCTAGACTTATATGTTTTTAAAGCATTAAAACTTAGTTTGCTGTTTTAAGAAGTTTTCTATTTATGGGTTCTCTCATACTAGAGTAGAGTTGGGCAGTTATTTAGGCTGGAGGGCCACTTAGGGAGTTTTGGTGCGCTGTCACAGACTGGGTCTGCACCCCCATCTCCCCCAGCCCTCCCGCTGAGCCAGGTCAGCACCTCCCCTCAAGCCACAGCCACAACAGCTCACCAAAACTCCCTAAGGGGTTCTACCTTGCGGCCCAGCCCCACACTGTCACTGCCCAGTAATCCCAGGATCTACATGGAGACTGGCCTAGGACCCACATGGGCAAGGTGTGCTCAGTTAGGTGGAAGGGATGAGGGATGGGGCTGTGGGAGGGTGGGGAGCAGCATCCAGGAGTGGAATGATTGGGCAGGGGTACGAGCCAATGCTGAGATCATACAGCAGTGACAGCATGGGGTTGGGGTCCAGGGCAGACCTCTGATCCACTCCCCACACACCCTGGCTTATGGAACTGGCACCTGTTGTAGGGATATGCAGGCATTGGTCTGTTGCTCTCCCTTGGGCCCTAGCCCCATGCTTTCACCACCCCATGATCCTGGCTCTGACCCGAGTCCCTGCCCACCCAACCCACTCCCAGACACCTCTCCCCACCTGCCTGCAGCCCCATCCCATCAGCCCAGCTAAATACCAGGGCTGTGTGAAATGGCACCATTCCGTTTCATCTTCTGTTTCCCCATTTCAAAGGGACAGTGTTTCATTTAGCTGTTTTGAAGCACTGATCCATTTTGTTTCATTGAAGCTATTCACTGTTTCAATGCATTTCAATGTATTGCCCATAGGCTATAATGGGGAATCACAAAAATGCCTATAACTTTGTCATTTCTTGGCTAATACAAATTAAAACAACAGAAAGGCCCCTGCTGAGGCCACAAAGCCTGCCAAGTTTCAAGGAGATAGATGCAGGGGTTTCTGGGAAACTGCACCTGAAACTGCTGACAAGCAAAACTCATGACATGTGTGAATGTGTGTATGTGTGTGTGTTATGATGTGCCCTCACTGGTGCTGGGGCCTCTACACAACACAATAGTGTGCCCCAGTGAGGTCTCCTCCTCCTCTCCAGTCTAAATCTGGTCCACCACTTTAAATAACAACAAGTAAATAAGCAGCACAGTAGCATGAGCATCTCAGGCAGCCAATCCATCACAGAGCCATTCTTTCCTTTCCTGCAGGAGCTTCTTCTCCAGCAGCTGCCAAATAACTCTCCCTGCCAGCCCCAGCCCTGGGGCTTAGATGTGCCCAGGGCCCTGCCTCCTTCTGGTCAACTGGGGACAGGTGTTAGGGGTGTAGGTTGTAGCCATGTTGGTCTAAGGACATGGCCCTGACAGACAAGGTTCTTTGGGTCAATCTGATATCTTTTAGTAGACCAACTGAATATTTGGAAAAATATATCTTAGCAAGCTTTTCACAAACGAGCTTATGAAGTTCACTTCATCAGCCTCTTAGATACAGAAACCCATGAACTCAATATAGACATGGGAATTCTGAGACACTACAACATGCCAGACATCTGACTCCCCAGGTACCTCTCCACTTTTACCTGCTACATCCCTCTTCTCCCCCACCCCAGCCTGTCCCTCCCTCCTGATGCCCCCTTTCTATTTTTACAAACTGACTTTCTTTCCTGCATTGCATGCCAGCCTCTGGCTTCTTTACTATTCCTTCCATCCAGGAACAGCACACAGACACACCAACTGCAGGTGCTTCCTCAGCCTGACTAAGGGTTCTTCAACCTGAAATCTGGCATCCCAGGCAGCTAAGTTGAGCTCACCTGGAGCCTCAAAACTCCATTGCAACCAGCAAGCCTCAGGCCTATCAAAGATATGACAGGTCTGGGCTTTTCCCAGCCAGGACTGTGCATGTGTGCAGTGGCTGGAGGTTATAAGGTGCCTCCTACCCACCTTTCACCAGGGAGATGCTCAGTCCTCGCATTTTCTGTGACTGCCATGGTGCCAGCAGTCCCACCAGGCCTCCCAACCCTGGCAGGGTGTATTTTCAGTAGTCATGCCCAGGACCTGGGGCCTCCTCCTTCCCCACAGCCCCTGTCTATACCTCCAAGTTCATCCTGGCATGAGAGCTTAGCAGGGACATGTTCTTTCCCTACTGGCTGGTGATATACTAAATGGCTGTAAAACCCAAGGGTAAAAAAAAGAAGGAAGTGCAGACAGAGTGAGAAGGGTGGCACTCATCTGCACATGGAGCTTAGGGAATCCTAGGAGTGGGAGGTTCACTTTCAGGAACACCAGCTGCCCCACCAAACCAGGATCCAAGGAGGTGCAGTGGGGTGTCACCACCAATGCTGAACACCCTCTCGCTTGGAACACTGGTGGGTGGACAGGACAGGTGTTCCTGGGCAACCGTGACCAGATCCGGCCACATCTGGCTGAAGCTTATCCAGTAGACCAAAGGGTTGCACAGCAGCAGCTCCATGTCTTTGGCAAGATAGGCAGCCACCAAGGCCTGAGCACTACCTGCCTGATGGTGGGGTCTGGAGCCTCTGAACCCCACCATGGAAGCCATGCCCTTGGCCTACATTGGCAGTGCCTGTGGTGGAGGAGGAGACTGGCTGGTGGACGGTGTGCTGGCATGGGAGAGTGGATCCCCCTCTTCCATGTCCACCCACCTCCGCCCTTCTGCCTCCCTGACTCTCTTCACTAGCACCTCCATCCACTGATCTAGGGTTTTTCTGCCACATCTGCTGAGGTTTCCCTTCACCCTCAGGTCAAAAATGGCGGCCAGCATGTGGACTGTACTGGACTGTGAGGGATCAAGCTGTTTCCTGATGCCCTCCTTCAGCCACCTCACCAGTGCCTCCACATCTGGTATCAGTGGCTTGCCCCAGCCAGGAACATTGATCCCCTGGAACTTCTCCATTTAGTTTTCAAGTTCCCTCATGACAGAGATCACCTGGCTAAGGAGGGCATCGCCAGCACTGAGGGTCTCAGTGGCCTCAAGGAAGGGCTTGAGGACCACTAAGATCTGGGAGATGGGGCTGCTGATCCCAATCTCCCCAAGCAAAGCCATCTCATGGATGGCTTTCTGTTGCTCCACCAGCTTCTCAAGCATCAGGTAAGTGGAGTTCCACCAAGTCTCCACATCCTGCATGTTTTTGTGCTGTGGGATGTTCAGCTCTGCCTGTTTGTCCCACAGCATCTTGCCCCCATTGATGCTTTGGTGGAAGTAGCCTGCCACCTTCCTGCATTTGGAAATGAGCTTGCTGGTGATGCTGGCAGACCTGTCACCCTCCAAGGCATCCCTAACAATGAGGTGCAACTTGTGTGTGACACAGTGGGTGCCAACAAAGTTGGCATCACAGATCCCCTTCACCATATTGTCCCCATTGTCAGTGACCATGAACCCACGGATGAGCTTGCCCTGCCCAACAGACCACTCCTGCATCAAGTGGTTCATGGCCCTCATGATCTTAGTTGCTCTATGGGACTCATCCATCACCTTGGTTTGAAGGAGAACCCACCAACAGCCTGACTAGTCACACCAGTGCCCTGTGAGGGAGAGGTAGGTGTGATCTCCACCCTGGCTGCTCCAGATGTCCAAGGTGAAATGTAAGGCCACTTGTGGACCTGCCTTGCACAGCTCCTCCCTCAAGTACTCTCTGCATGCCTCATACAGAGAGGGCACTGCCATCCTGCTGAAGGTGGAGAATGTGGGCACTTGGTATGATGGGGCCACAAGCACCATGAGCCACCTGAACCCTGGCTGCTCAACTAAGAAGAAGGGCTGGCCATCCACAGCAAGCATCTCCCCAGTGCTCTGGGTGATCTCGCTTGCCTTTGCAGTGCACCTCCCTTTCTGTCCTCCTTTCCCACGCGGTTTCAGGGTGGTCTGCTTCTGCTTTGTGGGGACAGGGGCTTTGGAGCAAGAAGAGAACTTCTTTTTGGCATGCTCCCACTAGTGCCAGGCTGAGGAGGAGCAAGGACAAGGATGTGGTACCTAGGAGATGCATCAGCATCCCCACAGTGCTTATGTGTTTCATTCCCTTGCCCTGGCTAGTTTTGCCTCAGCAGTGCAGGCAGATAGCATATGTGGGATCATCTGCCAGCTCAGAATGATCCCAGACCACACTACCCACTCACTTCTGGGGTACAGGTACATGTGCAGATGCTGCCTTGTCCACCTCCTCAGCAGACATAGGCACAGCAACAGGAGGAACAGACTCAGCTTAGCCACATTCTTCCACAACCTCAACTTCCTCTGAAATGCCTTCTGGGGAAGGAGACCTGGCTCTAGGGGAAACTTGAGGTGTGTGGAGCACAAGCTCAGATGATTCCCCCTCCTTCCCCAGAATTTCCCTTGCGATGGCACTAAGCTCCAGCTCCAGCTCCAGCTCCAGCTCCAGCTCTTCCTCTGGATCTGGAAGGCTCAGTATGGGAAGTGAAATGGGGGTGGAGGAGACTGTCATGCTGGTGCTGCTTGTTGTCATGGTGGTGGGGGGTTATGACTGATGCTCTTGGAGGGGATGCAGACTCAAGTAGTGGAACTGCTCCACTCTCCTTGCTGCTAGTAGAACCAGAAGCTTCATGCCTGCTAGTTGTAGGAAAGAGGCTGTGTCTCAGTTTGGGGGAGGGGGGGCAAAAACAAAAAGAGGATTTTGGGGCAGGAATCAATTGAAAGGAATTAATATAATAATAAAAGGGTATTAAGGAAGCAAAAGATATTGGATCCCACTTGCTAGTAACAGGCTAGCAAATAGGAAGTGATAGCCTTTCTCTAATGCTGCTGAAAGACACATAGCTCAGTAAGCTGACCCCAAGCCACAGAGAAAGCTCAGTTCAAACAATGCTTTTTATGTTGTTTTTCCATCCTTCCCCCAGAGCACTGGGATTGGAAGGGACCTCAGGAAAGGATGACAGTCACTAGCCAGCTACACATGCCAATATCAAAGCAGTCCTTCTTCCCTCTTCCCCCTCCTTCTCCTTAGTTTCTCTTTAGCTGCAAGCAAGTCTAGCTTAGAAACTTGAAATGTTTTGAAACTTTCAAAATGTTTTGAGTGCCCTCACTTCATTTTGAGGCTGTTTCAAAGCCTTTTGTTTCATTTCAATTTCACTGTTTTGAGCTCAAAACAAGTCAAAACAGCATCAAAACGAAACACCCATGGAAATTTCACACAGACCTACTAAGTACGTCCTACCTGCATGGATCCCATATCTGTCTCCATGGAGACCCTGCCCAACCACTCCAACTAGTGCCCCCAGTGGTAGGTGCATAGTGGAAAAGCCAGGGTACCTGGGCAGTGGATTCAGGGTGGCAGCAACAGTGACACTATTGGTGGCAGCCAGAAGAAGCCACTGCTGCTGGGGCTGCCAGGAAGCAAAGTCCAGCCTCCATGCCATCCCAACCCCACTGTGTGCCTGGGGGCAGCAGGACTGGCCTTGCATGCCACAGCCCAGGATGCCCCCTGCGCCTGGGCTGGGTGGTGCCAAGGGACCCACCACAGACTGAATGAAATCCCTTGGTGGGCCAGATGTGGCCAACAGGGCATATTTTGCTAACCCCTAGATTGGACATTTTAAACATATGGATTGACCTACTGTTTGGCCTTACTCTGCCTTAATTTCACCTAAATATTAAACAAAGGACAAAGGATTTAACTACTAAGTTTTAGCTACCTCAGCTAGATATCTAGGTTAGCTACTCTTAATTAAAGGAACAGCTTATCTTGAAGGCTTCTCTGCAAAAAGAGGATAGCAAACTGACTTGCAAACTTCCATGTTTGCTGTCCCCTGCTCATCATGTATTTCCCATATGCACCACTGCCTATAGAAACTGGTGTGCCTTACATTGTCTAAACCATGTACATTCAAAGAAGAAACCCTGCTTGAAAGTAATGTCACTGTTCCACTGTTAGGTAGAAGGCAAGGTGGGGTGGTACATTAAAGAACAAATCATTCAGACCCTGTCCTGCGTTCTGCCTGATTTTATACTGACACTTCTCTCTATTCCATTGTGGAAAGACAAGGAGATAACTTTCTCAGTGCTCAGCTGCTGTGAAATACTAGATTACTGTAGATATTACCATATAGGAATACTTATTTTTCTACAACATGTAAGCAACTAGAGTTGTTCAGGAATACCCTAGCAAATATTTTTAATAAAAATGCAGTTTCTGTAAAATCAAATTTTTTCAAGGGGGAAAAAATTTACTTTTTGTTTCAAGACTTTTGTATGGACAAATTTTGAAATTCTCTCTCAGATTCAGGATTTGGAGCACAGTTACCCACAATGCGCATTCTTTTCAATCAGATGTGCTAATGCTGTTGCTAAATATATATGAAATGCAGGTGGTAGGGAAGGACATTTTACTTCAAAACTGCTGAGACAGCAATAGCTCAATGGACTGGAGAACAATGGAGGGCCTGAAGGATGATCTGGGAAATGAGCACGCTGTTGAACTGAGGGTATAGCAGGGCTCAGCTTCAGGTCACTTCGGTATTAGCTGTGCTTTATTTCTAGATCACTTCACCAATCTGTACAGGACTAGTTGTGAACATTTTACTAGAACTGTGCAAAACACCTTTGTTTCATTTCAATATCTGTTTCACCATTTTGCAGAGAGAGTGTTTCATTTTGTTGCTTCATTTCATTTCAAAGCACTGTCCCGTTTCATTTCATCGAAACCGTTTTGCTGTTTTGACTCATTTTGACATTGCACCCGCAGGCTATAATGGGGAATCATTAAAATGCCTAAAACATTACTATTTGTTGCCTGATTTGGATACAAATTGCAGAATGGTAGCCCCTTCTGAGGACATGAAGCCTGCCAAGGTGCAAGGAAACAGGTGCAGAAGTTTCTCAGAAACTGCACCTCAAAATCTTAAAAGCAAAATTTGCCAGCAGCAGCAGTCTCCTATCATCTGGCATGTAGATGAGACAGGACGGGTCTCATCTCAAGGACAGGTCTCATCTCAGGACAGGAGATGAGGACAGATCTCACAGGACAGGTCTCATCTCAACACCTGTCCGACAGGGCAGGTGTTACCGGGCAACTGTGGCTAGATCCTGACACATCTGGCTGTGGCTTGCCCACTAGGCCAAGGGGTCGCAGTCCAGTGGCTCCACCTCCTCAGTGAGATAGGTAGCCATTGAAGCCTCAGCACTCCATGCCTGAGGCTGGGGTCTGGTGCATTTGGACCCCAGCATTGAAGCCATGCCCATGGCCCACATTGGCAGTGGCTGACATGGAGGAGACTGGCTGGTGCTGGTCCCAGTGCTGGTGCTGGGAGTGCTGGCACAGGAAAGTGGATCCCCCTCTTCCATATCCCCTTGCCTCTGCTCTTTGGCCTCCCTGACTTTGTTGACCAGCACCTGTGTCCAGTGATCGAGGGTTTTGGTGCTGCCAGTGCACATGCTCCTTTTCACCCGCAGGTCACACATGCCTGCCATCATGTGGACCGTACTGGACCGCAAGGGATCTAGCTGTCTCCTGATGCCTTCCTTCAGCCGTCTCACTGGCGCCTGCATGTCTGGTGACAGTGGCCTGCCCCAGCCAGGAACACTGATCCCCTGGAACTTCTCCATTTGGTTCTCCAGTTGCCTCACTAGGGGGATCACCTGGCTGAGGAGGGCACTGGCAGTGGTAAGGGTCTTGGTGGCCTCGAGGAAGGGCTTGAGGACCACCAAGATCTGGGAGATGGTACCCCACTCAGCTCTGTTCAGGGGGCCGCTGATTCCGACCTCCCCAAGCAAGGCCATCTCATGGATGGCCTTCTGTTGCTCCACCAGCCCTTCAAACATCAGATATGTGGAGTTCCACCAAGTCTTCACATCCTGCATGACTTTGTGCTGTGGGAAGCTCA
The DNA here is from genome assembly GCF_001723915.1 of Gavialis gangeticus. Taxonomy (NCBI): domain Eukaryota; kingdom Metazoa; phylum Chordata; order Crocodylia; family Gavialidae; genus Gavialis; species Gavialis gangeticus. The sequence continues at coordinate 154,088,447 of NW_017728992.1, forward strand.
GCCCTGCCTGTTTCTCCTGCAGCATCTTGCCCCCCTTGATGCTGTGGTGGAAGTAGCCTGCCACCTTCCTGC
>NW_017728992.1:154088561-154089858 GCF_001723915.1 Gavialis gangeticus
ACTGGCAGCCCGGTCCCGCTCCAAGGCATCCCTCACTATTAGGTGTAGCCTGTGTGCCACACAGCGGATACCAGCAAATTTGGCATCATGGACAGCCTTCACCATATTGGCCCCATTGTCAGTGACCATGAGCCCACGATTGAGCTTGGCCTGCCCAATGAACCACCCCTGCACCGTGCAGTTCATCGCCCCCATGATTAACCTTGCTGTGTGGAACTCATCCAGCACCTCAGCTTGCAGTAGAGTCCACCGACGGCCTGACTGATTGCACCAGTGCCCCGTGAGAGAGAGGTAGGTGTGATCACCACCCCAGCTGCTCCCGAAGTCAGAGGTAAAGTGCAAGGCTACCTGCAGCCCTGCCTTGCGCAGCTTCTCCCTCAAGTACTCCCTGCATACCTCATACAGGGAGGGCACCACCATCCTGGTAAAGGTGGCACGTGTGGGCAGTTTGTAAGATGGGACCAGAAGTGCTGTGAGCTGCCTGAACCCTGGCTGCTCAACTAGGAAAAAGGGCAGCTATCCAGAGCAAGCATCTCCCCAATGGTCTGGGGATCTCTTTCACCTTGGGAACATGCCCCCCTTTCTGTTCACCTTTCCCACACTGGTTCAGAGTGGCCTGCCTCTGCTTTGGGGGGAAGGGGGCTTTGGAGCAAGTGGGGGACTTCCCTTTCGGCATGCTCACACTGTTGCCAGACTGAGCAGGAAGAAGGGCAAGGGGGAGCTGCCTCCTCAGATGCATCAGCATCGCCATGGTGGAAAAGTGTCTCACATCCTTGCCATAACTGATGTGCCTTCAGCAGTGCTGGCAGATGACAAACCTAGGATCATCTGCCAGCTCAAAATGCTCCCACACTACAGTACTCATCCGCTTTTGAGTTGAGGCTGAGGATCCTCCTCAGCAGGCTGAGGCTGAACAGCATGAGGACCTGCCTCAGCTGAGCCACTTGCCTCCACAACCTCAGCCTCCTCTGAGGTGCTGCTTTCCAGAGGAGACGTGAGTCTAGGGGCAATTGAGGGGTGTGGAGCACAAACTTTGATTCCCCCATAGTCCCCAGAATTGCTTGAGCCAGCATGCTCAGCATCCCTGGTTCCAGTTCCAGCTCATCTCTGGCAGTGGAAGGCTCACTCTGAGAGATGACATTGGGGTGGAAGAAGCAGTGATTCCACTTCTGGTGCCCACTTGGACTGTAGAGGTGGTGCAGGTGCAGGGACGTCAGGTGCAAACACTGTTCCCACCTCCTTGCTTCCACTGCCTGCACTGATGTCATGGCTGCTCGGGAAGAGAATGCATCTGTGT
>NW_017728992.1:154089869-154090309 GCF_001723915.1 Gavialis gangeticus
CAGTCCCACGGCTGTCCTTTTCTTACAGGCCTCCTGACACCAGGCTATTTTTAGTGCCCCTGGTGCCTCACCTCCACCCTCCCCCACCAACCAACCATCCCTATCCCAAACCCCACATCCTGAAAGCCACTCTAGATGCAGTTTTATTAGTGTTTGCCATTGTCAGGAGTAGAGGAAATATATATTGCATAGGGGGAGGGGAATGAGGGACATTAGTGTAAATTTGCTAGGGGGTTAAAAATAGTTTCTAGTCCCCCTGAATCCCCACCACAGACCCCATGAGTTGCCATAATCCTGCCAAACCCTCCTGGACCCCAGCAATCCTCCACAGATCCTGCCTGTCTCCCAGATACCTCCAATCACTCTTGTGGATGCTGCCTGCCCCCCCCCTCCCTGCAGAAGCTGCCTGCACCCCTGATCCTTTCTGCAGATGCCACCCC
>NW_017728992.1:154095309-154101593 GCF_001723915.1 Gavialis gangeticus
TGTTAATCTTTCCTGTGCTGCAAAAGGTATGTGTGTGTGTCAATCCTTTTGTATTGTGTATTTTATTCCCTCTGTTGCATGCATGCACTGGACTTTTCTTTGATTGTTTGCTTCAGTAACAAGAAGTGTTAAGAGCTATGTAAAAATGTGTTCTGTCTGTCTTTTTCTCCTATGAATATCTGATTTTTCTTCTGTGTGTGTATATTATAAGTGTGTGTGTGTCTGTGTGTGCATGCGTGTGTGTGTGCACGCGTGTGCGTGCATGCAATCTGTGTGCTTCTCTGCACAGTGATGGATCATGCTGGCAGGGAAAACACAGCTTTCTTTCTTCAAAGTTGACAAAAAAATAATAAAAAAGCAAATATAAATTAAAAGAAATGAATTGAACAGTAGTAAGAATGCCAAGCTAAGCTAAGCTAAGCTATATCGTACCCAATCCTTTGTAACAACAATAAGGAACAGGCAAGTTCAACTGCTGACTAAAGTAAGCCAGGCTGAGCTGCCTGCCTGCCACAGAACCTCTCTCATGCAGTTCCCAAGGCAGAACAAGCTTACAAAAGGCACAGCACACCTGCAAACAGTGGCTTTTATGCTGTTTCTAGGTCCTTCCCCCCAGGCTGTCATAGGAAAGGCAGCTAGAGAGAAATCCTTCTCACTGGCCACCTAGACATGTCAGTCTTCCCCTCCCTGCTCCCCCTCCCTCTTCCAACTTTCTCTTTCACCACACAGACAGCCCTCTGAAGCTTTTCTGAATTGGTTCAGAAACTCCGAACCGATTCAGAAAGCCTAAAGAAGCCAGTGCTTTGATCCGGCCGTGCCACTTCAGCATCCGAATCTTTTCCAGATCTAAAGCGTGGTCTGAAGCCTCACACAGACCTACTGTACAGTAGGGTTTAAAATGACACCTGTTGCCTGGACTGCAGTACCAACTGCTCACTCCAGGGCACGTGTAGATGCTCACAGTAAGAATAAGACTGAAAAAGAGCACTGAAGTGGTAAACACATACCACTGAACTTCTCTAGATTCCTATTCCAGTTGGTTTGTAATTTTAGAATAAATCTGCATGCTGAAGGCAGCACTTTATTAAGAAATATTTTGCTTTTCTTTTATGGGCAGCCAGATGAGTTGCTGAGGCCCTTCTTGTTCATCATCAATCAGCATGTAGCTACCAGCAGGATAGTGCAACACAGCAGTTCATCAGAAAGTGATTTTCAACAGGGAGGAATTATTTATATTTAGAATTTCATATTTCAGTATACTTGAGTTTTGTTTCCATTGTCCATAATGAAAAACAAAAGCAATTCTCAAAAGGTTTTGAATTTTTCCCTTCCTTGTCTGCAAAGTGCAGTTCAACACTGATATATCTATTCCAGGTCAAAATGATTCCTTCCAAAACCACTGTTTTACACTAATATATTCACTTTTTCTTATCCTCCTCAGGTACCTGCTGGGCTTTTTCTGGATCAAAAGGAGCATTCATGCATAGATGCTAGCCTGCACAGAATTTCAGCCAATTTTTAAAATGAAATCTTCATATTTTCCCAAGCAGGAAGAAACTGTGACTACCTGAAACCTGAGACACTGCCCCTGCCTTTGTTTCAAGGTAATTTGCATCATCACAGAACCTCACATGGAGGTGAGAGACTCCATATCAGCTATGAACTGACTGCCCAGAGGAGTTTTCCATCTATTGACTCCTCTGTGAAATCCTCTGAAATCCAAACTTTTATCTCTACCGAAGAGAACTTTTATAATCTTTTCTCCAATGCCTGATGAAGGGTGCTTGTGCCTGAAAGCTTGCAATTAAAAGACATTTTTTTTGCAAAGATCTTGTTAGTCTAATAAAAGATATCATCTCTACTATGAGTCCAGATTCCATGGCATGGTAGGTTTGCTGCCTACAAGGAGCCAGGATACGGGACATCACAGTGAGGATTCCAGACCTCATCCAGCCCTCTGATTACTATCCCATGGTCTCCGTCCATGTGGGCATGAATCATGCAGCCAGATGTAGTCTGGACCATGTCATGAGTGACTACAGGGTTCTGGGGACCAGGCTTAGGAAGTTAGAGGCACAGGTGGTCTTTTCATCCATCCTTCCAGTCAGTGGTCAACGTCAGCATCAGGACGCATGCATCAGGGAAGTCAACCTGAGGGTCCAGACTTGGTGCCATCATGCGTGTTTTGGCTTCTACAACCACGATCCACATTTCCATGAGAGAGGTATCCTGGGACGAGATGGTCTTCATCTCTCTTCTAAAGGTAAGAAGGTAAAAGTTTGTTCTCCTACAGGTTGGCTGATCTCCACCAAAGGGCTTTAAACATGGTTCGTTGGGGGATGGGGAAGCAGAGGATAAGGAGAACCTAGGATTAGTGAGCCATAAGCAATGCACTAGATCAGTCCAGATAAGCACTAAGGTAACCACTAAGGGGCCCGATAGACATCAGAAAAGAGGGGTACCAAGGGCAACCTTGGTGGGGAATCTGCAGGTACAAGGTAACCTAGGGGATAGTGACCATCAATTGATTGAATTCACTACTCGGTGAAGGGTGGGTAAACTAACCAGCAGGGCTGAAGTGCTAGACTTCAGAAAGGCTAACTTCAATGTGCTCAAGAAATTAGGTAGTGAGGGGTTAAAGCTCAAGAGCATTGGCAAAATGGGGGTCCAGAAAGGGTGGCTGTTCCTCAAGGAAGCAATCCTATGGGTGCAGAAGGAAACAATCCCATTCCACATAAAAGGGAGCAAAGGGGCCAAGAAGCCCTCTTGGCTGAACAGGGAAGTCCAGGAAAGCCTAAGGACAAAGAAAGAGGTATATACAGGCTGTGAAAATGGGGTAGCTACCAAGGAGAAATATACCTCCCTGGCTTGCACTTGCATGGAATCAGTTAGGAAGGCCAAAGGAGGATTATAACTTAGGCTGGCAACAAAAATTAAGGACAATAAAAAGTCCTTCTTCAGGTATATAGGGAGCAAAAGGAAGGCACAGGGTAGCATAGGATCCCTACAGGACAAACTAGCCCAATTGGTGACAAAGAGGGGGGGCAAAGCTGAGCTCTTCAATGAGCCCTTTGCATCTGTATTCCTAGACACAGACCAAGACAGTCTCCCAGTTGAATCATAGATAGACACAGAAGGGACACCAGTTATCACAGACTTAGTGAAGGGGCACTTGGCGGGGCTAGGTGTGTTCAAATCAATGGGTCCAGATGAACTTCATCCAAGGGTGCTGAAGGAGTTGGCCAGTGTCATAGCAGAGCCACTGGCATGACTGTTCGAGCACTCATGGTGCTCTGGTCAGGTCCCAGATGACTGGAAAAGGGCCAATGTGGTCCCTATTTTTAAGAAGGCAAGGAGGGAGGAACCAGGAAAGTATAGGCCAGTTAGTCTCACCTCTATTCCTGGGAAAACTCTGGAAAAAATAATTAAGGATTACATTTGTGGGAGCCCAGCAGGGGAAATAATGCTGAAAGGAAATCAGCATGGGTTCACTGCAGGTAAATCCTGCCTGACTAACTTTGTTTCTTTTTATGTCCAGTTCACAAAATGCTTAGGTGCAACAGTCCAGATAGCTGTCATCTACCTAAACTTTAAGAAGACCTTTGATATGGTATCACATTCTGTTCTCATAAATAAACTGACAGGCTGTGATGTAGATCCTTACAAGGTCAGGTGGGTGGCAAATTCATTTAGGGGTTGCACCCAGAGAGTGGTGGTCAATGGGTTGATATCAACCTGGAAAGATGCAGGCAATGGAGTCCCGCAAGGCTCGGTCCTTAGACTGGTGCTATTCAGTGTCTTCATCAGTGACTTGGACAATGGCATAGAGAGCACCCTGTCCAAGTTCACAGATGATACCAAATTATGGGGCAAAGTTAATACACAAGAGGCTAGGGATCAGATCCAGGAGGATCTGGACAGGTAGAAAAATGGGCAGAATGAAATAGGATGCAGTTCAACAAAGACAAGTGCAAAGTGCTTCACCTAGGCAAAAAGAACCACCAACACACTTACAGGCTAGGGAATGACCTTCTCAGCAGCACAGCAGTGGAAAGGGATCTTGGAGTTATAGTTGACTCCAAAATGAACATGAGTCGTCAATCTGACAAAGTGATCAACAAGGCTAACCACACTTTATCATGCTTTAGCAGATTCATGATGAACAGGTCCAGGGAGGCTCTATGCGACACTGGTCAGGCTGCAGTTGGAGTAAAGGCAGTCCTCGGACTTGCAACACACTTGGTTCCTAAAAACCACATCTAAAGTTGAAACACTGTATCTCGGAACCGATTTTTCCATAGGAAGCAATTTTATAAATGGGGGATTGGCTCCTAAACCAAGGCCCAATACCCTATTTTCACCAAAAATAACCAAGAAGTTTGTACTCAACCAATTATACATGCATAAAATAGCTACACTAATGTATTTATACCGTAAATAGCAATTATATTGATTTGGAAGGACTTCTTTGTGGTGACTTTGCTGGACTTTTTGAAGGGCTCTTGCTTGGACTTTTTGAAGGGTTCTTGGCTACAGTCTTCTCAGGAGTCTTAGCTGCATGTTTTTCTGGAGTCTTGAACTTGTTCACTGACATAGCATCACATCAGATCAAGCGTTGTAAAGTTGAAACAGGGTGTCAATTTATAACATTGTAAGCGCGAAACTTTGAAACTCGAAACATTGTAAGTCGAGGGCTGTCTGTACTGCATCCAGTTTTGGGTGCCACGCTTCAGGAGGAATGTGGAGAATCTTGAGAGGGTTCAGAGGAGGGCCACTCATATGGTCAGAGGCTTGCAGGCAAGGCCCTAGACACTGAGGGACCTAGATCTCTATAGCCTTCACAAGAAAAGGCTCAAGAGGTGATATTGTGGCTGCCTATAAATTCATCAGGAGAGGGTAGCAGGTAATAGGAGATGCTCTATTTACTAGGGCACCCCCTGGAGTAACTAGGAAAAATGGCCACAAATTGACAGAGAGCAGAATTAGGTTGGACATTAGAAAGAACTTCTTCTTGCCAGAATTGGGAATAGGCTTCCAAGGGAGGTGGTGCTCTGCCCTACCTTGGGGGTCTTCAAGACTGGACAAGCATCTAGCTGGGGTTATCTGACCTCAGCAGTCTTTCCTGCCGAGGGCAGGGGGTCAAACTCAATGACCTACTGAGGTCCCTTCTGACCCTAACATCTATGAATCTATGTGTCTTGATTGGTTTTTCCTTTAGAGCAATATGAATACAACCTGAATACCTGAAGGCTTCATATCCATTTATATTGCATTACTGCATTCCAGCTGAGAAGTGACAAAAGTCTGAATATCCAAGTTGAGGGCATTGTTTGCCACAGAAGCTGAGTCTCCTACAGATGACAAACAGCTTCAGTCATGGATGCTTCTAAGTGAGAGCTAAGTTAGGTTCTTCACAGCAAGGAATTCACTTCTATACTACAGACCAAATTAATCAGTAATAGCTGTGTCCCTTCAATTAAGGGAGACTGCATCATGGCTCTGAATTCTTCAAATTACTTTCCTGTCTACCAGCATCACCTCTGCCTTGTTTTGGGTTCAGCTTCATCCAGCTGTTCTTCAGTAGGCATAAAGAATACTATAACTGCCATCTTCCTTATACAAGCTGGTATCTTTTGTGATTTGGGAATTTCATAACACACAGAGCTAAACCAGGAAAAAAAAAAATCAGACTTCTGGAGAGAGGAACTGAAGCTGTCATCAATATATTTTTCTTGCTTCTTTAAGCCATTAGTTATTCAATGATAATAAGAGGCTAATATCAGTTTCTAACACCAATTTACATGTTCACATACAATGAAAGGTTCTCCATGATTTCAAGGCAGGCTTTTCTTGTCCTCCAGGTTGACATGTTTCAGGATAAACCAAGATTACTTTCAAATGATCCAGAAACAAGAGTCTATATTTCTTCAGTTACAGTGAAAATCATGAAAATATGAATATATTAAAATAATCTAACCTTAATATACAATTGGAAATGAACTGGACTCTAAATATTTGGGTCAGTTTGTCCCTGCATATTTTTACCTGAATTTCACTTAACTGAAGAATTAAAGAAAAAAAACAGAAAAGAAAAAAAATCAAGCATCCACATCAATTATTATTCTCGGACTAGGGACAATAATTTAAATTAATATCAAGATTCATTTTTAAAAATCATCAATCTGCCATCTTAACTACATTATTTTGTACCTTCAGGCCCTTGTTGTAGTTTTTATGAACATGATTCAAATAAATTGGCTCTTTTTCCTCTGTGGCTTCTTTAA
>NW_017728992.1:154106593-154109226 GCF_001723915.1 Gavialis gangeticus
CAATTATTATTCTCGGACTAGGGACAATAATTTAAATTAATATCAAGATTCATTTTTAAAAATCATCAATCTGCCATCTTAACTACATTATTTTGTACCTTCAGGCCCTTGTTGTAGTTTTTATGAACATGATTCAAATAAATTGGCTCTTTTTCCTCTGTGGCTTCTTTAATTACTTTGTTATTATCCAAGGAACTGGTTTAATTTAAATGAACACAGTGTTCCTGCTACTACTATCCAGAGAAAACATAGGCTCAGAACATGCTGTTTTGTAGTTACAGTGTATGTCACTGCATGTGGATGCCAAAAGTGGGCTGGTGTTACCCATCTATCTATTGTGATCCAACAAAATCCAGCCAGACTAACAAACTCAATGATCCTAAATAATTTCTTATGAGCCATGGCAAATTAAGAACAAAGGTAATTAGACCATTTGATTAAAGGACATTTTATAGTACATTTATTTAATTTATAGATCAAAAGGTCATTTTACTTTACCAAGAATGGTATTTACAAAATATTACGGTATTTTTAATATGGATAGCAACAGAACACAAGAAATGAATACTATTTCTCTGTTATGTTGGTTAAATTAATCCAGTGTGGTAATTAAGTTTTCCCCATAAGGCTCGGATTCATCATCTTTGGTGTATATCCAAGAAAAGGACATCATAAAATACGTAAGAGATGTTTTAACAAGATAAAAGTAAATACTGATATGCCATAAAATATTTAAAGACCTGACGAAAAAGCAAAACTTTATTTCATTTCCTAAAATAGTTACGTTTTAAACTCTATTTCTTTTAAACAAAACCCATATGTGTTTGAGGCAGTTTCAGTCTGTGGCAACATTTTACTTTTGGCTAGCTAGTGAAAGTCTAAAATAAGTATGAAGTGGTAACTATAGCAAGTCAGAATACTTAGAAGAAAAGATTGCATAAGACAGTCAGCATGAAAAATGTCAATATTGGTTTATCCCCATGTATAAATATTAGGGATCATAGTAATACTTTGCACTAGTGGTATATATCATTTGAGTATTTTTTCTAAGTATTTTAATAGTAATGTGCTACAGAGGCAGCTGTTATTTTGTCCACTCCTAAGAAAATACACATTGCACTCCCTTATGAAGGCACTCAAGATTACCATGATGGGACCATCACCATTAACTAAGGTCCCTTGATATAGGGACCATACATTTGCATAAGTTATTTTTTTTCATCTTTTTGTATCACTCTCTTAATATAAGAGGGCCATTCTGTCTTCAGTATGTTGCTTTTCTTTTTCGTACTGAGGAGCATAACAGTGCTTACACAGCACCTTCCATTCACCTGCCTCACAAGACAGCCACCTTCTGAAGCAACTTACATTTCATCCAGGTAGGTGTTGAGTGTCTTTCAGTTCTTTGATTTAGCTGCTCCACACATGCTCTGCATGGGTAGAAATGACTGCACAAGGACAAAGCCATGGCAATTGACTAAGATTCATTGGATTTGACCTGTTCTTCACAAGGACATAAGCCCTGGTTGTCCCTAACATATTTCCAACATTTGATTTTCTTTCAGCTGTCCTTATCTCATTAATGGTTCCATGACAAAATGAGATATAGGGATGGATACAAGAAAGATATGCAATTATTGTTTTTAAAGTGATCTCTCAAGTGCATAAGATTTGTGTTTGCTTAATTAGGACTTCACTATAAACATTAATGACCCAGAGGCTAGACCGATTTGTTGAGAAAGGTAATAAATTATCTGCCAGGACAGCTTGATCTCTGTATAGAAGTCCTACTCCAGCTGGAGTCTGACTACATCCACAAGCTTCCCCTCTCCAACTCACTCCTTTTACTGCACCACAATTCTTTCTGCAGAAGCCTCAGACATGTCAGCTAGACAAAATATAAAAAGCCTCCTCTTTTCCTTTCATACCAAACCTTTGCTGCACACCACAACACTACAATTTGAACAATCATTGCTGCTTGTGACTACCAGTAGCATGTCAAGGTCTTGAAAGAAATAATTAGATGCCAACTTTGGATAATAGAGTATTTAAAAATCAATTAGCCTTAATGGGAATACATCTCAAGTTTTCTCATGATTCTGCTGTTTGACACAGTGTGTTGAAGTGTGTCTCACAGACAAGTAATAGGCCAGTATCTCACGGGAAAGTGAAGCCTCCACTGTGATGTACGAAGAGTGCATTTCACTGCTTTTGGACTCCATTCATTCCTTGCCATCCCAGCATCAATGAACTTTCTAGCTGCTGTCAGTGTGTTTAATGCACATGTCAAGTCAGTGCTGTGCTGGCCCAGACATCTAACAAACTGATGGCAGTCATGATACTACCTCAAGGCAGTAAGGAAGAAATATAAAAGGAGCCTATAGGTAGCGATAACTGAAGCACTTTCATTATTGAGCTCCCCAAGTTTCCTGCAATTTTGTGTCAACAGATTGGCCATTGAATAGTTAATTGGCTTCCGAATGACATGATGATTGTCAGTAAGATCCAAATTACAGAAATTTTAAAACCAAGAGGCAATCATGAGTCAGTGCTAGCATTATTTGTTGTACAAAGTATCTGGGCTATGTTGTTTTGAACACAGACTTTAGTATGAGGTTATCTCATGACAGTCC
>NW_017728992.1:154114226-154129464 GCF_001723915.1 Gavialis gangeticus
ATAAATGAAGTAAAAGCCTGAGCCCCTTAGTACATGCACTTTCCTTGAACGAATGAATCATTATCAAGTCAGGCTGCTTTTCTATTGCGATAACACTGAACAGGATGGCAGCCTGCACTTTGACCTGGTTATTTGTAATTTTTAATTTTGCCTGGCCACCAACTAATTATAGCAGGTTGGTATATGCATGGCCAGCAACCAGGGCTCTTATCACAACTGATTTCTCTATTCAGCTTCTGATCAAAAAAATTGAAAGAAATGTTTAATTCCAAACTGAATTTTTAAAGACAAAAAAGTCATAGTGTTTAGCATAAAATGTCTCATTTGGAGCATTCAGTGAACTATCTAATGAAGCAGGTTGTTGCCTATGAAAGTTCATGCCCCTCTGAAACAGTTAGTCTCTGCCCTGACTTCTGCTTCACTTCAGCCTAACGCAACCAACCATCCCTCTGGGCACTTGTAAGGCAATGAAGATTTACAAAACCACAGCAGCTAGTGGTTCCCTTTTACCCAGTGGTTTAGTGATTAGAGAAGGCACACAAGATGTAAAAGGTTCAGGGCTCATTTCCACCTCTTCCCGAAGAGATTTATATGCATATTCCTCACCTCCCTGAAGACTGCCCTAACTGTAGTATATACTGAGGTGGAGCACTCCCTTAATTGTATTGATTGATACTGTTCAACTTTGTATAAAATATTTAAATAAACATTGGAAAAGAAAGCAAGAGACTGAAAATGATTCTCTTGGTTAATGCTGGGGAGAGGGGAGCAAGATGAGGGCAGCTGTGTTCCCAATCCAGTGACTGTTTAGTTATTTATACAAAATGCAATAGGATCAAGAGGACAAAGTACACACACCCAACCTCCCAAATACCATATAAACTGGTCATTAGAGCACTTTCTTGGGAGATGGTAAATGAAGGTTCAAATTCTCCCATGAAGATGGGTGCCCCCATTGTGAGTGCTCAAACATAATCAGTAAGAAGAAGCTACTGTCACCTCATTTTCCTCTAGCAGTTTTGTGGCTCTAATGCCCACCCCTCCAAAATTCATTTTCTAGACAAAATGTTTGGTGAGTTTATCCAATTCACAAACAGAATAATTGGAACAATATTTCTGGGCACATTTACTATTCCTGAAAAAAGTTTTCCCAGGTCCACCAGCAGCAACACCTGCAAAGCTAGAACCAGAATTCACAAAAAATAGACAAAAGAAAAGCCAGCATGCCAGGTTTCCACTACTGGTTCTTTTTGTGTGGGTCTGCTGCAATAGATTTTTTTAAACGTTTCAGAAATGAAGTACAATGACTGTATAGATATATCCCATCTTACCATAAAAGACACTTAATGGCTAAGAGAGCTATGCAGAATTAAAAAGAAATGTTCAAAACGTTAAAGAAACAAAAACGTGTATAAATCAAAAATTGTATAAATCAATTTTTGCCTGTAGGGCACCCCTCCCAAGCATCAGAGCGTGGGAAGAGACTGCTGTGAAACCTTTAAAAAAAAAATCTATTTGGATCATTTCAGTAGCTCCAAACAAAACAACCATCATTGTACAAGACGAATACTGGATGCTATTTTCCCTGCCTGTTTTGCCTGGCACTTTCTGACATCAGCTCCAACTTGAAGCAGTGCCCAGCAAGTTTTGCATTATCATATCTCTGAGGCCAAAAAAACAATAAATCTATCCAGTATTTATATGCCGACAAGGATTGTCCACAGATCTCTCCTTGAAGTTAGTTTTTCAAGCTTTTAAATGGCCAACTTTGAGCTCATATTTCTCTTTAAGTACTGGCACTATGAATCACCTTAAAGAGTATTTTTTTTCTTTAATGGATGTGCTAAAAGTGAAAAATAGAGTTCTTTCTGGATCCAAATGCCTGGGAACCATGTCATCTATTTTTTCTTCTATAGATTTAAGAAATAAGCATTTGTTGGAGTTTGGCTGACAAATATTTGTATAGTAGGACACCTGTGCCTTTTAGCAGAACAACATGCTCAGAACCTATCCCTCACTGTTCAGCAATCAACTCCTTTGCTAAATGGCAGAGGTATTGTGCTGTAGTAATAGATCATACAAGTGCTCCCAGGTCTTGTGCTTTCACTTTCACAAGTTTGTCATTCAGTTGTCAAAATTCACTCTTGTCTTGCCACAGGTTAGCCAGCTGCAAAGGCATACAGGGCTCACTGCTGAAGTCATCCTGTCACCAAGTGACTGAGCATATTGTGAAGGAGCAGTGTAATTATTGCTGAGTCAGACTAATGAGTAGATTCAATCGATTTGATCAGAGGGGTTTGGAGCCTGGCTAAGTTGCACACTTATGAGGATCAAGCCTATCCAGAAAATTGGGGCTCAAATTCATGTTGCACTGCTGCTATTAAGTTACCAGTAAAGGTAAAATGCATTAAGGCAGTAGTTGAAATTTATACCACCATTAAGTACATGCAATGTATGTACAATCTGTTCAAAGGACAATGGAAACTCTACTTGCTTAAAACTGCAGCTTCTGAGATTTTATACTGAGAAAAATAGCAAAAAAATTACTACAGAACATATAGTATTATTTATATTAGTATATTCATGTGAAGTAATACAGTATCAGGACCTCGCATGATTTAAAAGACAGTCCACAACCTAAAGGGCTTATAATTTAAATACAAAAGACAGACAAAAGCTTGCAGGAAGGAAATATATTTGTCCCCATCTTAGAGATGAGGAACTGAGATACAGAGTTGTAAGTGATTTGCCCAAGGTCATGCTTCCATTCTGTGACAGAGCTTGGGATTTGGCCCAGAACTCCCAATTCAATGCCTTAACCAGTGCCTTAACCTCAGCCCTCTCTCTATTGTCTTTTCAGCTGTTACTCCTTAATTCAGAAAGGGTGCAAGAGTTTAGAAAGTTCATGGTCAGCTGTTCCAACCTAGGAAGGCAAAAGGGCAGGAGTGTTTTAAAAAATGACTGCCTTTATTCAAGGATTTGATAGGTCTCAGGGCTGAAGTTTTTCTATATTTTAGGGGGGGAAACTGGATAGAAGACAGACTAAACTTACACATAGCAAAATGCCACCAGAGATCTTGTTTAAAACAATCCAGAGCAGGAGACGTAGTGATTTAGCCAAAAGTGCTTGACTGATAGAAGCATTTCCTGGCCCTTAGTTATTAAGGGGTTACAGTCTAGCTTGTCTTTCCCTCTTTTGCACAAGCTCTAAAGGAAAGAAAGGAAAAGAATGAAATATAAGAGCTGTTAGAAGAAGAAAAGAGAAGAGAGTCTGAGTGAAGAAGAGATTGCCCTTGGCCCTGTTTTGCTGCACAAAACATACGAATTTGTTACTATTTTGCTTCTATTACCTTGATCTGAGATTTATATTTATAGAGCTTTCCTATTTTTAATTTGTCCTAGTGTCCACTTGCTTCCTGCTAGTTTTTCGAGTGGTTGATACCTAAACATTGTCGCATCTCTGTCTATATCTGAGCCTGTCATGTGGTGCTAAGAAACTGCAGCACCCACCCTAGCATGCTGAAAGCCCTTTACAGAATGAATTCCATTTACATCTGGAAGACAGTGTTCTAGGTAGAAATGTGGGGGAGGGAGAGAGAAGGATTATAGTAATAATACAATGATTCTTTCCTCCATACCTTACTCTGAAGAGGACTTACAATGGTTAAAGCATTTCAAAATAGTAGGAGATACTACTACAGGTCTTATGCCTCAGCTTGCCCAGAAGGGGAAAGGAGTACAGTAGAGGAAGCGGAGTAGATGGGTCTCTTCTACTCTCCTTCCTTTAAAAATGTGGATATAATGAACAAATTCTCTATGTGGAAGGTGAGGCTTTCTTCAGGTTTGAAGCCATATTTTCATATTCAAGTCAGGAGTGTTTACAGGGGTGATTGAAGGCAGCAATCCCCAGCCCATCTCAGTAATGTCAGCTGTCACCAAAGAGAAGCTCTAGCAACCCAAGGGAAAGTCACGATCTTCCTTTTTTGAACTTCTCTGGTTTCCACTTATCATAGTAGCACCTCACTCAGATACAGCCCAATTAACCACAAGCCTGTGCTAAAAATAAAAGCATAGGGTCTGGGTCTGATGTTTACAGGGCACTGCCAGCCCAGTACCAGAGATATCACCCTTCCTATGTGCCTATCAGGGAATGCCACATCAGTCCTGGGCCCTACTGCCTGCATTCTTTGTAGTCCTCAGACCGGTCCAATCCATTTGCAATGCAGAACATTTCTCCATCTTGATCACTCATGAAGCAGCTTCAGAGATAAAGGAATAGGATTTCATGCCTCTTGTGTGCAGTGTCTTCTTTTGGTCTCTTTTTCTTGGCTGTGTGAATGAAAAGGAAACAATGAATGGTCTTAAATAGGGTAAAGAGGCCATAAGTAGAGATTAAATAAAGATAACCACTGCTGAATACAGGCAGTGGAGAGAAAATGGCACTCAATACTCTTCCTTTTCCTACCATATTTAGGATGTGAGGTGAATGAAACAGCTGCCATCTTTATCGAGTCTCTTTTGCATTCAACTCATTTATGCCAGAAGAATAAACCAGAGGTGAATACAAATGGATAGTTAATAACAATTTGATACATATAATTCTTCTTAATACCCCTTACTGGATAATAAGTAAAACATTATTGTTTCTTCTCTATCCTTCCATCCCAGCTGCAGAGTTGAGGGTGTCATAGACAAGGATGAGAAAAATTAACAGCCTGGAATGAAAGACAAGAAAAATCCCCCATAAGCTCACCTGGACAAGTTTAATATAATTTAATCACTACTTGAGTTGATACATTGGGGAGGAACAGCATATACTTTAAAAATTGTGGATGATAGATTAGTGCAAATGCTGGTAGACAATAATAATTGAATCTTACATGTATGTAGCATCTTTCACTCAAAAAAGTCTCAGAGGTACTTTACAAACAGGGAAAGGGAGAGAGAGAGAGTGCAAGCAAGTGTCAAGTCACCTGACTTCAAACACAGGTACCTCTGGGCTGGAATGAAGACAATGCTGAACAATGCACAGAAAAACTCCATGCAAGTTAAGAAGAGAAAATAAAGAAGTCAATGAAAGTACAGACAAATTTCACATGAATAAAATGAAAGTACCCAATTTGGGTGATGCCAGAGTAATCACAAGTTGATGGTACCTCTGTTTTAGTTTGCATAACGAACAGATCTCTCCAATGAGTAACATAGTTTTCCCCTGTTTTATTCCTTTAATTCTCTCTGCTTAAATTTCTGAGGAAGATTAATGAAACAAGCCATGGATGGTACACTCTGAAGCTGGCAGAATACAATACCTTAACTGGCACATATACACCAAGGATTTCTTTTCCACTCCCCAGCCCCAATGGACTTGTCAGCAGTTTCTATCATTAGCAACATAATCCCTCCTCTCTCCTGCTTTCCCTTTTTATGTTTTCCCAGGGCTGCACCAATAATGAATAATTTACCAGTGTAAAGAAAGAAAAGTGTCACTACTGGGGTCTCAAGGCTCATCACTCACAAACCTGTCACATGGTCAAGAGTCATCAGTGCCATTATTTGTGTGAAGGGAAATTAACATTAAGCTAGTATTGAGACACTTGCTTCATCCACTGTAAATGGTGCCAGATTCTTTAAAAAAGCAAATATTCTGGGCCACAATAAATTGCTTATAAAAGCAAAATCGTCATCTTCTCACTCTCTTCAGGGAAGACATCCCAGATAGATCAAGAATCAGGGAAATTTTAGTATAACTACTACATTTTGTTACCTGCACCTTACTGGAGAATGCAAATGATGTGCCAGATGTATTATGAGAAGCAGTCATAGTGAATCAGAGAAGAGGAATTCAGCAGGGTTTTCCAAGGCAGATGGCTTTTTGCATAAGGGAATATGGCTCTCCATGGCATTACAGAAGCTTGTTGATTGATAAGGTTTAAGTTTTAGGGAGGAAATAAAGTGCCCCACACCAAACAATTAAAAACAAACGAAGCATGAAAAAGGCAAAAAATGGTGTCTGAGGAAACAATAAGGGCAAAAAACCTGAGAACAGCAAGTTCATGAGTGGCTGGCTTCTGTGAAGCAGAGGAATTTACTCTGTTTTAGCAGTCAATAATAAAAGTGTATATCTCGCTATCTTGAGCTCTATAATGCCACTCATCACTGCGGCTTGAATGAGGCTTGGAAATTTTGACTGCAGCATGATGATGCTCCTGCCAGTACTGAGCAAACCCAGAGATCCCTAGTTAGGCCATCTTAGCCTTGCACTTGGGGTCATACCAATCACCAAATGTGGGGTAGGAAGGAATTTTCCCACAGGAGAGAGCACCCCCATGTAAGATCAATAACAATAGGGAAGTCCCTAATGGCCCAGATTGTCCCCTCCCATGTCTCGGAAAGGAAAATTCTGTGTGAATCTCCTCACCGAGAGCCCTCAGCATTGCTCCTCCACAATGTGAGCACTGTACCAAGGTACCAGCCCCAGATCTGGTGGACTCCAAGCAACTTTAACTGAAAAAAAATCTGGAAGTTGTTTTGCACATTTCAGTTGGAAACCAATCTTTCACTTTTTTTTTGCATATTTTTAAAATCTGGCAGAAGATTTTATCTTCATCTACTGAAAATTGGGGCTTTGGTAAACAAAAAAACCACCATGAGAATCACTTGGGAAAACAGTTTAGGAATGTATTTCAAGAACAACTGAGCAAAGGTACCACAAGAAATTTCATACCAAATAAGTTCAGAAGTTTTGTTTTTGATAACAGGTGTTTTGGGGCTGGGGGGGGGGGAATTTTTTCGTGAAAAGCATGTTTGATTAAAATTGCCTTGCCAGTTTTGACCATCTCAGTATTTGCAGGAGGTGAGAGTCTCTGCTCTGGCTCTAAGCTGAGCAACCAACATTTGAGGCTGCCCCTGTTCTAATCCCTGCAGAGATGCACTAACACAGGTAATTAGGGTACCTGTCTGCATCCCACAAAATCCCTACAATGCTATATCTACAAGGAATATGTAACATAGCCTTGGGGTGTATTACATTTTGCACCTAAAATCCTTCCACCAATCTACATCCTTCTGCCACCTACCCTGCCTATCCTTGCCCCACATCTGGCCGCATGTTTGTTCTCTCCCTCAGCACTTCCTCCAGATGCCACAGAGAGGATTTTTGCTTGCTCTACGAATGAGGGTAAAATGAGTGAAATGGTTGTGCAGGAAACACAAAGCTACCTGTTTCACTGAAAGTGAAAGCTACCTCCTGTAGGCTCTCTGGAGGCAGGGATCAGGAGTGAAGAGACGACCTGACCCCAATAATAAGTAACATTTCTTTAAATGGCAGTATTGTTTTCACAATACAAAGCCCAAAAAGCAACACTAACTTTGTGACCTTTAATTTCCTGCAGCTTTTGATCTCACCTCTTTGGTATTCATTTTTTTTTTACCGTATTTATTTTTTAAGAAATGCAAGTACAGCAGAATTTCATTAGCTTGCACTTGAGACTTGGCACAGATTTCTCGGGTTTGTAAGTTTGCAAGATTCAGAAAAAAATGCAGAAAGAATGTATCACAGACAACAAGCTTCACTTATTCATTTTACCTTCATAGTTTGGTATTATTTATTATATCACTTCATAGAAGAGTAATATACTCATCATACAATATTTTATCTATCTATCTATCTCTCTATCTATCTAGTTGTTTCTGCTGTCATTATCACTTTCCTGCCATTTACAGAAGTCAGAAGTCTTATTAACATGAAACCTTTCTATTGCAAGATATTTTTGAAGATGAGGAAATCACTGAATCATAGGATTGGAAAGGACCTCCAGGGCTATCTAGATCACTTGCACAGGAATGCTCTCTTGAACTATGATTGTACAATGCCTAATGCAACAGAAGCCCAAGTGGGGGGAAGGGAAGGGAGGTCTCTGGGATATATTAATTACCTTAATATACTCTGGTATATATTTAGATTAATCAATAATAATACTAGCTGCTTGTCAGAACTGTTTTGGTGTGTGAATTATAGACTATGTAGATCAGAGAGTCGAGGTTTAGTGACATTCTCCTATATTAAAATTAAATATAAAGTTTCAGTTTATTATTATTTGCACTGGAGTGGAGACAAATGACTAAGACCCAAATTATCCCATTGTGTTAGGTGCTTCAGAATCTCACACTGAGAAAACATCCTTGTCCTGGAATGTCTATGGACTAAATAGACAAAGACAGTTAACGGGGTGGGGGTGTGAAGGAGGAAGCAAATAATATCCATCTCTGTTTTAGAGCCAGGCAACTGAGGCAGAGAGAGATGTAAGCAAAAATACAGCCAAAAGTGACTGATATACTGGTATTAAACTTTTACCAGGATAAGCCACTCTAATATGTCTGTTACATCTGTCTGCCCCTACAGCAGTGTAAATGAATGTAAAATGCAGTGATGTTAAATGTGTTTCATTCGGGTTTAATTTACAGTAGTTTAATTCATTCAAATGGCCAGATATAACAGTTAAATCCAAACAGTTGGTACACAGTCCCAAGCAAGTGCCTTTCACTTTTAAAATGATTTAGAATTACCGCTGTCCACAGACCATTTGACATATGGTCACACAAGCAGCCTGTGGCAGAGCTGAGAGTTGAACCCAAATCTCCTGAGTTCCACTCCAGTGGTTTAATTCTTTCATACACAAAATACTGTTATAGCCACATTGCTCTATTCAGGGTTGAGTAGTGTGCGTCATTACAAAGTCATTAACAGTAATTCTAATGCCATATGTTTACTCAGTACACTTGTGAAATTCCCTTTAGTTGCTATATGCAAGGTTCTTTCCCTTTTCCAACCCCCCAAATTATAATACATTTCTGAGTTACATTTCTAGCAGGTAAAGTACTTTCACATGCATTCTGGAACTGGGGAATGGCAATGGGGCTAGGGAGAATCAAGGGGGTACAGTGGCACAGCCCACCCTCTTTCTGACCACACTGCAGGAACAACAGTTGGGGAGTTTTTAAAGTCCCCCAGACAGGTAAGAAATCCCCCCCTCCCCTCCCTTATGTGATCAGAAATACATCCCTTTTTGCCTGATTGGTAATTATAGAGGTAAGAAACAAGGGAATGTCACATTTACACAACAGAGAAAGCCTTAAATTTTTATTTAAGGGCTTTTAAACCTGGCACGCGCGCATGTGTGTATGTGTTTCAGTTGCAATATTTATTAGATCCCTGCTGCTGAATAAGGAGCATCAGTTTGTATCTCCCCTACATGGTCATCTTTTGAGTTGGAACAATAAGCAGAAAAAAAACAATTGGTACAGAGGGACAAAAAACTAAATCTGTACTGCTGCTGGCTTCTACATAGCTAATCACTTCTGTTGTTCCAAGCAGCTAGATACCTTGATTAAAGTGCTTGAAGGGACTCTTAGGAATGAAAATGTACATGACTTTTGGGCATTAGTGAAGCTTAACTTGGACTAAGAGATAGTCTAGGTCTTATACAGAAACCTTGGATTTAATTGCTATCTTGCTCAGGAGACCCTGATGCTTTCCAGATCACTGAGCATATATGTTGTTGAAAACAAAACACTATTTAAAAATGTAAAAGAAACTTTGTTACAAAGCAGTGAGGAACTTGAACTGCATAGCTACACTAGCTAATAAAAAAAGAATTCACTGTGGCAGAACTGGGCAGCTTGCAAGGTGAGGGAAGTGTCATGGCATTGTCCATCATATCCATGTTTGGGTCACCAACAATAGCAGTGCATTCAAGTCATAAACATAAAACAAGCCAATAGTACAACCACCTTACATGGCACCAATGAAAGGACTACTGCATCCCCCAAAGGGAATGAAGAATGAGAGATAACCTACATCATCCCATTAGAGAAAAGAGGAATGAACCCCAACACCAAATGAGCAACAACTCAAATCCCTAAGCCTGCAAATTTAAAATCTGCCTGGCCTTAGAATCATAGAAAATGAGGGCTGGAAGGGACCTCAGGTCCAGCCCCTTGCTCAAAGCAGGACCAGCCCCAACTAGATCATCTCAGCCAAGCCTTTGTCTATCCGGGTCTTAAAAACCTCCTAAGGATGGAG
Organism: Gavialis gangeticus; assembly: GCF_001723915.1. Lineage (NCBI taxonomy): Eukaryota > Metazoa > Chordata > Crocodylia > Gavialidae > Gavialis > Gavialis gangeticus. The sequence continues at coordinate 154,124,308 of NW_017728992.1, forward strand.
ACTCCACCACCTCTCTGGGTAACCTGTTCCAGTGCTTCACTACAATCCTGGCAAGAAAGTTTTTCCTAGTATCTAACCTAAACTTCCCTGGCTGCAACTTGAAACTATTGCTCCTTGTTCTGTCATCTGCCACCAGTGAGAACAGCCCAGCTCCATCCTCTTTGGAACCACCCTGCAGGTACTTGAAGGTTGTTCTTAAATCCCCTCAGTCTTCTCTTCTCTAGACTAAATAAGCTCAGCTCCCTCAGCCTCTTCTCATGTACTCCAGCCCCTCAACACTTTTGTTTCCTTCTGCTGGACTCTCTCCAACTTGTCCACATCCTTCCTGTAGTGTGGGACTCAGACCTGGACACAGTATTCTAGACGTGGCCTCACCAGTGTCAAATAGAGGGGATTAATACTTGGCCATGGATTCCCTGGGTCTCTGTATCAGTGTTGGGAGTCATCATCATCATCCTACTGACCCCACTAAAGTCATACTCCCATGTCTCCAGCTGACTGCCCTCAGGACCCCTTTGGAAAGAGTTCTTTTGCAAAAACAGCAAATAAAATACACCATCAAAAGAAGGGATTCTTGCAGTTTATAGTACACACAACCTTTCTCCCTTTGTGGTTAAATATATTCAGTATGGGATCCCTACCCTCTCAATCAACATCAGTCATCTTTTCCTCAGAAAAGAACTCAGATTATAACCTTTGATCAGACCAAGTGGAGACAGAATCTTCAAATAAAAAATCCAGCATGTTTCCTTTTGATGATGTCAGCTCTTACCTCTGAGTAAGTAACCCCTGCCTGGACTGAGTGACAGCAGGAGCGTTCAAAGGGAATTTTAAATGGCACACGCCTAGAGATATAATTGCAGTGGGCTAATTTAGCACTAATTCAGAATAGGATAACTCTCTCCTCTTTCTCTGTGCACTGTCCTACTTATGGCACTGCCCACTTATGGCAATGTAGGTGGGTGCATTTCTCTCTCTCAAGCCCTCTGACAAGAATTGGGTTATCTATTTTTGAGATCCCTGCTGTAGGGTTTTGTTTTGTTTATACCAAAATCTCACCCTGTTGTGCAATAGCAGGCATGACATCTTTCAACTGGAAATCTAAAAAAAAAAAAGCAAAGCTGCAACCTTTCTTAATATGCTTACAAGAAGTCCCCTTTCATCAGTGACAACACGATCCCACTAAAGTTAGGGCCTGAGGTGTTGGACACTTAGTACGTGTTACACCTGTGTAGAATGTTACATGGTATTAATGTTAGACCATATTCTGAGCAGCTGCACAATAATGTTTACTATGAACTCTGCATGCACAGTTCACACTCTGCCACCAGAGAGGCAGTAAGCAGGCGTCCCAACATGCTGGGTGGGAGCGGCTTTTTCCCAGTTTTTGAACAGTGGCTGAAAACAGCTGAGTGCAGCCAAAGGCACTGATTGGCCAGCTTTTTTGCTGGAGGTGAGGACCTGGCAAAGGATCTCCAATCCCTCCTTAACTGACTGTTCCAGGAACTGGCTCTCCAGGGACTTTCTGGTGGTGACAAGTGGTGGAATTGAGCAAATCCTTGCCTTGACTGCTGTAATCCATAGGCACTCCATGTTTTGCTGGTGCGAGTTCCAGGCACTACTTTGAGGACTGTGATGCTGCCACAGGCAGCAGGATACAGAACATAACGCCATGCAAGCCAGTGCACTGTAGGCCTGGAATTGGATACCACCTCATTGCTGCTGGGCACTACTTGTGAGCTTGGACTGGTGGGAGCAGCTCATGCTCAGAAACTTGGACAACAAGTGGAGGCAGCGAAACTTTATGTCGTGGCACACTCATGGACCCTCATGCCAAGCTGGTCCCCTGGTCCAGCACATTGGGCTCCAACCCTCTGTCTATTGAGGGATTCATGGCCCTAGTAATTTGGAAGTTGGCAAACACAGGTAGCTTGCACTTCATTGCCAACCAGTTCAATGAGAAACAGATGATGGCAATGATAATTGTGCACAAAGTGTGTTACACCACACTTGAGAATGAACATACTTGGGCCTCAGTTCATCCAGCTCATGGCCCTACAGGAGGTTATTGTAGAGTTCAAACAGATGGGCTTCCCAAACTGTGTCAGGTCTGTTGATGAGATCCACATACCCATTCTGCACTCCTCCTGCCATACCTCACCATACAGAGTTCTTTTCAGTTATACTCCAGGGAGTTGTTGACCACCAGAGGTCCTTCACTAGCATCAGTGTTGCATGGTCTTCCTGAATACACAATTGCCTGCATATTTAGGAACTCCAGTTCCCCAGAGATGATGGAGTAAGAGGATCTCACCCCAGCACTCTTACCATAGATTTGGGAGGGGTGACCCACACTGATCACTGGTGGCCTGGGCTACATGCTATTCCCCTGGCTCATGAAGCCATGCACTAGTTGGCTGGACCTCAGGAAGAGTTCTTCAGTTACCAGGTTAGTATTTGTTGGATGGTGGTGAAGTGTGCCTAAATGTGTGCTAGATATCCCTGGGGTCTGCCTTGCATTCTGGCCTAGAAACATTCCCAACTTCATGACTGCCACTTTCATTCTCTGCAATATACATGAGGTGAAGGGGGTAGGCCTTTCTGGAAAGCAGGGCTGGCTCCAGACAGATCAACTGCAAGGGATGACTCTAGCAGTTTATGGTATCTAATCAAAGCAACATTCCTGGCCAAGCATCCAAGACAAAACCACCACCAGGCTCTGTTCTGATCAGGGGAGCTGTGGCTACTTACCTGCTGCAACAGTATTCTGAGAGTGCGAGGAAGTGCAGGGGACCTCTGAGCAATTGTGAGCCCTTCATTTGCCACACTGTACTTTTAGTGTGCTTGTCTAAAGCAACTCAATAAATATCTCACATTGCAACAGCTGGACTTAATACTCACTATTGTGGGGGGCTTGAGACCAAGGGAACTGGAGGAATGGAGGTCAAGGAATGGAAACACTGGAAGATCCATGGGGGACCAGGGTCCTGTGCTGGGAGTTTTCCAAGGCTATATGGGAGAAGGAAACCAAGACCTGGGATCCTGCATTGGGAGCTTCAAGGCCTGTCTGGAAGGGGGAAACTGAGGCATGGGTCACTGGATTAATTGGGGTTGTGAGCAATTTAACCTGAAGCCTGGATGGGAAACACACAAAGGACAAATGTTACAACTGTTCAAGCTTTATTTTTTCAAATAATCTGTGCAAAGTGCACTAAGTGTACAGTTGTAGTAAATATACTGTGGGGTGGCTTTTGGTCCGGTCCAAGTCCATTATCTACAGGTCTGCCTCCTAGCAGAAAGCCAGCTGTCAGTAGCATTGGCTCAGCATATGAAGAACTCCACAAGGCTCTTCAGCATCTGACCACTCACATTTTCAGCTATGGGACAACCTCTGAGCAGGAGCGTCTCTTTGTGTCCTTGGGACAGCATCAGTGCTGGAACCTCCCGAGTTCTCGTAGGCCAGAGCTAACATTGAGGAGTGAACATTTTAGAAGCACACTCAAAGTCACTTCCACTGTTAGTAGATAACATGTGTTGGCTCTGGATTTCCAAACATGCTCTGCAGGTGTATAACACACCGTTGTCTGACAGCAGAGCAGACCTTGTAGATACTACGAGGGAAAGCCTGAGCATCTTACTCTCCTGACCTACTCACTTCCTTGGGCAAGCAGGACAAGATCAAGACTGCACCATGGTAAGCATTCTCCCAGCTACCTACTTGCAGCTAACTCCTGTCCCTCTCCCTTTCCCTCCACACAGGTTCCCTTTAGGAAGGTGCCCCCCACCTCACCCCCCAAGCCAACTTGACTGTCTGGCTCAGTCTCAGGACACCACTTCTCTGCCTGATATCTCTGTGAAAAGATTCCCAGCAAAGAGAGGAACTCTTTGAGCTTGCAGGTGGTGATTTCACAAGACATGCCCTGATGCTTCTGCAAGCTCTCATGTCAGTACAAACCCTAGAGTCATGGAAGCAAAGAGCCAATTATGATGGTTCCCTGAGAAAGGTAGCAATCCCACAGATTTATGTGAGGCTTTTGGAAACTTTTCTGCTATCACTAGCAAGAGGTCTGTGAAGCTGTAATGTGGGCATAGGAGTCACACATCCTGAATTAGGATCTCCTTGCCCCCCCCCCCCAAGTTGTCCTTTGAAAAGTGATGACCCCCATCAAATGCCAGTCAAAATGCCCTGCTCAGATGCCAGTCAAAATGCCCTCCTGGGAGACAAACAATGACAGCATTCCCTGCTGCTGGCCCTGTCTACATCTGGCCCCTACAGAAGAGTGTACAAGACTGCCACTAACCACATCAACGGTGCCTTGGGGGGAGGAATGCAGGGCAGCAGAGATTACAACAAGTGACACCTCCCCCCTCAGGGCTTTATCCCTTCTGCCACCTCTGCTTACAGTCAGATACAACTAAATAAAAGCCTTTGATTGTGTGTGTTGGTGCCCTGACAAGCTGTGCAAGGGATTGGACCTTGTTCGTGCAGGCAGGAGCTCTGCTAAACCTGCTTCTAGGTACTGGCACATAGACTTCAACTAGCTGTAACCAATATCCTCAGACTAGAGTGGGAATGGCCCCCTGAAAATCTACCAGTGAATTCCCCAGTGCATGCAAAATGACCATAGAGGAAGGAGGAGACAAGAAGGGAAGGGTGGGCTGTGAGCTGCCATTGCTAGGCAGGATGGTCTGAGGGTTGGGTAAAGCAGATGGATCAGGATTCCACTGACTGCTTTGTATTCAAGAATGAGCCTTTAACTAGGGTTAACACTACCTGGCCCAGCCATTGAGCACCTTAACTGGGCCATTGGCCCATGCACAACTGGCATGGTCTAAGCAGGGGTGTAGCACCAATTCTCACATCTGCTGCATTGTGTAGAACACAATGCCCCTGCTTTCTAATGCATCCCAAGGGCCGGGGGCAAGCTGTACTAATTGCTACCCCACTACCTAGGCATTTCGCCATGTACACCAAACCCAGAGTGAGCCTCAAGTCACTCCTGAGCCATGCACCATCCCCAGAGGGGAACATCCCCAAACCATGAGTCAGAATCACCTCACCCATAATCCTTTCCTCCCAGAGTTGCTGAAATTTACCAGCAGCTGGTGTTTGTTCATCTGTGTCCACTCATTCAATAAGACTCATCTGAGCAGTCC
>NW_017728992.1:154134464-154147827 GCF_001723915.1 Gavialis gangeticus
GGCATTTCACCATGTACACCAAACCCAGAGTGAGCCTCAAGTCACTCCTGAGCCATGCACCATCCCCAGAGGGGAACATCCCCAAACCATGAGTCAGAATCACCTCACCCATAATCCTTTCCTCCCAGAGTTGCTGAAATTTACCAGCAGCTGGTGTTTGTTCATCTGTGTCCACTCATTCAATAAGACTCATCTGAGCAGTCCCCATCTTGTGCATCCTGGGTCTGGGTCAGGGTCTAGCTAGGGAACAAACCTACTGATCAGGCATCCTTGTACCCCTTCAAAGCTGGTTCAGTAGAAGGCAGTGAAGAGCATTCAGTCATTTGCATCACCACTGCTGCACCACAGTGGTCCTACAGGTATGCAGTGAATAGTGTGACAAGGAGTAACAGTGTGGCCTGTCTGAAGGATTCCTGATAGCTCCTCAGAGTAGGAGACCACAGTCCTCACGGCACCCAAGATGTTGGTGTCCCTGACCCAAACATATTATGACTTCACACACTCCGTTTTAGTGCAGATCTGCTGCTAGTCTCACTGATGTGCCAAGTCACCATCTGGGTTGCAATATACTCATAGACCTCCTGGTTTTGTCAGCTGCCCTTCCCACTCTTGGTGGGGGTACCAATGGCTCTCTCCTCACCCCAGATCACAATGAAGTCTAGTACCTCATCACAAGTCCAGTTCATGGCCCTCCTGCAGGGGTCCAAGGAGGACATCCTCTGATTTGGTTCAGTACCTGAACCGAGGTATTTCATATTCATACTGAAACAGCAAACCTTGATACTTTCAATGACGGTTCAAGGTGCTATCATATGGGCTAGGGTACCACCCCCATGAGCAGTAGAGTTCAGGTGGATTGATAGACCAACCCTTGGTGGGGGGAAGAGCTGGGAGTGGTGCATCCTGCAATGCCAGCAGATTGCATATTGCTCTTATTATCTCCATGGAGCAGGCTGATGGTAGCTGAACAAGTGTTACTTAATACCATCTGGAGATACTCCTTGTGTAAAAAGTTGCAAGTCTGCTAAGATACAAGTGCATTTAGCATCCGTTTTACTACTTGAACATGCAGCTGCTCAAGTTTTAACTGCATTTAACATGTATTATGAGTTCCATGCAATATGGCCCCAGTGCAATAACTCTGGATTCTCCAGTTTGTGCTATGTAGACGGTTTCCTTCTCTCCTCCCCACTGAGAAAAATCAGAATGTTAATTCATCTCAAATCAGCAGAATTTTAGGTCATTCACCACTTACATGACCCCTGCAAAAAAAAAAAAAAATCTTAGGCTGGTGCCCATACAGTACACTAGAACTTACTGAACAGATGTCACACATGCATTGAAACCTCTCCTCATTGCCCTTCTACACAAGTGCAAGCCATTCACAGCTATGTATTAAATTAATCTATACATAATGGATTCCCTGTACCCTCAACTTTTTCAACCGATTTTCTTCATGTACAGAAAACACCTCCCAAGTAGGTGCTGTATACAAGTATAATATCCTGTGACACATTTCATTTGTTTGCAGGAATCTGAGCACTGCAATTTGAGCAGACATCTGCACAAGTGGCTAACACTGTAGGTCCACAGTGCTCTTTCATCCTATCAAATTCATTGTACCATTTACAAATGGCCAGTATCTCTAAGTGACTTAATGAGCTTCTCTGGAAAAAGAATCCACTTCACACTGAAGAACACTCTGATTAATGCAGTCCTCAGCATTCATCTTTTGTCAACTTCTACTTGCCTCAACGATGCTGCAATAAATCACAAATCCTATCATGCACTAGTTGGATTTGCTGTAGATTGAACCCATTGCACTACAGATTTAAACAGCTGCTTTGAAAGTTAGCCTCCCTTTCTCCAGCTTTCCTTACATCCTTGGGAAAGAATCTGAAAGGCATGTTTTACAGCATACGTCTGCTTTCTCTCATACTTTACTACTTATCAATTAGCAGGGTCAAAGAGCTCCTCTGAGCAAGGCTTAAAAACAACACTTTTCCCTCCTGGTTTTAATGTGCTACACTGGTTTCTGTACCATCTCCTGCAAAGCAGTATACCACCCATTTGCCTTTGTAATCCAAAATATCTATGCGCTGATTCATGGTCAGGGCATGCAGTGGCAGCCAGGTCACAGTACTTTCACTAGGCATTTTTATAACAGCACAATAGGATCCATTAGAAGAAATGAAATCTCTTGCCTAGGAGAAAACCCACAGCAGCCTAACACTACAGTAAGTAACCAAGCCTCAAGCTTTATGGAATTCAAGCCAAAACATAGCAGTATTTTATGGAAGGTGGAATGGCATATATTGCAACTAAAGTTTATGTCTACTAGCTGCGCTACTGAAATCCATCTTTAAAGTATTTTAATTTTGTGCCAGACAACTTTCATGTATGTTTCTTTCTACATAATATCCTACTTTTTTTTTTAAAACAGCAAATTAAAAAATGAGGTCCAAAATATGGAGCTTCTAGGATCTAACGTATGAACCTTAAGCAGGGTTCCAATCTCAAGGTCACAGCAGAGATGCTGTTATTTAACAGTAATAATAGGTTATCATCCTGTGCAGCCAAACCCCTAAGGGTACATACAAACATTACATTTAGACTGATCTAACTGGGGTTAGGTTGATCTAGGTGCTGATTTATGCAGACATTCAACGGGGTTATTGAGCCAAAAGTGGTGGGCCTGATCCAAGTTAGTTCACTTAAGTTAGATCCCACCAACACCTCCCCTTACCCCTGCAAGCCTGCTAGCACCCCTGCCCACCCTGAGTTACTTACACCAGGTTCCCTGCATGGCTCCTGGTACCAGCAAGCATCTGTACATCCCACTCCCAGTGCATGTCTACACATGCATTTACTCTGGTTTAAATTTGCTGTGCAGTAAATTACTGTGCAGTAAGCAGGAATAGGTCAGCATCTACACATGCAGTTGTTAAGGCACATTAATGCTGTATGTGGACTGATTTGGGACCCAAGTCAGTCCACACCCACAGTGTTACTGCACAGCAAGGCATCTACACTATAACAGGGGGCTCTCTCAGGGCCAGTCTGTCATTGGCCTGCCCATCTGTATCTGGGCCAACCACCTGCCTCCTCACCTGCCACACCTTAAGGTGTTAGTTAGGTGGGAGGCTGCCCATTCTTGCCCCAATGCCAGGAGGCATTATCTGCAGCTCCATTCCTCCCCTACACCGCAGCCCAAGCCTCACAGATGGCATCCAGGTTAATATTACTCCCTGCCTGAGACCAGAGTAAACTGAGTTCAAAGTTGGGATCCACGCACACACATATTCATACCACCTCCTCTCTCACAGGAGGCCTCTTCCACTTTGCCCCTCTCTCACCAGGGCCTCTGGCATACTGCCCATTACCGGGCCATACTCCACCACCCTGCTCCTCTTTGAGCAACCCCTCTGGGCCATCAGGCTTCACTACTCACATACTAGCTTCACCACACAGCCCCTTCAGTTTCCATGAGTACTCCAACTCTGCAGGGTCCAGCCTTGTGCAAAACCTTGGGCTAATTCCACCCCAAGCCACCAGGCAACTCTATACACTCATACACACATATGCTGGGCTCCCAGCTGTCTGGTTTCCCCCTCACTGGGGCTCCTCATCTCCACCCCATCACTGGGGCCACAGGCCTTCCCTCCCCAGTGGTGGCTCAGGTGGCTGTAGCTGTGCCTGGCCCCCTTGTACCCACAGTATCATGGGGGCTAGGGGTTAAGGTGCCCCAACCCACCTTTCATCAGGGTGGTAACTGGCCTGGTATTTCCTGGGGGCTCCCACACCACTGGGAGCCCCACCAGGCCACAATCTACACATGCTCCCAGTCTACAATCACACATCTTAAAGCAAACAGCATGATCACAGACTGGGTGTGGCAAATATTTGTAAGTACCCTAAGAGAGATAAAAACACACATTTTTCCAGTGTGCTTTACAGCTGACAGGTGAGGAAGACTGAGGCTTGAAATAACTTTAACTTTAGGCACCTCCATCTGCTGTAACAAGAAGCTGAAATCAAGAGAAACACAGTAATCTGGAGATGTTTAGGTTTCAAAAATATCTTTTAAAAAATGCTGTTTGAGAAAAAAAAACAACCCATGAATGAGAGGTGGGGGAAAAAAGCATAATCAGTTTGGTTTTTTTTAAAGACCTATGTCTGGAAGAATGAACCCTCAACATGATCAATTCTTATTCACATAAAGTGCCCAACTACACAGAATGAAAAAAGATGTATAAGAAAGGCCTCTAGATTTGAGGTGAGATTTGAAGGAGGAATGTGAAGTAGGATAGGCCCAATAATTGCATATTTTTAAGGAAAAGTTTTAATAAAAGAAAATAAAATGTTCTTTATTGCTAAATACAATGACCTTTACAAATCTAGATTCTCTTACTTTTCTGAAAATCAAAACAGAAAATTACTGTGCTAATTCAGAGGAATCAGAGAGTGAAACTGATTCTAAGCCAAAGTTCAACTAATTGTTTCAACTTCATAGTACAAGCTGAAGGAACATACAAATATATTAAACTGAACTCCTAGCATCATGTTGTGTTTTATTGATGAAGTAAGTTTTAGAACAACTTAACAACAACAATTTAATAAATAATAATTTAATGTCTAATAAATAGTGTAATCAATAATAATTTAATAGCCAGACATAATTTATCAAATAAACACAGAAGCACGGCTGCTGTAACCTACCTATATTGTCTCTCTCCCAGTCTCTGTGACTTGTTCAGGTGCATGACAGAGTTAGTGGTAAGTGTGGCGCTACAAGTGTGGCAGTTTCAAGCTTCCTGGTGAAGTTTAATCTGTGATTTATTTATTCCGTAATCCAGTGCTGGCTAGGTTGTCTATGTAGAAACATTTACTCACCCAGTAAAGTACCTTAAGCTCTTGATAATACAACAAAAAAACCCCAAAATACACAGAAACATTGTTAGAATCTTTATCTCCTTTAAAAAGTGGAAAACATTGCAGGAGGAAGCCCCAACAACTTTAAAATAGGGGATTTTCTTTTATTTCAAGATCAGGACATTTTTTTTTCTTCCTTTCCTCCTGATTTACTCTGTGATGGTTTTAGAGATTTATGTAGTGTTGGGAAGTACGATGCAAATTTTCTTCTCTAGGATCTCTGTCACATGGTGACCAAGCCAGGTTTGGGCAGTCATCCACACATGCACCAAAACACTTTTGATACCAAAAATCACATACTGTAAACTCAAAACAGAGAAAGTACAGCACCCTGCTTGTTGAATGCTGCTTTTAATCCTGTTTGAACTGTATAGTGCCATTTGGGATGGTCCCACAGAGACACGTTACATTATTTTTGGGTTCTACTGATCCTGTGCCAACCATCTTCCTTTTTTAATTGTGTGGCCTCCCACAGATGCAGCAATTTGACTTTTACTAGTGGTTCAATGGTCTGGCTTCTCATGATGTAGAGATTCATTGTAACTGCTCCTTGCCCACTGGCCTGCTTTCACATATCAGGATAGACTCATTGCCAAACTCATGGATTCTTTCTGGGAATAACTTCATTTGCCAATATGAAATGTGGGAAGAACACCAAAGCAAAAAAACCCAGTTCCTTTGTGCACTCTGGGCCCCGTCCAGCAGTACAAAGCACACCGTTCCCTTGAATCCCTGTGATCTGAGTTTATTGAAGGAACTTATCTCCTGCCCGCAGCTCTCCCTGAACTGAGCATTTGCTGCCTTTTACAATCAATTGCTCCTTTACCAGATGGATCTGGTAATTGAATGGGGCTGCCTGACCCCAGGCCTTCAAAAAGCAAACAACCCATTACATTACTCTTTCATTTTCTATAGAATCATAGAAATTAAGGCCAGAAGGGATCATTAGATCATGGTGTGTCATAGGACATTAACATTTGCCCAGTTACTCCTATATCTAGTTCAAGAACTTATACATGACCGAAACATAACTCAGATTGGGTTAAAACATACCTTCCCTAAAAGGATCCAGTCTCGATTTGAACACGCAAAGGAGGGGAAAATCCATGACATCCTTCGGCAATTTGTTTCAAAGACTCATCATCTTCACTGTTCAAAAATGTTGTCTTATTTCTAGTTTGAATTTGTTCCAACCTGACTCCAGGTTCCAACCTTTGATTGTTGCTATGCCTTTTCCCACTGGTATAAAGAACTCTTTACAACTCTATATTTCTTTACTCTGAAGATGAGTGCATAACAAGCCAAGTCACCTCTCAACTTCATTTTTGATAAAATAAACACATTGAGCACTAAGTTCCCTGGGATAATACATTTTTACCACATATTAAAGACAGTGAGAAATACTCACCTGGGGTCTATAACAAATTCCAAATTAATGTTACCTTTTGGACTTGTCTGTGTAGTGCACAAATCCATAATTTATGTATTCTATATGTTGCGGTTCTCACCAGAGCTGGATGGAAAACAGAAACCTTTTCCTGTGAAAATTTTGCATTATTTTTATAACTTTTTATCTTAAATCAGGACAAAAAGGCAGAAAGCCTTAAAGAATTTCCAGGAAAATCCGATTTCCGGAGACCCAAAACAGAATCTTTAAGCTTTCCAGCACCCAGCTAGTAGGGTCTTGAAAGACAGATTGGTAAAAGCCTTCCAGCCCAGCTGCTGCAGAAAGCCAGGGTGCTCAACCTCTTCACCTCTGCCCTAGCTCGGCTTGCTGGAAAGGGAGAGAAGAGTGAGACTCAACCGCTCCACTGCCTCCCATCCCCTAGTACACAGGCTTTCTGTCTTTTTGGCAGCAGGAGCCAGAGGGAATGCAGGGAGCCAGTAAGTCACAGTGTTCAACCTTAACCTCAGCAGTCCTCCTCGAGGAAGAAAGAGGCATTGACAAGTGCCTTCCTGATGGGCAGGGTTAGGGAGCCAGCACTATTATCAATTTTCCTAAGGAGAAAAGCCAGTTTTGCAACAACAGCATATTCTGTCTGAAAGGCATTTCCACAAAAAATTTCCAAACAGTTACAATTCTTAGCTATCAGTAACTCTAAATTAAGTAAATGCGTATTTAATGTAGAGTGCCGTTTCCCTTCAAAGAAGCAAACCTTGCACTAGAAAGTTAGTCTGTCTAAATATATCCCAATTGTGCAGTTGATCCAAGAAACATTTCCACAAAAACCCTTGCCTCCTGCATCCCCACCCCACTCAATACTTACGAAACTGGTTACAACAATGATTTTAACATTTCAGTCATGCAAATCATCCTGCTATGTTTCAGCAATGGCAACCGCATTGAGATTCTTCTCACTACTCAGTAGGGCCTGGTTTGAACTGGGGGTCCAGCTCACAGTGCTACAGCTCCTTTAATCTGGGGGTTGCCCCTGTGCGTCCCCTGCTGTTGACTGGTGGAGGGATGCCACAGCCCTGCTGCTCCCCGCTCACTCCTGATGGCTGAGAGACAAAAACCATGGTTTTGACCAGACAGGAGGCAAAAACCACAGCCTATTTAAAACCACAGTTTTTTACACCCCAGCCATCAGGTGACAGTGGTGGAGCCATGGGGCCCCTCTGCCAAACAATGGTGGGGAGGAACTCCAAGATTGAAGGAGTCACTGTGCCGAAAGCTGCGTCTGCAATTTAAACCAGGCCCTACTGATCAGAAATTCCCAGTTTTTTATTTGTTTTGCTTGTTACTCAGATTCCTGACATTGATATATGAGCATTTGAAACATTTTTGCTAGTCACAATCTTTGTCATATCATTCAGTTTGTTCACTACAGAGTAAATTTGTAGTGCATTTGTCTCTGTGATATCACCCTTCCCTTGCATTAGCAATTAAATACTGCCTTGGTTGTTCTAGCTACACTGCAACCAAGATTAGTCTGCTTCTTTGGGGATGCCAGATGTCCTGCTTATCCAAGCCTGTATCTCCCTGGAATATGGCCCACCCTTTCCATAAAACTTTCAGCTTAGCAACAGCCACTTCACTTCCAATAATTTCCCTTCTATCAATCATGGGAGCAGAGGTATCTCTGAGTAGATCATTTAGACTTTCCTCTTCAGGGATCTCAAAAGATAACTGAATAAATTGTCTATAATCTGTACAGTTCCACATAATGCCATGTCATTGCTTTCAACATATGTCATATTAGAAGTGCAGACTTGAGAGGTGACTTCATAATCCTGCTTAACTATTGAAGCCTAAGCACTCCATTCCCAATCTCAGCCTAAAAGATGTAAAACAGCAAATGCATGAACCAAAACTTTGCAAGTTGTGAGGAGGTCTGTTCCTTTTGCTGAACTTTGGCCACAGAGAGACATGTGTTCCATAGATATTTCGTTCTAGTAACACGTACCGTATCTGCGCAGGCCCTTGAATGTAATTATGTAAGTTTTAGTCAGCAAATCTGGCCGCTGAGATAAATATATAACTAAAACCAGAAATGTAAACATCAAGAAAAAATACAGCAGCTTTCACTTGCACTGATTTTTCTAATGTCCTAATTCTACCACTTCTCCAACTGTGCACAGATCTGACCTTTCCCAGATCAGAAGAGTGGAGAAGAGCTAATTTCTGATGTAATAACTAAAAAATAAGTAAAAAAGATTTTCTCTATAAATCAAAACATAGCAAAAATGGCAACAAGCCCCATTTTTTACTTTTTCCTGGTCTCCCTTTTTAAAAAGGTTTATGTAGAAAACTGAACAAATACATTCAAAATATTATTTTTTTAAACCAGAACTCATAGCTGTAATGAAAAGTAATCTCATAAAATGATGCTAATCCCATGTAGTTGGCAAAACCTAGGGATAAACATGTTCATCAGAATACATCATCAAAAACAGTTACTACATTCCCTATCCTACTTGCACTGTTATCTCATGTATGTATTTCTCATAACTAGAACATGATTTTATAGTTGGGTATCCCCCCCTGTTTTTTGCTGATTATTTATTAAAATAGGACATAACAGTAAAATATGTTTCAAATTATGTAAACATAAGTGATAGAAACAAATCAGATTACGTACATACCAGACATACCTCCCCCACCCCGCAAAATCACCCCCCAAAAATTGGGGTCTGTGTCTGCAGTAGGGAAACTGACTTCTCTCTTCTACAATAAAAGCAAGGAAAGCCCTATGCTCTAATGGCTGCCAAAATGGTTGCCACTTCTCTAGCCCCAGGAAGCAGAAGGGTCAGAGTCCTGTGTTAACACTCTCACTGCAGCAGTATCTATTGTCTTAGCACTGTAGTTTGTGCCTGATACAGCAACTGACCTGGTTCAAGGCAAGTGAGCTGCTGCATGCTGTCTGTAGTATCTTGATGAGGCTTGTGGTGTGGAAACAACACTTCATTATATATAGAAACATCTAGAAAGAACTCTTTGGAGTAAAAAAGTAGCATTCTTGCTACTGCCTTTGCAAATATCTTAGATCTAGCTTTGTTGCTGCTCTGCCACACCAGGAGGTTCCTGCTGCCTTATACAGACAGTTCCCTAAGATGCCACACTTCCTGGAAACTCTTTGTTTCTAGGAGGACTTACATTATTTCTCACAGTTGGTCACAACTCTGAAAAGTCTTTTCTCTACATTCTGCCTTCCCAAAACGAAGTGTATATCTTTTTGGGGATATGCAGTATAAAATGTGGTACATCAAATAGTAAATGTAGGTGGTTGAAAACTCTCTTTTCTTACCATTTTGGGCCATAAAATGGGGTTTTCATTTGAACAAAAATTTCAAGAAAGTGCCTGCAATCCATGGAAAATGTTGCCATTTTATACAAGAAAGCCTCATTTTTTTTAGAGGAAAGTCACAATTTTCAATAGAAAAATGTTAACAAAAATTATTCTGTTTTCATCAAATTTTTCACTGGGGGCATAGGTAGATCAAGGGAATTTTGCAAAGCTGGGTTCAGGGGAATAACCAGCATTGCAGGGGTGCTTCACTCTCCCACTCCCAGCACCTCCCTTCCACTGACACCAGAGTGAACAGACCACACTGAGGCAACAGCAGGTGGGGACTTTTTAAAGTCCCTGAATAAGGTAAAACTCTCTCCGCACCCCTGGTCTAGGCATCCCCCTTCCCTTCCATGCTGAGCAGAATGTCTTCTCCATTTCCTTCCCATTCCTTGCTTCTCCCTCTCTACTCCCTCTGGGTGCAGGAAGGGGAGACCTGCTCATTGCTGTTGCTGCCCAAGTTGCTCCTGCCCCTCTCCAGTTGCAGGGAGTAACTGTGAGGGGAGCTGGGCTTGGCTAGGGACAGCAGCAGTGCATAGGTTCCTCCTCCCTATGCATGTTTCCAGGCTGAAGGGGAACAACCAAGGGGACCAGATGGGGTGGGGATAGGGACCACCTACCACTGCCAGAGGGGAAGGGGGAGAGAGTGCCAAGGGGGATCCCCACCTGCTCTGGGAATTTAAAAAATAGTCCCCAGCTGCTGCTTCCTGGTCCAGAGTCTGCAGGGGATCCAGGTGTATGGGGGCACTCAGAGATGTACAGCTCCCTGCTGTAACTCATGGCACTTCACAGGAAGCACCACGAGTTATAGTGTCCCCTACCCCCAACACAACAGACATTCTCTGTTGAGTCCAGGAGGGTGGGGGATCAAGCTGCATGTTGGAGCAACTGCGAGTTGTCAGCTGCTTCCCCCTAGCTCTGCCCTCTCCCCCTCCTATCCCCCATTTTAGTTGTGGGGGCTTCAGTACACCCACCCTACCCTCCAGTGCAGGCCAGGCCAACCGCAGGTGGAACTCTTTTCCCTCCCTTAACCCCCTCTGATTCTGAAGACAGTGACAGGGGTGGGCCTGGGCTACATCTGCCCAGCCCTGCTTCCAGCAAGTGCTGACAGAAGTCAATAAAGAAGCTCCACTTTGGAGCACCTTCATCTGACCATCATATAATGAGGATTCAGATTGTCACATGACTAGGCACTTTAAGGCTAGGGACAGGCATTCAAAAAGCCTGAGCCTGCTTTGATTCAATCTTTGCAGGTTAGTCTAACATGGCTAGGCTGAACAGGTTTGTAACTGGACAGATATTCTCTTTGGACTGAGAAAGTTCAGGCACATGCATGCAGGGGCTCAGGCTAGAAGCCAAGGGGCACTAGAGCACCCCTCCCTTCCCTTGCACGGTGCTGAGCTGAGGTGGGGCATGGCCAGGCCCCAGCAGGATGTTCTGATTAAGGAGGTCTGCCTGCACCATGCCAGGCTTTTCCCCGCTCACTGCTCATGGGGTGGGAGTGTTGCCAGACCCCAAACCCTTGCGAGCATTCTGAGGCAAGGTTGGGGGGGGTGTGCAATGTATGCATTTGTTGATGATAAGGAGCTTTTCAATCTCCGTCCATACTTCTTTATACTGTCTGCAGCAAACTGACAGGTGAGCAAGCCAGCAGGGGCCTCTATCCAGTACTTCAAACCCTTCTTAAACAGCTTACCAGCTGATCTGTTGATTAGTTCCAAAAGTCCCTAAGCAGTCACTGTTCTGTCTGCCTGTCCTAGTGAAACTGGAGACACACATGTCTGCATTAGCTAGCATACCACATTCCTAGAGTCTGTGGGGCTGGGGTCCCTGCTGTGGGAGATGGGGAGGAAGGAAAGAGGGGAGGATTTTCTGCTTTAGCAGTGAGAGGTTGGGGAGGGAATGGTAGAGGGAAGCCAGGCAGACTCTGCTGTGCCTGTAAGTCTCTGCCGGAGCTGCAGGCAGGGAGCAGAGGAGAGGGGCCAGCCCTGCTGTGGAGCAGAGAGCACCGCCCAATCCAGAGAGCATGCCAGGATGCTGGGGGTGTCTGGTTTATCTTAAACCAGCAAGGGGTCTGGGACAGACATTGCATAAACCAGTTTGAGCCAAATCAGTTAAGTCTGATACTACATTCAACCAGGTTTATCTGAAACTGGTTTCAGCCATTTTCAAGCTGGTTTATGTGAACTGAACATCTGTTCTTTTATAGGCTTAAACCAGTTTCTGATCACTTAAGTCAGTTTATGTATAATGTCTGTCCCTAGCCTAAAACACTCTAAAGCCATGCACTTCTGCAAGGGCACAGCTATAGAGTGCTTTCAAGGGGCCAATTGCACAATAAATGTAACTTCTGTCAGTGCCCTGGTGCTGTAGAAAACCAGAACTGCTAAGTTACACCGTAGAAAAGGGGCTGCTGTTGCATCACCACACCCCCTCTGGACCTACCCCTGATTGGGGAGAAAAATCTCATTTTTCTAATTAGTTAAATGGTCCCCCTGTGGGAATATATTCCAACCTAATCATGATTCTTAACATGGTAATAGTTTTCTTCATAAAAGTGTGTCCCCTCAACACTTAATGTTTACCCCATAAATGGAATTCTTCACAAAACTGCAGCACCCTCCTTTCTCTGACATTTAGCTTCCTGCTTGAAAACAGATTTTGTATTTCTTTACTTTACTTCTGGAGTTATGCGCATGTGTTCATGTTCTTCCATATGAACAGTCTGCCTGAGAGATTTAAACCATATTTTTAGAAAAAGCATACACGATCCCTGTGCAATTCTCTCCTTTTTTGATAGGGAACATTATTTCTGATTCCCTGTACCAGCAGTCTGATATCCCTGCTCTCTCCTTCTCAACACCTGTGCTTGTGGTTTAAAAGTAAGATCCCTATTCAGTTTCATCACAGAAGCAAAGAGAAACATCTGGGTTTATTTTTTCCCAGATACCTTCTGGCAAATGCTGTTGAACACATGTCCGTTTCACACTTTTGTCCTGCCAGCCTACTGGGAGTTTCCTACTTTTCACTGTCCCTGTGTGTTTCTCTTGGCATGTGCACTGGAGGGGCAACTTTTAATGGCTGCTAACTAGACCAGGCGTTCTAACTAAAAACAGTGGGTCAGGTTAATCCCTGATATAATTCCACTGGCTTTAAGGATGCACAGCCAGGGATGAATTTGGCCCATGCAGTTAGATGTGTGCATATTAGAAACAGAATCATTTGCTATGAGGGAAACAGTCAACATCTTATTTGCATCCGTGCATATCAACAATGCAATTAGGGCAAACTTCTTTGAGAATTGGATTCAGATGGTAATTAAAGAATTGTGTTATGAATTTTAATTTGGCATTAGTGAAGTAAATTATTCTGTATTGCTCTGTTCTCACAGTTTGGGTAGAATACATTATTCTTTGCTTACTGAGACCTTTGAATTTAAAAAAAAAAGCTCAGTCCCTATGTCCTCAGAATTTAATTGTGTGGAAGAAAATGTATTACATAAAACATTTGCCAGTGATTCAAAGTCAAACAGCAGTGAATATCACTCCTTTGATTCCCTCCCACATTTTGGGGGGTGAGTTGATGGGGATGCTGAGGCAACTCTTCTAAACAACAGTAATTTAAAAGATCTACTCATTAAA
>NW_017728992.1:154152827-154162672 GCF_001723915.1 Gavialis gangeticus
TCCCTATGTCCTTAGAATTTAATTGTGTGGAAGAAAATGTATTACATAAAACATTTGCCAGTGATTCAAAGTCAAACAGCAGTGAATATCACTCCTTTGATTCCCTCCCACATTTTGGGGGGTGAGTTGATGGGGATGCTGAGGCAACTCTTCTAAACAACAGTAATTTAAAAGATCTACTCATTAAAACACATATAAAAAGGCCACTTTGAAACAGTAGGTGAAACAGACAAGCTTTGAATGTCAACGTTATCCAACGTTTTGTTGCCCAGCAGAGCTGGCCTTAGAAATTTGAGATGAGCCTACAATGTTTAGGCTCCCCCAAATATTCATATACTTTAAGGCCATAAGATACCATTTATGATAATTTACCCTGACCTCCTTTATAACACAGGCCATGGATTTCTCCCACTACATCTATGTATGTAATAACTAACTTCTTTCATCTCTATGCCAAGGGTCAGCTGGAGCATTTTGGGACAGGTTAGCAAAGTGAATCTTTGAGATACACCCTTGACTTAACTGATTCATCGTAAGAAGAAAATGTGAAAGTGTGTATGTGGGGGGAGGGGGGAATTATGTATTATTTGTATTACAGTAGCATCTAGTGGTTCCACTGAAATTGTAAGTACATTATCTAGGTCCTGTACACACCCACTATAAAAGGTGGTCACGAATCTGTCATCTAAGACACACAGACAAATAAAGCGAGAAAGCAAGCATTACACTCCATAGTATATAGACAAGGAACCAAGGCACAGAAAACTGGAGCCAGATCCTCAGTAGGTTTTACGTGACATAATTCTGTTCAAGTGACTCTATACCAGCTGAGTATCTGCCCTAAGTGACTCACCCAGAGTCACTCAGAAATTCAGTCACAGACTCAGAAATTACATCTAGCTCTTGAATCTTAACCCCCACAATTCCCCCTGGCCTACAGCTTCCTGCTGCTGTTACAGTTTACAGAGGCTAAAATATCAAGATGTGTCCCAACATCCAGATAAGGAAAGAGGAAAAATGCTTTTGTGTTTAAAAACAAACAACTCAAAGAGGGCCAGGTTTTCAAAGTAACCTCAGGTACATGCATTCTTTTGCACAGATCTAAATATGTACATTAATACCAAGCATCTGTGTGTAAAAAGCAGGTAGTTACAGGCATAACTAGACAGGTAGGTGTTTAGCTATTTATATGTAAGCACACATGACAATTTGGTTTGGGCACAGACAAATGGATGATCATAACTATTTGGAGCTAACATTGAAAACCAAGCTCTTAATCTCTCTGGGCTTCGGTTTTCCAGTAGATCAGGGGGTTCAAATTTATCTGGCCTGGGGCCAGATGTGTGATTTGGGGCTAGCCCTGCAGGCCAGATCAGGCTGATGGACCACCCCCTTGCATGCCAGATCCAGCTCACATGGCACCCACTCAGGCCAGTCTGGGACATGCCTTGCATGCAGCACCTGCCCCAGTCAGCCCAGTTCAGGTACCACGAGCAGTGTGGGCCCTGCCTGGCTGGAGTTATTGCCACATGCAGCACTGTCCTGGACCAGCTAAAGCAAGCACCACAAGCAGTGCAGTCCAAGACTGGTTACAGCAGGCACCGCGTGCAGCACAGGTGCCAGACCTGCTGGGGTGGGCACCATGTACAGTGCATGTCCCAGAAGGAATGACATAGGTGGTGCATGGCCTGGACTTACCAGGGCAGGCGCTATGTGCAGCTCCCTTCCCAGGCCCTGCGCATGAGGCTAATTGCGTGCACGCTGCATGCAGTATATTGTTCAACTTGAGACATAGGGGCAGCCCAAGGGGCTGTGGATATGGGATTTTGTGAGCCAGCTCCAGCCCACCAGCAGTATTTTTGTTACCCCTGCAGTACATATCCCATAGGGGTCTGTTTTGGACCTAGTCTTCTTTTAAAATTTTATTACTGCATTGGATATAAGTATACAGAGTGTACTGATCAGTTTGGAGCTTCAGTACTAGACGCATTGTGTATAAGTAATGAAAGGTGATAAGACCAATCTGTTTGGTGCTGACTAGGCCTTAGCTGGAGTTCTGTGTCTAGTTCTGGGCACATTATCAGAGGGTTCTAGTTGGGAAAGATGCAAAGGGGAGTGTTGAAGAGACTAAAGGAGTTACAAATCAAGCCACATGAAGAGAAGTTGAAGGAACTATGGAGAAAAGGAGACTAAGGAGGCCACGATAGCACTTTTTAAATAAGTGAAACACTACCATAAAGAATGATGAAAAACATTTTTTCCTTGCCATAGAGGGGAGGCCACAGAGCAGGGGTTCAGACTGCAGCAAAGCAGTCAGATCACATCTCAGGAAAAAACTTCCTAATTGCAGGAGAAGTAGGACAGTGGAATGGAGCTCCCAAGGGAAACTGGGAAATCCTCTTCACTGGAGGTCTTCAAGAAAAGACTTGATAGGTATCTGTGTAGAATGATTTAGGAATAGCGCATCTATGCAGGGAGCTGGACCAGGTGACCTTCAAGGTCCCTTCCAACCCTGGGATTGTTCAAAACCATGGATAATAAGACTCACCTACCTTCCAGTGGCATTGTAAAGATCAGGCCTGTGTGCAGTGAGTCTATTACCATTTAAATTTCCATTGACTTCAGCAGGCTTTGAATCAGGCCCCCGTGCATTAATGGGCTAGATCACCTGCAGGTCTAAATCTGTGTGTCCATTAAAGTCAATGGAACACAACCAATTTATACCAGGTGAGGACTTGACTTCAGTGTTTGCAAAGTGCTTGAAATCCTGGGTTGGCAAGCATTAAGGAAGTGTAAAGTACGTTTGTGTATTTTCTCTTTGAGTTTCTGAACTGGAAAAATAAATAGCTTAAATTCTGAAGTGTCAAAATATTATGCAGCATGCTGTATTTTTTAGTATTTCCAGTTTAGATTACAGAAGTAGAAGAACCAGAAATCTCACAAGGTCAGGCCCTCTCATGCGATTTCCATAGTAGACAAAAGCATTTTGATAATCTTTAGATAAGTACCCAAGCTTCTGGATACTTATTCAAAACTAACCTGGCCTCCAATGGCTTGATCCTGATCTCATAAACAATTCAACTGAAGTCAGTGGACTTACACAGGGACAAAAACAATGGAAGATCAAAATCAGGACCTGAACTTGGTGATGTCTCTTCATTTCTATACTTTCCCCAAATGCCACCACCACACTGACACACTGTGTTTTGAGGTGAGAAGCAAGGATTTTGATGGGGTGATATCTTTTATTGGATCAACTGTATAGATGGGAGAAATCTTAATCTTTCAAGCACAGAAGTATCCCTCAGCAGATATAAGTTACCATAGTATTTTTGGAACGTGCATTACAGTTTGAAACAGATGCTGCCTTTATGTAAAATCATATATTCAAGGAATCCATTGTAATAAAACTCATTGTAGTTCTGACTTTTGTGTAAGCTTGCTACAGATGTTGGTAATAGGACATGCAAAGCTTATTCAATTAATATCTTTAGGGAAGGAAAATGCATTAATCATAAAGGGCACTTTTACCCGTGCTACAACGTATTCTGATTAGAATGCACTGGAGCAGTCTCTATTAATCTAATCAGAACACTCCAGTGTGCTGCAGCTTCTCGTGTATTCAGCATCGCCATGTTTCAAGATGACAGTGGTGGAGCTATATTTTAATTGTCCCTGCTACCATTTTGAAACATGGGATGCTGAATACATGAGACACTGCAGGCATTTTAATTAGAGAGGCTCCCAAGAGCCACTCTAATAATATGCCCACCCTCCCATGCCCCAGAGCATGTGTATAGGTGCCCTAAGAGATTATGAAATTTAAAAAATGTGGTTTTATTTCTCTATCTGCACTTAACATTCAGTCTTCAAATGTATTTATCTGTTCACTGCACCTGTTTACTGCATGTTCCATAATATGACAATGTGGCATAGTGACTTACCCTACATGCTAGTGGCTGCATTACCCTATTCTGTTGCTATACACAGTCAAGTAGCAGTGGGGGGAGAAAGAATGATAAGGCAGAAGTGAGAAATGATTTTGCTGTCAATGCTATGCAATAAAAATGACAAAAGTGGCTGACAGTATCCAACATGCCTAACCCTAAATGCTGTATGATGTTAAAGTAACAACAACAATAACCACTCCACTTTATTTATTCTTATTTACTTCTTCAACTTTCTACTTAGTTTGTGAAATCACTGCTCTATCACACATTATATGAAATAAAAATTTCTTGTCCAGCCTCCTGAGCTGAGAAAGGACATAGACAGAGCTCTGCAATAAGAACATGGGTTGGGGGGGTGGGGGTTTGGTACCACTGCCTTGAGGCACAACAAAATGGTGGAAGCAAGACCTGAAAATTAAGCTGAAAAGATTAAACTAGTATGGTAAATAGAATTGACAGCAATGTAGAAAGAGGTTTCCCTCTTTTTCTCTATCTCCTCTGCTCTCTATGATAGCTGAAGCTTACAGAGTGAAAAAAAAAAGAAGAGAAAGAAATTCCTTCATATTTTTTATTAATTTTAGTGAATTTATTGCTCATGAAAGACACTAGCCTTTGACAAACCCTGAGCCCCAGACACATCTTCAATCTGTCCTTACATCACTGGCAGTCTCCTTGATCTATTAACTGCCCTATTACTCAGCTATGTTGAAACATCTGTAAAATGATGGAGTGTGGCAGGATTTTTTTTATTATGGTCAACAGTCAAGGACATGATGCTGTATGTAATGAATGCAGTAATGTAGATAATATAACAATGGACATATACAAATTCACCTTTCCAGAAAAGATCTCAAAGTACTATAGTTACAACATGCAGGCTAAATATTTTAGGAACTGATGGTATTTCCAGATCAGAGGTTGTGACAGAGTAGCTACTACAGTGATATTGTTTTGTCACCTGCCCCCAGTCACAGGAAAAGTTTATGAAAAATGTAACTAGTTAAAGTTAAAAGTTAGCAGCCTTTAAAATTAACTTGAGTTAAGTTAAAAATTAAATATTTCAACTAGTTAAAAGGTAAGTTAAAAGGTAAGTTAAAAAAAGAGTAACTAGTTGATTCATGAGAAATGTGTGAAACATGGTGAATTGCCTCTTAGCATCGTTTTTCATTTTCAAATGCAATGAGTGGGTTTCTTTTCCATAAGCCCACAGAAGCACACTCATTTACTCGGAATTCGCCCTGTTTTACCTGAAAAAAATGTTATACTTGTCATACAGTTTTCAGAATAACAATTTACCAAAACCCATACAATGTTAGATTCTTCTCACCCTCTCCATGTGAAGTACTTTTTAAAAATCTATGCATCATATAGGTATACCAGAATAACAGAAAGGAGATATTCATAGACAGGTGACAAATGAAAGCTTTTCCACAGAAAACCTCTGTTGTTGCAATTTTTATTGTTCAAAAGGTAACAAAAGGGTATGAAATACATATGAATTAAAAAGAATGAAAGTGTCTGAAAATCAAAATTAGACTGAAATGAGAAAATCAGTTTAAATGAGACAACGAATTTCAGTTGAATAGCAGAAACAGTTTAAACATGCTTATTGAACTGCAGCAAAAGCTGCATTTCAAAATTTACATCTGATAATTTTCCTCTTCTGTCTTTCAAAACTAAGCCCTGACTACTGAACAATCACTCTACATGGGTAGATGAGGGGATGCTTGTGTTATAACAGATGCCTAGTTTTTTCATAGTAGGTAACATCTCAGATAAGTTTCTCACAGATGAGAAGTAATGCTCAACTTCTTGGGCCCTGGGCTGCTGGTTCTGATCTTCATTAAAATTTAAAAAGTCATCATCTGCTTCACCGTCACTACTTGCTCCCACTCCTACTGGGAAAAAAATGTCTCTGCTTGGGAATTGATTTGCAACTGTCATGGGTCAGAAGTGTGCATACATGCAAAGCTGTAGTATTCCAGGTACAGTGGTCACCTTTCAGGGATACCAGAGAGTGAGACTGAGCATTAAGCTCAGCATGCCTTACAGTGGGTGAGTGACAGAGGGGCAGGAAATTGCTTTCACAAATGCTTTGGTTGACCTGTGGCCAGCGGCATTTTCACTTTTCTGGTTTCCTTTTTCTCCTTAACCCAAGTTCAATAAAGTTCAGTAGCCTGCACTTGGACAAACTCTGGATCACGCTTGGGGTGCCTGAGGGGAAGTGCTTAGATGAGGGGTGGGCAATTATCTGGGTCTGCAAGCCAAATAGAGAGGTTTGGGGAGCTGTTGCGGGTTGGGTCACCACCTCCACCCCTGAGCAAAGCTCTCACCAAACCTCCCTATGTGGGATGGGGCCGCAGATGCATGGGGAGCTGGCATGGGAACAGGTGGGCTGGTGTGGGCATTGGGGCTGGCCTGCGGCTCATTGCCACTGCCCTGCTGGCTGGAGGCAACGCTGGTGACAGTGGCAATGGCAGGGAGGAAGTGCAGGGCAGCCCCAGTGCAGGCTCCAGGTCCTGCTTTTTCATGCCACCACACCCATTGTGGCCAGGGTAGGTGGGTCAAGAGCAGATACTTCAGAGACCCCAACCCCCCATGTGGGACAGGCCAGGAGCAGGGCTGTGTACTCAGCCTGGGGCTTGGGCCCTGCCCATGCCAGTCTCCATGGGGCCAGGGCCAGTGGCAGTGGCAGCTGGAAGGAGCCACTGCCACACCCATGTTGGGGCCCCCACCCCAACAAGTGCCATCTCCAGGCCACCTGTCTACCCCAGGGAGGAGCTAGAGGGATTGGAGCTGCTGCCCAGCTTCAGTGGCAGCAGCCTGGGTACGGAGGCAGAGGCTCCTTGTGGCTACCAGCACTGCCAGCCCCATGGAAACTGATGAAGGCAGGGCCTGAGGCCCTGGCTAAGTATACAGCCCCAGCTCCAGCCTGCTGCAGCACTACCAGGGCTGCCAAGAAATGGAGTCTGGCCATGTAGCAACCCCAGTCCCACTGAACTCCTGGGGATGGCAGGACCATGGGCCATGGTACATGGGCCAAGTGGGACCAAAGGACCCACCATGGGCTGGACAAAGTCCCTCCAAGGGCCAGATCCAGCATGCAGGCCATATTTTGCTCATACCTGACTTAGGCCCATATTTTTGGGTTCCCAGAGACTGGGGTGGAGGGGCCACAATCAAGTAGAGAGTAAGGAAACAGCTAGTTGTTAGATATTTTTTATTGAACAAGCAGTGTAAGGGAGCTTGGTGCTAAAATTTGCCAACAAAAGAAAGAAAAAAGGAAGTAAAGTTCTGGATGCATACCAATGTGGCTAGCATCAGTTGGGGAAGAGCGTGAGGAGCAATGCAATATAGGTTGCCTACAGAACCATCCAGACCAGTGTCATGGAATGCTTGGTGTCCACACGTAATATATCTAGTTCACTGTTTCAAAAGCTTATCTGATTTTCCAGGTGCACTTTAAAATGTTTGAGGCTACTTTAAATTAGTTTAATGAGCTTGTACATTTGTCCATTTCAGATTTAAAGTATATTTAAACCAGTCTAAGTGTTATGTGTATCCTTACCCACAACACAGTCAAATACAGTGCGTACGTCTACATGTGCATTAACACGCTGTAGTTAATGCTCATTTAATTTAGTACTTCTGGGTGGCTATACACGAGCATGGAGGCTGCTCCAACATGCTGGAATTCCAGTGTGTCAGAGCAGACTTAATTGCTTGAGTCTGCTGGAGCGTGGCAAATACTGCACTCCAGCAGCCTCCTGCATCTTGTGTATCAGCATCTCTGCACTTAAAAATGGCAGCAGCAGTGCTTGAACTAAAGCTCGTTGAATGTGTAAAAGTGCCATCCATTATGAGGTACTAGGCAAATGTGCATTAGCCTGTCTTAATATGCATTAACTAAGAGCAAGGGCACTTTTGCACATGATCCAGGGGTGAGGGTGCAAGGAACTTTAATTAGAGCAGCTCTGAAATCCACTCTAATTAAAGCACTACCATATCTCATTTATCATCATCCCTGCACTTAAAAATGGTAGCGCAGGTGGTCAAAATGTATTAATGGCTTGGAGCAGGCTTTTTTTGAACCAGCAGTCATGTTATTATGTACTGTGGGACCACTGAAATCAGAGCTATTGATGCATCCCTAGTATTAGAACTATAAAATCTAGTTTTGACTTCAGATCATTAAGAAAGACTCCCTGGGCATGTCTACACATGCACATTTAATGTGGATTAGCTTGATTTAAAGTGCATTAAGGGTGTGGATGTATAAATGCATGCCATTAATGTGCTTTAAATCAAACTAATGCACCTTGAAGCAAGCTAATAAACTTTAAAATAGCAATATTAGTCTATTTGAGCCTAAATTCGATACCTGCATAAAGCAGGTATCAAATTTATGCGTGAATGGTGAAAGTGCATTCGTGAATGTGTAGACTCACTAATGCACATTAATTCAATGTGTGCCCATTGACTTGGGACTAACTTTAGTTCTGTTTCCCTGTGGGGTCAGGCCAACTCTCAGGATCTCAATACTGCGCTGTTAGGAGGGTGTAACACAATTGCACATATACAAATACACAAATCAATCAGATGCATACACACGCACACTACCAGCTCAGGCACATCCACATCCAAACCAGCCTAGGCACATGCATACCTATTACCAATTCAAGCACATACACTATACACCCCAGAATTTAGACACAGATCACTAATTCATATATCATGCACACAATGCCATATATATATATCTATACACACACACACACACACACACACACACACACACATACACACACACACAACTCACACTAGCAACTCAGATACACTCATGTTCAAAATAACTAGTTTAGGTTCATGCACACCTATCACCAGTTTAAGCCCATACATGCTACACACACCAAATTTACAGAATCAGTTACCAGTTACCAACACCTGCACATTCGATACACATAGGTGGATTACTAATTCATATACCACACACACACAACGATATCTATATATGTGTATATATATGTGTATTCACTAATTTACACACATACCACCCACCTACACATACACACAAGTGAGTTCCTAAGTTGGGTATTATAATATGTATGTATGTATGTCATTGGTGTACTTGGGATACCTGGGGAAAGGTTAAGGTAAGAAAGTAGAAGTGTAAGGAGTTAAAGTTACCAGGACTGGGATTAGAACCGCTAGACTACAGGGACCTGGGCTGAAAAACTGAGGCTTGGGGGTAACTTTACGTTAATTGATCTTAATTGATTAAAAGACAATGACCAAAGCCTGCAGAACAGGGAAGCATGCAGGCACAGAGTCTGGGACTGGAACCAGAGCTATGGGGGAGCTGAAAAGGTAGATGGGGAGGGGGAAAAATGGAACTAAGGGAAAGTATGGGTGTTAAAGAGAGGCTCTGGGTGTGGGGAGACAGACGATGGCTCCGGGGCAGCTAGAGAAGTTGCAGGGAGCAGCAGTAGGTGCTGGGAGCTGGAGAAAGGCTCCAGGTGCTGGAGAAAACTGCAGGAGAGCTGCGGGGGGGGAGAGGGCGGGGATAACTACAGAAGGTGCTGGGGAAGCCTGAAAACAGCAGGAAAGCAGAGAAAGGCAGCAGAAAGTCACAGGGAAAAGGCAGTAGGAGCAGGGGAGGCTGAGAGGTGGCAGAAAAGGCGATATGGAATTGGGAGGAGATTGGGAAACTAGCAGAGAGCGTGGGGACCAGAGCTGAGAGAGGGAGAGAGAGAGAATGAGGCTGGAATTTAAGATAAGGAAGGGACTGAGATTTAGTAAAACATGATCCAACTTGGGGTTGCAAATGACAGTGGTTTTATTGAACAGGAGAGATGGTGACACAATGTCTTATTGGTTCCCTTGCGCGTGCACACA
>NW_017728992.1:154162834-154165825 GCF_001723915.1 Gavialis gangeticus
GCATCCCACTGGGTCTGTCTTCACTTCCCCTTTTTATAGGGGCAGACCTTGTGTGACCCTAGTGACAAGAGGCATGCCCAGGCAAGGGTCAGCCCCTGGCATACTGAGCATGAGTGCTTCATGCAGGGATGTGCAGTTTCGGGTGTCTGTACTGGGGAGAGTTGCTGGTTCTGCAGGGTCTTTTGTCTTCCAAATGCTGGTTCCTGGATGAATCAATGTGAGGTTAAGGCTCAGTCATTACAGGCCATTCAGTAGAGTCCTGCTACCATTATATTTCAATCATTCTCAATCACGCTCATTCATCAGGGAACCAATTTACATGAGAGGGGTACAGTGAATCATATTGTTGCAACATGGGTTGCCCAGGCAGAGGACAGAAGATGGAGGCTTGACATATAAAATGGAAACTTGACATGACTTTGGTTCACTTACAAACACAGGCCTAAACCATACAATATCCATATGAAACAATAAAAATCAATACAAAAATGATAATAATACAATATACAACAGTAAAAATCAATACAAACTTAATAATAATACAATATAAAACAGTGGATATCCAAAACCAAAAACTTGCTACCAAAATAAAAATGTTTAAAGCTTATCCTATGCCTTAGCTTACTTATACTTTTTTATAGGGAATATAGAGGGAGAGACAAACTCAGAAATGGTTGGGGAAGGGGAGTGAATGCAATAAAAAAAAAAGAAAAATGGGGGACTTTGCTACAGTCCCAAGTTGGTTTGCATACCTACATTAATGCACATTAGTGTATGCATGTGTAGATGCGTGCCTAAATTGCCTTAATGCACATTAGACTAATATGTAAAAGCATGTGTAGACACACCCCCTGAGTAGTGCATCAGCATATATCCCAGTTAATGTGGCCCTGCCTAGCTGTTGGTCCAGCACAACTCAACTCAAAATGAATAGCTTGTCCATCTTAAAAGAATTCTTCAAAGCTGTGTAATTTGCATTTCTAGCTACAAGAGATGTTTTAAAACAAATTAGTTGTAATTAACTCCTAGTCTATAGGCTCATCAGAGGAGTGGGAGGAAGAAGACCAAGGGAGCCATGGAACACCAAACCAGGAGATACCCTCAAGAACAGCCCAGCCAAGACAGGTGACAACCACAAAAAATACCCAGGTAAGAGACAGGGGCCCAGATAGTCCTGGGATTGGGAGGAAGGCACATACACCCTCAAGAGGCCTTAAATGCCTCTACACTAATGTTCGTAGTATGAGGAACAAGCAGAAGGCACTTGCCTTTCTGCTAGCTAACACAAACCCAGACATAGTGGGGCTCACTGAAACTTGGTGAGATCCAACGCATGACTGGGTGGTAAACATCAAGGGCTATAGGCTGTATAGGCAGGATAGAATGGGGAGAAAAGGTGGGGGCATGGCACTCTACGTCAAGGAGCAATACACATTCTCAGCAAACAGCACTGAGTCCGAGGTAGGGCAGACTGAGGTGCTCTGGGGCAGAATACAAGGGGGTCAGGGGGAAAGGAACCTAACAGTGGGGGTCTACTATAGGCCACCTAACCAGGGGGAAGAGCTGGACCAGGAATTCTCTGGTCAGCTCGTGGAGACAGTCAAATCAAGGGACATGGTCATCATGGGTGACCTAAACTATCTGGACATCTGCTGGGAAGAGCAGTCAGTGACCAGTCACATAGGTTTCTAGCCAGATTATAGGACCTCCATCTAACCCAGGAGGTGCATAGTCCCACCAGGGGAAATGCCTCGTTGGACCTGGTCCTGGCCACAGGTGACAACCTGGTGCGGGGACTGCGGGTGCTCGACCACCTGGGCGATAGCAATCATCACCTACTGGAATTCACCATCCAGCACAGGGTGTCAAAGGCCTGCAGCAAGGCAGAAGCCCTGGACTTCAGGAGGGTGGATTTCAGTGAGGTAAGGAAACTAGTAAGGGAGGCACTGAGGTCCTGGAGGGGAGTTGAGAGTCCAAGAGGAGTGGTTGTTCCTTAAGGAGACAATCCTCCAAGCCCCAAGGGTGACAATCCTCACGTGGATCAAAGGGGGCAAGAGCACTCAAAAGCCCCCATGGCTCACCAAAAGCATCCAGGAACATCTCAAAGCCAAAAAGGAGGCATACACCCAATGGAAGGGAGGGGCCCTCACCAAAGAAGAGTATACCTCCATTGCTCGAGATTGTAGGGGTGGTGTTAAGAAGGCTAAGGCAGAGATGGAACTGGAACTAGTGACCCAGATCAAGGAAAACAAGAAGTCCTTTTTTAAATACATAGAGGGTAAAAAGAAGGTACCAAGTAACGTAGGACCTCTGAAGGACATGCTTGGTAATCTGGTGGTAGCACCAGGTGACAAAGTTAACCTCTTTAACAGTTTATTTTCTTCCATTTTTCTGAGCAGGGACAGGGACATCCCCAACACTGGGAATCCAGATGGACCCAAGGGAGGTGCAGCTAGGCTCAGGGTCAGTGAGGACCTAGTCAGGGAACTTCGGGAGGGACTAGACATGTTCAAATCAGCAGATCCCGACAATCTCCACCCCAGAGAAACTGCAGGACCCCTGGCACAGCTTTACGAGCACTTGTGGTGCTCTGGCAAGGTACCAGAGGACTGGAAAAGGGCCAACATGGTCCCCATTTTGAAAAAAGGGAGGAAAGAGGACACAGGAAACTATAGGCCCATTAGTTTTGCCTCAGTCCTGGCGAAGCTGTTTGAGAAAATTATCCAGGAGCACATCTGCAAGAGACCAGCAGGGGAGATTATGCTTAGAGGCAACCAACATGGGTTCATTAGAGGCAGGTCCTGTCAGACCAATCTGGTTGCCTTCTACGACCAGGTCACAAAATCCTTGGACACAGGTATTGCGGTGGATGTAGTCTTTCTGGACTTTAGGAAGGCCTTTGACGCTGTTTCTCACCCCATCCTCATTAAAAAATTAGGTGACTGTGGTGTCAATGCCTACACAGTCAGATGGGTCGCAAATTGGCTGGAG
>NW_017728992.1:154166637-154169722 GCF_001723915.1 Gavialis gangeticus
GGAATAATGGCCATAAGTTGACTGAGAGTAGATTCAGGCTAGACATCAGGAGGTGCTACTTCACAGTCAGGGCAGCTAGGATCTGGAACCAACTTCCTAGGGAAGTGGTGCTCGACTCTCCCCTGGTGATCTTCAAAAGGAGGCTAGACATTCACCTAGCCAGGGTCGTTTGATCCCAGCAATCTTTCCTGCCATGGCAGGGGTCAGACTTGATGACCTGCTTAGGTCCCTTCCGACTCTACCAACTATGAAACTATGAAACTATATAATCTGACAAGAAAAAGGAATGGTCCCTTCTGCATAAGTGGAATCATGCCTTCCCAGTGTCTCTAGAACAGCATCAAGCAAAGTATGATCAGTATGGTGAGTAGGAGATAAAACAAACCCGTTGGCACTGGGCAATGGCAGAGAATGCCTGTTTCATCTGTGATAGCTATTCTAACACTGTTACTTTCAGTTGGGTCGTTCCTCCTCTCACCAGTCTGTTCATATACCATCTGTCCATGCTCAAAAATAACAAGGGAATTATGTTGTGTCATCACGCATTAGAAGACCGAAGATGAACTTTCTAGAACATACAAAGTATTACAATTTACTGCACCACAAAATTTATATCATAAAGTCTCCTATATCTCTGACTTAATGCTTTGGGAATGCTGCAGAGTATAATCAAGTAATATAAGAAACTTCAAAATCAAGATCAATGATCTTTTTATCTTCTTTCTCCTCTCATTATTAAAACAAAACAAAACAAAAACAAACTACCTTCATGTTTATATTACACTTTTCCTTATGCATGGGAAAGAGCTCAGTTTACATCTGAGATGCCTATACTTTTCAATTAATCTTCCTTTGCATCCTCCCTCTTTGTAACGTGGACAGAAAACTGCCACATGATTATGGCTACACAAGTAATGTATGGTGATACTTGCCATGGATCAGTTAAGACTTCCATTTATGTATGTTTGTGCTAAAATAACCTATTTTTTGTTCCTACCATTCCTACTTATTTCTCCATGTCCTCCAGACATAATTTGCTTCTTCTTTCATTAACATCTTATGTCTGGCATTTTGGATTGTATGCTTTTTGCACCAGAGACAGTCCCACATATGCTGGTCAGGTCAGTAGAAATTTTGAAATTGACTTCACTGGGGCCCAGATGTCATCCCAGGTGTCTACTAATAGCTTAGGGTGCCTGTACACAAGCACGGGGGCTGCTCTGATGTGCTATAATTACAACACATTGGAGCAGATTTGATTAACTGAGTCTGCTGAAGTGTGGTTATGATTACCCTACTCTAGCAGCCTTTTGCGTCTCATGTATCAGTGTCCCTGCACTTAAAAATGATAGCGGGGCACCATCATCAAACGAGCTTAGTTCAAGCACTCCTGCCACTATTTTTAAGTGCAGGAATGCCGATATACGAGAATCTGTGGTGCTTTAATTAAAGTGGTTCTCAGAGCCACTCTAATGAAAATGCCATCCTCCCCACCCCCTGGAGCACGTGTAAAAGTGCCCTTAGAGCTCATCTTTTAGGATGAGTTTTTAACAGACATCCTAAAGGAGTTACATGCCCAAGCCCTGTTGTTGTGCCTTTGAAATATTACACCCTCCCTTTACCATCAGAATATATAGATACTCTATATATGAAATAGTCACTGAACACTGTCTTTGGCCCAACCATGACAGAGCAAAGTCAGTCCTATAATGATATGATTACCTTCCTCTACTCATTCCCATTTTCACTTCTCAGCCAGATCTTCTACAGTGAAGGCAAACAGAAGACCTAACTAATCTTTTCTATTTCATAAAATGCAGTTCACACACCCATACAAACTCAATGTGTCAGCTGTACAAACAGCAGGTTTCTTAAGCAATTCAGGTGTACTTGCCTTTTCTTTCAGCACATTTTTGGGTATTATGCAAGTTGAACAGGAATATTAAAGGGCAGGTTAAATAGTCTGGCATTGCTGTTTTCTCTAATTCATGCACCGCATTGGCAACCTTTGTAAAACCCACTTTCTGCTCTGGGCTGCCTTTCTTTTCTAAAGCTACAAAACAAAAAAGAGATTTTGGTCGAATGTTTTGATGTTCATCAAAAAAATCAAGCACTGAATCAGAACCCAGATTCATCCAGGTTCTTAGAAAACTATACTAGACACATTCCTCATTAGGCATCTGTTTATTCCAAAACACACACACACAGGGGATAGAATTAGATAACACTTTTCTGGCTTACTAAATGGGTTAGACTTAGTAAATATGGTACTCGATTTTCAACTGATTCTACCATCTGTCAGCAAACTTATTGCTTTTTTCAGGGTTTTTTTCTTGTGGTAATTTCTGGGATTTTTCCCCCTTTGTTCTTTTCATGAATATACATGCTTATAAAGTTTAACGGGAGAGTAACATAGAGAATTAATACATCCACAAAATCTGAACAGTGTAAGTAACATTACAACCAGAGGGCATAGTGGAGCTTGTAATTCTTTGTTAGTAAACACGGTAGAAAAATCTCTCATGTTTAGGAGAGACCTTAAAAGTATTTTGCAGGTATATTCAAATACCAGCTGCAGCTGTTAGAGGTCCACACCGTGCCTGGAGTGCATAATGTAAAAGAGTGTAGTATATGATAGAAGAGTTATTATGAGAAAAGAAGAGGGAAAAACAAAGTACTGTGTCGACACCCTGAAGGGACAGAGAAGGCAAGCCATGCAGAGAATTTGTTAAACAGACTCTCCGTTTTGAATAAGCCCCAGGATAATAAAATAGGCACAATAGAATAAGGTAAACAAGAACAGCACCAAAACATCATAGCTCATCTGACAATGAGATACAGGAAAAAGTAAGTGGCAGTAATAAATAGCAAAAAAGTCATCTTCCAGAAATTTAATTAGGACCCTGATTCTTCTGTACCTGTTGTCTCCTTGACACCAGCTAGAAAAGAAACATATGCCATTAATAGAGAAATTCCTGGCAGATGTATTTGGTCAAATTATGATTTGGTGTATGTGGATGTGATTACATTGCCCCACCCGGAAAAAGCCCATTGGCCTGCAGTATTACAAGCAGGCTGTAGGCTG
>NW_017728992.1:154174722-154186671 GCF_001723915.1 Gavialis gangeticus
GCGGAAAAAGCCCATTGGCCTGCAGTATTACAAGCAGGCTGTAGGCTGTTCTGAGGTAGGTTGCTCTCAGGCACTCCCATATAAGCTGTTTCACCTTGTGTAGAATAGGTTGAGCCAGAAAGAGAAAACAAAGCAGACTATGACTCTCAGCTTAGCAGGTAGGATGCTCATCTGGGATGTAGAACATCTCATTCCTGTCTCAGTCAATATCTAAATATGACGTAGAGCAGTGCCAACTGAAGAGAATTAGACCCCCATACTAAAATATCCTACTGCACCTTCATGGGCATTGGGAGATATAAATTAATATCCCTTCCAACAGAGGAGAGGACTGAATCTGGGTTTCCCACAATGTTGATGAGTAGCCTAACCAATGTGTTATTCAACAGAAATGCCCACCACAATCCAGCATGTTTTCAATGAGTGCATGAAAACAAAAGATTTTTGTATCAAATCAACTTTTGTTAAAAATCTAAATCAAGTTTTTACAGTGTTTAATTTTGATGAGAAAAAAAACCCACAGGTCCATCCAAACCTGCCGTATTTCTTTGATTGATGGGCTGATTTTGTAGTTTGGTTGTAGAACCAAAATACAAAATACAAAAATACAAAAAAAACAAAAATAAATCAGCTATTCACAGAGCCATATATATATATGACTAAATTAATTTAGTTTGTTATTCATTCCAGAGATAAGAGATGACAATGGAACACAATTCAAATGGTACATAGATATATCTACCCACTCTAAACAATAGTGAAAGAAAGAAAGGCCCACAAAAAAAGAAGGCAGGTAAGTTAGGGCGGTGTGAGGACTGAGGACATTATGAGTGGGACTGGCTGAACAAATTGTTATAATGACAGAACCTGCATGGATGAAACTGGAGATATTTGTCAGCTAAGGATGTGCTGACAAAGTAGGGATGGGTAGGGATGGATGAGAAAGGATGTACTGGGAAGGTAGCATAGCATCAATTTTTCAGCCTTCCTTCTATTCACTTGCCTCAGGTTGGCACCAGCAAGGGTGCAGAGGGAGTTCTTGCCATTCACTCAGTTTTTATGGTCTAGTATTCTTAGTGCTTGACCATGATTCCTTGGCAACCAGGGTTCGAAGGTGACTTCCCAATCAACTACTAGCCAGGGCCAGGACTACTTCACTTCCAAGACACAGTCATTTAGACTGTGATTAGACAAGACACAGTCATTTAGTTCAAGCCACCCTCTGAATTTCTGGGTCTACAGTTATTTGGGAAACACTTGTGTCCCTTCAATGACAACTTCAGGATTGCCAAGAAATTGAGTCACAGCAATACACCAGAGTATGAAACCTGGAGTATGTATTCATTTAAGATTTAAAGTATGTCATAGACACCCATTCAAAGTGTTCCAGGCCACTGGTTTTCAAACTTCCTAAAGTCAGGGAACCCTCTCCGATCACTTATGCCCCAGAATCCCTAATCCTGGTTCTGTGGGCCATGTGAGCAGACATAGAGCTGGGCGACCCAGCCTGGCAATGGCAACGCACTGCCGCCTAGTCTGCTCCTCCGTTACCCTCTGTCTCTTTGTGGAGCCCTGGATGACCTACCACGGAGCCCCAGGGTTCTAAGGAACATTGCACAAACCACTGCTCTAGGTGTCAGTGAGTGAAACAGAATAACCCCTCATAAGAATTAAAGCAATAATTTAGGAATATCATAGGAACATAGATTCATAGAAAATTAGGGTTGGAAGGGACCTCAGGTGATCATCTAGTCCAACCACTTGCTCAAAGCAGGACCATCCCAACAAGATCATCCCAGCAAGGCTTTGTCTAGCCTGGTCTTAAAATTCTCCAAGAACATCTCTAGATAGCCTGTTCCAGGGCTTTACTACCCTCCTAGTGAGAAAGTTTTTTACTATCCTCCTAGTAAGAAAGTTTTTTCCTAATATCTAAAATAAATGTCCCTTGCTGCAGCTTGAGACCATTGCTCCTTTGCTCATAACTAACCCTGAAATAGAAACTGAAGTTACATAAGAACAAAGATACAAAAAATACAAAGGCTAGGAAGGGGAAAGGAAAATACCACAGAAGAATCTTTGCAGGGTCTAAAATAAAAAGTAGGAAGCCAAAGAAAGAAGAAAAATGGATCTACAGGTATACATATATCTGGTAATATGGTGTTAACCACAGTATCATGAAATGAAAACCACTAGGGAGTTATATAAACAAAGCACAATGTACAGCTTCAGTGTAATTTAGATATTTAAGTTTCAAGTTAGTAACTTTGGCACCTGAGAGCCTGTAAATACCTACATTTCTGCAATTGTGCATGACTAGAAGCATTGCCCTCTTGGCTGAGCATACCTCTTGTGTACGTTCATTTGAGACAAACAAACTAATTGTCCTCTGAGGGGTCTTCTCTGATGCACATGCTCAGAGCACGACCAACATATACTGACAGTACTAAGTTCAGTACAAACACAGCCACAGTTACTTTCACTAGAAACATGACTAGAAAAAGAGTTGCCATATCCCAAGTTTATATAATGATTTAGTGTTTGGAGCACTTGCCTATGATCTAAGCCAATGGGGACCAACGTTTTTGCAGACTTGCCTCAAATTAGCCCCACAACCACCCCCAAGCACCACTCTAATCTCCTTCCCTTCCTGATCTGCTGCTCAGCTTTCTGCCCTATCTGCCACTGTGCTGCCTGTACCCCCTCCCCAGTCTGTGACATGCCACACAGAGGTTGCCTCTGCCACATGAAAAATGCATGCTGCAGATTGGCCACCCCTAATCTATACCACCATCACCTGCAAGGGTTCTAACCCACATTTCTCACTTCCTGTAGAGTGCCATCACTGGACAGTATAGGCTAGGTTGGGGTGTGGCCTCTCCATCCTTCCAGCTGAAGCTATGTCACTGTGCAAGAATGCAAGACCCCTAAGCAATAAGCAATAGGCAACAGTACTCTGCCTCATTCTTACCTCATCCATTTTCAAACAGCTAGTGTATTGAGGAGCACTAATAGGAAGCTGGTCCTGTTTCCCTTACACATGTTAAAGGGCTCATCTACGGCTTATGGTAAAAGGCTTCGTGCACTTGTCCTTTCTGCAATCACAAAGTGGGTGGCTGTACCAGAAATGGGTTGTATTCAGAAATGGCTACACTGAAATAACAGAAATAAAAAAGGTTAGGGAACTGAACAGACCAAGTAGGATAAAGCGAATGGAAGAAAGGGACATG
This sequence comes from Gavialis gangeticus, assembly GCF_001723915.1. NCBI lineage: Eukaryota > Metazoa > Chordata > Crocodylia > Gavialidae > Gavialis > Gavialis gangeticus. The sequence goes on from NW_017728992.1 coordinate 154,177,950, forward strand.
GAGAGGAAATGACAAATGTAGAAAGAGATTCGTTGCATGGGAATGTATCAATTTATATTGATAGCTCTAACTGCAGTAGAAGCAGGCAAGCTCAAAGCATGTAACAATTCATTCAATGTGTGATGAACAAAAGTACAAAAAGTAATCAAGAGTAAGATAAAGGTTAGGACAAGACATAAAATATCAGTACATGGGAGGACTAGAAAGATTATAGGAATGATGGTGAGAGTATAAAAATGATAAGAAAAAGCATGAAGAATGAAAGGAGGAGTGAATGAGAGGTGAAGATAAATGGGAAGACAGGTTTCATATACATAAAGGAACAAGAGGTGGCACAAGAGGTGATCTAGGAAATGGAAGGGGTAATATATTGTCAGAAATAGTTGACACTGTAAAAAAATAAAATGAATTCTTTGCTTCAACATTCACAGAAGTTGAGGCAGAAATAACTAGATATATATTTTTCCAAGGGAAGAAGAAAATATATTGAAATAAATCAGGACTATACCTCACAAAGTAAAAAAAAGGAGGACATCATAAGTCCTAAATTAGTAACCAGTGCCAAAGACTAACCCCATAATCTTCAAGGAATTGGTGAAAGGTAAGTGTAGGTACATTAGTAAATACAGCACTTTTTTAATTTGGAGAAATAAAATAGAGGTTAGCAGATTTGACACCTGCCTTCTTAGGATTGGGTTTAGATTTCATCATGAAAACCTGTAACTCTGAAAAACCTATAACCCTTTAGGGACAACACTGAAAAAAATGAATCAAATGAAAGAATATAAGATAAAAGTACTAAAAACATTGGAGAAAATATTGAAAGCAGCTTAGCAACAAAAAATAAGATAACAGTTACCATCTTAATAAGAATGGTCTACCGTGGATTCACAAAAGACATCATCCTTAAAAACTCCTACTGTGATGCTGTGAGCGAAAAAGCTAATGTGATGCTTGCATGTAGAAAGAGGAGAATATAAAGTAGGAGAGTATTTTATGTCTGCATATAGCACTGGTGAGGAGCCACATTACTAATATGCTATTTGCCACAGCACTAAATTCTTCCGTCTACACTTAAAAAGGACATTGGACCCTGGAAGGTGTTCTGGGAATAATCACAAGAAGGCTGTGAGGACAAGGATCACCAGCTAGTGAGGGACTGAAGGAGCTCAATCCATTTATCTACTGTACACAAGAAAACTTTCAGACACCCACAGTTTTTTGCTTGGAGAAACATTTCTGACAGGAGAAGGCTGTTTAATCTAGCAGATGAAAGTATAGAAAGATCCAGTACCTGGAGGTGGAAAGTAAACTAATTCAAACTGGAAACTAGGTGCACGTTTGTAAGAGAAATGGTAAATAATAGTAACAAATAACATTAACCCAAGCACAGGAACCAGTTGGGTTAATAGGCTTTCCTATCCTTCAAAATAAATATTGGATATTCTTTCTAAGGGATAGACTATGGCTCAACAAAAACTAATTTATTTGGTTTGGGATAAGAATTGCTGGATAAAATTCTAGAGCCACAATAGATGTCTCAGCTGGCCTTACGAAGTAGGCACTTATGAACCACGGGTTGAATTTCTGAAGGAGTTAACAAACTTATCACGTGGCATCTGGTGAAGGGTGCAGAATGAACAGTAAATGAACCTTATTTTTGAGCCAGTGTTATATAAACTACTAATTTGAACTGTTTGTCAGTATACATGTGTATGACTATCATATGAATATATGATATATGAAAGTCACCTATGTGAAGATAAAACTGGTCTTGATATCAGAGATAGTAAGACTACTGAGTAAAAGAGAGAGAAGAGATTAGTAGTATAGTGGGCAGTGGGTTAAATACAGGCATACAATGAATGAGAGCTAAACAACAAACTAATTGTGGGGCAATAAGTAATCTCTACAGACCCTTTGTCTGTCTCTAACTAACTAGGCAGCTAGCTGAGCCCTAACTCAAGGACTACCCCCCTATTCCCAACTTTCTCAGTCTTCTGTTAGGGAGCAACTCTAAATTATAACTTCTATCATTACAAGCTCTAAGGATCATAATTAGGTTATGTTTTTCTGGTTTTATATACAGTATTAATGGACAATTTAGCAATGGAGTTTACTGATGATACAAAGCACAAAAAGAGGTGGTCAATATAATTGCAGAGTGGATTAAAACTGAACCTCATGTGAATATAATAAAGACCTATGTCTTTTAAGAGTTAGGCGGATCAGGTGCTTGTACTTTGGTGGAAAGAAATGTTAAGGGACAAAGGATACCATAAAAGGGAAAAGGACAAAGGCACACAATAGAAAAGCAAAAAATAAAAAGAGCAAATGATAACAGATTAAACTCTAAAAACACTGATGGTATGCTTAACAATCATTAAAAAAAAAGGTAAAAAAACCCATGGATACCTTTGGCATTGCTAGCTAGGATTTGACCAATATTATAGATTAGCATTTAAATGTGTTTATTAAACATGAATACTTTCAAGAATAAAACAGGCAGGAACTTCAAATTATAAGATCAGAAGATGTAGAAACCCATTTTCCCCAGACCTGAAAAATCATGGGAGAAATGTGCTTGTGTTTTCAAGAACCAGGCTTCTTTTGAAATGTTGATACACAAAATAACTGATACCTTTATAAATACTGAGTAATTCAGGGTGAATTCAGTAATCTGTTAGAATGATTGATTCTGAATGACTCTTGTTCAGTTCTCACAATGAACAAGTTTGTGGTAAGTTTTCACATACAGTCCTTGCATTAAGTGAGAAAATGTTTCAAATGAACACAGAGCCAAGTCCAGAGAATATAAACTGGAGGTGAAAAACTAGCAAATACTTTGAACATGGACTGTAAGGCTAACAGGGACCATCTCTGCCCACCTGCTGCAGAATTCCCATCACAAAGTTTCAGTCAGTGATTCCTTCGCATTATCATTCAGAAGGAATCTGGCTGTGATCAGTTCCAAGAAGCCCGATCACAGACATCATGGACTTTAACTGGGACCCTTCTCTAATTATAGCACAAGACTCCAGAGTGTATAGCACAGGCCCAGAATTGGATTGAATTGTTAAGGAAGAATGATGAACATATCTGAGAATATAATGATTTGGTCCTGGAAAAGTCACAAACAAAAGAAGGCAAAAGGCAGGGTAGGGTGGCACCATAGAGACTAACTGGTTCAGAGCGACACAAGCTTTTGCAGGCAACAACCTATTTTGTCAGATGTTATCGCTAAGGTCCCATCTTGCCCTACCTCCTGCCTCACTTCAGACTAAAATGGGCAACCACATCTGTAAAAAGAAGGAGGAAAGATCATTTAATTATAAATGTTTTAGTTCCTCAAAGCTAAAAATGAATCTAGCTGTAAGCAGGTTGCCTCACCTACTCAAGTCTGCAGGCAGGTTTTACTCCCTGAGGTGCTCCTAGCCAGTTCTCCCAAATAAAACACAGACTTTATTCAATAAGCAAACAAAATTAACCCCTGTCCCAGGCACTAAAAGAGGAGCCTTTTGGCTCTAGCCCCAGCACAGCAGGTTGACCCTTTCTTGCAGCAAGCTGGTCTACTCAAAGCTTGCTTCCTCCTCTCTTGCTTACTCTTCTGGGAGCTTTTAAAGCTCCTATCAGGATGCTCCCCACCTAGCCACATGCCTCATAGTGGGGCTTTTTCAACAAGGCTGATTGTTCCCTCTTAGAGGGCCCCCGGTTACACCCAGTCTGCTACACTATCCTATCATGTCAAGTGGCAAGGCTAACCTAGTGGAGAAGCTCTATGCCAAAATAAATGAGCTCTAGTGTGCTGAATCAAAAGGACTCCCACATCACCTGACTCCAAATTCCCAAGACTGTCAGATCTCAGGAAGCCGATACAAGTTAGTACAGACATAGTCAATTAGAGAGGAGCTACTGGTGCTCAGCAGTTCTAAGTTACCCACCTTATTTACATGCTAATATATGGCCTTCCACATCTTTCATTGGGCACTCAAGTTTGAAAATGTTAGCTCTTTCGTTCTACGACTGGAGTAAACCATACCATCTGCCACCTGAGGTGGCTTTGAAACCAGCCTCTGGGTTGCTGTGAAAACAAAGAAAAGAGACCCAGTATAGAGTCTGACATACATTTGAACAGTCTGTAAAATCCAGATTATTTACTCAGTAATTTTTAACTGCTGTCTGTGAATAGTTATTGTGTATTGTCAGTCTAGGCCATGACAGGTATTGTTTCCCTGCCTATGCATTTCATTTAAGTCCCACTTACCATCTGTTATATTCAACAATTTCACCCCCTTTTATATTGGCCCACTAAAGACAAATTCCACATCCTTCCAGCAGTAAGTCCCACTTCACCCCACGTACCAAATGAATTCATAACATTTATTACTATTATCCTTTCCCTTAGAGGAGGCAGTGTGCTTGAAGAGGCTGCTGAGGGGCTTCACTGAATCAGAGCATCTCCCCAGCTACATTCATTGACCAGTAAGTGCTATTCCACGTTTTCAGCTTTGGTGACTGTATATGCCCTGTATTGGACAAGGGCCTAACTTTAGCTCCCACACAGAGAATGTTTTACTCTTATAAGTATTATGTCTTAGATCTCAATGTAATTTCCTACTTCCTAGCCCCTCTCTCTATTCCCATAGCCCTCCCCACCCCAAAATTCATAGTTTTCATTCTTGTTCAATTTATTAACCAAGATATACCAAGAGAGTAAATTCTTACTTTGTTCCCTTTGCTGAGTTTCTGAAAGATAATGAACTAACTGGTTTCTGGGTAATTTATGCATACATTTATATACTAAGCTGTAGTTTAATCAAACTCCTTTGCCTTGCGTAGTATAATAGCAATATCTAATGAAAACATATGAAGTATGTGTTTCGTAATTACCTCAGACAGCTCATTTCGATTCGCTTCCTATTTAAATCCCCAAATTCCTATCTTCTTGCATTGTAAACACTTTCCTTCCTATCTCATCAATCTGAGTTATGTAAATGATGTGGGGGTGGGTGTGCAATTAGATTTTTTTCCCCTCAGTGTTATCAAAGCCTCTGTTCTCAGTGAAACAGCTGACAGGGGTGCACACAAATATGCTCCTTCTTTGACTCAAGAGCCAGAGTTCATGTAAAATTGCAAAGAACTCTGCAAACACTATTGGAGTGGTATTGCTGGGCCCAGGATACAGAGATTTCTAAATTAATTATTCAGACAATGAACAAATTCATAAACTGAGTCTGTGACACAACACAAGGGCAGATGAATCTGAAATATGTTGAAAACTATAACCTTGACTGTCCTCTCACTCACACTGGAGTAGATCAGGACTAATTCCTTTCAGGCCAATGGGACTATAGGAAAGTAATTTGATGTGAGAGAATCAGGTGCTATATTTCCTGATGCCTCAGAGATAACAAATTTGTTATAGCAGAAAAGGGAAGGAAAATGGATACCTAAAAGGTCCAAGGTAGCAACCCTCTAGGAAAATGACTTTGCACCAGCCTTATGCAGTACTTCAAAATCATAGCTACAACCAGCAGGGAACCAGATAAGTTTCTGCAGCTACCAGCTATACACAATATGCAGCCATGGGTGGTAACTTTAATGCATCTAAGGAAAAGGCAGCGGAGAGGATATCAATAGTGATGTCAAATCAATACAGAAATTGTCAGTGGTTGCCAATAAGCCATCCCCTCTTGCTACTGTGGAAGAATACTCTTTCTGCTTATGCTTAATTAATTCTATGCATTTATAGTTTAAATGTAAACCTGCATTTACTCGATGTTTATTGAGTCAAACACATAACCAAATAACATGAATCTAGAGAAATAATATTTTGCTTCTGAACAGCACCTTCTGTGCTGAAGGATCACAGAATAATTCACCCCAAACTGTAAATTCATTTACAGTATCAACTATTCTGCCCTTCTAGGAGGAAAACACAGGAATAGTGTCAGTTGGTTTAAAGTGAAATCAGTGGAAGCACTTTTGCTTACACCAGCTGAAGATCTGGCCCATGTTCTTTAGTGCAAGATGACTTGTCTTACAATCAAGAAAATTACTGCACAAAAGAATAAAAGTAATGTCTTCTTGAGCAAATGTGCATCTTCTTTAATACTGGGACGGCCACTGAGTTCTACTATCTTTATGTCAGGCTGTTGACCATAATCAAGCTAGTTTGAATTTATTCTAGTGTAAGACAGAGCAGAATAAGAGACAAAGTGTGCCAGGAAACAAGCATATTTCATAGATGTTTAAAGGTGAAGTCAAAGCCATTCCTAGAGGTGTGCAGGACCTGGGGCATATCAGCCTGTGCGGGGCCAGAGAGGGGTGTCAAGCAGCTGGAGGTAGTGGGGAGGTGGGGGTGGCAAGTGGCCAGAGCCAGTCAAGGGGCAGGGAAGGGAATGGCAAGCAGCCAAAACTAGCAGTGCTCGCTGGTGGCATGTGGTGGCTGCTGCGGGGCCTATGTGGCACTGACTGCTGGGCCCCCCAAAGTGCGGGGCCCAGGGCAGTTGCCCTGATTCGCACCCCCTAGGGACAGCCTTGGGTGCAGTACTCAAAAGAAAATGATCATTTCAAATTACAAACATTACATACCTGAGAATTTTTGTGGATCCCTTCCTTTGTAACCTAGAGCAGAGGTTCTCAGACTGTGGCCCGTGAACCACCACTGGTCCACAAGCTCAATTCAGGTAGTCATAGATTTATTTTTTCTGACAACAGAGATTAAGTGGTCCACTGAGACCCTCAGCAATTTTCAAGTGGTCTGCAAAAATAAAAGTTTGAGAACCACGGATCTAAAGTGTATCCTGATATCACCTAAAGTTGCTGAACTTCATTGTCAATGTGGCTGCTGAGATGTCAATAGTCCTATTCTCTTTTTAGCTGTGATTCATATGGGTACAATGTGACTCCTTCCTTGCTGTTTTCTCAGTCCTGATTCCATGCCATGTCCCCTTCTCCTTTTCCATGAAATGCGTCTTCCTCTCATTGTACTTGTTGTTTCTTTTTTCTCTTCTTCCTTCTTGTCAATAATATTAAATATGTTTAATATGTTTATTAAATGGGACTCAGCTGAAAGACAGAGGTATGTGGTTATATAGTACTGTTACTGGGATCTGTAGGTTTAGTAAGGCTAGTACTGACTTGTTGTAGAATCTCAGTATCTAACAGGTTTATTTGCCAGGAAAAATAAATTCTTCATAAAGTCTCAAGATCTCCTCCAGTGTTGAGATTCTATCTCAAATCCTGTAAATCTGTCACTTTCTTAAGCCCCCAAAGCTGGAATTACTGGAATAGCTTGAATAAAAGCTTTCATTTACAAGGGAAAAGGTCTATTTCTAGCCCTTGTGGGTCAGGGAAAAAAATTAAAATTATAGAACATAAGTGACCCACACCAAAAGGCAAGTTGCAGACATAGGCTAAGGAGAGATATTCAAAAAGCCAGAGCCTGAATTGATTCAATCATTGCAGGTTAGTCTAAATTGGCTAGGCTGAACTGGTTTGTAACTGGACAGACATTGTCTCTGGACTGAGGAAATTCAGGCACATGCCTGCAGTGGCTCAGGCTAGAACCTGGGGGTGCTACAGCAGCCCTCCCTTCCCATGTACAGTACTGAGCTGAGGGGGCTGGGGGTGACCAGGCCCTGGCACAATGCTTTTATTAGGGAGATCTACCTGCACCATCCCAGGCTTTTCCCCTCTGGCTTCTCAGGGGGTGGGAGTGTTGCCAGACCTCAGCCTCAGATAGCTCTCTGAGGCAAGGGAGTGGGGTGTGCAGTGCATGCATCTGTTGATGATATGGAGATTTTCAATCTCCCTCCCTGCTTTGTTATACTGTCTGCAGCAAACTGACAGGCAAGCAAGCCAGCAGGGGGCTGATAACAGTGTTTAAAATAGCATTTCTCACCCCATAGCAAAACACTAGCCTCTCTCCTTAAATTCTTCTTAAACAGCTTACCAGCTGACCTGTGGCTTAGCTCCAAAAAGCTCTAAGCAGTCACTGTTCTGTCTGCCTGTCCTAGTGAAATTAGAGAGACACACACACAGATACCTCTCAGCATTAGCTAGCAAAATGCATTCCTAGCATACGTGGGGCTGGGGTCCATGCTGTGGGAGATGGGATGGAGGGGGGGGATTCCTGCTTGAGCAGTGGTGAGGGGGAGGGGTAAAGTCAGGGGGAAGCCAGGCAGACCCTTCTGTACCTGCAGTCTCTGCAGCAGCTTCATCCAGGGAGCAGAGGGGAGGGGCCATCCCTGCTATGGAGCAGACAGCCCTACCCAGCCCAGCCCAGAGAGCATGCCGAGATGCTGTGGGAGTCTGATTTATGGTAAAATATCATTCTGACTTTGAAGTAAACACTTTACTAGTGAAGAAAGTATTGCAACAAACTCTTGAAGGTCAGGTTATTGACTCTTGATTCTTGATTGGGTGGGGGGGCAGAGTCATACTGTCATTTGCTACACAGTTCACTCATTGTTTCAGAGACCTCTTACTTCCCCCCAGATCATTTATTCTTTGTTCCTCAAATCCCCATTTTGATTCCTTTCTGCCCTTCTTCTAGATCCGGCCCTCCCTGAATATTGCTCTACAAAATCAGGAGGGCACCTCCTTATCTAGACTCCATTCCCATCCTACCACTAGTCACCACCATTTTTCATGCCTGGTCATCACACTGTCATCCTTCATGTCCCAAAATTGATCAGCAGCTGTACTGCCTCTTGAA
>NW_017728992.1:154191671-154198715 GCF_001723915.1 Gavialis gangeticus
TTTCTGCCCTTCTTTTCTAGATCCGGCCCTCCCTGAATATTGCTCTACAAAATCAGGAGGGCACCTCCTTATCTAGACTCCATTCCCATCCTACCACTAGTCACCACCATTTTTCATGCCTGGTCATCACACTGTCATCCTTCATGTCCCAAAATTGATCAGCAGCTGTACTGCCTCTTGAAAAGAACTGTATTCCTGGCAGCAAAATATTTACAGTAAACCACAAAGTTTTGTGGTGCTGGAAATGAGTAATTTATCGAGGAAAAATTAACACAGGCTGTTAGGAGTCTTTTGTCAAAAGAATATGTTCCAACTTAAATTGGAATAACAAAAAACACATAAACTGCCCCCACCTAGTAATTAATTTAACTTACAAATTCAAGGTTAACTTGATTTCTGGTGGAGAAAGTCCAGTGCTACAAAGTAAGCCTTTAAGATTAGCTAAGGCTTTATGGTAGATGTGTGGGTATCAGTTGGTCTGTGGTATATACACATTAATAGATAGATTCCATACAGCATCCAAAGCATGGAATTAAGTGTGATAAATTGGGTTTATGATTTGAGGAACAAAATATATGCATATGTATTCTATGGATTTATACAAATAGAGTAAAACTGAGAGTAAGCTGGCAAATATGGAAAGCTAAATCTTGACTCTAATGCTTCACATGCAGAAAGCCTACCCAGAATTATGTGCCTATGAAGTCTACTTCAATCCTGCTCATGAAAACTTCAGAAACATCCTTGAAACTTCTCTATACACAGCCAGTCCAAAGGCAAAGCACAGAATCCTGTCACTCAGTGATCGCCCAGAGGAATGTGATATGGGGAGGTACTGATTCGCCCCATTAATGCTGGTTTCCAGCGGGGGTCTCCCCTGTTGATTGGGTTGCCAGCTTTAGAAGCTATCTAATATTTCTGAAGCAGAACTATCATTTGGGAAAGAGAAAAACCTACTTAAGTAAAAACTTCCACATTCTCAGAACTGCAATGGGAGTAGCCCAGCAAATCACCTATGACCCCCTAATCTCATCACTTTACGTATGCTAAATTTAACTTAATGACCTTTGAAGCCAGTTATGCAGATTTAGGGTCTTACTCCCCTTTATGCAACTTGGTGGGCTTTTCTGAGCCAAGGGGCCCTAGGTTTTGGCAAAAAATAACCCAAGGCTTCCTTCCCTCCAGAGCTGTGCCTATTTCATTGAGCCACAGAACGTCTGGCTTGTTCTAATACAACAAATCTTCCCATCTTTACTATCCAATAGGTCAGCTTCTGCAGGAAGTGTGTGGGGTGCTTTTTTCATAGTGCCTAGTCCATGGTTTCATGTTTTGGTTACTTTGGTAGGAAATAACAATATAATTTCAAACCCCCTGGAAAGGGAGCCCTACAATCTGGTCTCCGAGCAACTGCTCTAGTCACTAGGCCATTGGATTAAAACAGGGGTGTTAAACACGCCTTGTGCCCCAGGCCAGATCTGAATCATGGGATTCCTTGTGGGCCTGATCCAGACTGCAGGGGGACCCAGCACAGGACACGAAGAAGCTGCAGGACCCAGAACAGGGACAGCCGTTCCGACCCAGGGCACATAGTGCTGGTGGAAGCAGCTCCAGCTCCAACCCAAGGCACGCTCCAGCCCCAGTGGAAAACCCTATGCTGGAGACACAGCTGCCATAAATGCCACTGCCCTAGCAAAGCAGATGGATAGTGACTTGGACTGCATCAGCCCTCATTCACCCTCTTGCCACTAATTTCCATGTTCATCAGGGCCCAAGGACCCCAGATTCTCTAGCAGGCCACTCTGCCTGGCCATGCCAGTAGTCCAGTTTGACACACTGGAACTAAAAATGTGGTGAGTTCTTTTCTTTCTCCAAACAATCTCTAGTCATCATTTTCCTGTCAATAGTAGTTCCAGGACATACACAGAGTTACACACTTTCCTAGGGAGATGAGGACCTACAAATCTGGGCAAATGGCCTAAAATACCACTTGTGTCTAAGTTAGCCATGTAAGTGCTACTTACCTTTCTAAAGGTGGGGATGAGTTGGGCCTATATGACCATGAACATATCACCAGGTGACCATAATACTGTTATAGCCTAACCTTTGATTTCAACCTCAAATTTCTCTTCGTGTACAGGTTTTTTTTTTCAAATGTAGTATAATGTGTACAGTGAAAAAAAGGAGCTCATGTAGAGAAGGGTATAACAACAATCTAGGTCCAATATAGAAACATACAGTACTGCTAAAAAAAGACACACAGTGTAGCACCACTGATACTTATTTAATATTCTTAGCTGAAGTTTATGATTGATTAAATCTCTTGCTTTACTTGTCTGTGCACAGTGACAAGAGTGTGCAATAGTTCATCAGAGTCCATTCCTTCTGGGCATCTTGCTTCACTAATAGTTATTCAGTGACACTTTGAGCTTAGCATACTTTAATATATGTATTTCTTCAGTTGACAACATGGTTAAAATCTGTGCTTGGTTTTCAAACCAACACAGTTGTAGTAACATGGTACACATTTTAAAAATGTTGTTTGGTTATGTGGATTGGATCTAGCAGTTTTAAAAGGTTCACTTTCTTTTGGATCATACAAAATGGTAACATTACTGCCTGTTTCTTTCAACTCACCTCATTGATTTTGAGATTATATTTGCTAAGCAGCTCCAATTAACAGTAACTAATAAGATGTTTATTGTCATACAAGTAATTTTCTAATTTTACTCATAAAATAATGAAAAAAAATCACTATACCCATTTTATATGCATACAGACATGAGTATAATTAACCACAATGCTCAGTTTTCTATTTGGATCCTTTCTATATGGGTATGTCTCTCTCGTTCTTATGCATAGGTATAGAAACCACTCCCTCCCCTCAACAATCCATTAAATAATCTCAAGGCTGCAGCTATACATAAAAATGCCCTTCAAAAAGAATGAAATTATTAGTTAATTAAGGTAATATGTTAGTATACACATTATGCATAGCAAAAGGATTTAATCCCACCTGTGTTAAGAAAATGGAGGATACTTTAATTATAGAGTTGTTACTAATTTCTTCATAATATTTAGGTAGAAGTGGGTAGAGAAAAGGGCTATAAGGATAAGAAAAAAAAGACATGACACAAGTCATATTTTGGAAACACTTAAACATGAAGAATACTGAACAATAAAAGGATTTCATGTTTAGGAGCATAACCTCGATTCATGTATTTTTCTCACTGCCTCTCATAACTTTACGCTATCTGAAAATGTATCCTATCGTGTCATATCATATACAATTTACTCACTCTAAAGCAAGTATGAAGCTGCAACAACACTTAATAGATGTTGGTAGAAGCTCTCAATTTTGTATTTGTGATTAACCACACACCCAAAATAGTTTATGGAAGATAATCTTTGGCCTTTGCAAGGATGTCTGAGACAAGAGAGAGAAGTTGTCAAGTGTATTCCTCCATTGTTCACCTTACCTCAGGATGAACCCAAGACCATACTCCTATGTTCAGGAGCTGATTTCTGTGTACAACCAAGATTGCTCACTGGCTCAAAGATTTTAGCACAGGCACTGCAGACTCAGATACTGCACCTCCTTCACAGTGCCTAGCAGAACAGACTAGGCATATACAGGAAAACAGACTGCATCATCCAAAGGCAATGTAAGTATTACAGAACTTGAGAGGGCTCCCAATCATTCCTGGCCCAAGACTGTGTCCACAAGGTATGAAATAAATCATAAGGCAGCACAGTAACGTGTAGCTTGGAAGGTGTTGGTGAAATAACATATACCCTTTCCAGAAAATGGTAATATATCTAGCATCACTAAACACTAAGCACCAACAACTCACAATAATTAAGCTATCATGTGTTCTATTCAGAATACGGGAAATGCCACTGAAAAGATAAATATGACAAGTTAGTAAATGTCCATTTTATGAATGCATAGAATGGATCTTGAAAGAAATTTTCATGTAAACCTAGAATTTCTGCCTGATTAGCACTACACGACTAATGAAAGGAGTTATTTTATGTTTAAGTTTCCCTGATTAATGGCTGGATTGATAGGTGAACTGATCTGGAACCTATATTTTGGTAATTTAAACAGAGAATATAATGATACATAGTGAAAAGTACTCTAGTAACTTTGCCGACTGGCCAACCGTATCTCACCATATTTCTACAGGGTAACATAAAATATACTGTCTCACCTTTGTAGATTGGATAATTCTCTGAAATGAATAGTTGACAATTATTTCATAGAGCAGGGCTGTCCAACTGATGGCCCCTAAGCGCCATACAACCTGCAAAGGGTTAATTGCAGCACCCCTGGCTGCCACTCCGCTCATTGCTCGGGGTGCTGCTGCATCCAGGGTCTCTAGGCTCCCCATCCCTTCTCAAGCTTTCATTTCTTACCCCCAGCCCATGGAGCTGGGCAGGGCAGGGCAGGGTGGTGCAATTCAGTGCAGAGCGCAGTGCTGAGGAAGCCCACAGTGTGGTCAAGGATGGGAGTCTGCAGCCAAGAAAGTGTCCCCTAGGTGCTAAGAAGTCAGACAGCCCCATCATAGAGCATTACAAATACATATTTCAGTCATCAGAGTTAGAGACCCAGCCCACTAGCAAGGGCTTTGACAGCACTACAGCTCTGTGCTATATTAGGCATAAACCACATCAGACAGACATTTTCAAATGATTTATAAGAGAATCTGAGACTTTTATACTTACTGAAGTATAAACACAATGGTGTGGTTGTCTTAGAATTGAAAAATGATAATCTATTCTAAGACTAAAATATATCTAATTATATCCTACTTAATCCACATATGTGGAAGTATATATTCTGCTAGAAAAGAAGAAAAAATCCTTTTGGGCGTGTGAGCCCTGGATCATTTTCAGTTGCTGTTGTAGCAATACATGTGCATTCAAGTGACGCATCAGTGTTCATCACTATGACCATGCTCTAGTCATTAAGTACGACAACTTTACAGTCATTTTTGAACAAAGCACAAAAAAACTTCTATAGAAATGTGATCTTTTTTGGGGTGGAGGGAAAGGGAGAGAGAGCACACAGAAACGTATAAACAGGAAACATTAAAATATAGAAGATCTAGTGAAAACAGCAAAAAGGAATATTTGTTTCAGAATGTCTGCAAGTATCATGTCAATAATATCTAATTAGGTTAAGTGTTCTATTTAATAATTCACTGTGTAATGAGATAGAGTAACACAGTAATGGGATTTGTCAAAGCTCAAGCTAGTGTCTTATGATACATGTTAGATATTTTAAACACATTTAGAATAACCAGATCAATTGATTTAAAAGCCACTTATGATTCTGTGCTGTTGTGAACTATGCCATCCTTTGGGTTATCTGAAGGAAAAGCCATTTACTTGACCTTCCTCAACTTTGTTGCTTGTGGATTTTATTAGCAGATTATCTCTGTGTACAAGACGTTATGGAGAAAACCAGGACCCTATGAAAATATGTATTCTTAAACCTTTCCTAGCCAAAAAAATAAAATACATTTCAAAAATACACCTCATTCTAGAGTAGCCAGAGCATAATCTCAGAAGTTCATTATAGCCCAGAGCACACTGTTTTGCATCCCAGATTAAAGGATTTTCAAAAGGAACTGTGATTGTCTTGTCACGGTTGAGCTAGATATTAGTTGGCTGAGCTGAGTATCAAATATGGGAAATTAGTTGCCATTAAAAGCTAGCTTCAGGCAGTTCATTTCTCATCAGACAAGCTGTGTGAGCCTCCTGCTGTGGACAGTGAACATTAGCTTACTAAATACTTTTGCTAATCAGACACTGCATTACTAACGGATGTTCCTGAATTTAGAGGGGAGAGCTGGAAGGCAGCTACTGAAAATCTGTCTGGGGTGAGATTAACATGCTTTTCATTATCAGAAAGGTTAACTCACTTTTTTTTCTCTAGGCCCCTGTTTAAAAAGATAAGACAAAATACTTCCCTTTTCTGTAACTAGTGTTAGAACAACTCTTTAACTACATTTTAATCCTTAGAAAAACAGAGAAAAGAAAAATTTAATCAATTTAATGTGTAAGATACATAGAAGAAAACAGCTCTTCTCTCTATAAAGTTATGCAGCACAGGTAGTAGTTTGCTAGAGGCGAGGATAATTTTTATTTAATATGCACTCTAATCCCCAGCAGCATTAATGCACTACTTATGTGCGATATCACAAACAATTCACTCTTAAATGATATGATGGACGGTATTTGCACTTCTGATAGGATACTTTCAGGAATGAATAAGATGCTTTTGAGAAGGTTAGAACTGACCTGAACTTTGTTCCATCCTCAGAACACTTTTTTGTTCTTGCTGGAGGGTTCAAAATGTTAACTGCATTCTTTTTTTCCTAATAGTGATGTGCCCCTTTGCATTTCATGGTTATAGCTAGAGTGAAATAGGGGAAGGGAGTCTGTTTTTACAAGATTTTCAAAATGAGTTCTTCACCTTTAAAAGGGCTCAGATAATCTTCAGATAAAAGTGTCTGCCCCCAATGAACCTCAAGATTCTGAGGTTTTACTATCATTATTTTTTACAAAAACATACAAAATATCATCATAAACTCAAAGTAATTTGTTAAGCTGAAAGTAAGAAAGATAGCAACATGATACAGTTTCACAATTAAGCATTTGAAAGTGATGGAATGCCGAAGCGAAGGTGAAATGGGCAAAGCTGACCCAGGCCCTTACAGATATATACTCTATAAGAAATCCTCTACTGCAGCATACACTACTCCAATAACAAGATACAGATGTATCTTCTACCTTCTCCTGCTGTTAAGCCACCCTGCATCTCAGCCAAAGACACACTTTGACTTAGTTAAGGCTTAAAGTGAAAGAAATCTTTTAAATGAAAAGGGGAAGGGGAATCCTTAAACATGACCGTATACTTAATTTTAATTTTTCAGTAATTGAAGTCCCTTTTATGTTTTTCCAGGTGTTTTCCCCTCTAAATTTCTTATGAAGAAATTTCCCCCAACCAAGAGGAGGAGCTGGACAGGGAATTTTCAG
>NW_017728992.1:154198726-154201672 GCF_001723915.1 Gavialis gangeticus
TATGAATCTATGAATCTATGACTTAGCGTAAAAATAAAAATGGCATAAACTGTACAACGTTATAATTCTTGGGTTGTACAGACCACCTAAAGATCAAGTGCTGAGTAATTTTGGATGTCTAATTTGAGGCACAAGGAATAGAACTCAAGTCCACTTTATTTGGCACTCAAATGGTATTTTTCCTGCCATGACCTGCCATTTTTGGCACATATGTTCCAACTGTGATCCTATTCTACTCTTGTTGTCCTATTCCTACATGTCCACAGTTCTGACATGTAAGACTCCACATTGCTACAAGGCATTCTGGCCAAGCAGGTTCATGGCTTCATACACATGTACCTGAGCATAAGTTGCAGAACTGTGGCCCAGCGAAAGCTGGGAGGAAGAATTTTAGAAGGACTAAAATTTAGTATTTTTAGTCCAAAAGCTAAGTAGTTAGGGCACATGCCCAGGAAGTGTGCAGACCCAGATTCTAGCCCCAACCCTGCTGTTGAGAGTAGGGCCAAGCAGGAGAGCCAAGTGGTGGCAAGACAGCGCAGAGGGCAGCTTACAGAGAAGCTGGCCACAGAGCTTTGAGCCTGCTTGCAGGGGAGCAGGCTGCAGAGTTGGTTAGAGATCCAGTGACCAGATTCAGTGACCAGAAGGAGGTGGAGGCCAAGGCAATGTAAGTCTGGCTAGAGATAGTAGTCCATCCCTGAACACTGAAAGGGCTCTAGAATAGGGATTAGAGAGGCACTGAAGAGGTCCCAGGAGAGTCAGCTACTGACTACAAGATCCACAGACCAAAGATAGTACGGCAGGGAGTTGGTAGGAAACAGGTGCTAAGGTTGAGGGATATCTGTGGTAGAAGTACCCAGAGGGATGATACAACTAATTTGTTGGCTGTTTTGGATGAGGTGTGGGAGTGGCTGAAGGAGAGTAAGGAGGCCACTTTAAGTTAAGGAGGACCCTGGGGAGTGGGCTGGTAATTATGGGGTTCACTGAAGGCAGTAGCACTGCAAAGCCACCGTGAGCAAAGGGGACTAGGGACAAAGCCTACTGGAAGGACTATTATGATCTGCTCAAGGAACAGAGGTGAGACACTGGACTAGACCAAGGTGGCTTGATGATGAGCAGGGCAGAGTGAAGCACCTCAAGGCTCACCCTTGTATCCTAAGGGCATCCTTCCGAATTTATGTTAATTTTATATCAAGGCATGGCAGAAAAGGCCAAGGTGAGGAACAGGATTAGTGTGACCACCCGGGGTTGTCCCAGCTGCCTTCAGAGTCAGGTCCTTTTATACCCTGACCCAAAGGAAGTCCACACTGCAGTGAAGTAAGATTGCAAAGGACAACTACATGGCTGGATGACTGGCACTTTGGTGCATACAGTAAAATAGGATCGTGCCTAAAGAGCATGGTGACAGCCTATTCAAGAGCTCAAACTCTTTTAATGTGCTTCAAATTGGTCACCTAAAATTGAAGCAATTAAAATAATTAGTCAATTTTGAAAAAGTTATCTGCCTTTAATTCTAAAAATATTCCCCATGACTTGTAAACTGCAGCTGTGGTGGGAATATCTATTATGACTCCTTTAAGCTTTTCCCCCCATAATGTGTTTGAGAATCATATTTCAGCAGGGGATGCATTAATATTTATATGAGTCCTTATGAAACTAAGTAGTTTTTTTTCCTGCTTCCCATTTGCAAAGGTTACAATTAGAACAAAACCAAAAGATCATCTGTATCCAAAGCATTACAGGCGAGAATTGCAAGAGTGCCCAGAACTCTCCCAACTGCTTCCACTGAAGTCAATGAATAAAACAGCCTTTGGCACCTAAGGAAACTGTAACACCTAACTTCTAGTACCTGCCTCCTAGAGTTTTCTGTAATTCATCCAATAATTCTTTGATGAAAAATCCAGAAATAGTACTGTAAGGTTCTCCCTCCCCAAGGGGATTTGGCAGCAAACACCTAGTGTTTAGAACCCAATCAGGCTTAGGTATGAGGTGGCTGTAGCATGGCTCTTCCCTGTCAAGAAAGGAATGGCTCTAAGTATGCAAAGAGACGTGACCCCAGGTGCCTAGGAATTTTAAAGTAAGGAACCTATAGAGTATCATAGATTCATAGATTCATAGTTGTTAGGGTCAGAAGAGACCTCAATAGATCATCCAGTCTGACCCCCTGCCAGTGGCAGGAAAAAGTGCTGGGGTCATGTGACCCCAGCCAGATGCTGGTCCAGTCTCTTCTTGAAGACCCCCAAGGTAGGGCAGAGCACCACCTCCCTCAGAAGCCTGTTCCAGATTCTAGCAACCCTTACTGTGAAGAAGTTCTTCCTGATGTCCAACCTAAATTTGCTCTCTAGGGGGGGGTGGCTGTTGTTCCTGGTTATTCCAAGGGGTGCTCTGGTAAACAGAGCATCTCCTATTCCCTGCTGCCCCCTCTCCTGCCTCCCCCCTTGTGGTATACTGCCACGAGATCCCCCCACAACCTTCTCTTGCAGAGGCTGAAATGGCCCAGGTCCCTCCGCCTTTCCTCATAGGGCTTTCCCTGTAGGCATCTAACCATACGAGTGGCCATCCTCTGGACCCTGTCCATGTTGTCCACATCCCTCTTGAATTGCGGCACCCAGAATTGGACACAGTACTCCAGCTGTGGCCTGACCAGTGCCACATAGATGGAAAGCATCACCTCCCTAGACCTGAAAATCAGTGTCTCTTGGATTTTTGGAGAAGCCAAAAGCAGAGTTTTTAGGCAGTTTTGGACTTAGATACAAGTGTTTGTGGGATCTGGCTTAGGTTTAGGCATCTAAGTTTAAGTCACTTCAACCTGAGTCAGGATCACCATGTGCAAGAGTTCACCGCTTGGCAAGAGGACACATGGGCAGCTAGAGGCAAAAATCTTGGTAAGGGGAGTTTGGCAGGTCCACAGTAACATGTTGGTAGGTCTGTGGGAGGAAAGTGTGTGTG
>NW_017728992.1:154201799-154218564 GCF_001723915.1 Gavialis gangeticus
GGGGTGGGGGGGGGGGGGGGGGGGGGGCAGGGGGGACTGGCCAGTCCAGGGGAAGGCTTAGTTAGGGGGTGGGATAAAAATGCCCTGGTCAGGGTTGAGGGGATAAAAACAGCACAGCACCAGGGCTGTGAAGAGTGGCTGAGGTTTCCCAGCCCTGGAGCTGTGCTGGGAACACTTGCAAGCATTCACTAAGTTGGGTTAACCTCATGCCTAGCTGAAAATACTATTTGTCTGACACACACCTGGGCATTTTGATCACCCTAACCTTGGTTATGGCAATCTAAATGTAAGACTTGTATGTACTCCTAAAATGCATGAGAAGCAAACACATGTTGATATTCACCCAAACTAGCTAGCTGGCGTAATGATTTTGCACAGGTAAATAGTATTTTTAAAAATAATTTTATTCATGTGCGCACGCGTGCACACACACACACACGAAACATTTATTGTGAATTTTTTAATCACATACAGTTAAACAATTCTGCCCAGCTGTATGAGTGTGCTAGCTTTAATAAGGCAACAGAACAGTGTGTCTTTCTTGAGGAGGTACATTTCCTCAGGATTTCTAACAATATTTGGATTAGGTACCACCAATCATTAGGAATATATTTACATATTAATATTGGCACCAGCAAATAAAACACGTTCTGTACTCTAGAATGATAAAAGTGTTGGACCCAGTAGATAAAATGAGAACACAAGAAAGTTCATACTGGAAGTAAAGCACAAGAGGGAGGGCAATATATAGAATGGTAAGAATGGTAAATGCTTCATTATTTGCATTAATTTAAATAACATTAGCATGTTTTAAAATATATTAACAGATACGTTCTTCAGCTCATTTAATGTATTGAAGAGTGATAGTATATGGCCCATAATACACAGGAGGTCAGAACTTTAACCATTATCATAATGGATTATACTGATCTAAATCTATTAATTATGTGAACCATTTGACACAAACATTATTTTTAATTTCTGTCTGCAACTAATAAAGCTAGTGACAAGTCTGTGTGTGAAACTAGGAGGTACATAACTTTTTAAATTTGTACAGAGGTATGCTTGGGTAGCCTCTCACACTAGTTTTTCTAAGACCTTTGTCAGTATAGTAGTTAAGCACTAAGCAGGGTAGAGAAGGGTACTAGCATGCTGTTTTTTCATATTCTCGTAAAACTGCGATTTCTTATTCATATCACTGGTTATTCAACAACAGAGGAAAGACCTAGGACTAGATCAACAAAAGGCACTCCAACACTGAGCCTTTTTGTCCAACTTCCATTATCCAATATCCACAACTATTTAGTAGCCTTACAGTAACCCCATTTCGAGGGAGAATGAAATACATATAGCACCCTCTACAGTTAAGTAATTTTGTTCAACAGAGCGTTAAACAGGTAGAACAGGAGCTTTGGGACTTTGGAGATGCACATATTTAGAAGCAAAAACACTTTTAAAGGACTATATTTTTCAAAACATTCAAAAACTTTGCTAGATTGTTTTAAAATGTTTCATTTCACTCTCTCTCTCTCTCTCTCTCTCTCTTTCTGTGTGTGTCTCTCTCTCCCTCTCTCTCCCTCTCCCTTTCTTCTTCATGCCCTTTCAGGAGCTGACCTGTATTCACTTGTACATATACTTTTTCACCCTTCAAGTGTTTATTTCTGAAGCAAGGTGGGACTTCTCCTACCTTTTATACTAAATATTGTAGCCAGCATTTAAAGTTTCAACGTAACCTGATCAAACTTTATGTTGATAGTTTTAATGCTAAATATCTGTCAACCACTGCATTTAATTCTAGCATTTTAGACATGCTGGTTCATGGTTAGTCAGTATAAAACAAAATGTAGCTAAGTTACCCTGAGTCATTACTTGACTGTTCTGAATACATTAACGGATTTATCTATTAAAAGCTTTAAATTGGCACTGGTATGATGGAAACTGCCAAGCCTATAGCTCTTGCCTATGACAGTATTATATGTTTCAAATTATTGTACCACTTAGTGCTTTGTTTCCTCATGTAATAGTTTTATGTTGGGAGGGATGTTTTGTTAAAGACCTTTTTACTGTAAGGGCTCAAACGAGGATTATAGTCTCTCTGGGTGAATTGATCACATGAAGAAGGGAAGCAGGTCAATTCAGCTTCCCAATTCCAGGGAAGGTGTTTTATCCTCTACATATGGTGAATGTAAATTTTATTGAAAGCCCTGACTTAACTGCAGGTTTCTGTTGAAGCTATACAAACAGTGTCATATGCGCCCTGGAAAGAGAAGCTTCATTGTTTGTCTTCTGGTAGCACTCTGTTTTCTGCAGTCTAGAAGACAATTACTTCCTTGCAAACACAGGCAGATTAAATAAGCCACATTTTGTTCTTTTTGCCATCTGCCCCTTGCTTACTTTATTTTAAGCTGCATGACTAAGCTTTACTATCTGACATGTGAAGGTGGGCCATGCTGTTTTTCTCCTCAGCTCCTTGAGGCTTGTAATGAATCTGAAGAAGCAGAACTGATCTGCAAAGGAGTGAGTCAGAAAATCAGTAACTGTACAATAATTACTTGCTGTGCCAAATAGCAGGACTCAGATTCTAATACAACACAGCCTTCTTAAGAGAAGTTTTATTATGGTAGAAAAATGTACATTGTTTCCTTCCAGAAAACCTATGGATCTTATTCTGGTCTCAGCAGAGTTACTGCCAGTCTCTAAGGCAAAATCAACTATTGTAGGGTAGAAATTAGAAAAACAAAAATGGTGGAAAGGAGAGAGCTAAGATGGACTTCTAGCACATACCTCAGATCCTATGCTCATTCCCATTAACTCAACTTCCCTATCCATGAAGGATAAGAGCTCATGCTGCCTCCCAGAGCAGTCCAAAATCCACAGAAAATAAGAAATTCTAGTTGTAGCAAAAGCCAAGCTAAGCTTCCTGCTGCAGGCAGGACTTACCGATGGGAGACATTTATACCTTTTGATAGAAGGACTGGAACCTCTGACAAGGGAATGCAAGGAAAGCTCTTACAGTGAAACTAGGACTTGCCACCTTGATGGTGAACATGACATTACTTAATTAGCCTGGTTGAACTTTGGCAGAGCCAAAACATTTTGTGAATTTAATCCTTGAAGAAAATGGCAGGTATTCAATACTGGTTATGTTTAAACACAAAGCAAGTTACATTTTGATGGAACAAGGGAACTGAAAGGAAACTGAAAGGAAACTGAAGACCTAAAAAATCACTTAATGGAGAGCAGTGTGGGGTTTTGTATATGTTTGACCAGACACTGCTTAGTGCACCTCATCCTTGCTTCCCTTGCTGGTATATGTGTATGCTGGCTCTTCATATATTTAAAGCTCTTTAGAGGAGTACTGTATTTTTGTCTTCGTTTTTCCAGCATCTACCATGATTGCTGAGGGTCTGATCTTGATTGACACTTCTAAAATATAGGTAGATCCTTCAGGTACTTCTCTAATACAGTTATCACACTGACAGGGATTTTTTTGTTTCTGGAAACCCCAGGAAAGTTTGGATACTTGCAGGAAAATATTCAGGCGTGATCTCTGATATTTAGTCTGCACAGCCAGGGAGGGAGTGAATGCAACACTGATTGAAAGCCATGCACAGCTGATTGGAGATGGCTGGCTAGTAGCTCCCTGCTGTGATAGACCAGCTTACTGAACTACACAATAGAAGGAAACGCAATCTATCTCAGGGAACTGAGATTGAGAGTTTGTCTTGTAGGGAAGACAAGAGGCTGAAATGTCAACCACTGTGACCACTTCAGAGAGTCAATCACTTGTGGATGGCTATGGCATTGCACCCTCCTTCCCTGGCCCAGACAGCACGACAAGGACAGCATATCGCCATGAACAATCTCCAGGCCTGTTCTACCGGGATACTCTTGTGGGTAAAATACTTGCCCAGATCAGACCTCTAGGCATATTGTATGTAGGAGCCCTTGATGTCAGGCTCGCCTGTTTTTAAACTCAGTGTATTATAGAACACATTGATCATTTTGTCACAGACAAACTGATCTCAGCTGACACTAGGAGACAGAATCCCTCAGCAAGCAGTTTCCCTTGAAGGAACATGCCAGCTGCCTGAGCCTTTAGAATTGTGCCCATTCCCTATAATGTACACTGCCTGCCTCAGCTGCAAAGGGAGATAGGGCTACTTCCTCACCTTCTCTTCACTCCTCGTCACCCTCCTTATAGAATGGAAGGTGCATACCACATGCTTCCTTGTATGTAGGTGCTATGGTTTTGACCCTGGAACATTCAGACCTTCTGTATATTACAACCATACCATGTCTGCTAGTGTCACTCCCAAACATGCCAACAAGTTCCACATGGGCTGCCTCTTGAACTGAAAGCAGTATAGCCACCTCTGCCTGGAACTGCAAATATCAATTAGCCCACCCACACACTAACTAGCTCACCTGCAGTGTCACACAGATATGGTTACACTGCTTCTGTTTCACAAGGTCACCCATACAGAGTAGTGTAGCATGTTTGAGGGCATTGTGGGAGGGTGAATGTGTCTTCTTGGCCTCACTGAGAGCTCGCCTGCCATGACTTGAGATGGGAGAAATGATAAGAGTTATTCCCTGATTGAGGTGAGATACCATTGACCACCCAGATAGTAGTTTAACAAGGTGTTACATTTATTGAGTGCTGGCTACAAAGTCTTAACTAACCATGCTTATTGCTTGTTAGCTGGAAAGCAGTTTCTTCACTGCCCTGTCAAGCAGTGCTTTTTCTCTTTAACTGGGCTGCAGTTCTGTCACCTCCTTGCCAAGCCTCCTGTGGCTTCTTCCCCCTGATTCCCTTTTCCAATGTTTGTCCTCCAAGCTCCCTGGACCTGTCTTCGGCTACCCTCGTCACCTGCGACCCCTCAGGTAGGTACCCCACTGCTCACTGGTCAGCCATTGGGCTTACATGCTCCTGTTCTGCTTGTCGTCCACTGTGTATTTCTCTCTGTCTCAAAGTGCCCCAAGGGCAATGTTCTGTCCCTTGCCTCCTGCTTTTTAAGTGCGGCAGCCGCTTATCTCCACCTGGTGTGCCAATCCTCATCAACTGGGCTTGGTCAGCTGCCGACCTTGTCCTTTTCATGACCCTGTCCCCTTTGGCTACCTGCGTCCTGCAACTGTTCCCCAAGTAACAGGTTTTCTATCTTAACACCCTGTTACAGGCATTGCTGTGACACATGATAAGTGTTGTGAACAAGACATACTCCTCATGTCAAGACATGCTCCTCATTGTGAACACTCCTCATGTCCTCCTCTCCCTGGACAGATACCTCAGCGGTAGTCACAGCCTTTCAGGGAAGCAAGGAGAATGGTACCTAAAGGGAAAGAGGACACTGGAAGTTCTAAACCTGAGATTATCAAGGTGCTTCAATAACAAAAGTCCATAAATCCTACTAAATTATTTCCATTCATTCTATTCACTATCTTACATGTTTTATTTTTTCCTGATGATGCTATGCGCAAAGTCTGATAACCCACTTAATATTCTGGCACAAGTTTCCAGGATTTTCTGCCTTTGGAATTTGAGAGAAATTGCTTTGAATGTTTAATAGACTTGCTTAAACCAGTATTATTATTTAAAATGTCTTTTAGTGATTCACATATTACATTGTTTTCTGAGTTCAAGGTAAGCAATACCAAAACCATCTCAGACATTTCAGAAGGAGTTTAAGCATTACAAGACTATCAGATAGATTTTAAAATCCTCTGTATTTTTATTACCTTTTAATACCATAGGATTTGTTTACATCTGACTTGTGCTACAGTGGTTGATCTGACAGTGTGTGGGATCCAAGAGCTCTGACGTTTAACATCTCTGCGAGCTAAGGTAGATAAGAGCAATCTGAGAAGGTTCCCTGTCACACAAGCAACTCAGAATAACAAAATCCAGGCAGAGCAAACACAGTTTCTGCCTTCGTTTGAAGTGCTGAAGAAGTGCAGGTCAGGGCTATAAACAGAGAAGGGAGGAAGGAAAAGAACATTTCTGTCATTCCTTCAAGAGTTGTTACTGCTTGGATAAACTTGACTGACTTGAAAGGTTTGGGGATTTTTTTTTTTTGCCTGGATGTATATATTCATATTATACAGGTCTAAAACTTTCATTACTCAATAGCATTTTAGCCTTTTCCTTTAGAGGGATATTAATACAAAAATAAAAATCTTGCAGAATTGTTTCTGGTATCAGTCAAAGTTTCATCTTGAACTCCCTTCTCAAATTCACAGTATCGCATTTTACAAAACCATCATCACAAACTTAGTGATCACAACACAGATGCTGAAGGACTGTGTTCAAACATAGCAAACCAAAGGCACTCATCTTAGCATTACCTCTAAGTCCTAAGGAAGTCCCCTTTCTATGTCACTTCTATAAACTCTCCAGCTCACAAAAACATTCTCCCATGCAGAATAGTACTATGAGAGACCATGTCCAGAGTATGTACCAGTGTCTAATTAAAATTATAAGTATAGCACATGCATTTCTCACTTCTTCATCTAAAAGTCTCTCAGCAATGCACTGTCAATTCATAATCATTGGTGAAGGTATTTCCCTGTAAAACAAATGATAGCTGATCACATGCAGTCATTATATTTCATTGTTAATCATCATAATAAAAAAGACTCACATTAATGCACTGAAATTCCCTGCCAGCAATTCCCAAATCTTGAGCAGGTTTGGTCCCCAAATACAGTATACAAAGCTAATAAATGATCCATTCAGTATTTCTTACATACCCTTCTAAAATGCTCAAGAATAATGAGGCTTTTTCAATCATGTGTGGAAAGTTAACAATTCCTGGTTCTTCAGAGTCAAAAGGACTTCCCAAGAGAACTTCTTTTTGACTCTCTCCCTGACCACAACCCTGGACTACAGTATAAAGAGGAAGCATTAATAATCTAGCGCTAAACCATTAAAAGCTGTAAAGGTCAATGCTATCACCTTGAATCCACCCCGAAGCCACATGGATTCTCTGTGGGCTCATGGAGCACCAGTGGTAATGGCTTCATATTTTTGATAAGTGGGCTACCTCCCGCTTCTAAATTCCCTAAAGATACAACCCCACAAGGAATGCATTGCAGTTGTCTAATCTTGAAGAGACATGGATAAACATAACATGGCTAACACATGAAACAAAAGGTCATAATCATTTTTATAAAGCAGAGAAAGAGAAATGCACTTTTCAGCACAACTGCTACCTAGGCATCCAATATCAGTTTAGTGTCTAACAAGACCCCTAAGTTGTAAACCTGATTAAAAATGAAGGCATTGTACTACTGATTTAAAATGTTGATTTAATTCTAGACAATTTCAGTCTTGTCTGGATACAGTCTCAGTTATTTATAGCCCTCACACAAGCACAGTTTCCTGGAGGAACTGGTTCATTTGTTCCATATAGAATTTGCTATATTGTGGACCTACAGATGGTATCTTCTTTACAAAAGCAGGCACTATAACTCTATCTCTTAACTCTTAGTACTAGCTACCATGGAAGTGACATTTGTACGTCAGCATACCCCATGAGGACAGATTACAAACCATAAGGAACATTATCTATGACAACAACACTGATTCTTTTTCCATCAAACCGTCCTACTTTGTCCCTACACACAGCTATTTCACATATGGAGGTTCTCTATACCTGAAAATGAAAAACAATGAGATGGGCACACACATGGCCCCCTAATACACTACTATATTTATGATAGATTTTGCAGTTTGCTTTCTCCACAGCTGACCTCTCATTCCCCTGGTATAGCTGAGAGTCAGCAATGACATTTGTCATTATGTGGACACAAAGAAAAGAATCTCTAAAGTGCTTCCACCTGGAATTACTCTAACTTCCACCTCTCCACCAAATTTACCCTTGAATTCCCTACCCAGCAAATACATGTCTTGCATACCACTGTGAAATTTTGCAAAGGGCACATCATTACCAAATTATACCAGAAACTTCCAACCTTCATACACCTGCACTTAAAATACATGCCCAAAATCATAGCCATTCAAATCAGCAGAGACAGGCTCAGAGTCCATTCTAATTGGCTACTGTACCAATCCCATGACAAGGACAACAGAATCCTTCCATTCATCACAGCCCCCAACTCAACACCTCAGACACATCATTTATGACCTGCAACCCCTGCTTAGTAATGAGGATCATCTCAAGCTAGCTTTGGGGGAGAGGCCTTAGAGTACCCCCTTCCCCCCTAGTTTCAAACAATGAATCTTCAGCAACAGATTACCAGCTCCAATTCATACCAAGCCACAAGGTCTTGCTATAGACCCAGATGCCAAATGTGCCCCCTCATCAATACTGACCATGTTATCATTGGACTGAGCAATACAAATGATAACATCTGGGGTTCATTCAC
The DNA here is from genome assembly GCF_001723915.1 of Gavialis gangeticus. NCBI lineage: Eukaryota > Metazoa > Chordata > Crocodylia > Gavialidae > Gavialis > Gavialis gangeticus. The sequence continues at coordinate 154,210,188 of NW_017728992.1, forward strand.
TTGCCCCTCCACCAACATCATATATACCATCACTTGCTTACAGTGCCCCTTTGCTGTCTATACTGGCCAGAGAGGACAGTCACTACATAAAAAAAATGAATAAATGCAGATCTGACCTCAGTTCCAGAATCAGACACAAACCCTTGGTGGTACACTTTAACATCTCTGGACACTCCATCATTGACCTCCAAGTAGCTTTCTTAAAATAAACAAACAAACAAAAACCCTTTCGAAAACCAACTTGAACAGAAACTGCAGAACAAGAAATCATCTGCACATTGTGGCATGCTTGCCAAAAAGTTTAGCTCCCCACTGCACTTGGTCAGTGGTTTTCAAACTGCACTCTGCAGACCCCTCGGGGTCCAAAGATTATGTCTGAGGGGTCCACGAAACATGACTATGATCAATCAAAAGTATGTGAATACCCTCATTTACAATTCAAAGGGGTCCGCATTTCCACCCAATATTTTTTTTATCATTTGTAGGAATTTGCAAATGATAAAAGTTTGAAAGCCATTGCACTAGGTCATCAACAGAGTAGTCCATTGGTAATAAAGTACCCACCCTCAGGGATTTACAGCCTATCAGTTGTCCTTGGTTATTTATGGCTTAACTGAATTTTACGCAGAAAGCCAAAAAATACTTGGAAACATAGGGCACCTATACACATGCAGTGAGGCGCACTATAATCAAGTCTGCTGGAGTGTGATAATTACCATGCTCCAGAAGACTCCAGCATCACATGTATGAGCATCTCCATTCTGAAAAATGGTGGCAGGGGGATGAACTTTAGTTAAAGAGCCCACACTGCCATTTTTCAGCACAGGGACGCTGATACACGTGATGCTTTGGGTGCTTTAATTAGAGTGGCTCTTGGAGCCACTCTAATTAAAGCACTCCCCCCACCCACGAACACATATATAAATGCCCATGGGAACTGCATGTTTTTCCCAGTACACTAGGTACATAGCAAAACAAGTTAGGTATGTAATTGTTTCCTTATTATGGAAACACTGTTTCCTTATTATGCTACCATAGTATGTGAAAACAGTTAACACTGCCAGAATTCTAGGAATTAGTGACATGAAATTGATTTGGTCAAACAGCTGTTTTCATCATAAAATGACTATCACTGGTATTGTATCATCTGGTCATTTAGTCGTTTCAAATTGGCTGGGGTTGAAATAAGATTTTCCATTTAATTCCCTCTTGCATTCTTTTCTTTAATAAACTTTTTTTTTTACAATGCACAGAAACTAAACAAGTTATGCAGATCTGGGCTTAACAGTCCACTTCTAAATAAAACATCTTAAACTTGACATTCCTTTTCACAGGTCCAGTTATCTTGAAATGTTTCTTTACATTTTACTATCCAACAAGTAATTTGTTGCCTTGAAACAAAGCCTTTATTAGCATGGTCCAAAGCTTCTTCATGTGACAAAGTGTCAGGCATCAAATTGTTCTATACATGCTTGTGGTGGCTGGGCCTGCTCACAGAAGCTGGAGACTCCAGGGCAATGCCCTGCGCCCAGGGGCATGAGCACGGGGCCCTGGGAGAGATGGAAGATTCACCCAGAAAACTGCAGGAGCCAGGGCAGAAGCAGAGCATGCCGACACTGCACCGCCTCTTGAAGACTCTCTCAATCAAGTTCAGTGGTGGCAGGCTTATGATGTCTGCCGCCAGTGCTGCCATGGGAGATTTAAAATGCCAGGCAAATGCCGAGCCAGGGACAGAGGGAGGAGACTGGCTTCTGGGCTATTCGAACCCAGGAGCAGGGCAGCCCCTGAATGCACAGGCAGAGGGGTGAGGTTGGGATTGCTGAGACCCACTGGAGCTGAAGCAGGACTGGCATCAGGAAGCCAGGAGAGGCCCAACAGACAGGTGACTCCAGGCACCTGAAAACAGGACAAAAGTGTTCATTTAAAATGATGGGATGCTCAGCACAGGTGTTAAAAACAGGACTTTCTAGATGAAAATGGGACATATGGTCACCCTAATGTTGCCTCCAAGGTGACAAAAGTTCAACAGGAGTAAAAAATAAGCATTAGCAGTTTTTTTTTTTCCTAGTAGGCATGTGTTTCTTTATTCTTCATTTCCTCCAATTTCTCCATATTAAGGATGTTCACTTAGGTAGGAATTTGCACAAAAAAAATTATTAACTTAAATTTAGACTTATTTCTCATGTGGATTTGGTCTAACTATTTTGCAAAATGAAACTTTGTCTTACTCAATAAAAACAGCTTTTGGAATTATGGGCGACTTACAGAGGTGTATTCCATTTCAGCTGCTGTGGGTAAATATGGATATGGTAGAAGTGCTTTCACGCTGCTATTATACATACCTGAGTAAAGCTGTGCTCTTATTTGGTAAAACCTCATGTACTGTTATCCACAGTCTGAATCACTGAACAAACAGCAAGCATGACACAACCCAGTAGATGTTTCATGAATGGGAACTTTGGCACATCTTTTACCACACAACAGAAAAAGGTGATTACAAGAAAATATATTGATAGGTTTTTATCTATAGATTTCATAGGCATTAGGGCTGGAAGGGACCTCAGAAGATCATCGAGTCCAGCCCCCCACCCAAAGGGCAGGAAGTCAGCTAGGGTCATAGGATCCCAGCAAGATAAGCATCCAATTTGCTCTTGAAGGCGTTCAATGTAGATGCTTGAACCACCTCCAATGGCAGGCTGCTCCAGACCTTGGGGGCTCGGACAGTAAAGAAATTCTTCCTTATGTCCAGCCTGAAATGGTCTTGTAGTAGTTTATGACCATTCGACTTCGTCATCCCTTGGGGCGCTCTGGTGAACAAACGTTCCCCCAGATACTGGTGAAATATCAAATGTATAAATTACAGGTGGCTTGCATTTGAGCAGAAACCTACAGCAACACAGTTAGTAAACCTTACATTATGATCCCAAATGGTAAATTCCATAGACAAGGATATAAATGTACCATTTTCTTTAATGAATAAGAAACATGGTAATCTCAAAATGAAACCAACAACAAATCCAAAGGAAGTAAACCAAAATGTATGCTAGTATTTACTGACCAGCAGATTGAGCAGAAGATAAACTAAACTAATGGCAAGTTTTGGTAATGGTAGATTAAGACACAGTGGCAAGATGTAATTAAGGGCATAGGAAGAATTTAGGTGCCTAAATTATGACAAGTGACTAAGTGATCCTATGCAGTCACCACAAAGCTGGTTAGACAGCTAGATTCAGTCTGACCTGAAAAGATCCCCAGGCACCTAGACTTGGGCTACTCTGCACACTCAGAAATGATCTAGACCAGCCACTTAAATCCTGCATAAATTATTTTGCAATTTAAATCAGTGCTCAGTGATACCTAAATGTTACTGAAGTCCCTGACGGCAGACAAGGTTTTTGGGGTAAATCCTGTATCTTTTATTAGACCAACTCAAAAGAGTATGCCACTCATTCATGTAGAGCCTTTCCATAGCTCAATGCAATATGACAGTTCCTATATTGCCTACTTTTCCTATAAGAAGCTAGTAGTAAAAAACAAGAAGATCACTGACCCTCTTCACCCTCAGGGGACCCAAACCCACATCTCAAGAAGGTGTCCTAGTCACCAGTTGATAGACAAATATAGATGGGGACCATTCCATGCCTTCTGTTAAAGCCAGCCCTTCAAGCAGCCAAGAATATATAAAAAAGTAGAAGAGCATGCAAGAGAGGGGGTGTGTCACAAACCCAGAAAGGCAGGGCTGGTTTGCGGGTTCCTAGGGTGCTCTGCATGTATATTTCCCTAAATTAGTTTTTACTAATGCAATGTTTAGTCTCTACTCGTAGCTAATGTTAAGATGTGTCCTGTTTTATCACGCATACATTTGCTTGAACGTATTTAATGTCAGAGCCAGCCTTAGGGATGAGTGGCATGGGCAACCACCCAGGGGACCCTGGTCAGAGGTGTGTCTCCCCCTCCCCACCAGCAGTCCCCAGCCCTCGCAGTCAGCAGTACTGCTGCAAGCAGAGGCAGGTGTGTAGGGGTGCAGGGTGTAGTCCGGCAGGAAGGGGGAGCCACTTGCACTGCCCAAGCTGCCCCCCCACCACCACTCAGGAGGAGCCAGTCAGTGCAGGTGGATCCATCACCCGGCCAGACTGAGCACCTTTCCCCTGCCGACCTGCCTTTGCCGGCAGCAGCACTGCTGATTTGTGGAGGGGCTGCGGGGGAGGGGAAGAGCTTGGAGAACCACAATACAAGTTCACCCAGGCACCATTGTCCCTAAGGCTGGCTCTGTTTGATGTGAATGTATTTTTATAATATAACTAAAAATAATTAATCAGTGAAATAAATGCTAGTTCAGGCCAGTTGCACTTTAGAGGAACAAGGCCTAGCTGGAAAGAAGGAAAACTCTTAGAATTTGCATTTGAAATGGCTATGCATACAGGTCAGCTGTCAGGGGGGCATGAGCCTTCCAGACGATTGTGCTTTACTCAAGGGGGGATGCTTTTGGCAAAGCAGATTCCTAAAAAGAGTCTAAGCAAAGACTGCTATTTCTCACCCTTGAAGAGAATAAGTAAGAGACTAACTGACTCTCTTGAATAACTGATAGCTAAGGACATTGGATTAGTGGTCTGCATATCCGAAAAGATGTATATATTTCTTGATATAACTGTAAATCAGGGAAAACACCTGACAGACAGATGCATATCTTGGGGGAGGAAGCTATCTGCATAATATACACATACTCTCTGAGAAATGAGTAGAAGAATGTAGATGAATAGATAAAGTAAGATATTTAATGGTTGCCTTGGGCAAGAGTTAATGTCTAAGGATCCTTAGGCCTTAGGTGATTTAGTCCCCGAGCTGGTGGAAGCTGGCTAGCACAAGCTGAGAAGTAACTGGCAGAAATTCTCTAACAGGGGAAACTGCTTGAGGCAGATCTCTAGACAAAGGTTGCAGTTGCATTTTAGTGGGATGTGCAGGGTAAGATCATGATTTAGTTTTTATTATTCTAGTTCTCATCTCTCTCTCTCTCTCTTTCTGTTTCAACATATGGTTGCTTTTTATATGACTTTTCGTGCTTATGTAACAAATCTTTCTGTTATTTCTTATACCTCACTAATTGTGTGTGATAAGGGCAATTTCATAGCAGATGAAAACTACAGGTTTTCTCTTCTCCAGAGTAGGGCCGGCTTAACCATTTAGCCGGCCCTAGGCAAGGGCGGGGGTGGGTGGGCTGGGGGCACCTCCCTTCCAAGTGCTTTCAAGTTCCAAGCAACATCTTTCCCCTCTTGGTGCTACCATTGTGGAGGTATATGATGGCTCTCACTCAGTCACTGGAGATTTACAGTGAAAAATGTGCAGTAAGTGAGGGGAGGACTCATTTGCATGTTTTATTTGCATGGCCCCATTATACGCAAAATGGGTATGCAAATGAGTCTCCATGTTTGTTTTATATTGCTCACTGTGGCTGGGCAATGAGTTTTATGAGAACTGAGTCAAAATTTAAAAATAGAGGAAAACCTCAGTTTTTGCATGTTTGGCATTTGCGACTTCAAACATTCATGAATGCTGAACCCGCATCTTCAATACACTTAAAGGAGCTCCTCAGGAGCTATGTGCTTGCCACTGCTGGGCTGCTGCCGAGCTTCCGCTACTGCCGCCATGCTCCCACCATCACCAGCGCAGCCATGTGCTGCCACCAGGCGCACTGCGTTCAAGAACGCAGAACATTGTTCACGAACAAAGTGCCTTATTTGGGGATTTTGCCATTCACAGGGGATACAAGAACATACCCCAGCGCCCTCCCCCCAGACATCCAGGGCAGGAGAGGGGGAGGGGAGGCAGACATGGATGTGGGCATGGGTGTGGCCATTCGCCCTGCTGCAGAGAGAAACACTGCCCCTCCTCCCCCTGCAGCTCAAGGCTCCAAGCACATGCCTCGTTTGTCTATATGTTTTCATAGATTCACAGATTCATAGATGTTTGGGTTGGAAGGGACCTGAGAGGATCATTGAGTCTGACCCCCTGCCCTGGGCAGGAAAGAGCGCTGGGGTCAGACGACCCCAGCCAGGTACATGCCTAACATCCGCTTAAAGACCCCCAAGGTAGGGGAGAGCACCACCTCCCTTGGAAGCCCATTCCAGGTTCTGGCAACCCTTACTATAAAGAAGTTCTTCCTGATGTCCAACTTAAATCTGCTCTCTGTCAGTTTGTGCCTGTTGTTCCTAGTTACTCCAAGGGGTGCCCTGGTAAACAGAGCATCTCCTATTCCTTGCTGCCCCTCCCCCTAATGAATTTATAGGTGAGCACAAGATCACCTCTCAGCCTTCTCTTGCAGAGGTTGAAGAGATCCAGGGCCCTCAATCTCTCCTCGTAGGTCTTTGCCTGCAGGCCCCTAATCATATGAGTGGCCCTCCTCTGAACTCTCTCAAGGTTGTCCACATCCCTCTTGAAGTGTGGTGCCCAAAACTGGTCACCGTACTCCAACTGCGGCTGGCCAAGGCTGCATAGAGGGGAAGTATCGCCTCCCTGGACTTGTTTGTCATGCACCTGCTAATGCATGATAAAGTGCAGTTAGCTTTACTGATCGCTTCATCACATTGATGACTCACGTCCATCTTAGTGTCAACAATGACTCTGAGATCCCTTTACGCTGCTGTGCTCCCTCAGCCTGTAAGCATGCTGGTGATTCCTTCTCCCTTGATGCAGCACCTTGCACTTGTCCTTGTTGAACTGCATCCTGTTCTGTTCCACACACTTTTCCAACCTGTCCAGATCTGCCTAGATTCATTCCCTACCCTCTACTATGTTAACTTTACCCCATAATTCGATACCATCTGCGAATTTGGATGAAGTGCTTTCTATGCCTTCATCCAAGTCATTGATGAAGACATTGAACAGCACACGTCCCAGGATCAAGCCTCTGTGGGACTCCACTGCCCACATCTTTCCAGGTCAATACTGACCCATGCACCACCACTCTCTGGGTGTGACCCCTAAGCCAATTTGCCACCCACCTGATTGTGTAATCATCTACACATGAATGAGTCATGCCTTCTAAGGCTGGGGGGGGGTAACCACCTGCAGGTGGCGGTGTCAGCAGTGGGGGCATGGCGGTGGCAAGTGGGAACTGCCCGCAGGTGGCCATGGTGAAGTCAGTGGTGAAGGCAGGCCGAGCAGGGCCAGCAGCAAGGGGGGTTGGTAAGCAGCAACCACCCACAGACACTAGCAGCAGCATCGGCAGTGACCAATCTCAGAGTGGGCACGTGTCCCCCTGTGCCCATCCTACATGTCACCCATACATCTACGTCACAGCTGCTCAGTTTATCTGTGAGAATAGGATGAGATACCATATAGAAGGCCTTCTTAAAATCCAAATAGATGACATCTACCTCAGTTCCTGCATCTAAGCATTTTGTGACCTGGTCATAAAAAGAAACAAGGTTAGTCAGGCTGGATCTACCCGCTATGAATCCATATTGGTTGCCCTTCACCATTGTTTTTCCCACTGGACTCCCACAAATGTGATTCTTAATAATTTTTTTCAAGGTTTTTCTGAGGATAGAAGTGAGACTAACTGGTCTATAGTTACCTGGATCCTCTTTCCTCCCCTTCTTGAAAATAGGGACCACACTGGACCTTTTCCAGTCCTCTAGGACCTGTCCTGAGCACCAAGAGTGCTCAAACAGCTGTGCCAGTGGCTCTACTATGACACTGGCCAATTCCTTCAGTACCCTTGGATGAAGATGATCCAGACCTGCTGACTTAAACACATCCAGCCCCTCCAAGTGTCCCTTCACTAACTTGGCGTTAACAGTTGGTGGGCTGGTTTCTCTTGTGTGCCTGTCTATGATCCAACTGGGAGATTTGTCCTGATCCATGTTCAGGAATACAGAGGCAAAAAACTCATTGTCCCCCATGTTTGTTACTGATTGCCATAGTTTGTCCTGTAGGGGTCCTATGCTACCCTGCACCTTCTTTTTACTCCTTATATACCTAAAGAAGGACTTTTTGTTGTCTTTAATTGTTGTTGCCAGCCTAAGTTCCTTTGGCTTTGACTTTTCTAACTGCCTCCCTGCAAGTGCAGACCAAGTAGGTATATTCTGCTTTAGTAGCTACCCCCTGCTTCCACAGCCTACTCACCCCTTCTTTTGCCCCTAGGCTTTCCAGGATTTCCCTGTTCAGCCAAGAGGGTTTCTTGGCCCCTTTCCCCGCTTTCCTGCACAGTGGGGTTGTCTCCTTCTGTGCCTGTAGGATTGTTCCCTTTAAGAATGACCACCTTTCCTGGAGTTCCATCTCACCAATGCTCCTGCTGTTCGGTGCCTCACTAACTAATCTCCTGAGCACACTGACGTTTGCCTTTCTGAAGTCTAGCACTTCTGCCCTACTGGTTATC
>NW_017728992.1:154219119-154223119 GCF_001723915.1 Gavialis gangeticus
AAATACAGAACATCAAATAACAAGAAATATAGGGCCTAGGAGGGCCTGGAGGGGGGAAAGAGGGAAAACACAATGACCCCTTCCACTGCAACAAGAATTTCTTCCTGTTGCTTCATTCACTCCAATTCAACTCAGCTGGGACTTGAATTCAAATCTCCCACATGGTAAGAAGAAACTCTAAAACACACCCACCGGTGCTGGTGCTGCTCCAAGCTGCTAGGGATTTTGACCTTCCAGGAGTCTCCACTTTACATCAGGCTTCCTGGTCTTTTGCTGGAGGAGCTGGAATTAGAGCTGGGAACCTCTCAGGTCACTGCTCATCTTCTTGCTGGGGCGGGGGGAGCCTCTCCTGCTGGCTGTAGCCTCTCATAGGGGAAACCTGGAGCCCAGCGGGGAACCTCTCCTACTGGCTGCACACCACGCTGCCGCCTACAGGTCCCACTCCTTCAGGTTCTTCCGGGGCAACTGCTTCTGCCTCACTGACACAGCTCTTGTAGTCCCTCGCTGATCTCCTCTGTGTCAGCTGTGCTGCCCCTTTTATCCTCCTCCAGGTGACCCAAGGGGTTGTGGACAATCAGGGGACATGAAGGGTGAGTCTCTGGGGCCTGATTGGTGAGGAAAGGGAATTCCAAGCCCTCCAATCATCTTTTACCCTTTCAAAACCCCTGGGCCAAATCATTACCAGATTGGTGAGGAAAGGGAATCCCAAGTGCTCCAGTCATTTGTAACAGACTGCCAATGTGGGCTCACCAGGTTGGCTTGAGATACTTACCCTGGGCTAGAAACTGTGCCGGTGAACTCTGAGCAACCCCAGGGGTGGAGCAGGGGAGCCCTGCCCTGTGGAAAAAGAGAAGCCAGTCGAAAGAAGGGGTTTTCAATCCCCTCATTCACATGGAAGGGGGATGGCCGGAGTGGGGGGTCAGCCACCCTGAGCCGGAGGAGATAAAAGCAGCAGCCGAACTGGCGTGGGAGCTGCTGACAGTGACTCCAGGGAACGATGCAGGAGGCCCAGGAAGAGCTGGGGTGAGCTGACCCAGCAGAGAGACCCCTCTGAAGAGCCTTGAAGGCCCTGGGAGAAGAAAGCAGAGGCAGTCAGCCATGCCTCAAGCCCTGCAGCAGAGAGAGAGCAGCGGCCAGGGCTTGGGGCAGAGAGCTGCTGCCCAAGGCCCTATCTCAGTGCGTTGGACGTGCCAGGCGTCCCGGAGGCTAGGGGTGGCAGTCAGCCCCCCACTCCACTGCGGAGAAGAAGCAGTGGCCAGGAGTGCAGGCAGCATCCTTATCCGGAGCAGGGAGCTGGTCCAGTGAGTTGAGGAAACCCCTCACCTTCCCTGGGGAAGTGGGACAGCAGCAGGCAAGGCACTGGGACCCTGAGGAGCAGCAGAGCACCAGGACAAGGGTCCCTGGGAGCTCAGGGCGCAGGCTGGCACTCGGAGTGGGATTGGCAAGCCGCAAGGCATGTAGGGTGCCTGACCAGTCATCTGGAGCAGGGGTTTAGAGCAATGACCCCTGGGAGCTGCCTGTGCTGCTGGCCCTCTGCCACTGACTGCCTCTGGGGGGGACTCAGTCCTGTCCCTTATTCTGTAGCTGATTGTCATTGGATGGCATCCCTGAGCTTTGTGCTTGGGTCGTGCTGATTGCTGCAGGATCCTACTCTGTTGCTTGTTGCTTGCCTTTTTGGTTGCCACAGAGGGTCACTCTTCAGCCTCTTTGGGGGTTGGGGTTTGATACAATTTGATTGCTGCAGACCAGAAGAGTTTAGTCTGTCTGTTGCTTATTATTGGGAAGCCTGTTGGAGCTGCTAGGAGTGAGCACCTTGCTTCTTTGTCGTAGCGTTTCAGCAGTAGCTGAAAGCTGCCAGTTTTCCTACCTGTGGTTTTTGAGTCAAGGGTTGACTAATGCATTCTGGTTTAGTTTTTTTATTCTGGTTATGCCAGTTAAGTTCACTTGTAAATAACCTTTCCTATTATTCTTATTTTGTAAATAAAGTGTAAGTAGTTAAATCAATTAAGTGTTAGACCTTCTTGGGACCACGGGCTGCTCTGTGCGGATCAGGGGCCGGCTGGAAAGTAAATTGGTGCTGGCTGGAAGCCCTGCCCCACTTTCACCACACCATCCCTGATATTGGGCAGGGGTGGCAACTATTGGGCTGCCACCTGGGTTACACATCTTTTACCCTTTCAAAACCCCTGGGCCACATCACCACCAGCCACCCCATCACAATTGGATCTAGATGACTGCTCCTTCCAGCATATGTCAGGGTTATTATGGGTGACCTAAACTACTATGTTCCTTGACCATACAGGCTATGACAGCTGTCTGGAGAATTGCAGGTCCAACTCATCCTCCTAATGAGGATGTTAATCTGGTCCTGTTCTAGAGGATAGGATCCACAAAATTTTATATAGATTGGATAGGGTATGAATCTTGAACTGGCAAAATCTCCTCTTCTAGAGCTGGTAAAGCCTGAATTAAGACAGGTTGAGCTGAGGTTTCCTAGACTAAGAAATTGGTTTGGGATAAATATCAGTTTGTTCTCTGTGATTGTACAGCACAATGGTGGAAAGAGGTTTGGGGCTAAAGGGCACCCCACTGGAAACACCCAGAACCTGGTTTTGTTGCAGTGTCTCTGTATTCCCATGATGAGCTTACTCCCCTGTGAAGGAGGAGTCCTGAGTTATGGCCACTTCTGCTAGGATTTCTGGTTTTTAATTCATAACTGTCTAAACTATAAGGCATAAACAGTCATAGCAAAGAAGCAGCTCTATCTTGGGAATCTCCACCCACCTGAGGAAATGCCACCCTCACTGAGCTGTAAGGTCATACTTTTTATTTGCTTTCCCCTCTGGCCCCATATATCTTTCACTCCTAGCGGCCTGGTAGCTCAGTTTCATGGGAAGGGGCCCTCAGCCTATCCCATAGCCTGGTGTTTAGGGCACCGTTCTGGGAAATGGGAGATGTGGGTTTCCGTTCTGTCTGGATAAGGCAATCTCCTAAATCTCTTAATTTCCTGTGCAAGTGCTCTTACCAGTAAGCTAATGAGCAGAGGGCTGCCATCACCAGTGGTTATGTTCAAGGGCTGTTATTTTCAATGCTGCTATCAATTAGACGTCTAGTAGGTGCTTCCTCTGAATTCCAACAAGATGGAAGTGTCTCCTTTACAGACCTGAGTCAGACACCTAATTTCTAAAGGGGAGTGTAAATTCAAGCATGCTCCTGTGTCTCAGTTTCCTATTGGCTAAATGTAGCCTGCTGAGTGATTAGGTGTTCTGGATTACCCTTGGTGTCACTGTCTAGCAAGCCTAGGCATCTAGCTTTGTTGATTAGGATAACCTTTCTCATGCAATGTGACTAAATGTTACATACTGCAGTTTCTAAACATAGGTGCCTACCAGGCTGATTTGGATCTGGGCCATTGTTTTAAAGGATTTTATAATTTAAACAAAGATTTCATCATCTGAGCAAAAGATAAACAAAAGAAAAATGTAGATAACTGTTCAGGTAATACTCCTGAAGCTGTTTTGAAGAGAGCTATGAAGTAGAAAAGTGAAACTCTTTTCCTGATGGGAGCAGGGGGACTGGAGACCCTGCTGGAGACACTGAAGGATCAGTCAGTAAGTTAGGAGGTGAAACAGGAGAATGCCAAGATGCTCTCAATGGAAGCAAAAAGAGAAAAAGAAAAATACAGGGAGGTACTGCTTTGATTTAGCTAGAAGTTCTTTAGTTAAAGCACCTGACTGGTCTTGTTCAAGGTGGAAGGAAGGCAGCAAAGGCCAGATTGGACCATGACATAGTTCAGGACTGGCAGCACTTTTGATACCGCTCAGCTGCTCTGAGTGCACTGCTATCACGGGTGTCAGCCTCCAGCTGTTTTGAAATGGACTCATACATTCCTCTTCACTCAGACCAGGCTCTGGGGTTCAGTATATCGTGTGCCAATGGTGATAACTCCGCATCTACACATCTTATATTTCATAGCTGCAACTGCTATGTGAATAGACAG
>NW_017728992.1:154228119-154239382 GCF_001723915.1 Gavialis gangeticus
TTAGTTAAAGCACCTGACTGGTCTTGTTCAAGGTGGAAGGAAGGCAGCAAAGGCCAGATTGGACCATGACATAGTTCAGGACTGGCAGCACTTTTGATACCGCTCAGCTGCTCTGAGTGCACTGCTATCACGGGTGTCAGCCTCCAGCTGTTTTGAAATGGACTCATACATTCCTCTTCACTCAGACCAGGCTCTGGGGTTCAGTATGTCGTGTGCCAATGGTGATAACTCCGCATCTACACATCTTATATTTCATAGCTGCAACTGCTATGTGAATAGACAGCCAGTATAGCCCTTTCAAAATGAAGTATTGTTTAAACTCAGCAGTAAAACCATGGCATGAGAGAAAATGATTACTAAGAACTAAGTGAACTAACTCCATAACTGACTTACCTACAGCATAAGTGGGACTATCCTACCCTAGAAATCCCTACTTCTTGGGCTGAAGATCATCCTTTTCAAAACAATCCCTCTCCCTCTTCCCACTCTCCCAGCTTCAGAGCCAAGTCTCTTATTCCCCCAAAGTTCTTTGTTCCAGTTTCACACTTGACATCCCTTGCTTACAGCATGCCTCCAGTTCAGAGCTCATCATGGTCAGAGATAAAACTTAAAAGTGAATGCCACCTGCATTATCCTCTAAATATTGATGATGAATGATGTAGCTGAAGGCATTATTTCCTTTACTACTCGACTGTTGGAATGAACAGCTTTCCATCACATATCACACAACAGAAATCTAATAAAAAGACAAAATTTATCATATTCACAAAAGCATTGTAGACCTGTTCATATCCTTCACAGAGAGACTTGCAGAAAGAGTCAGAAGCAGTCTCAATAAAAAAGGACGTCTCTGGACCAGGGCAATAGCAGGGAGGATGTAAAAGGACAATAGATAGCCATTTATTCTACATGTTCACAGAAGGAGTATGCTACCAGACCAGGGTGAATGGATGACCTTCCCTTTACATCGATTTACACCTCTGCACAGCAGAGGATGGCAGCAACGTGTCCTAAATCTTGACATAGCCAGCAGAAATTGCCATTGCTCATATATCAGGATAGGCCTTACATTAATGAAAGCGTAACACTGCACTACTGTCCTCCCTCCTTATTACTGCTCTTGGATTTTTTGCTATATTTAAAATCATGCCATTTCAGAATACTGTATGAATAAATATGAATGTCAAGACCTGTGTGAGTCTCTTGTGCACAAAAGTTAGTATAGTACATCACGTACTCAGAGATTCTGATTAAATCTTCCTGAGACACATAATCCTATGCACCTTATTCTGTAAACACAGGCAGCAGTTGCACTCAGTTTGTCTCCTATACCCATCACCACCTCCCCTCAACCACCTCCTTCCACTTAGCCAGCAACTGAGAGTCTGGCTGTACATGTGGAAAGGCTGCTTTGATGCCATATGTAAGGCAAGGAAGAAAAACTTCAGAGAAGGTAAAAACTGTACATGGCCCTGTTGACTACAGAATGATAGTTATTGCTACTTGATAATGAATGTAGAAACGTAGAAGCAGCATGAAAGACAAAATATAGGTAGCCCATGTCTCTAGGGTGAAAAGTCTTAGTTTTATGGCAACAGTTCTGGAAGGTAACTAACTTTGATGATTAGTCACTACGAATAATTTTAAGATTCAGTAAGAAGGCTTAACAGGTGAATTGAGGCCATCATTGGAAGATGAGTGTTTGAAAAACTGATGGGGCAAATTTGGCCCTGTTATCTCTTGCAATGGCTGATCAACCTTAAGTTGCCTGGCAAAGATTACTGCCGTAAATGTAGTTCAAGTAATGTAGAATAGGGCTGTGTGAAGCTTCAGTCCCTGATTTGATTCAGTGGAGATTCAGCCTGATTAAAGGGAGACCCTTTAATCTCTCCAAATCAAATTGGAACCCTCTGAATGGATCTGGAGAGACTAAAGGGTCTCCAAATTCAGCAATTTGGACATAGACACAGCTTTAAATATTTTTTCTACATACCTCAAGAACTATGGGGCACCGACCTGTCTCAGCAACTGGTGCCTGCTGGGTCTGAGGGGGCACCTGGGGTCCCCCCGTGGCCGATAGCTGAGCCAGGCAGGCATGGGGGGGGCTCTGTCATGCTCCCCAACAGACCCAGAAGTACTTCTGGTCCACTTCTGGCTTTGCCGCCAAGCACACAGGGGACCATCTCACAGTCCCGTGGGACACTCCATCTGCCCCAGCATTGCAGCATTCACAAGCCAGACCTGGTACCTCAAGGTACGTAGAAAAAACATTTAAAGCTATGTCTATGACCAAATCACCGATTCTCTGAATCAGCATCAAATCTTCAGGTTCAGATTTGGCTAAATCAAATCGGGAACAGTGATCCAAATCAATGAATTGAATCACTGTTCCTGATTTGGGCCAAATCTGAATCCGAATTGAATACGGCCCATTTCGCATACCCCTAATGTAGAATACTCCAACTGCTGCTACCAAATGTTTAGATGCAGGAGTTGAGGTGGATGTTATCTATCTGGACTTCAAGAACACCTTTGTCACGGCATCCCATACCATCCTTATAAATAAGCTGAGGAGATTTGCCTTGGATGACTATACGATAGACTGGGTGGCAACCTGGCTCAAGGATCACACTCAGAGAGTCGTGGTGGATGGGTCAGTGTCAACCTGGAAAGATGTGTGCAGTGGAGTCCTCAGGGCTCAGTTCTGGGGCTGGTGCTGTTCAACATCTTCATCAGTGATCTGGATGAAGGGGTGGGAAGCACCCTGTCCAAATTCATGGATGACACAAAAATATGGGATGAAGTTAACACCCTGGAGAGGAGGAATCAGATCCAGGCTGACCTAGACAGGATGGAGAACTGAGCAAAGAGCAACAGGATGCAATTCAATAAGGACAAGTGGAAGGTGCTGTATCTGGGGAAAAAGAACTGCCACCATACCTATAGGCTGGGGGGTAACCTTCTCAACACCACTGAGGCAGAAAGAGATCTTGGAGTCACTGTTGACTCCAGGATGAACGTGAGTTGTCAATGTGATGAAGTAGTCAGCAAAGCCAATTGCACCTTGTCATGCATCTGTAGGTGCTTCACAAACAGGTCCAGGGAGGTGATTCTCCCTCTCTACGCAGCACTGGTCAGGCCACAGCTGGAGTACTGCGTCCAGCTCTGGACGCCACAGTTCAAGTGGGATGCCCTGGAGAGGGTCCAAAGAAGAGCCACACATCTAATTGGAGGCCTGCAGGGAAGGCCGTATGAGGAAAGGCTAAGGGACCTTAACCTCATCAGCCTCTCCAAGAGAAGGTTGAGAGGGACCTTGTGGTGGTGTACAAATTCATAAGGGGAGAGCAACAAGTAGCACAAGTAGTCTACATCTAAATGGGACTGACCTCATGAATTACCTGAAGAAACTTAATCTATAAACTGGCACCCCCTGGAACAACAAGGTACAATGGCCATAAGCTACTGGAGAGAAGGTTTAGACTGGACATTAGAAAAAAGGTCTTCATGGTCAGGGTTGCCAGGATCTGGAAAGGGCTCCCAAGGGAGGTGGTGCTCACCCCTTCCTTGGGGGTCTTCAAGAGGAGACTGGACAAGCACCTGGCTGGGAACATATGATCCCAGGTTTGATGACCCTTTTCTTGCCTGCCAGAGGCAGGGGGTCGGCCTAGATGGCCCACTGAGGTCCCTTCTGACCCTAGAGTCTATGAATCTATGCTTCAGGAATCATCACAGAGGTGGTGGATCATAAGGGAATAGTGTATTGGTCTTTGGAGCAGTGCAAACCACAGAAAGATCAGAGCATCTCATTCTGACTGAGGAATGCAGCATATTTGGAGAGAAAACTGTAGGCAAACCCAGTCTATTTCATGAACAGCTTCAACCTGATATTTGGAAGTAGCTAAGGCCCAGTTCAGTGAAATACTAAGCATGTACCTTACTTTAAATATTCATAGCCCCCTTCATTGCAAGGGAACAATTTATGTATTTGAAGTTAAGCATATACCTCATGGGATATATGCCTAATATCCCATGAGGTTTATATCCCATGGGATATTAATAATTAATGGTATTATTAATCCCAGGCATCTTAATAATTAAGGGAAGTGTTCTGGGCCTACTGTCCTGCAGTGACAATCAGTGCTGCATTATGAATTGGAGCATCTGCCTGCAGATATTTGTCGGGTATGAATTACAGCTTTTTAAATAGGAATAATAATAATTACAAAAAGTACAGATATGTCCATTATGCAACACTGAATCCTACCACTCCTAATCTGTAAGAAATGGAAGAACCAACTCCAAACTTTACAGCTAAGGCAGATCACTTGTAATCATTAACTAATAGCTGATTCTTTGTGCTTGTTCCACACTACTTCTGCCAGGGTTGTCTGACCTGCTCCACCACAATATACATCTCAACTAGTATGCAGTGAGAATAACGAAAGTCAAAAGACATTCTTTTTATTAGTTAGTAGTAATGACCTTTTATTTTTGATTATTTGTGCATTAACAGCATGGAATGGAGATGTAAGGAAGTTATTATTTGCTAATTTGCAGCTTTTAAAATACACAGCACACTATCTATTATGTATCATGCCTTACAATTACAACAACAGTTTAATTAATCACCAGCACCCTGTTTTGTACCAGTCTGCTGCTGAATTCTGGGTAATGGTGTTGTTTACCATTTAGCAAGTAGCAACATTTCACTCTGTTTCACTACATTAAACTGCTCAAATAAAGCAAACGGATATTGAAAAGAGTTGGCCATCTGCCTTTATTTTCTTTTACTTTTGTTAAGAAAAGGGGGGAAAAAATCACCACCTCCTCTGAAAGGAGAAAGAACACAGCCATGAAACTGATAGTGACAAAAAACACCCTTTTTATCAGGTCAAAATCTCATCTAAATGCAGTTCTGATGAATGGTAAAAAGCTTGCTTTGTGGATTTGGAGTGGGTTTCAAGACCAGCAATGAAGTCTAATGATTATTTAATGGTGCCGCACTTGAAGCCAGATTATGTGAGACTCTCTCCCCCGTTAAGAGTTTGATGAATAGGTTTTGTGACAGCCATTTAGGAATAAACAAGAATTCATCAGTCTGCATAAGAAGAAGCCAGTTTATAGATTAAGTTTCTTGAGGTAATTCATGAGGTCAGTCCCATTTAGATGTAGACTATTAGGGCTCAGCTTTTGAGAGTGGCCATAGAAGGGAGTTACTCCAAATGGACCCCTCTAACACAAAGCCCCCTTTCAGAAAGAAGCCTGAAATTTTTATGACCCTGCTGCTAGGAAGCACATCAACTTGTCACTGTGACGATCTGCTGGGGCAGGACCTCATCACTCTATTAAAGAGCTCTGTGACCCTATTGATTTGAAGTATTTAAAGCAGGGGTGAAGTTCAAAGCAATTTCTTTTCTATACTATTACTCAGCCTCTCTGTGTCTTGGTTCTAAAACATCTGCTGTCAGTTCCTCTCTGGTGTCTGCCTCTGGAATCTGTCACTGGAAAACAGAGTAGTTTTATTTAGGATAAATTGGATTCCTTTTCAGTTTTCAGCATTTCGTATTGTGATCAATAGTTTACACTCCTTCATGTGCCAAGAGACTTAACTGCAAGTGTATCCTTTTATGTCTCTTTAGAGCCCAACTCGACTAGAATTTACTCCTGAGGCTCTCTAAATCAAATCTATCCATACTACTAGGTAAGCAGGCACCAGTTTTTTCTAATTGGCCAATCAATAAAAATAACAATTTTTTATTTCCAAGAAAACAAACAAACAACAAACAAGCAAAAGTAAGAAAAACATCAAAAATTGTGGTTCTGGAACCAAAACAATAACTGTATCTTTTATGCTGATTTATTTGGAGAAAGACAAATATAACACTGAGCAAACAATTTGGTTGTTTTAAAATGTCAGTAAGTAAACCTGGTAGCTAGTTTTGAAAGGCATTTTCTTTAATACAGTTTCTCCCCCCCACTACTTTTCTACAAAAGCTGCAGGCACCAGCACACCTTCTGAGTGGTTAATAATGCATTAGGCTTGGTGTATGCATTACAGATGTGTTTTGTGACACAGTTACCATAGGCTGTACAGCATATGAGATGAATATTCAGGTTTGATGATATCAGACAAAATATTTAAGATAAAAATGAGAAATGAGATGGAGATGTTACTGAAACTGTTTAACAATATTTAAGATTATGCATAGCAGCACAAAGAAATCCGGTTTTTTATATAGAAGATAACTGTATACAGTGGTATATGGAGCAAACTTATCTTCACCTAGGGAGCTCACTCTTGTGAAAGATGTTAACATCTCTCTCAAGCTATTCTGTCAAATCACAATTTTTGTGACCTACCTGTACTACTAAGACGCATGCTTTTTTTTTGATTACACAGTTTAACTAATTGCCTAATATACTCAAAAGATAAAGGTCTGTACCCTACTTGATATAAATTATTGGAGTTTTGCCTATTTATATCATGTAAGAATATGCCCTGATAATGTACATTGCTGTCACTCAGTAATACTTTAATTTTATACATAGATACATTTAAGAATAAATATGTTTCTAGAATCATGAATACACTTGTTGAGATAGCAATTGCACAGTTTTTTCAATGGTATCTTGAAGCATCTAGATATGCTGCAGACAGATGTACCTATTGCTTGTCAATCATAATGTGTGTCCTTTGCAGCTTTGTATTTTCTTTAGTCAGCAAGGAAATCATGTTACTGCAGGCTGAGGTCAACAGTAAATACACCAGCAGAGTCCCTGCCTGAGAATTTTCAATATAGAAGGCACAAAAGATTAGGGAAGGAGATAATAGTTTGTATTCTGCTCCTCTGAGGAAATAAGTGATAAACAAAATTCTACACCATTTCTTCTCTCTTTCATTTGAAAAAATGGAGCCGGTAGAAGTCACTGGAAACAGAACACCATTACAAGCTGATATCATCTTGAGTTCATGCCGCTGAATATGTTGGCATTTACAGCACATTCTCCCAGGGCGCTTTTCAAAATGAAACTGAAACTTGATGGACCAACTGTAGTCCATTAAAAAAATTATTAAAAAGACCCTTTTTCCCTTAGCCAAGAGAAATGGATAGTTTCAAAAAAGAGTTTCTTTGCCATATAAATATAAATATTGAAGGTCAGTCCAAAGGCAACAAATTAGAACAATTTTTCTCTGTTTTTTCTTATTTAGATTATGAATGATAGAAGAATTTATAGAGCATGCAAATGTATAACTGTGTTAATAGGCTCCCCTGTTTATATCCTAAAACATATGTTATACCCAGAACCATGAGGAAATGGTGTATTTTTCAGAGATGGAGGGGAAGGCAATTAAAAAATTAGACCTAATTACTGTGAAAACCCTTGGAGGAAACATGCAGAAATTATGGAATAAATGTAAAGAAAATCTAGGGAAATATTTCTATAAAATATTCATTCTTGCATTCTGTATTTATGCATTAATAACTCAAAGAGCAGATTCATATCTCAGGTCCTTATTCTGCCCAACTACACTAAATAAAAGAAATACAAGTTTTATTGCATATATGCACACATCCAGAGTGAATGTTTTGAGATAACATTTCTGCCTCAAGGGCTTGTATGGTACCCTTCACCATAAAAGCTCAGTACAAGATAGGGCAAATTATTGGTGGGTATGGTAGCCATCTTGCATCCCATTTAGGATGTGGTTCAGTTCACACTAAGAAAAGAAATAGTAGTACAGAAGGTGTAGAGAGAAGAGGGGGTGCATGTCTCTTAAATGGCGTGTGTGTGTTCCAGCCAATCATCTTGGGAAATGTTTCTCCTACCATCTCAGGGATCTGAGGCTGCAAGAAGGCAATTTACTTGGACTAATTAAAAATGCTTTCCACTAAAAAAAGAGTCTGATGGAACATTTTTCTATTCAATCTTTTGTGTGTTTGTGTAAAAAGTGTCAGCTTCTAATGGAAGATTTTGATATTTAGACAAAAATAAAGTGCAACAGAAAAATTCTTAGTTTTTGGCTAAAGACCAAATTATTTTAGACCCAAACTGAAATATGTTATTGGCTATCCTACTCATGTGCCTCCTGGGAGCTGTAATTTAGGTGACTTAGACCCCCATTCTTTTCTATGACCCTCATCTCTCCAGCTGGACTTCAGATCCATGGTGTGCTGGCTGTGCCACAAGGAGAGAAACCATGGGAGGTGCAGCATTACCAGGGAACCTGGCCTGTAGAAGAGGCCTTTAAATCATTTTATATCTTAAATATTGATCTCTTGAATCTGTGTGTTGCCACATATATCATTGCCTTTAATCATTCTTCCCCTACAGGTGGGTTATCATTCTTCCAATGCCTAAGCATTATATGCTTTGCCACCAACAGAGATAATATCTCCCCATTGTAGACTGTTTACTGTGCTTCCTTTCCCTTTCTGAAGTATCATTAATCATGTTGTCATTGCTTAAATAAATAATAATAATAATCAACAACAATTACTTTTATTTTTATGAAACTATTAAAATAATAAAAAACAAACAGATTGATTATTAACAAATACTGAAAGGAACTGTGTTTTGCTGAAACAGTTTCCCCATTTTTGTTTGTGTAACAGTATCAGCTAGAAGTAACTATCAAACTCAGTGCTATAGTGTGATAGGAGCTGCACACAGGGAGGGAAAGAGAAACTGTTCCTCCCCTGGTCTAAACAAGTCAGAGATGCAAACAGTACCTGAGGACACTAAAGTGAACTGACTTTCACAAAGTAATATGGCATGTCTTCTGGTTCCTATTATAGTTCCCTGTTTGATGTACTATGCTCTGTCCACATATTTTATCTTTTGGGGATCCCTCTCTTTGTCTTACTGGATTCTAATGCATATCTATAATATAATCTTCCTGGTGAGCCTTGGACAGCCACAGAGAAAAAAGCCCTGCCCACTTGTTCCCCTTTTTGCACCTGTCCAAGACAAGCAATTTGGTTACACAGCTGACTTAAAATGGTTTTGAGTGGCCACCCCCAAAGCTGCTCTCAGACTCGCTGCTCTCAGTGTATGGCTGGGGTATGCACTCAGGGTCACTCTAGCTATCTGCTCTATGTATTTGGTCAGCACTGGTCCCAGGCTCAGCAGAAAGCTGGTACAGACATGCCTTCTGTTTCCATATTCCTCTTCATCACTAGAATTGAACTATTTCATGATGAGACATGCTTTCTTTTGTGTCCAGCAAGTTGCTTTTTGTTTCATAGATTTCATAGACATTAGGGGCTGGAAGGGACCGCATGAGATCATCGAGTCCAGCCCCACCCACCATAGACCGGAAGTCATCTGGGATCTGGATGTTTATGGCCGTTAGAGCTTGTAATCCCTTAGAGAGATCTGATGAGCAGCTGTTCTCCCAGGTCCTGATGTACCCCCCTTATGTAATTGTAGGCTGCTACCAAGTCCCCCCTGAGCCTTCTCTTTTCCAGACTGAAGAGTCCCAAATCCCTCTGCCTCTCCTTGTACAGCCTGCCCTCTAGGCATTATTGTTATTTAGAATGGGATGATTTGTATTGTTGACATAAAGCACTTGGATGCCTTGCAATTGTCAGATTGTAAATAGGTTGAATAGAAAATAACTGAGAACTTCCTCTTTTCTTCCTACAGGGACTGAGACTACAAAAGCCGAGACAATGCAAAAGAGGAAGCAGAGAGGAACGGGGCAGCATATCAGGGTAAGAAAAAGACTCATTTCTCAGGTGCTCATAAATCTTTCCATTGCCTATTCAAATTTCTACGCTGCCACACATCTCCCTTCTTTCCTTCCATCCTGTTTTCCTCCTTGCTTTGTTAGGGAAAGATTGTGGTATGGCCAGAGACAGGGTGGCTGTGAGCAAATCTCTTTAAGACAGTTTGGACAACTTGTCCAGCTGTAACCAACAGATGCTAAATAGTTCTGCAAATTGGCAGGTAAAGGTGTACACTGCACACACAGGACAAATTTACCACATAATGCACAGCCCTAATATGTACTAAATCATTCAAATCTAGGGGAAAGTCATCCCCTGAAAAATGTGTAGTAACCAGAGGTGGAGGAGCTGGGGGACAAAGCAAGCACTGATACGTCACGGCAAGCTCCCCAAGCACAGGCTACTGCAGGTGAGAGGAGGGGACAGTCTCCCCTCAGGACTGCCATTTTGGTGCCCCCTCTGAATCAGCACTCAAGTCCCTGCTCAGCCTGCCTACCCCCAAGTTACTCTGTTGGTAATAACTTTATGTCATAGTAAAGTGACCTTACTACTACACAGTGCGCACATCTACATATGCCATTAATGTGCAACAATAAACGCTGGACTTTATTGCTCCCAAGATGTACCTGGGTGCGCTGTTTACACACGAGTGCACTGTGTACTGCAACTTGTGCTGAAGCAACCAGTCAGGTCAGCATCTACACGTGTCCTGCTGCACATGAAAACATTCTGCAGCAAGGTAGTTTTGTATTTACAAGTACTACCTGCTGCAGAGTGTATTAGATTTCTGCACTCTATTAGAGGGCATGTGTAGACACTCGAGACATTTACAGCAGAGCTAATTAGCCATTTCCTCAGCAAATGTCTTGTGTAGACACACCGAGTAGTACTACTACATAGTAAAGTTACCATGAAGAATATACAAGAGGATTTTTTATGTGTGTGATATCACCTATTGGACCAACTGTGATAAAAGATCCTTGCCTCTTTTACACTTTCTGGACCACTATGGCTACAACAACAACTCCACCTTACTACATGTACAATGTGTCATGTTTTTGCTCCCCACTAACTTTCATCCCAGAATAGCTGTTTACTCAATACGAACTGGCTTCCCCACTACCTATTAGCCAGGTAAATACTACAGGCAGCAAGTTTAGGTTATGTCCACTCCTTACTCTGCAATAAACCCAGGGTAAATTACTGTGTAATAATACCATGTATCTGTACTCTGAGCTACACAGGCTATGGCAGAAACTGCATATATTCATATCTGTCCTTCAGCCACCAATACAGGGATGCAGAGGGAAAAGAGCATGTAAAGAGCATACTTAAAAAAGTGTGCATGTTCCACCCAGTTAGGTCTGCAAGTATTTCCCCAACAATCTTATGGATCTCAGGCTACTGTGTACACACTACCTCCTAGAGTCACTGTAGCTGCCCTGGGTGCAGAAAGGCAAAGCATATTGGTTTGTTCACAATGCCGCATATCATAGACTCATAAAGAAGTAGGGCTTTAACGAACCTCCAAG
>NW_017728992.1:154244382-154246263 GCF_001723915.1 Gavialis gangeticus
CCTCCTAGAGTCACTGTAGCTGCCCTGGGTGCAGAAAGGCAAAGCATATTGGTTTGTTCACAATGCCGCATATCATAGACTCATAAAGAAGTAGGGCTTTAACGAAACTCCAAGGTGATCTAGTCCAACCCCCTGCCTGAGGCAGGATCATCCCTATCCAAACCATCCAATACAATCATAATTTAAGCTCTACATAAGACTACCCTTAACCCTGACACAACATAGACCTAAAAGCCTAAACTGCTGCAGGTAAAGCAGGGGAACCACAGCATCCAATGTCCTGCTTGTATAAAATGCTGTCAATATATGTTCAGGAGGTCCCCAGTAGAAAGAGGGCTATGCCCCCAGCAACAAAGGAAAGCAAAAACCCCCACAGTTCATACCAATCTGACCATGGGGTAAAATTCTTTCCTGACCCCAAATATGGTGATCAGTCTGACCCTCAGCAGAGGGGCAACGACCTCAAGTCAGGAATCTCTGGTTTTGCTCCTAGCAGGAGAATTGGAACACCCTAGTTGACGTCCCCAGCCTTAACTGTAGCCAACACCCAATACCTCTGGGAAGACTTAAAATTACCCTGACACATAGCAGAAAAAGGGAGGGGTAAGAGGAGGAAGTAGGAACAACCAGCAATGTCCAAAAGCATGGGAAATACCCACGGTAAAAAATAAGCACAGCTACGTCTAAAATCATCACCAACCAGTGGCTATCCAACCTCTTCTTGAAAATCTCCAGTCATGGAGAGTTCACAACTTCCCTAGGCAGTCTATTCCACTACTTCACTATTCTCACAAAGAAGGTCTTCCAGATATCCAATCTAAATTTATGTTTCTTCAACTTCAAGCCATTGGTCCATGTCCTCCTCTCTGCAGCAAGAGTGGAAAGGTGCTTTCCCTCTTCTTTATGGTAGCCTTTCAAGTATTTGAATATTGCTATCATGTGCACTCTTAAGCACCTTGTCCACAAGCTGAACATGCCTAGCTCCTTCAGCCTCTCCTCATAAGACTTACCTTCCAAGACCCTGATCATCTTTGTTGCCTGCCTCTGGACCCTAACCAGTGCCAAGTAGAGGGCCACTTCCCAAAACTGCATTCACTTTTTGTGTGGCATTTGCCTTTTGTGTGGCTGTGTCACACTGCATATTCATACTGAATCTGTGGTCTACCAAGACTCCCAAACCCTTATTCATAAAGCTGCCAATCCAGTCAGGTGCCATCCATTTTGGATTTGTGTTTTTAATTATTCATCCCAAGGTACAGCACCTTGCATTTGTCCACACTGAATTGCATTCAGTTGGCTCTAGCCCAACTTTCCAATCTGTCAATATCCTTCTGAATTGCACCCGCATCCTCTAGTATGTTCACAGTCCTTCCCAGTTTCATGTCATCTGCAAACTTGATCAGGAAGCTTTCTCTGCCAGCATCCAAATAATAAGCACATTGACCAGCACTGGACCCAGGACCCCACACAAAACCTCCTGTCATTTTGACATGAACCCATTAATAATTACCCTTTGCTTACAGCTGCTGAGCCAGTTATATATCCACCTTGTAGTAATTTCATCCACCTCACATTTCTCCAATTTGTTTATGAGAAGGTTATGAGAAGGATGAAGAAAGGTTATGACAAAGATGAAGAAAGCACCGGGAAATGTGGGGCCCCTGCAAGATCCTCTGGGCAATCTGGTGGTTGCGCCAGAGGAGAAAGCAGACCTCTTTAACCAATTCTTCACCTCTGTTTTCTTGGGCAGGGACTGGGACTTCCCCACTGTGATGCAAGACGGACTCGAGGGGAATGCCTCCAGACCTCAGGTTGGGGAGGACCGGGTTAGAGAGCTTCTGGAGGGGCTGGATGTGTTCAAATCAGCAGGTCCAGATGCTC
>NW_017728992.1:154251263-154258333 GCF_001723915.1 Gavialis gangeticus
CAAAAACAGGATGCGCTTCAACACGGACAAGTGCAGGGTGCTGCACTTAGGCAGTAGTAACCAGCAGCACACTTATAAGATGGGAAACTCCCTTCTTGAGAGCAGGGAGGCAGAAAGGGATCTTGGAGTCATTATTGACTCCAGGATGAACATGGGCTGACAATGTGAGGTCACGGTTGGAAGGGCTAACAGCACCTTGTCGTGCATCAACAGGTGCATCTCTAGCAGGGCCAAGGAGGTGATCCTTCCCCTCTATGCAACACTGGTCAGGCCACAGCTGGAGTACTGTGTCCAGTTCTGTGCGCCCCACTTCAGGAGAGATGTGGACAACATTGAGAGGGTCCAGAGAAGGGCCACCCGCATGATCCAGGGACAACAGGGCAGACCCTACAATAAGAGACTGCGGGACCTGAACCTGTTCAGCCTTCACAAGAGAAGGCTGAGGGGGACCTGGTGACCGTCTATAAACTCACTAGGGGGGACCAAAAGGGTTTGAGAGAGACCTTGTTTCCCCCAGCGCCTCCTGGCATAACAAGGAATAACAGCCACAAGTTGTTGGAGAGGAGGTTTAGATTAGACATCCATAAGAACTACTTCACAGTTCGGGCGGCTAGGATCTGGAACCAACTTCCAAGGGAAGTGGTGCTGGCTCCTATCCTGGGGGTCTTTAAGAGGAGGCTTGATGCCTACCTAGCTGGGATCATTTGAGCCCAATTTTTTTCTCCTGCCCAGGCAGGGGGTCGGACTTGAAGATCTAGAAGGTCCCTTCCAACCCTACTTCTATGATTCTATGAAGGTTGTGCAGGACCCTGGCAAAAGCATTGCTGAAGTCAGATACACTATATCCACAGCATTCCCTTCATCCACCCAAGTAGGTATTTTGTCAAAGAGGGAGATCAGGTTTGTTTGACACAATTTTTTTTTCATAAATCTATGTTGGCTGCTTGTGTTCAGTCTTTCCTCTCCAGATGCTTGCAGATGGCCTTCCTTAGGATATACTCCAGTAACTTCCCAAGCATCGAGGTAAGGCTAAGTGGTCTGAAGTTCCCCAGGTCCTCCTCCTTGTCTTTTTTGACAAGTCCCCTGGTACCTGGACAATCTTTATGAAGATCATTTCCAAGGGCTCCGAGATCTCCTCTGCCAGTTCCTTCAGGACACCGGGATGAAGCTCATCCAGCCCTGTTAACCTGAATTCATTCAGACCCAACAAAAGCTCTCTGACCATCTCTCTTGTCTCCTCTCCCAGCTTGATACTGTGGCACAATGGGGTTCCTTTGACATCCTTTCAAGGGTGCCACAGGGTACACAAACATGATTCACAAGATAGACCCAGAGATTTCAAATAGGAATCCATAGTGCTAAAAGTGTTCAGATTTGGTGTCATTTGAGTTGTTTGCAACAGGAGAATTTACTCTATTATTTTCCAGTAGTCACAAAATAAGAAATGGCATTATCTGAGGGATGGATTGAGTCTAAGAAGTGGTGTCTTGAGTCTCTAAATGTTGAGAAGTCATTTAGGTAGCACAGTCCTTTTTCCCATTCTTGGACATTTTGAGCTTCTCTACACTTGCGTCCTAGCCAGGACAGGTCTGAGCATTCCTATCCATTTCTCATCTGGTTGCCCACTTGCACACATAGGCACACTCCAAACCCAGAAGTTCACTGGTGAAGACCCTTGAAAGCATACCCTGAAGTTGCTCCTGAACTCTTGGTCTCTAAAGTGCTTGACAGTGGCCACTGAAAATGAGACCAGACCAGCCACACTGCTTTACTTCAAGCTTTGGAGTGTACCTGAAGGCAAAGGTGGGTGGAAGCATAGGACCCCACATAGCTGGGTTATGGCCAAGGTATACATGGGTCCTTAGCGGAATCTGTATAAAAGAAGTGGAAGAAGGAGGATATTTGTATTATTAAAGCATTATCTCACAAAGGCTAGGGACAGACATTCAAAAAGCCTGAGCCTGAATGATTCAATCTTTGCAGGTTAGTCTAGCCTGACTAGGCTAAATCAGTTTTGTAACCAGACAGAAATCCCAGAAATGTAGGCACATGCCTGCAGTGGCTCAGGCTAGAAGTTTGGGGGTGCTAGAGCAGCCCTCCCTTCCTTTTGCAGCATGGAGCTGAGGGGTGTGTGGCCAGGCTCTGGCAGAGGCTCCAGTTAACCCAGCAGTGATAACAGTGTTTATCACTCAATTAAGAAAACAACAGAGAGACATTACCAGCTACCTGTTGATTCTGCCTGTTGATTCAGCACTGACCATAGGCAGCATGTGGTCTGCTAGCTAATACACAGACACCTCCTCAGCAAGGCAGAGGGGAGGAGGGAATTCCTGCTTAGCAGGGAGTGGTGAGGGGGTGAGGGGAGGCACCCTGCAGTCTCTGGAGATCCAGCCAGGGAGCAGAGGGGAGGGGCCAGCCCTGCTGTGGAGCAGAGAGCCTCAGCCAACCCAGAAAGTATGCCGGGATGCTGGGGGAGTCTGGTTAATCTTAAACCAGCAAGGGGTCTGGGACAGACATTGCATTAACTGGTTTGAGCCAAATTAGTTAAGTCTGATACTACATTCAACCAAGTTTATCTTAAACGGGGTTCAGCCATTTTCAAACTGGTTTATATGCACTGAACATCTGTTCTGTTACAGGTTTAAACCAGTTTCAAATCACTTCAACCGGTTTATATGTAATGCCTGTCCCTAGCCAAAGGGGCCTCTGGTAATCCACTAGAACATAAATGCACCTCGAAACTCTATCACATTAGCTACACAGTCCTCCACAATTCTCAGGCAGCTTCCGTGGGCAGCAGATAAGGAATCCTTGACTGCATAGCTCAGTCAAGGAGAAGTGGGCAACCAGAGGGCCCTTGAACTACCTCAGAAGCAGCAAGCCCTCACAGAAATGATCAGCCAGTCTGCTACTCTTAAATAAATAAATACATTTCCCACAACCACAACAGAACAAGCTGGAAAAATCACTTCCAGTGAATCTCTCAGTTTTCTTGCCCTACTTTATACTTAACTGTGAGAAAAGAGGATGTTTTAACAAAATTCTTTTACTTACAAAATGTTTTTTGTTAAAAAAGGCAATTCCTTACTATTGTTTATTCAGTAAGATCTGCATGAGAACAGTCATGCACCCCAGAATAAATTCTTGTGATACAGATTCTGCAAACTGCCCTCAAATAAATCTTTACAACTGCAATCCATGTTTTCTCTGACTGCATGAAGAGTATCACCTTTTTTGAAATGTTACATTTACTATTGCTTGTTTGCACCAAACACATTAACCACATATGGCTCAATTCCATGTAACTAACTGGTAGATAATAGAGTCATCAAAAACTTTTGTAGACAAATCTGTTATTTTAAGAAAAGCTGGAAAGAAAAAAAAAGAATGCCTGATACCTTAGGTCTGATAGAATATTTATCTTCACACATAAGGGGAAACGATGTCTCTTGAGTAGTTATGGCATTCATGAATAAACAGGTGTCTTATTACAATGGGAATGATGCCTTTAAAATGTGATAATATGGTTTATAAAAGCCTCTATTTTATAGCTCAGATTATAATAAGTATCTCAGTTTACAATGATATAGTAAATAGGAGCTTGTGAGCTTGAACCCCTATTTGTATGTACTGAGCACTACATATTTATTCTCTCCTCTTCCTTTCATCTTCCTAGTTAAATTTCTGTACTCCTCCAATTTAACTGAATCCCACATCTAAATATCAGTTGTCTTTTTGCCACCTTTAACAAATTCCTCAGTACCCCCTCCCACTTCCTGCCTCCACTTTCTCTCAGCTATTGCTGACTTTTTCCAAAACAAAATGGACTCATTACATAGCCTGTCTTCCTCCTACAACTTTCTGTTCTTTCTCCCCTTTCAGAGAAGCAGCTGCCTCCTTCTTTAAATATTCCACTTGCCCTATGGACCCTATCCAATCTATCCCTGGATCTCCTTCACATGTATTTTCACTGTCTTTCCTAGTCATCAGGTTAAGCTTTCCTCTGGCTCTTTCCCCTCACAATACAAGTATGCTTTAGTCCACTGATTCTGAACTAGGGTGTTATTAAATCCTTCTAAGGGTGCCCCAGGGTGCTACAAAATATTGATGCTCTTAGGTGTGCAAACACCTACACATGATTCACAAGATGAATTGAGAGATTTTAAATAAGAATCCATAGTACCAAACAGATTCTGACTCCTTGTGGACATTCAGAGTATTTTACAATAGAATAATTGCTCTAATATTTTTATGTAGTCAAAGAACAAGTGAAAGCTAAGAGCTAAGAGGTACTTTGAGTCTAATGAGAAGCTCCTTGAGGCTTAAAAGGCTGAGAAACACTGCTTTAGTCTCCTTCAACCTAAAAATCTCCATCTTGGACAACTTCATCTCTCTAACTGTGGCCCCATCTTCCTTCTCCATTTCATCGCTAAACTCATTTGAATACATTGGCCCAAATTCTATTTCACTCAAAGGCATCAAAGTACTACTTATGCATTTAATGTAGACATGTGACTTTGTGCTGCTTACAAAAATGTTTGATCCTATTACCATCTGTCCAACTAAACTTGCTCTTCTGAACATGGTCCCCATAATTTTCTGAAACTCCGGTTGGAAAAAAATCAGGCAAAACAGTTGGTTGATGGACAATGAGTCTCTCATCTTTTAGGCCAATAGAGGTTAATATACTTGCCCAAAGAGTGGTAGATCAAAGCTATAGCCCCTTCTCAGCCAGAGGGAGTTTGATTCAACATATCCCACTTCCAAACAAATGACTAAGCACCAGGCTCTTGGCCTAAAAGCTAAAAGGGTTCTTCCTTAACCAGCCTCAAACAGCTGCTCCACTGGTTTGTCTCCAACCAAAGTTACAGGGACATACCCAAAGGTGCATGTGTCTTCACGAGGGAAACAAGGTCACTACAAAATCATAAGTGACTGCAGTTGAACTCTTCTGAACATACTCAAAAAAATGAGTCTAATTTCACAGGTGGAAATTGGCTCTGAAATCCAGATAAGTATAACAAAGGGCTCCTAGGCATCTACAGTTAAGCATGAAAGAAACTTAGATGCCCTTAGACAAAATAGGATTTCAGTCATTATCTACAATAATTGCTTGAAGACCCAATCCTATCTACAGTTCACCTCTTGTACTCCACTTATACTGCTTGTGGCAAGCTCACAACCACAGCCTCAATCAACGGGTGTATCTCGCTGCCTTGGCTAGGTCATGCTGGGGCTACTTGCCCGCCATGTCTTGTTGTTCAGTGGAGTTTACCTCTGGAGGTGATGTTCAGTAGTTCTCCTGTGACCCCAGGTGACTCTGCTGGTGTGTCTTCCCACCCCTTTCCATTCCAGTGTTTCAGATCAGCTTGGATGATGCTCCTGATGGAACAATGGGTTCCTCCCCTTCTTGCCTGGGACCAGGGATGGCTGTGGGAGGTCTAGCTGCAACCCTGTAGATTTGGTAAAACTACAGCAAAACAAGAATTCAACCCCACATAGCTCAGAGGTGGCAGTGGGAAGGGCAACAATGCCCCTGCACCAAGCATTTTCTTTCAGTGTGTAGGGTTGGGCAGTGCCCTGTACACCCATGGACAAGCCACTCAAGGATGACCCTCTTCTGAGCCTGCTTCAGAAATTGTGTTCCACCCAGCCAGGTACTATAGCACTGCGGGACGCATCCTTCTGTGCCCGCAATCTGCTCATGGTGCTGCCAGTTCCCTGCTGGGGCACTCTGGTTCCATATACATTCACTGGGGGTGTGAGCAGATAGCAAGGTCCTGAGCTGGCTTCTCCCTCTCAGTAGCTTCAGCTGTGCCCACTCTACCACGCTCTCCCAATCCCAGCTGACCTATGTGTTCCGATTATGATTCTTATGGGTGCTGTGCAACATTATGTCGTCACTGCCGCCCAACCTACTGGCTGCTGCAATCCAACTGGCACTGAAGGTAGTGTCCAGGTCTGCCTGCGCAACCTGGACTTCACCCCTTTTCCAGGGATTCTGGTCCTGGGGAGAGTTATCGGTTCCCTGCCAGCAGAAAGATCGGCCTCTGCTCCGTCGGTGCAGATCACCCCATTGGTGCCTTGAGCCTGTGCTGTTCCTCCTGGCTTCCCAGGCTGGGCTGGTAGTGCTGGGTCACTCCCAGCTATAGGGAGAGCTTCTGGCTCCATTGATGGTGTTCTCCTGTTTCTCCCAGGGCTCCACTTTTGGGCTTCCTTTAAGCCCAGAGGTTTTTGGTGATGGACCAACCGGCAGCATGTCTTCCAGCTGTGTGGTGCTGGCTGTCTTGCCCCCAGCCTAGCCATGAGGATGACCATGTGGTGGGGTGGTAAGTGGTTCGGGGGCCTGTCATACTGCTCTTGTTTAAGTGTCTTGTGACCTAGTCTGAACCAAGTCTGAGAACCAGTACTCCATCATCATCTTTCTTGACCAGTCAGCCACCTATAACAGTTGACCTTGGTTCTTTTTCATAGAACCTTGTCTTTCCTTGGGTTCCACGACTTTTTTCTCTCCTGGATTTATTTCTACTTCTGTAATTATTTCTTCAGCTGAACACTTAATAACTGTGGACAACACCATCATGCTACCTGTTATTCAAACCTATGACCTAGTTATCATCCTCAGCTCTGATCACTCTTTAGCTTTTCACATTCAGGCTATGGCTAAATTTTGGAGTTTTTCCATAACATCTATAAGATGTTCTTAACCATCTGTATAGCTAAAATTGTAGTCCAGGCTCCCATCATCTCATGCAGTGATTAATGCAATATTCTTTTCTCTGCTCTTGACAAATGCAATGTTGTCCTTCTCCTACCCATGCAATGCTACTACAGAGATCATTTCCTACCCACTGCTTTGCCTGTCAGCTTTCTCTTTCTCCACTAGCTCCATCTTCTCTACCATATCAAACAGAAGCTATTTGCCATTACTTTCAAGGTCATTCACAAGTGAATCACAGGAATTCACAGACCAATAATCCCTCTACCAGTTTACCTGCAAAACCTAATCCTGTTCACTTGTAGTGAGTGAACAAGGCCTTAAATGCCTGTACACCAATGCTCGTAGCATG
>NW_017728992.1:154258344-154260095 GCF_001723915.1 Gavialis gangeticus
AATCTATGAATCTATGAATCTATGAATCTATGAAAAACATAAAAGGCAACTGAAAACCAGGAGAAGATGGTGATAGCCTCCTTTAAAAAAAATAGCTTAATGGTTATTACAATAACTTAGAATGTAAAAGACCAGGGATTAAATCCATTCTCTTAATACAATCACATTTCCCACTTTGTATAACATTTAAATATTTCCCTCTTTCTGTAAACCAATGGGTTGCCACTCTCAAAGTCTGTAAGAAAACAGCAGATTTTAGTTTTGTTTGATATTTGCAGGATTTCTTGTTTCTTTGTTTCTTTTGTTTACTGTGGGGATAAGGTCATCCAATGTAAAATAAACTGTCTTGAAATCCTAAAGTCAGCAGTGACTTCCCTCTATCTGGAAACGGAGTGAAAAGCCTGCTTACAGTCTTGTGCAAAGGAGTCCTGTTCAATGACAGGGGCATTTGGACGCTACAGTAATTCATAAAAGAAAAACAGCAAGCTTAAATTTTCTGCAATGATTAATGATTTTGGATGTCTCAGTTTTTGCCCAACATGTAACACCTACAAGGGGCCTGATTCCCAGAAAAGACAAGGCACCCACAAGTGGAGACACTTGGGAAAATAGAGGCTGAATTTATTTCACTATGTTCAGGTAATTTTGTATACAATTTTTTCATTATTAAGGTTATGACCAAGGCCCTGCTTTTAAGAAGGTCATTTTTGCAAAGTCTTCATTATAATAGCAGTCAGAGGCATAACTGGCCACAGCTGAGCCTGGGGCGGTCCCTCCTCTCCCCTCCCCTGTATCTTCTTTGCATGACTTGCTCCAGAGGCTGCAGCAGTGGGCAACAGGCAGGAACATCAGCTAGACTGTACTGAGGCTGAGGGGAAATGTCACCTCCTTTTTTTGCCATACATGCACCCAAAAAATGCACCTGTTTTGGCAGTAAAAAAGGTATGACACCCAAAAAACACACCTGTTTTTGGCAGTAGCAAAGGGATGATATCTCTTGGCAGCAGTGAACTCCACTGCTCACAATCCTTGTAAATTTCACTGCTGCTCCAGAACTACATTTCCCAGAATGCCTTTCTCTCAGACAGGCTCCTGTGTCACTGCCACTGATCTCCTAGGGAGCTAAAGCCAGAAGCCTGTAGAAGCAAATGGAGTGGGGGACAGGATGCTGAAGCATACCTTCCCCCATTCTGCCCCCCTTAGGTAGCACCCAGAGCTTGTGCCTCACTTGTCCATGCATCCTGACATAGTCCTGATGCTAGTGTGTGTGTATATATATATACTAGCCAAATGCCCATCAAGAATGGTAGAGGAGGGGAGTGGGCAGGGATAGAGCCCTGTGCCCCCCCAAACACGCCTGCTCCCCACCTTCCCTCCTGCTGCTTGGGCCCAGGCCTGCTCCCCACTGCAGCAGCAGGCCCTGGCCCAATGTGGGGGAGGACTCGGCCCAAGGGTGGGGAAAAGCCAACCTGCTGCAGTGAAGAGGGGGGAGCAGTGGGCCCAGGCCAACCTCACAGTGGCAGGGGGACAGGAGAAGCAGGCTCAGGGCTGATGCAGGGGATGGGGAGGAGTAGGCCTGGGGCTGAGGGAGGGAGAAGGCCCACTCCTCCCCTCCCCCCACCACTGCCACGTCAGGCTGGGCCCACTGCTCCCTCCCACTGCTGCACCGGGCCAGCTTCTCCACCCCGCTCAGGCTGACTCTTATTCCCTGCCACATCAGGCCTGGGCCCACTCCTCCATTCCCTCCACTG
>NW_017728992.1:154265095-154269628 GCF_001723915.1 Gavialis gangeticus
GACATAGTCCTGATGCTAGTGTGTGTGTATATATATATACTAGCCAAATGCCCATCAAGAATGGTAGAGGAGGGGAGTGGGCAGGGATAGAGCCCTGTGCCCCCCCAAACACGCCTGCTCCCCACCTTCCCTCCTGCTGCTTGGGCCCAGGCCTGCTCCCCACTGCAGCAGCAGGCCCTGGCCCAATGTGGGGGAGGACTCGGCCCAAGGGTGGGGAAAAGCCAACCTGCTGCAGTGAAGAGGGGGGAGCAGTGGGCCCAGGCCAACCTCACAGTGGCAGGGGGACAGGAGAAGCAGGCTCAGGGCTGATGCAGGGGATGGGGAGGAGTAGGCCTGGGGCTGAGGGAGGGAGAAGGCCCACTCCTCCCCTCCCCCCACCACTGCCACGTCAGGCTGGGCCCACTGCTCCCTCCCACTGCTGCACCGGGCCAGCTTCTCCACCCCGCTCAGGCTGACTCTTATTCCCTGCCACATCAGGCCTGGGCCCACTCCTCCATTCCCTCCACTGCCACCGATACCACTGCATCAGCCTGTGTCCACTCTTCCCCCCCACCACCGCTGTGGTGTGCCCGCTCCTCCCCTCCCCGCGTTGGGCCCACTCCTCCCCCTACCGCCAGCATGTTGACCTGCATTGGCCCTGCAGGTGACAATGATGGAAGGGGGGAGGGACAGGCCAAGGCCAGCGCTGCTGGCCTCACCCCCCCTGCAGTGTCCTGACCCTGCTCTCTCCCACCACGCTGCCACTGCCACAGCAAGTGGAGGGAGAGAGAGGGGGAGGCAAAGCCAGCTGCACTGTCCTCACTCCCCCCACTCCATCCCCTGTGTCCCCACCATCATAGCAGCACCCCACCACACTGCCACCTCCTGTCTGAACATTGTATTTGCATTTTGATTGGTTGTTTCAGTCATCCAATCAGAGCATGAATAAAGAGTTATGGCCAGACAGACAGACAGGTTAAGGGTTTTATAATATTAAAATATATAAAAAAATATATACAGTGAGAACAAATATAAAGGACAGACACACACGAACCAGAAGAAGCATATTTTTTACAAAACAACCACCCCCTCTCTGACCTCATAATCCTTAAACTCAAAGGGAATTTACAAAATACCTCTAGATGACAGGCTTGGGAATAGAAATTCTTAATTCTACTGGACAGTAACTGGACAAAATGCAGGCAGTGGCTCTATGGCTCATTACAATCTATCAAATACTGCTACTAATCTAATGGCATTGCACAAGTAATAACTGTCCCCCATTTTAAATGTTTTTGCTCTGCCACTAACTAGATTGCCTATTTTGCTGCACTTTTGTCTCATAAAACTCCTTATAATACCTCTTGACTCCTACTTCTTAGCTCCCCTCCATCCCTTCAAGCAGACTGTTTGCATTTGCACAGTCTTTTCTCTGATAGCTACCTAAGCCTACATCTGCCACTTTCTTAGACCTGAGGAAGCGCACTTGATGCCTGAAAGCTTGTCCAACAGCTCTCCCAACTATACAGTTGCTCCAGTGAAAGATATCCCCAAAGATCCTAGCCTCTCATACATACAAACACACATACGTATATATACCTGTGCATATATACACTCTAATTTTTCACAGCCATGAACAGAATCCTTTTCATTTCTCTTAGGGTCTAAATGAAACCCACAGCCTATCTGCTACAAATAATGTGGAAAATCTCAAAATTCAAACAGTCACATATGCAAGGTTGTAGTAAACTGAAAAATGCAGTACTTGTGAGATACTACGTGTTTGGCATGAAGCCTGGGGATACTTAAAGCAAGTGGGACTGGATCAATCATTTCAGAAAATGGAGTCAATGAATTTTGGGTTTTCTGTTCACATATTGTCTATAATGAGTTCCAAATTTTTGGAAAGTGCCAGTTATCTGTATGAGTTTTCTGAATAATTGTTGCAAATATAAATTTGGTCTGGAGTTGATTTTTAAGCACTTCACCATAAACCTTCCCTATTTCAACTATTTGGTACAACAGATAAATCATTTGGGCTGTGTACAGACGTTCAGGGAAGTTAGGGAGGGGTTAGATCAAGTTAAACAAAGCCACTAAGACAAGTCAAGATGGGGAAGAGGGTAGCTAGGGGGTTGAGGGAAATCAGGGGGCCAGGAGGCTCCAGGGGACTCCAGGGGGTCTGCAGGGGGATTGGTGGAGGGCAACAAGATCCACAGGGCGGATTGGGGGGGGTGGAATCAGGGGTGCACGTGGGGTCTACACAGGGGTTGCTTGGGTTCAGGAGGGTTTGGCAGGATCAGGAGGGCTCGCAGGGTCCATAGGGGGATTTGAGGTGGCTCTCTCTCACACCTCCTGGGACCAGGAGCTATTTTTAGTTCATGAACTCCCCCACCCCTAGGCAAATAACCCCACCCTGTGAACCTACCCCCCAATCCCTCCCTCCTCCCCACACCAGGACTTGCTTCCTGGGCTCCTGGCACTGGCAAACGCTGATAAAGCCAGCAGCAGAAGTGGCTTGTGGGAGGGGGGTTTGGTGGGCTGGGGCAGGGACCTTGCTGATCCATGTGGGGAGGTGGGTTGTCATAGGCAGACTAATGCACAGGCCTGCAGGGCCCAGGCCCAGGGGCCCCTGCCAATCAGGGCCCTGCTGGATGCCTTGGTTCCCTCAGGAAATGGCAGTTTCACTTTGCAGGTGGGCAGCATTCTAGCCTTCAAGGGGTCCTGCTTGGGGCTGCCAGGAGCAGGACGTAAAGTGTGCCACATACATGTGCACAGCTGCACGCATGCACATGGCCAGGACAACAACTGGGCAGTGTAGACAGCAGCTTCCTGCAGGTAAATGAGGAAGGGGCATGGGGGAGGGAAGGGGTATGGGGAGGGGCAGAACAAGCCCCCACAGTGAGGGAGGGAATGGGGCAGGGAGCACTGCCCAGCTAGGATGGTGCATGGGATCCAGGGCCAGGGTGTAGAGTGGGATGGAGCCATGGGCAGTTTGTCCAGGGGGTACAGGGGGAGAGGGGTGGTTCCCCACTGCTGCACGCATACCTCAGGGGAGGCATGGGGGGCATGTGCCCCCCAGAATTGTGCACAGGGAAGAAGTGGACTAACCACTGCAGGCTTGGGGCTGTCTGTTGTGCTGCATTTGCCCCGGTGGCCCTGTGCTGGCTACACAACCCCTGCCCACCCAGCAGCAGTGGAGGCAGTGAGTTGTGCCTCCTGATGCTGGCTAGGCAGGGGGCACACAGCCAGCATGGGGGCTCCTGGGACAAAGGCAGCAAAGTGGAGAGCCCCAAACCCACAGTGAGTTGCTTGCATCTGCCCTCACCCCGCTCAGCTCTACTCCAGCTGTGGCGGTAGGAGTGGGGGCAGGGAGGAGAGGCAGGCATGTGTCACCCCACCCCCAGCCCAGCCAGGTCCATTCAGCCTCCCCCATGGGGTATGGAGGCCCACTCCACCCTTGGCAGTGACAGCACCAGGAGGGGAAGAGGCCCCTCCCCCTGTTGAAGTCAATACAGTCACGTTTATAATGAGCCATAGGGTCCTCCAATTTTCTATTTGCCCAGGGCCCCAATAAATCATAATCCACCACTGGGGGTTGTCCACCTGGAGGTGGAGTGAGGGGCAAGGTGGGGGCAGTGCCAGGGAAGGAGTAGGAAAAGCACAACCTCAAGGCTGGGGCCAGCCCTGGGGCTGAACTCAAAATTGTACAAAAGTTTGGGACAGTTAAATCAGCCTAAAATGGCCAACCCAACCTAAGTTAGCACTACCTCACAGGTAGTGCTAACTTAGATCATGTTGGCCATTTTTTGACCAACCTGACCTTCCTGGAAGTTCTGAACAGTTCAAGAACAGATCCACCCAACTAGGGATTTAAGTCCCCACCAGGGCATACTAAATTAGATCAGGTGGCCATTTCTAACTTCCCCCTAATGTCCCCAGATGTCTCTACATAGCACTGGTGAGTTTCTGTTTCCTGACTGGATGAGCTTAATCCTAGAATAGGATTCCAGAGTGAATCTTTGTCATGAAGGGCAATTTGTCTCCTTGGTGTATTCTGTACTATTTACTTTAAGTTTGTTTTAAAAATTGTTATTTAGGCAAGTATTCCTACTAATAAAATCATTTGTAGAATATCTGCAGAAAATAAACAAATCAAAGAAACATGAACGCAGGAAAGCTAATTTGTTTTGAACATTGAATAGGAAAATATAGCAAAACAATATTCTTCCAAAACGAGTTCCTATAAAGGAACTTGAATAAAGGCAGAGGGGTATACATTTGCCTTCACTTTCTATACTTAAACACTTTCCCCAAAGCTAACAGTGTATTGTATTATTAGTAAATATATTTACGAAGTGCTTATTTCCACGATATCTGAATGCAGTTTACAAACATCTCTCTTTCTATGCTCTCAACCCCCTTGAGCACATCTTAGTTGAAGACCCAGGCTCCACATGAAGAAGGGAAACCCAACTCCTCTGTATTAAAATGCCTGCATGGAAAATGGAAGTTTCCACAGGCTCAGAAGGTGATGAGATTCACAACCAGCTT
>NW_017728992.1:154274628-154276221 GCF_001723915.1 Gavialis gangeticus
CTATGCTCTCAACCCCCTTGAGCACATCTTAGTTGAAGACCCAGGCTCCACATGAAGAAGGGAAACCCAACTCCTCTGTATTAAAATGCCTGCATGGAAAATGGAAGTTTCCACAGGCTCAGAAGGTGATGAGATTCACATCCAGCTTAATTTCCCATAAACAAGTTCCATAGCCATAGACTCTTTACCATTTATACTCAGCCTCTGGCCATAGGAGGTATACTATTAGCTAAGCTGTCCCTAGCTAAACAGAATGTGCATTGCTGCAATAGAGTCAGAGTTTTATAGAGAAGGAACAAGACTTTATTTTGGCCCCTAAACTGGTTAGATGGCCAACATAGAACATAAAGCACTGGTGTGATGTGCTTGATTTAAGTTAACAGATATCTAATAGCCCTGACTATTGTCGATTAAGTATCATATCCCCTGTGAAGAGGACGATTAGCACAGAACAGCACTGGAAGGAAACAGACGTGGTCTGAAAGAGAATCATACACGGTGTGTGTGCAAGTTAGCTCTCCTCACTGAGACACTGAGAAATTGGCTAAATCATTTGCAAGTTTCCGCTAATCTTGCCAAAAGGTTTTGCAGGTATGTGTTCATGTTTCTCATTCGTTTTATTTGCTCAGCACTCTGTCCTGAGAAGTCTGAGTTTATTAGACATCCATTATAATTGACACATTGTTGCAGTAGGGGTGAATAGATGCATTAGACAGATTATCTTAATTGGCTTTCATCCAAAAGAATTAAAATAAAAAGACAGCTGAATTTCATTCACATTTTCAATTAGTAAAACTTCCTTTCATTATTATAATGCTTGCTGAAATAGCAGCCACATCAGGGTGACAAATCCCGTTATCATGCTTTCTCCAATTGTCTTCTAAAAAGGCGTCTATTGAAAGCATTGTCTGGGCTTGTGTATAACTCTGACAATCACCTTCTACTCAAAGAGAGGGGGGAGGGTGTCTGACTGGGATGTATACAGAAACGCATTTTTTCCCCTTGATGGTAGTTCTTCAGTGTCGACTTCTTGCGTTGGGACAACATGCTATGAGAGACTATGCGTGCTAACAAGATCAATCATCAAGCATTAGTGGAATTCTCATGCTTTCCACCTATTTTTCTCTCTTTTCTCTCTCAAACATGATCCTTTGCAGGTGTTATTTGTTTGTCTGACTGTTACATTGCAAATGTGGATCCTTTTTTTGGGAAGAGTCAATAACCGAACTCAGATCACAGAAACTGGTATAACACTGAAGTACTAACTGAAAAGAATGTAAAAAATTGTTCTTTAGGAACCCAAAGAAGGACAAACTGTTTGTTTGGGGAAAGAAAAACAATGAGGATGCTTTTTCAACCTTCCTTCTATTACTTGACAATCCAAACAGCCTCCCGAGTTCTAAATTCAAACCAACTCACCTAAGTTAACCAGACAAAATAATGTTATTAATTTGTTCCATGTGACAATAAAGACAACCATGTTGATAACCAGAAAATTGAGTCCTTTTAGGACTTAAGTTACTCAGTTTCCTCTCACTGAGTTATTTTCCATGACCTGAATGTTATTGCCTGAGGGGGTTAGTTTTGTTTTTT
>NW_017728992.1:154281221-154283571 GCF_001723915.1 Gavialis gangeticus
ATGTTGATAACCAGAAAATTGAGTCCTTTTAGGACTTAAGTTACTCAGTTTCCTCTCACTGAGTTATTTTCCATGACCTGAATGTTATTGCCTGAGGGGGTTAGTTTTGTTTTTTTTATTTAACTATCCATTTATTGAATTGTTCCCTCTTACATACTTTCCTATATCATATAAACCTTTTGACTGCTGTATTCTCATGTATCCTTCCATTTAAAATATGCATACAGATCACAACCATTGACTTCTGGGGTTGCATTTTGCTTCTTCACATATAGAAGCTGCTGGAAGATCCCAGCAGCCATGGTCTTCCAGTCTCAGGGGTGCATGAAGCTCCTGGTGCTGGGAGACTGCAGCCTCCACAATCTTCCAGTCTCAGAGGTGTATGAAACCCCTGGGGCTGGGATATCGCAGCAGCCATGGTCTGGCTGAAGTTGCTACAATCTCCGAGCCCCAGGGACTCCACACACCCCCAAGGCTAGGAGATCACTGCCATGCCTTGCAGCTGCTGGGACTCAGCTGGGTCCTGGCACCAGAAGGTACACTGCTAGGACCCAGCATCTGCAGCTATGGGAATCTGGATCCCAGAAGTGCCTGGATCCAGAGTCAGCAGGTGCTGGGGCTGAGAGTCCCTTTAGTTGCAGGACTTGCAGCCTCAGCTGGGCACTGTGCACCCCTGTGGCTGGGAACCCTGTCAGCTGACAGGGCTTCCAGCTGCACAGGAGGCCCTGCTACACATGCAAATTAAAGTTCAGTAGCAAGCAGCTACAAATTCAGTGCACATTTTTAGGTTCAATTTTGTAGATGGTTGAAGCTTTTATGACATGACAGCTACTTTGCATGTGTAGCAAGGTTATTGCATTATACCTCTAAAGTGTAGAGGAGGGCATAGTAATCTCACTCTGCTTCTGCAAGTGGCAGGGCATTAATACTACTACTGAAACACTAATAGTAAAAGCACTTTGAGGCTCTACATCTTTTCCATACAGGGTTCTTATAGTTCTTCACTAAATTAATTAATTCAGTCTAATCATGACATTTTACAAATGGGAAAAACTGAACCAGAAACTTGGATCCTCCCATAGCATCAAAGGCAAAATTTAAGAAGTAAACAACACTTCTTTGTGGCTAGAGCAGTGGTTCTCAACTTCTTCGAATCCCAGTGTCCCACCCAATCTCTTTGAATGTGGTGGCAGCCCCAGCTGAGAACCACTGTTGTGATGCCTCAGCTTACCTCCATGGTTTTTGAGTGTACTGCCACCGCCAGGTAAAACTGCCCCGCACAGCTTGTGTACAGCCAAACCAGGAAGAGCTGTGGCACATGCATGTTCTCCTGCTTCATTAGGCTTCTCTGATAAGCCTTAACAGGTAGCGGTTGTCAATATAAACCCTGTCAATACAAACCCTTCCCCCACCTGGTCTACAGAAAGCCTTAAAGGAAGCCAGTTGCAATCATAATTCTCATGGGAACTGGCTAGTTTTCTCAGTGTTCAAACCTGGTTTATAGAAAACAATGCAGACATTAACCAGGAGGGAGGAAGAATAGTTGTGTGGTTAACAGCTTCTTCTCCTATTTCTACCATGGGTTTCTTGTGTAACCTTGAGCTTTTTCAAAGTTATCCATAAGTATACATTTTTATCCCTTAACTATTGCTCATTTTTAAATAGCTTTCTACTGTGCTCATTCCTTTTCTGAGAGCCATTTTAACGCACATAACTTCCTTGCTTCTCTTTTCCGTTAGAATCTGTTCTTTGAAGGGCCAAGGTGGGGTGATGCCACTCATTATGTAATGTCTGTGTGACTTCCTGAAGATGAAAAGAGTAGGGTTCAGCTCAACCTCTCATAGAAGCTAGCTTTACTGGTATGATTCCTTCATAAGTATTCCCTGTCCCAAGCCCTGGGGGGTACGTCCTTGCTCAAGATCCATCCTACCACCAGTGCTCTTAGAGGGTGAAAATATGTTAAGATCTGAGTGGGGGATTACTGTCAGCTGAGATTGTTGCATAAATTGCTGATTTTATCCCCTGGAGGCTAATCCAATTCACCTCTAGAAGAGAGTCACACTTTCAGGCTGGGTCCAACTCTATTTTATTGCTTGCAAGCAGGCCGACAGAGGAGCTTGTTGCTCAGATCAGTGTCGACCCTAAACAAAGAGCGCACGTGGCTTTTATTGAGCTAGCATTTTTTTCAGTTGACGTGTTACATTTTGATTGGTCATTTCAAACCAAAACCTGAGCAACCTATAAGACATACGTAGTGGGCCATCCTGTACCATGTGGGTGGAAAGTTACAGAATGCAGGGGTTAATACTAAAACAAGGAACAAAGAAACATAGAGAAAAGTATCTATTTT
>NW_017728992.1:154284024-154284237 GCF_001723915.1 Gavialis gangeticus
ATAATTCTTTTGGCGGGCCATTCATCCTTTCTCCATTTTTGAGTGGCCAATAAATCTTTGGAGCTAAGAGCCCGCTTTTGGGTATGATCTCCAAATAGGCGTTGTTTTAAGATCGCGTTTTTAGGGAGGAGGGTAAAGGGGGGTTCGCAAAAGGACAGGATAACAAACTCCCGTCCAGTTGGCAGGTAATTGGGTATAAGCATAGGTACCACA
>NW_017728992.1:154284248-154286369 GCF_001723915.1 Gavialis gangeticus
GAAACATAGAGAAAAGTATCTATTTTCGCTACAAGATGAAGGTGTGGGAACCCATGAGTGGGGGGGGTATTAAACACTGAGAAGAAGGTGTGAGAACCCATTTAAAATTATTCCTTGAGATAAGTGGTTTTGAACCTTTTTGGACGTGAGGCACCCTCATTGGACTTGAGGCACCCCTCCATAACTCTTGCAAAGTGAGTGGCACCCAATTTCAAAAATGAATTTATATATTATAGTGATTAATTCTTGCAGAGCAGCCAAGGGATCATCCAGGCAGGGACAACCCTGAGCTTGTGCTTACCTGCTTATCTCCCCACATCTCTTGTACCCTTCAGAGGATCTATTAGCACTATAGGGTACAGTGGCATCATGGTTGAAAATCATTGTTTTTGATCGTAATTACAGATCTAGAATTCTAAGTCAGATTTTTCCCTTGTCTTGCATATATTGGGTTACATGAAGATTTAATGCATTTATGTTGATAAAATGTTATGAAATCCTCAGATTGAGGGTGCTAAGCATGCTTATTATTAGGAGACATGGACCTAAAGCCACAGCTGTTGTTACTTCTTTTTTTTTTCAGTTTTTCTGTTGCATTTTGTTCTTTTTGTCTCACATACATCTTAAAATGCTACACAACTGGCAAATTGAAAACTATTTCCTCCCATCCAAAACCAGTTTGTTTCTCTACCTTTTTGTCTAGCTGTCTCCTAAGAATTAATTAAGCATTCATTTAATATCTGTCAGCATTTCCGTTAAGCCAAACCAAGACAATCTTGCTCTTGGTCAGGTTCCTATAAAGAAGAAAATGTATTTATTTTTTAATGACACTCTAGAGCTTCTAAAGTTGCTGTAAAGCAGCCATTAAAAAATCTAAAATC
Source organism: Gavialis gangeticus (assembly GCF_001723915.1). NCBI lineage: Eukaryota > Metazoa > Chordata > Crocodylia > Gavialidae > Gavialis > Gavialis gangeticus. Next base: position 154,285,130 of record NW_017728992.1, read on the forward strand.
AAAAACAAAAGAATAAACGGAACTCTAAACCTAAAATCACGAAGGAATAATGCTAAAAAAAAGAAGAAAGGATGTAAAGCATCTCATCTCCTTCCTATTAAGGATACATTTTACATCTAATAGAGTTAACGAGTCAACATTGACTTATATTGCCTGAAAGGCTTTCTGAATTATTGAAAAACTGCAGTATGGATTAAATAAAAACAACAGTTTGAAACAACTCTTTCCTCCCTATGAATGTATATGCAACTACAGCCAATTTTCAAGGTTATTATTAGACAAGTTCATCATTTTTCCATTATATAAAACCAAGTAAACTTAATGAAAATTCACCTTTACACAACTTTTGGGCAAAGGGAAACTGAAAGGCACCTAAGGAATGCCTAATTAGAATAACAGGAAAATAGGGATGAAAGGGAATCTCAGGTGGCCATCTAGTCCAAAATCCTGCTCAGGGAAGGATCATCCATATCTAAACCATTCCAGTCAGGTGTTTGTCTAATCTGCTCTTGAAAGCTTCCTTGGATGGAGATTCCACTACCTGTCTTGATAATCAAAGTTTAACTACACTGTGACGGAGCACCTTTGGGTGCCTGTCACTTTAAGGTCCAGAGCAGACATCAGGGCAGCTGGCAGGTGTGAGCTGGCAGCTGGAAAGACACCACCTGGCTGAGCAGCTGCTCGGGAACACCTCTAAGGTAAGGGCAGGAGCCTTGGGGATGGCAGGAGGCTCCTGTTCCTGGGTATGACTGAAAACTGCACCCTGCTGGGGAAGTATGGTTTGGTGGGGATACCCATGATATCTCCCCAGAAATGTCAGGCCAGTTTCCTCCCCAGTGAAAAGCAAGTAGAGGCACCTTATAACCCCACTACCCAGTGGGTACTAGAACAGACACTGGGGCTAGGCATGCCTATTGAGAGACATCTGAGCTCATGGGGGTGTAAGACTCTGGGGCTCCAGTGTAGGGGGTGGAGTGGGGATAGGTACACCTAGAGAGAGGCACCTGAGTCCATGGGATGTAAGAGCCCAAGGCCCCAGCAAGGGGGAATAAAAGTGTGTGGCTCAGTGAGGAGCTAGAGGCTGAGTTAGCATTAGGGGCTATAGGTGGGATAGAGAAGGAAGCAAAGGCAGGGGTGTGGTGCTCTATGTCAAGGAGCAATACATATCCTCTGCCAGCAGAATGGGGTCAGAGGAGGGGCAAGCTGAAGTGGCGATGGGGGTGCAGGTAGTATTCTCCTC
>NW_017728992.1:154286380-154287110 GCF_001723915.1 Gavialis gangeticus
CCCTTCTGACCCTACTTCTATGATTCTATGATTCTATGAGTTCAGTCCAGTGTGAGGCAGAAGGCTGATGACTACATAGACTAGGGTGCACAGTGGTGCCTGAAGGGCTGAGTGTAGACTGGCCAGAGTGTGAGTAGCCAAGTCTGAAGGTCATGGAGTAGGCCAGATTGAGAGTGGCCCAGTGAGGGGCAGTATGAATGAGGCCCTGTGAGAGGAGGTGGAGTGAATGAGCAGATTGCAAAATGCCCAGCAAGGGGCATAGTTTGGCCCGGCCCTGGACCAGTGCTATAACCAACTTATGATGCCATCTGCAAGGCATGGAACATGGTAATGGAAGGTCATAGCCATGTGTAAACCCCTTGGCATTGGGGTATTAAAATGGGCAGCCTCCCACTTATTACATTAGGTTGATCCCAACAAGTTGTAGCAGGCAAGACAGGGCACACTGCCATAGACAGAGGGGTGGCTGGTATGGTGACTGGCCATGAGTAGGCTCATTCATCAAACACACTAAAAGTGACAAAGTTCTTCCTAATATCAAATGTCCTTTGTTACAGTCTAAGACAGTTATTTCTTGTCCTGTCCCTTGAAGCCATAAAGAATAGTCTAGCACCATCCTGCTTATTACCACCCTTAAGATTCATAGATTCACAGATGCTAGGATTGGAAGGGACCTCAAAAGATCTTTAAATCTGACCCCCTCCATAGGCAGAAAAGAGTCCAAAGGCCA
>NW_017728992.1:154292110-154293988 GCF_001723915.1 Gavialis gangeticus
AAGACAGTTATTTCTTGTCCTGTCCCTTGAAGCCATAAAGAATAGTCTAGCACCATCCTGCTTATTACCACCCTTAAGATTCATAGATTCACAGATGCTAGGATTGGAAGGGACCTCAAAAGATCTTTAAATCTGACCCCCTCCATAGGCAGAAAAGAGTCCAAAGGCCAGATGCCTATCCAGCCTTCTCTTAAAGACTCCCAAGGTAGGGAAGAGCACCACCTCCCTTGGAAGCCTATTCCAAATTTTGGCCACCCTTACCATGAAGACGTTTTTCCTGATATCTAGCCAAAATCTGCTCTCTGTCAGTTTGTGACCATTGTTCCTTGTTACCCCAAGAAGCCCCCTGGAGAACAGAGCATCTCCAATCCCTTGCTGCGTTCCCCTAATGAATTTGTAGGCAGCCACAAGATCACCTCTCAGCCTTCTCTTGCGGAGGCTGAAGAGGTCCAGATCCCTCAGTGTCTCCTCATAGGGGTTGAAGATATTCAACCTTCCTGAGTCTTCTCTTCTCCAGATGAAATAATCTTAGTTCTTCCAACCTTTTCTCATAAATCTTGTTTCCTAATTTTTTTTTATTGCTTTCTTTCTAATTTGCCCATGTGTGGCAGAGCACCTTTGGTGCCTGCCACTTTAAGGGCAAGAGCAGACAGCAGTGTAACCAGCAGGTGTGGGTCAGCCTTGATGAGAAAATCACATGGCCACAGGCTGGTCCATGCGATTGGTGGAGAGGGCTGAGTAACCTCCATTTTAGCTCAGACCCTCAGACTGTAGTGGGCAGTTGGCTGCTGATAGCCATAGCAACAACACCCAGCTGAGCTGCTGTTCATGGAACACCTTGGAGGTAAGGGAGGAACTATGGAGATGGTAGGAGGTTCCTAGGGAGCCCATTGGGTTCCTGAGCCCCAGGGAGCAGGCTAAGACTTAGTAAGGGCAAGGCTAAGCCTAGGCATGAGGCTAACAGCTTGTAGGCCTACAAAAAAGGGTCAGGCAAGCCCCTGAATGGATCTGACGGGTTCAGCCAGGAGCTCAGGTGAGTCCAGTTGGGCCAGGCCTCAGGCAGCATTGCGGGGATGTTAGGCCAACACAGATAAGGGTGAGGGCTCTACAGTGGGGCCCAGGCAGAACCCCTCTGGAGTATGAGAGTCAGCAGCTGCCAGCCTGACTTTATGATCCTTTGCACTAGTCAATGCAACAGGGCCAGGGCCTGACCACCGAAGGGCAATTAAACCCAATGTGAGGGGCAGGCTGGGGCCACAGTGAGCTGTCTGGCACCCCAACTGGCCTGAAGCCAGGGCCAGAGCCTACAAAGAGTGAAGGTCCCTTTGACTGGGGGACATCACAGTGAAAGAGGTTAGGGGTCAGCCAGCATTCAGACCGTTATGAAGGAGGCTGCAATACTGCCTCTGGAGGGGAGGTATCTAAACGGGGGTCAGAGTGAGAGCCAGGCCCAGGGAAACGGAGAGCCTAATACATCACCCAGAAGCCCTAGCAGGGGAATTAGACCAGGGTAGGCAGGCCTATGTTGGCCCTGACCATGACCGGAAACTGCACTCTGCCACAGAAGGGTGTTCTGATGGGGCTGTCCATGGCAGGCCAGTCCCCCAGAAATGCCAGGTCAGTTACCTCCCTGGTAAAAGGCAGGTAGATGTGCCTGATAACCCCAGCCCCCACTATCATTAAGCCTGGAAGGTAGGGGGGGCATGCCTAGGGGGAGTCAACTGAGTCCAGTGTGAGTAGTGGTGACAAGGTATGCTTGGGAAGAAGCCTGAGCCCCATGTGGGGGCATAAGGGCCTAGTGGCCCTAGTTGGAAGGGACCATAATAGTGAGGCCCCAGAGAAGGGGCAGTGAAGGGTAGGCCCTAGGGTGAGGGACAA
>NW_017728992.1:154298988-154303216 GCF_001723915.1 Gavialis gangeticus
CCTAGTGGCCCTAGTTGGAAGGGACCATAATAGTGAGGCCCCAGAGAAGGGGCAGTGAAGGGTAGGCCCTAGGGTGAGGGCAAGTGTAGAAGCCCCAGAAGGGGGCAGTGAGGCCCAGGTTGATCTTCAGATGTCTGAAGCCATAGTTGGGCCCGAGGCCAAGTGATGCAGCTCAGTGGGAGTCATGGGTGGAAGGGGCGAGTACTTGGCCGTAATGAGGGCAAGAGAGTGAAGAGTAACCCAGAGACAGGCTTGGGTCAGAGCTCTGCCCAGGGCAAGATGAATTGGCCGGTCACTTTTCAGATGGGGGTTGTGAGAGGGCCCAAGAGGCTGCGTGCTGGCCAGCCAAGAAGTGTGAGTAGGCAAGCCTGATAGTCTACAGGGGCACTCAGGCGAGCAGGGAAGGTTGGGTGTGGCCCAGTGACGGGAAGCATGTAAGAGGCCCACTGAGAGTGGATGGAGTGCAAGATGCATGGTGAGAGTGGTGAGGTGAATGAGGCCCAATGGACTGGAGTGAAAGGATGAACGTATGTGGCCTAGCAAGGGGCTGAGTTTCCTTTGGCTCATGATCAGGCCAAAGAGCAACTCAAGGATGCCATGTGCGGGGCATGGGGCATGATAAGAGAAGGTAGGAGTCAGGTGCACACCCCTACACACTGGGGTCGTAAATGGGCAGCTTCCCTCATTTTTCCAAGCAGTATCTTAACAGCAAGGCATGGCAAGCGAAACTGGGCAGGCTGCCCTAGGCAGGTGGGTGGGCTGGTACTGTGACTGGGCCCCAGGAGTTGCCCCCTGTTACACCATGTCTGTTTTTAAACATGATACCCAAAAACTGACTCCAAGTGAGAACTTATCATTTTTTAATAGAAGGAAAGAATCACTTCTCTTGACTTACAAGCAGCAGTCCTGTTAATATAACATGGTATGTTATCAGCCTACTTTTCAATTGGAGCATATTGTTGACTCCTATTCAACTTATAGTCCTCTATAACCACCCAGGTCCTTTTCTTCTGTTTTGCAGAAAAGCCATTCATAGAGGAAAATAAGAATGTAAAAACCAAATACGGCAACAAAAACACAAATGAGAGGAGGTAAAAAGTAGAATAAATGAGCAAGAACAAAGAGCTGTTTAATGTATCCATCTATCAGTTCACTCAGTCATGTATTGGTCTGTTCAGTGGCTGGATAAACACTGAATTGATTGTTGTATTTTTTAGGTAGTCAGTAACAACCTGATTATTTCATTTATTTCTTTGGGTAATGGTGGGAGAGCATATTGTTGTTGAACAGAGACAGGGAAACTGCTACAAACACTGATACAAATCATTGACCACTGCTGTGCCATTTATTAGGCTCTCTGCTTTATACTTTGGGTTGTAGAGCATGTTGGTATTTGAAGGGAATTGCAATGTTCAAGTTAACTGTTTATCAAATGAGGATCTAGCATTGACTCAGGGCTACTCCTTGTGGGCAAAGGAGGGCCAGATTTTCAAAAGTATTCATGTAAAAATAGGTATCCATTGCTTCCTTGTGAACAGCTGTAAGGCCTATACTACCCCTGCTTTGCACATGCCCCTCTGAAAAACTAACTCGGGATGAAGCAGCAGGAGATGTCTTATGAATATAATTCCTTGTAACACATTGTTGGGGGATATTACACAGAAGGTTGGCTAATAAACAACTTCCATTTTGTGAAACATGTCAAGGTTTCAGTATCTGCTTTTGATTTACATCAGAACCAAAACCAGAGACTTCTAAATTTTATGTGGGAAACAATGGAGACGTCCCAGAAAAATCTGTACCCTAGTTATAAACCCTTGCTAAAGCTTTTGCAGAAGCAATTCCACAGCTATTGCTACCTTTGAAAGCTACATGAAGTTAGCACAGGTCTGCTAAAATGTACCATCCTCATGCCTTCCTTTTGCCATCATAGCACACCAAGATACAGTTAGAGAAACACACACTCCACAACAGCAATTCAGGCTCTCATCTGGGATGTGAGAATATCAAGGCCGCGTCTCTATTCTGTCTCAGTTTGTAAGATATTTCTCTTTAAAAGAGATATAACTTTTTGATGGGAAAACATTTAAATGTTTTTGTTCAATTTACCAACAATTGTTATTTAGTCATTTAGAATAGATCCCATTATGCTTTGCACTGCTATGGTTATACTTCTCTTCAATGATTTACTTGCTAATCATACCTGTGAGTTGTGTTTCAGGTTAACTAGCTTGTTACGTGATTTCCAGTGTTTCCAGGAAAACATAGCCACTTTACCAGTCTATGACTTTCATTCATACCAACCAGTGCAACCACCTTCCATTCAAGTGTACATGCCCTGTACCAGAGCTTGTCTCAAGCTTGTGCAAACAGAGCGGACAAAAATGCTTCCCCTCCCCTTGTTTGCCATACACATGGGAAGTTTAGCTTTTAACAGGAATGGGAGGGGAGGGGAGGGGAGACTGAAGTCACAATGTCACCTGGAAGAAAAGATAATTTAAGATCAGCATCATTCTAACTGTAGGAAAGTCAGTTGCCCCCACATACTGCCTTAAAAACAAGAATAAAATTTGGAATTACAAATCTCTCTATATTAGATTCCTCTTCCCCAAACTTCCATCAGTTCCTTGTCTTCTGTGGCCCAAATTTTGAGAAGATTTCCTCATTTGCTTAGCTTTGTAAACACTAGGAGCATCTACATGAGACACTAAATGCAAAGTAGACTAATTCTACTGTGTGTTAGCATGTCACGGCAAAAGCCAAGCTATTGCACTAATGTGTAGTAGAATTAGTCTACTGCGCATTAGCATTGCTAAAAAAGTGTGCACCATTTACTGCATATTGAATTATTACATGCTATTACATGTACTAAACTTAATGTGCAGTAACTATGGTTCATGAATGCATATGTAGACATGGTCTCACTGGCTCATTCCATTGAAATCAATTAAGTTCTATATCAAAGGTTAAGCATGTGTATAAGTCTTTCAGAATCAGGGTCTTAGATTATAAATCCTTTTTGAGAACTTAGTCCTTCTGCAGTGGTTACACTTAAAACCTTTATTCCAATTTTGGAGAAATTGCAGATTCCTGAGATATCCCCCAATTTAAGTGTAGAAGCTCTGTTTCAAAGTAAGAAAAGCATTTTAAATGTGCTCTAGGTTTATAACAAAGTGGCCTTGATCCCACTGAATATTTCTGCAATGTAAGTAAATAGAAAATGACAACCAACAACATTGTTTTTGCCAGTAACACATTTTCATAGAAAGGAATTATAAGCATGAGCACAGCTACGGGAAACACATTTCAAACCCCAAGCATATGTTAGCAAAATTTAGTTTTAATTTTTCAGCCAGATCTACTTCCAAGACTTGCAGGTAAATAAGTGCTATAATCCTACCTTTATTGCTAAGGAGCTTGCCATAATTAAGAGGTGAACCTGTGACTTATCTATAGAAACTGTCATTGTACTAGATGGATTAAAATTCCATGATATTTAGCTCCCAGGCTTGCACTCAGACCACTGCAGAACACTGCCTCCTTATAAAATAAGTAATGTAACTTTTGGAAAGCACTGTGTTATGATGTATGAAATGAAATATCCCTGCCTAGTGCACTGAGAGAATCAAGCAGATACAATAAAATAAATTTGCAGCAACAGTGGAAAATGCACATAAAGTACGTTGTTTTATTTATGTCTCTTACTCACAAAGTCTTTCTTTTCAACCTGTGGGAAGTCACAGATGTAAAAATTAAATATAAAAACTTTGAAGAAAACATTCCCTGCAAAAGGCAATATAGGGATATTACACATACTACTTTGCCTTCCTTCTATGTGTCTTTACTACCCACTTAAAGCTGATGTTTTCAAAGCAAGGTATGAAGGATCTGAGAAATATTTGACTGTATGTATGGGCACTGAGAAATTGAGAAAACGATTATAGTATAAGTCACCTGTATCTTTTTTTCACCTTGCTGGAGTCACAGATGGAAGGGGTATATGATACTAAAAAGACACTTATGAGAAGCTAAATTAACTACCACAGAATTTAAGGTTTAAGAAAATTAAGATCTATAATACCAACTGGTGCAGCTCCACACCTCACAGCAACAGTAGAGGCTGTACAGGAATAAAAGCATAGACAGGGTCTGGGTAATTTTGTCACTCAGGGCCTGTCTGTTCAGTAACTGCAGAGCATGTTAACTTACCCAATCTATCTTTAATGTA
>NW_017728992.1:154308216-154319488 GCF_001723915.1 Gavialis gangeticus
ATGGAAGGGGTATATGATACTAAAAAGACACTTATGAGAAGCTAAATTAACTACCACAGAATTTAAGGTTTAAGAAAATTAAGAACTATAATACCAACTGGTGCAGCTCCACACCTCACAGCAACAGTAGAGGCTGTACAGGAATAAAAGCATAGACAGGGTCTGGGTAATTTTGTCACTCAGGGCCTGTCTGTTCAGTAACTGCAGAGCATGTTAACTTACCCAATCTATCTTTAATGTAGCTCTAGCTCAAATATTGCTAACAGCATAGCAGTGTTAGCACAGAACTGAACACAGGCTACAAAAGACACCCAAGAAGCTAAGTAACTATTCAGGCTGTTACCCATGATGAGCTCCTGCTGCCATGCCCATCCTTCTAACAGTACCTGAACTACTTAGTTAAAAGTTAGGGACAGGATCTTATTTCACTTTATGCACTCAAGAGGCGGGTAACTAGCTGCAGAACTGTTGCTTTCGGCAATTACAGTTCACTGGCCAGGCAGATACACAGTGCCACACATGCATACAATGAGCATAACTCATAAAAGCATGGCAAAAAGCCAGATGTTAGATGCCAAGGGAGGAAGATCCTCCTACCTTTTACCCCAAAAGCTGACTGTGATGCTCATTCAGAAAGCAGGAAACCCAAGATATAGGCTCCTCACCAGAGCTGGCCTTAGAGAAAAAGGTGACCTGGGCAAACTTGTATTTTGGCACCCCTCCCCCTGCTTTATTTCAGAAATAAAGCTGTAATCTCAAAAGTTTTTTTTTAAATAATTTACTATTAGAAAAATAAAAAGAGGAAATTACACTAAATTCAATTCAATGAAATTCAGGTTTATTCAAATAATAAATAATATGCCATACAAAACATTATAACTAAGTGATGAATAAACTAAACATTAAACTAACAATTAACATTAACAAATAATAAACTCTATTAACCAAGATTCCAAGACTTGGAAAACCATTCTGAGCACCTTTCTTCCCACAAACTTTGATATTGCATGTGACAGGTCTATATTTTAAGCCACAGCATTCTTGATAGACAGAATAGCCAACAAAGATAGCCTGTCATCTCCCATGGTCAATCACAAAGATGTTTTTATGAGCTTCAACTTTGAGAAGCTCTGTTCACTGTTTGCCACTGTTATGGGCATGGCTAACAGGATCCCGAGTGCTATCCATAGGCACTTCCCCACGAGCAGGAAAGTGCATTTCCCTGGGGACAACCAGCAGCGGCACATATTTGTGCTGCTACTAGTTGTCCCTGGGCATGCCCTTTCATGCATGCTCTGGTGCACAGCATATTTCCCCAGGTGAAAGAAGAGTGGTGCACTCCCAGCATGTTTCACATACTTAGCAGTGACATAGACATGATTTGTGAGAATCTCCCAACAATGAACAGAGTCAGAGAACAGTACATAGATCCTTTGCAAAACGCCAAAGAGGGACTTGGACTCTGCTGAAAATGTTGCAGCATGTGCCAGCATGAGATTTAGCAAGTGGCATCCACATGGAATGAAAAACACTCTTGGGTTTTGATTAAGGAGTCTTGCTGTACACCCTTGGTTTTCCCCTTCATTTTTGCACTGTTGTCATAATGCTAGCTCCGGCAGTCTTGGATATTTATGTTTTATTCCTTCAGAGTAGTAAATATAGCTTTAGTGGGTACATCTGCACATGCACTTTACTGAAGAGTAGACTAATCAGCTCCACAGTAAAGCATCACCTTCTACATGTGCACTGGTATTAGGGCACAGTAGATTAATTAAGCCTGCCTTAAGATAGTACTATCCCCAATACTGAACCCAGTACTGTCTTATGGCAGAGTAATTTACTTTGCTGAAACACATGTGGATACTGACTGTGGATATAAATTGTGCCTGGTCAGCCCAGCCAGTCAGGGGCCTGCTTCGTCCCAGCTGAAATTGCCACTGTTCTGAGCACATGTGTAGACGCTGCACCAAGGAGCAGTTTCCTCTGACTCAAACAGCTCTGGAGTCTGGGTGTCACATTAACTGCATGTGTAGATGCCCCACTTAGTCCTTCCCCTGTAGACTCGTCCACTATTTTAAAACCAATAAAGTGTGCTTGAATGGTCACTTTACCATCTGAAGTATCAAGGAACCTAACTGTGAAAGACATCTTTTCACATCTGGAGTGCAGTCCAATATCATGGAGTAGTACCTGGTACTTATCAACCTTCTAAGAATGTCTTGCAGCACTTTCTTCAGAAATAATTCAATTATCTCATTCGGGCTTGTTTTTCCACAGTAGGAATCCATCTTGGAAAGTATGCATCCCAAATGTTCCTTCATTACTTCATTGTACTTTCCTAGTAACTCCAACAAACCCACGAAATTCTTATTGTTTGCCATGAAGAGACTATCAGATGAGCCTTAAAAAGCCACATTATTTTTCAGAAGATAAAGTGTTATTGTCATGCAGTTCTCTAGAATGTTCTCCCACTGTTTTGTCTCTTCTTTAATCATACGTTGAAACTCAATGTCAATGCAGTTATTCTGTTTTATCCTTTGCTGTGCTTTGATCCATGTTTAGCAGGAACTGAAATGACTAGGTGACTTTTCATGATGCATGTAACAAGTTACAGGCTGGCATCCTTGATCCATTACCCAGCCAGCAACAAGCCACCCACATAAGGGGCCTCAGCTGGCAGGTAATTAGCAAAAATGAAGAGCAGTGGCTGACCGGAAATAAAAAAATAGGAAGAGGAAATAAGTGGGAGGAGCTAGATGGAGAGGGAGGGCTCCTCGAAGGAAGACTACAGAGTGAGAGCTAACCCATGCTGGGCATGTTTATTTTGGATTGTTTGATATTGACAACTAAACCCCTTGGTAGAAATCAAGCCCAGGGTTTTGAAGCCTGTGTTGCTGGGACCAAGCTACGGGTGGGTTCATTTGGATTGTTTTGCTTTCAGCTGAGCCCTGGGAAGCAGAGGAGCCCAGGGCATTACAGCCTCTGTTTTTGAGCCCAGAGAAAGACTGTGTTACTAGGACCAGATTGAAGGCCTCAAGGACTGATCTGAGCCAGGAGGAGCTGGGCAAGCCGGCCACCTGCTACACTGTGGTTTTGAGCCCAGAGAAAGACTGTGCTACTGGACCAGACTGAAGGGCTCAAGGATTGATCTGAGGCTGGAGGAGCCAGGCAAGCTGGCCACCTGCTACAATAGACAAGAATCTGAGATGTGCTTCCAGTTATTTGACCCCTCAAATGTTAGGGATGATTTTGGATTCAAGTTGAAGAGCTTGCAGCAGAAACAGAAAACCTTGTCAGTGCACTCTGAGTAAAGCAGCCAGCCCTGCTTCAGGACTTCGCCATTTTCAAGATTTCCATATAAAAACATAATAGAAAAATGGCCATTCTGTTCATGCAGAAGAAAATCTATGTTCTTTACTTTTGGTGGACCAATGGTCACTAGCAAATCTTGAATTGTGGGCATTAGATTGGGCCATAAAGCAGGATCAGAGATGCCACCACCAACGCCTATGATGGGAATTGTTTCATCTCTATTACTAGTAGCATTGTCATTATTCTAGTCCAGATGAAGAATATCTGTTTTGTTTAAGTCTCTTTGTTTCTCTTGCAATGATTCTTGGAAGTTGAACTGTGGATCATCTATGCATTTTTCATCCGATGTCTCTGCTGTGGTTACCTCGCTGCTATTGCACAGGTTGTCATTAACAGATTGCAAGTATTTTTTCATCGCATCTGTGTCTTTTTTCATTGCATTCATTAACTGAGCTTTTTGTTTCCTGTGCTAAGTAAATACCCTAATTTATCTAAACTTCTCTATGGCTAACATGAGAGCACTAGCCTTAATGAAATCCTCATTTCACTTAATCTATTGCACAGGGCTAGCAGTAGGACAGGGGGCTCTGTGAAATCCTTGCTCAGACTCTGCTACGTTGCAGGATGCTAGGAGACAGGTCTGTGTGTGTGGTGTGTCTCAGTGGAGACAGTTCTGGTTTTCCACACACCTGATCTGAGGAACTGACATTTGTACACAAGGCTCTGTGAAGTTTTGGGCTAACAGTTCTTGGGCTGTTGAAGGCATGATGTCAGGTCTCCACTTCACTTCTGTACCTCCAATTGCACAGCACGGGGGAGATAAGGTCTTTAGCCTCACTCACCTCAACCATGCAAAGGATGAAGTCAGAGCACAAGCCTTTATGAGTGCTGAATATGCAGCAGTTCCTAATTTTGAAAATCAGCTCATTTATGCAGGTACCCATTAAAAATCTCAGAAGTGTAAGTTTAGGCACTTATTTTTAAAAAATATTGGTTATTGTGTTTATGTAAATGAAATATTCAAACTACTGTGCAGAAAGGCTTATTTAAAATATGGGGCTACCATACTTTTAACATGCTGTTCAGAACCACACAAGCCTTTTGGCTGCTTTTTTATACTGTCCAATGTCATTTTATCCCAGGCTGCAATCTGAACACTGACCAGCATTATTTATATACCATGATGACAACATTCACTGTATTTGTAAAACAGATGTTTCTGTACCAGCTTTCTGAGGTGTTCCAAAGACTCATAAAATGACAGAGTGATCATAACTTAATGCATTGAAAATGATTTTTTTTTACCGTGTATGATTTGTTATGTCTTTCTTTTAGGAAAAATACAGCTACATATAATTGCATAAAAATAGTTCATTCTTAAGGATTGTCTGCTTTTAAATTAAACATGCATTTGCCTCTCCACACATTGCTAAGATGGCCTTTTAAAACCTGATGTTACTTCACTGATGGCCATAGTCTGCCTATACTCCTGCAATCTATAAATCAGCAGACATGTCTTAATGACACACTAAATTACAGGGTGCCCTGCAGCATTGTACCTACTTGGAGACAGCCATCACCACTTCTTAACAGTGTCAACCAGAATATACTATTACACTGAACTACCTTGCAGGGACCACAGCAGACAAAGAAAGAAAATAGTGAAGTAAATCCTATTGGACAGCAAAAAAGATCTTAACTATGACATGGATTATTCTGAAGTTTAATCATCCTAGGTTTGACTGTATTGTACATGATCTGCCAAGAAAAATTGTAAATACCAGATCATAAAATGGGCAATACTTTTTTCTTTGTAATGCTTTATTTGTTTGCTCTTCTGAGAGAAAATATATATTTTAACAATTTACATTCTAAGGCCTGACCCCTTTGGGCAGCACCTCAGTTTGTATTTTTTCAATTTATTTCAATTTATTTTAAATGTATTTAAAAATAAATGCATTTATTTATGGGCACAGTTAAAGTACTTGGATTCATCTCTAGCAGAAATATATACATATTTTTGCTCAACATTGCTGAAAGACTAATCATATGCTGGAATATACCAAGAACTATATGTCATATATGACAAGTGACCATAATGCCTCATTTTTTGCATTCACACAGTACAGAATCGCCATGATGAGAGTACAAATATAGCAGCTATTTTTAACAGATAACACTGGCCATCAGCTGAAAAGATTTTGCCAGCTCAGAACCAGTACGGCAATACCTGAACTCTTGGGACTCTTTAGGACTTGCCACCTTCATGTGGCTCTAATGGTTCTACTTCCTGAACTCAGCATGCATGACGAGCTATTACGAGAGAATGAGCCAATTGCTTCATTATATAAAGTTGAAGCACTAAATGCTAGAGCAGCACTGTGGGGGAAAATGCATTGCACTGCTGTTTCTGTTTTACTTTATTCTGAATGAGTCCTGGAGATAAAGTTAGATTTCCTGTATTTTTTCCCTGGCTTTTTTATCTTTAGTTTGTAACAGATCACTGATTTATATCTGGCCTCCCTTACTGCCATCAGTACTCAAAATATGCTGCAATGGGTTAAAGCAATTTATACAAATCTTAATCGCTTGACAGCTTTAATGTGAAATTAATTCAAGCATCAGTAGCCTTGATTAATTCATTAATTTCAAGATAGCTGATTTTAAATACTTTGAAATATTAGGGATTTCCATCCTCCTCAATATATAGTGAAATTTCTGCACTGAAACAAAACCAAAATACACTTGAATGTCTACTACCATCCAAGAGTATCCTCAATATCCTCCTGTGAACATTTGACCAGGAATACCCAAATTCACCAGACAGATTTAGGTCAGACAAAGGATTATTTTATTTAATGTTACAAATCAAAGACACAGATACAGCATGGAAAGATCATAGGCCTTCTCTCCTTTTTTTCTGTTCAGGTTTAACTTTGGGTCACTACAGCTGGCCTACTGTGAGTTAAGACATGGTTTTATTAAAGGACAAACAAATGGATTTCTTAATAGTAACTAGGATGATTCTGGGACAACAGATTTTGGTCTCTAAAAAAGGACACATCATTTTGACCTCAGAGCCTATTTTCCTGAGTTCAAGTTAATGTGTGCACAACTGTTCTTCCTGCCTTTGTTGTTAAATGCTGGGAACTCTCCAGGGTTATGACTGAGTGACCTTTTTTCCCTACTGTTAGCTTGATTCCTCACTTGAGGAATCAATTTCTGTCACCATTCCTCACTTAAGATTTTGTCCAAAATGAATTAAGTCATTAAAAAGACTTCCATAAACTTTAAAAGAGGCCCCAGATAATATGGAAAGACCTTGAAGCACCATGAACAGAGCTGTACCATCATGCACAGCCATCCACAGGAAGTAGGGAATATACATAAGAAACCCCCCACATGAAGATTATTTAATTTTCTGTATCAGGATCCCATGAATACCAAGCACCCTAAATCCTGTAAAACATGCCTATCTTCTCACTCTGACATTCATTTTGTAATGAAAAGGTCTTTCAAAATAGACCCAGTGTAGTCATTTCACCTCTTCCTTTTTCCATTTATTTTCTGCTATGTTACTTAACTTTTCTGGTTTTGTCCTACACTGAAGCATACAGACCATATACTCATTCAGTGTGCAGATGGAAAGGACTGAGGGGCAGAGTTAAAACTCTGTATCCACAATCTATGTTCTCAAGAGATGCATTTGATATAACTCAGATACCTCCAGAAGCACCAGAGAATGTAGGAAATAAAAACTGTGCAGTAGTAGTAATAAAAGAACAGCATATGTGGTTTAACTGAATTTGTCTGGAGTCCAATTAAGCAATAAGACATGATAGGGCGTGTTGTATTACTAGGCCATTAATGCAACTCTCCAGAGTATTGTGAGGCATAAGGCCAAAGAGAAGCGCCTTAATGGCCCAGGAATACATGCTTTGTCATGTCCCATTGTTTTTAGGGTATGCATATTTATCTTTATTTTTTTTTGAAAGACAGAAGTATATACAATTGTTGTATACTAAAAACACACTTTTGGGTAAGAGGAGTTTCAAACAATGGCAAAAACAGATCGACATAGGGCTAAAAGGGCCTTGTAGGCCATCGAGTCTGGGACTCTGAGTTTGCAGGCCACTATTTACCCAAGGATTCCCCAAAATCACTACTTCAAACCAAAATTCAGACTCTCACATACAGCCACAAGGCACAAAGCCAGAACCACCAAGATCACCCTACAACATGCTAGAGGTAAAAACAGGAGAAATGTGCAAATGCCAATGTTCTGTCATGGCAATACCAGACATAATTGATCAAGAAATGCTCAGAGGATCCTAAGAAAAGGACTAAGTTCCATGCTAGAGATGACAGCAAAAGCCCCCACAGTCCTTGCAAATATGGCCTATAAGAAAAAATTTTCCTGACCCCAAACTTGATGATTTTTATAATCTTGGGCAAAAGAGAAAGGTCTTCTAGCACTACCAGGAGCATAAACACACTCTAGTTAATAACCTCCAACCTTAGCTGTGGTCAAAGTCCCAATGCCACAGAGGACAGCAAAAAAGAAAGGAAAAGAAAGAAACCCTCAGAAGCCAGTAGTTTTAATGGGAGGTGGAGAACTCTTATCCTGACCCATGAAGTTCACCACCAAAAGTCCTGAAGCACAGAGTTACCAGATAGCCACCATGAGCCTTTACTTCCATACCTCAACATGAGGATAACAAATCCAAGATTCCATATATCACACATTGATTTTTGACCCATGAACCCCCTATCCTATCATGCCATCCCCTCCATAAACTTGCTGAGCTCATTCTTCAAACAACTAGGTTCTTTTTCTGCTTGACTCAAAAGACCAAACTTTCATTTCTCTGATAGTTACAAGTCCTATATTTTCCTATCTAAATTTGTTCAGTTTGTTTGTAGTCTTTGACTTTTGCCAGTATTGTTTTTCAGCCTGAAAAACTCTTCTGCCTCCCAATATTCACCCCCAAAATGTATTGGTAAAAATTAATTGTATACCTTTTTTTAAAACCATACAACTTCCATTTTTTAAGAAAAACAAGCTGAGCTCTTTTAATCTTCTAAGAAAGGGTCTCCATTTTGACCAGCTTAAGTGGACCTTCTTTGGACTTGTTTTAATTTGAGTTGATTTTTTTTAAACTAGTGACTAGAACTACATAGAGTAGACTAAATAGGGACTTACAAATGCCTTGTATAATGCCTTCTTGTCTCTCCTGATTACACCCCATCTAATACACCCTAGTATTGCATTAGCCTATTTCACAGTTGCATTACAATGGAAGCTCATCCTATGATCAACTGGTATGCCCACGTCTCACTCTTTCTTAGGTATATCCAGTATATGCAAGCTGTGTGCCATAAACTCTATCCATGAGATGTAAAGGAGAAGACTTTGATAGCTACCTGGAGCCTCTTGTTAGATTTCAGTCACCTACTTGAAAGGCAAGCTGGGATGATTTCCTTGCGACTGATTGTAGTCACCTATTCTTTAATTATATGGAAGCAATATGTTGTATATGTTGTAAAATAAAGGATGATTTCTCATATAATATATATAACTGAAATATTTCTTATTCCAACAGTAGTTAGAGTGGATGTTAAGCAGCATCTACTAAAATTAGCCATTTTAAAATGAGCACATCTGGATAATTTTCACTTAAGAGTTATAAGAGGATGGGCCAAGAAAACTACAGGTAATTTATGTTAATTTCCATAAATTTTACAATGCTGGCAACATTCCAGGGGACTGAAAGAAATCTAACATTATAATAATATTTTGAAAGGTAACCAGGATAATCTAGATAGTTTAACATCAGTCCCAGGCAAAATAATGGGGGGGAAATTAGCAAAGGAATTCAATCTATAAAGAATGAAATTATGGTAATATCTAACGATGTCAATCAATGTGTGTTTTTGGAAAATAATTCCTGGCAAACTAACATAATCATATTTTAGATGAAATCACCACATTGGTAGTGACCATGTTGACTTAATATATTTAAACTTAATACTCTTCAACTTAGGATGGCAAAACATTATGATTAAAAAATTAGTGTCATACAAAATCAATGCAGCACATATTTAATGGATTAAAAGCTGGCTACCCGACAAATCTCAAAATGGAATTGTTAATGGGCAATCATTATTGAATGAAAGGGCTTCCTGTGCAATTCCACAGGGACTAGTGTTGTTCAATACTTTTATAAATGATTTGAAAAAATATAAATTATAATGAACTTTGTGGATAACACAAAGTTTAGGGGAGAGATCATTCTGGGGACAAGTCACTTATATTGAGCTAAACTGAACAGTGGGTGCATCTACATGTTTGCTCCCACGATGTCCTTGTATTCCACAACTCTGCCCTGCCAGCCTTAGTGAAGAGCAGGTGCTTTGCGCCAGGGATGCCAGACCTCCAGGGACTCTCACAAAAATGTATTTCTTACCCTGAAATATGCTCAGTGTACCAGGAGTCTTCACACTTGTGGAGTACATCAGTACTACAGAATGACTTCATGGCCTTCTTTTCTGTTGTCTTTTCCTCTTGCTAATGCCTTCTTTATATGATCCCACTGACAGGATTACATGACAAAGCAAATGCAAAAGAATAAAGCGAATTAACATGCCTTTTGCTGCCATCACATTTCTCTCTCTGGGTATGTGTAGAGGTTCACCAAACTCAATAAGTGATCACATGGGTGTGGCTTTTGCACCTGTTTGGCAAGCTATGCCAGAAATCTGGTGTAACTTGGGTTGTGGGGGGCATGTGAGTTAGGCCATGCTCGTGGGTCCACAGGGAGTGGGGCTGGTGGTTCTAGGGGGTTTGACAGGATCAGGGCGACCTGGCAGGTTGGGGAGAGGGAGTGGGAGATGGTGGGTCCACAAGGGAAACATCCCAAGTTCTTGCAGTGGCTGAAGTACCCTCAAGAACTACTAGGCCTATGTTTCCCAGGGGCACAGGGCCAAAATCAGTCCAGACCCTGGGTGGTGGCAGCGTTATCCCCAGGCTTGCACGTACGCTCCAGGAAGGGGGTCAGATGGACATGAGGCACCCCCAGGCAAGCACTCGGAGCCTAGAAGGTGGTTGGGCACAGTGAGGCAGGTGGCTCAACACAGGAGCACCCCCTACTGGCCTGCCACAAGTGGCACATGGCATTCTGAATAGAGTTGAATATTAGCCATGATTAGGAATACGGTATGGTACAAATATAACTGGAGAGTGACTAAAGCACTAGATGCAAGAAGAAAGGGCTTTGTTGGTGATATCTTTTACTGAAGCAGCAACATTGTTGATAAAAATATCAGAGAAGCTTTCAGCAATATACAGTTGGTCCAGTATAAGATACCTCCAAAAAATGTGGTTTTCTGCATTATTTTCTAGACCATTTTGGTCAGAACTTTCCAAGCCTACCGTAATAATAGATGGCTATCATTCAGTGCTAGAATGGTGACAATGTGTGTACAGAACCAGCTACTCTGATACTAGCCTTAGTATCACATGAGCACAGTTGAACAGGAATCCTCCAAAAGCACGCCTCACGTTGCATGTGCATTTTGTTCATCATGCTGGTTTCAATGCAGGCTGCACAAAAATCTTCCTGCCTTTGCATTTCACCCAAACTGGATCATAAGTATTACTAGATTGCCAACAGTACTGTGATGTTGATGCTAGGTATGCATAAGGAAGTGATGAGTTTGATCCTGACACAGGACAGCCTATTTTTAATTTTAATTTGTTTTCTAAAGATTAGCTTTGTAGCATAACAAAACAACATAAGCAGGCCTGCATTGTCCAAACACCAACAGAAATTTGGGGAAGTTCAGCTGAGAAGAAAGGATTTTTAGGAGGTGTTATCTTTTATTGGATTATCTGCATAGTTGGAATAGAGTTAAACAAGCTTTCAAATGCAAGACATTCTTCATCTGAACTGGACCATGA
>NW_017728992.1:154324488-154357112 GCF_001723915.1 Gavialis gangeticus
TGCATAGTTGGAATAGAGTTAAACAAGCTTTCAAATGCAAGACATTCTTCATCTGAACTGGACCATGAGAGCTAGCACATCACTCTGAACTACTGTAACAGGAAAGTTCAGCCTTAACTCTAGGAGAAGGGAATGGGTTTAGGATATAATATAGCTACATCACACCAAGCTATATTACAGGTGGTCCCATTTCTAATATAAAAACAATTTTATATTAACCCCAAACATTTCAAGCCATGTTCAAAGATTCATTTGAAGTCAGTTTGGTCTACTAGTATTGTCATTAGTTAACTCTGCTGCTAACCAAAACGGTTATGATGTGGACCAATTTTTAATTATATTGATCTATTCTAAATTTCTTCTACCACAATATGAAAATACATGCATCTGGGGTATGGTATTAGGAAACTGAAAAAGAGCCTGCTGTGAGCCTGAGCCTGTGACTATCAAGCACTTTGGCGTAGGCCTCCAATTGACTTTTGTCAATTGAAGCAACCTCAAATTGAACCTAAGTGATTTTTAAAAGACCCTTTCACCTGGAACTTCTTTCAGTTTAAGAGGAGGTTAATACATTCAATAGAACAGAAAAGAAATGTTCTACATTAATGACATCCAGAAAAAAACAAAATCAATAAAAATAAGCAAAATCCTAGACTTAAAGACATATTCATGGGAACACACTACCAAGACAGAGCTTTCTGGGAGGCTGTTTGGATTAATTTTTTCTCACTTCTCTTCTCTATCCCCACCATCTGAAGTGACTGGGGAACTCTTTTCTTTCCCCAACCTTTCTTCCATGCCCAATTAGTCTCCCCCATTTTCAGGTTTTTGCCAAATAAATAAATAGGCAAAACAGAAAAGCAATTACCAACAAAGAGAGAGGAATAATCTGAAGGGACCTAGGCAGATGAAAAATATCAGCAGACCAAACTAAAATGAGACGCATTATGAAAAATGCAAGAGAATATTCACAAGGGTGGTTAAAAAGTACAAGAAACATTGTGTAGCTCAACAGAGCTGGGCAAGGGGAGTAGCTGACACCATAGCACCCTTCCAAGGAGTGCAAACACCAAGGAAGAAAAGGAATGATTTTAAGGTAATATAAAGAATAGAATCCAGAGCAAGGTAGGTTTTTTTGCTAGACTGGACCAAATACAGATTATGGTGTATGAAATAATCTTGCATTGTTTTGATAGGACATATTTATAATCAGGACAAAGCCCAGCCTCCCTATCCAAAGTTAAAACTTGCACCCACAAAATCTAAACTCTAATAACTTTTGAGTGCAAATCTGTGCACTTGAATCTTCATCTGCCTAATCTGCATCTGAAATTATGTAGATAAAAGCATACACCAAAGAAATTTTGTCTGTGCCCCTAGGAGCAGCATAGGCTCACATTTTTGGGTGAACCAACACTCTTCCTAAAAGGAGGTTTCTATTGTGAAAATCTGTACTGCAGGTTTTTTCCATCCCTACTTTTCCTAAAGGCCCTGATGTAGACTTGGTCTCTCCATTAACTTTGTCTCTCCTTTTTTCATGGGAATACTGGGGCTTCCACACTACCACATTGTTGTGAAGAAACATCTGTTTTGATTTGGGATTTCACCAGCATACCTGGGCTTTACTTGTTTAATGCTGGCTGGGATTTTACATTCAAAAGGCCTCAGGCAAATTAAACTAGCCATGTACACCCTAAGGAGAATGAGACTTTAGTTATGTGTCTGATACCAATTGTGCCAACTAAAAGAACTTTATGATATTAATGAACCTCTATAATTAAAGAAGAGTTAATTGAAATGAATCAACCAGTCTATTGAAATATCTCATACTTTTTTATATCTGGCATTCTAATGCAATTGTGTTTCAGGGGCTGTCTAAAGAATCACTTAGCAATTACTCAGTGTATTTTCTAAGGATAAAGCAGAGTTTTAGCCATTCAGTTCATTGATTTTACTGGTGAAGTGGCAGTAAAAATCCCAATTCCATGAAAAGCTAAGAAAATTCACTACATAGAGTCCATCTAACCTGGTTTATAGTTAACCTTTTCATTTTGTGCTTATGTAGGTCCAGTCCCACAAATACGAGGACTTAAAGTAAATGTGTAACTAATACGATTAACTCCCATACACAAGCCTTGCAGGGTGAAAAGGAAATATAAGGAATTCATTTTCTGCAGTATTCAGTTTTGTGGCCTTTCTAAAAATGTGGCTAGTGTTTTAAATAGTCACTTAGAAAATAAGGCATTACAGTATCTTATAACACAAACCCTTTAAAGACAAGTAAATGTGTGTGTTGTTTGCACACAGACATCATGGTTGCTAGCTAGCACTGAGGACCTCCCAGAGTTTACACAGATTCACAAAAGTTTAGGGCTGGAAGGGACCTCATGAGATCATTGGGTCCAGCTCCCCTGCTCTGGGCAAGAAAGATTGCTGGAGTCAAACAACCCCAGCAAGGTGTGCATCCAGCCTCCTTTTGAAGGTCTCCAGGGTAGGTGCCTGCACCAGCCCCACTGGCAGGGGCAATGCGTAGGGAGTGCACATGGGTGCATATGCACCCCCTGCGCATGGCAGTGCACCTCCTGCAAAAAGGCGCTACTGATACTGTCAGTAGCTCCTGCAGGTGGTCGCCACTCACTACCCCACCACTAGTCCATGATCGCCCCTGGCCACCACCAATACTGTCAGCGGCACCTGGAGTGGTCACCTACCTGTGGTCGGTGCTCACCACCTCCCCCCCACCACTGACGGTGCTGGAGGCATCTGCGGGAGTTCCCCACTGCTGAACTCCCACCACCACGCTCCCACCGGTGCAGCCACTGGGGCACATGCCATTCATGCCCACTGGGAGTCTATTCCAGAGTTGCCAACTCTTGCAATATTACTGCAAATGTCATGTTATTTGTACGTAACTCCTGGAATCAACTGATTATGTTAGAAGATCACGGGGGGGGGGGGGTTAAGTCTAATGCTAATGTTGCAGTCAAAAAGATGCTGAAAATTTCACCCAAGAGCCATGTAATGGCTCAAAAGTGGAAGACAAAAAAAATAACCTCATATGTAGTCTGTAAAAAATTGTACGCATAAACTCATAGGACACCTATACATGTGTCTGACACATGCTCCAAGATTAATCGAGTCTGCTGGAGTGTTCTAATTAGAACGTTCCAGTAGCCTCAGTGTCACATGTATTCAGCATCCCCACATTTCAGAATGACAGCAGGGGCATTTTAACTAAAGCTCCTCAAACAAGCTTTGGTTAAAGCACCAATGCCAACATTTTGAAGCATAGGATGCTGAATACATGAGACACTACAGACATTTTAACTAGAGTGGCTCCTGAGAGCCATTCTAATGAACATGCCCACCCCCCTCCGAGTACACATAACTACTACAGTCCATAAACCAAAAAAACCTGACTGCAAACTGCTAGACTCAGAGCACATGTACACGTTCTCAGAACCTGATCTATGACCATGCAGCTTACTTTAAGGGGGTGGGTGGGATTGTGGAGGAGCTAGCAGGTCTGCAGGGAGAGTTTAGTGGGTCCAGGACAGTTTTGGTGGGATTGGGAGAAAGCTAACAGGTCTGTGGGAGGGTGGGGTTGAGTAGTCCACCCAGAGGTGGAGGGGGGGTGACAGGAGGCTAAATGTAGCCTGGTCAGGGTGGAGGGAGTAGGAAAAGTGCAGCCGCAGCGCTGGGGTAAGCAGCTGGGCTTTCCCAAACCCAAGACTACACTCTGAACGTGTACACACATTAATCCATATTCAGTTAGACAGGTGAACTAAGTTGGATCAGCCAGCTATATTTTGCTGAACTGAACTCCCTGACCATATGTACAGTTCAGCACTTAGAATGACTTAACCCTAGTTAGGTCAATCTAACTGTAATGTCTGTAAATACCCTCAGTGTACTCTAGAAAACAGAAGAATAATTATCAAGTTATTTAATTTGTACCTCCACTGGGAAGAAGAATTGCTGCTCACCTGTAAATGTCTACACATGTCTTTAGCTGGAGTGCTGCCTGTTTTGTTTTGTTTCCTTTTAAAAATACATTTAAAACTCTCAGTCATATTCAGCAACATACGAACTGTCATATCAGGTAATTTCTATGGGCCATTTATTCCAGAATTTTATCCCTGACAGTAGTAAGGGCCAGATGCTTCAGAGGAAGGTGCACTGGATAATTATAGAACAATCTGTCCCTAGCTGTAAGTTTCTTCTTAACCTTGTCAATTGCAGGCTGGCACATATATAGAGATGCAAGTTTTCTAGCTCTTTTTTACCTAATGTAATTGTGATTGCTTTAATTGTCCATATAGGCATGTCATGAACGTGAGGATTTAGATGTATGTATTGCAATCGGTCAGATGTTTTGCTTAAACTATGTTACACTGCTCTGTTTGCATATTGTGACGTTTGGGTGGAAGACAAGTAAGTTGAGCTCTGAGTAGATGCTGATGTCTGCTTGAGTAGTGATTCGTTTGACTGTTGTGTCTGCATGTAATGCAGCAAATGCCCTTGACTGTGTTCACAAAAAACAGTGTGGTATAAGGTAAAATATATGATATAATCAAAGAGTCCACCATCACTTGTTTCAAATGGGTACATTTATTAGCTCTTCTACACTGGTAAAATACCAGTGGGGGCATTCTGAAACAACATTGGTGCAAGTGTTGTGTCTAGAGCTACATTTTACAACACTCCAAGCTGAAAATATCCCTTTTTATCCAGGGGATTGTTTGGTGTGTTTGCCTCAGTGTATGCCCACAGTTTTGTGATAACAGCAAGTAAAGTTCTAACCATAGTATTTCCAAGGTAATAGAAGAAGACTGGTTAATTTGCACATCAGATAATTCACCACTATAGTTTAATTTGCAATTATTCCAACTCCCCAGCATCCTCTGCCCCAATCACAAACTTCTGAATTTGGTCATTATTGGATAATTTGCCATTCTTTGCATTCCTTTCGGAGTAGTGAATCAATCCATTCACTATAGTTAATGTAGACCAATTCTGTGATTCTTATATAAGCAAACTTCCCAGTTAATTCAGTGAGAGTTTTATTCAAGAATGACGCAAAAAAAATCTCTAATTAAATTAATGCATCAAGCTGAAAAATTACTTTAAATGAAAAGGTCTTTGTACACTATTTTAAATAAACTATATCCACAAATATTTTCCATGCTGAAAGGAAGGAACTTCAAAGTAAAGATACAAGTTGTATCTATTTCACACTGCCATACTTGGGACCAAAAACCCAGTCTATCTCTAGCCTAGATCATCTGGAATCTGGGTCTTGGCAACACATTCAGGATTCAGTTAACATTTCCTTTTAGGCTTCTATGAAAGCTTATGCTTTTGTGAATTGAGTTAGTCTATAAGGTGCCACCCATTCTGCCTTCTGCCAAAAAATATAAGACAAAGCTTCATTTTGATCTGCCAATTAAGCATCCAGCACAGGGTGTGAAAAAAAGCAGACAAGCAGAATTTGCCTGGCCCATCTCTAATGATAATCAAAATAGGGAATTCTGCAATGGCTGCAATTTTAACACTTAGCTAAGGCAATTTTCAAGTAACCTACATGAATTTAACACACAAAAATAATTAAACACACTATAGAGCAGATGCTTCACAAACAACAAAAATCAAATGATTCACACTTAGCAGGCCTTACCTAGCAGTTAGTTTACAACAGATCTGGGTGACACAAAGAAAAAACAAACAAGCTTAATGTATATCATTTAAAACAACAGCACACCTGGTTCAGAACATTTAGGACAATTCAACAATTCTGATATATTTTCATTATGTGAGACAGGTTTTATTCATGATAATTTTATATATAATTTATACCCAGCAGTTTCATCACATTCTGTTCAAGAAATTATAATGTAATATGCCATCTCAGTGGCACACAGCTAGAGCATTTCAAGACATGGTAGATTTAGAGCCAGATTTTCAAAATTGCATGGGTATGCTTACATATGAAAATTGCATAAGCACTTGCATACCTTATTGTTTATTTGTTCAGTCTTAGTGCAAATAATCTAGCTGGTCATTTATATATACAGTTACCATGATTGCCCATAATACACACATTAAACTTCTGCACAAATCATTCATACTTTTCTGATAAATCTGAGCACTGCTTTATTACAAAAGCCTGTTAACTTAAGTTCTTACCTCCTTACCAGGCACATTTACACATGCCCTTATGGCGCCATTGTTACCAGGCCATCATTTAGTACTTCCTTTAGTACCATGCCAGAGGTGTACCAGCAGCATACAGTTATTTTTAGCCGCTACATCTCCATGGCAACGCGCTATAGCAAGGGAGTGTGTTGCTACAGTAACATAGCTGTGGTGTCACAGTTTGTGCCCACTGATGCTACATCAGTGTAGTGCATTGCTACAGCGACATAGCGTTTTGTGTAGATGCACCCACGGTTTTCCATATCATGATGATAAGCAGCAAAAAAATGTTTGTAATTATAATTAGCTATGATCTGAGGCACATAAATCAACTTTTACCCCATTTTTACTTTACCTAAGAAAGGACTGAGTAAAAATAAAGTAAAACTAGATAAGAAGCCCAGGATTTAGGTTAATAAGTTAAAATAAAAATAAACAAAGGAGTTTTGAAAGCAAAAAAGCTGATTTACTTAATATAAATTACAACATTCACACTGAACTCAAATAATTCTGGGAGCATATACACATGCAATTAATGTGGCTGAATAAACTCCAGGGCAGTCCACACCAGAGTTTATTGCTCCTGGGCACCACATTTGCACACACGTCCAGGACTGCAACAAGTTGAGCCAGGGTAGAGCAGTCCCAGCTGGTGGGGGGGCCCACGGCTGCTCTGACCCAGCTCAATGCGCTGCTGAGGGGTTGGCTGGGGCACAAGGGTGTTTCAGTGTGGAAGCTAGCCAGCAAGCAGCCCTGCACTGAAGCACCGTTGTGCCCCAGCCCTGTCAGAGTCTACACGTGTGTTGAGGCAGAGTAAACAATTCCACTGTAGGATAGTACTTGTGTCTGGTAGTACTATCTTATGGCAGAGTTAATTAGTTTACTCTATCCTAATAGCACCAGACATGTGGATGGTGATGTTTTACTGTGGAGCTAATTAATCAGTCTTGTAGATGCACCCACTATGTGCAACTTCTGCAGAAGTCCTGGTTCCAATTCCAGTAGTGACAAATATTAAATGAGATAAAGCTGATGTAAGTTTGTCATAAAATATAGTAAGTGGCTGTGACTGCACAGTGGTAACTTCTGGGCAGTCACTTTGAAGTGATTTAGGCCCCGATGCAGTCTGGTTAACTAAGTAGGATTCAGACGGAAATGGGATTCAGATGGAAACTAGACACTAATAAAGTTAACCAAAACCTCCCCACTTTGGTGGTTTAAAAAAGTTGCCCACATTGTAGACAGTAAACAGCCCTATGTGCCTCAATGCAGAATTCTACACAGCCTGTGTAAAAGCATACAGGTGACAGCATTCACAGAAGACCTGGAAGACCTAGGTTATAGGCCCTCATAAGTCAGAGGGAATTCAAATCCATATCTCCTACTCCCAAGAAGTTCCTGAATCACCAGGCTATAGAAAATCTGGGCCACTGTGCAGAATCATAGAGCCACCAAGACTCAGTAGCCTAATGGTTAGTGAACTCAGCTGAAAATAGGGGACAGCTAGGTTCTAGTTTCTGAAGCAAATGGTAGTCAAATACAAAATGCATAACATCATTAGAGCAAGGACCAGAACCCAAGAACAATCTTAGTTGAGTGCTCTGACCGCTAGGCTACAAAGTTAGCTTTACTCTTGCTTGATCTCCTTCCTGCCCTATGATCCATGCAAACAGTGCCTATATTTCCTATTGGTTAGCTCTAGCAGCTCCCCACTCAGCACATGCGCTCTTAATGTCCCCTCAGAGTCATCTAACTCTCCCCATTGTCTGTATAAGGAGCAAAGGTTGATTTAGATCACTCAACTCATTTTTAAGCACTTTGACACCACTGTAGGGCTAATCTGGATTTTCCCCTAGTGTTGAATATTGTACAGTCTAACTGTACTTTATGCACTCTGGTGGAGTGGATCTGGGACAGCAATGGCATCCCTATGTTCCATAATACTTCTCAGCAGGACTACTTACCCTATATGCCCAAAAACACATTAACATAGCTGTCCGACTTCATTCAGAGCCATCTTGAGTATCTTTACACAGCATTGCGTTGTGCCATGTAATCATAACCCATTTAATAGGAGTAATAAAAGTGAAATAGATGTTCACCAATCATCGTAATAGTCCCAACACTCTTAGAGATCCTGCTGGAATTCAACCTACATGTAGCAGAGCTGAATTTAGTCATGGGAGAATATTATGCTAGTGTGATTTATTATTTTACACACATACCAAGCCCTAAATCTAGGCATATTATACAATTTTATCACTTATACACATTTTCTGTCTGATATACCACAGCAGTCAAACATTTAATACGTACTTAATCAGATTTAAAAAAATAATAATTAAATTTTGAGATAAAGAAGGGTCAGACAAAATTTGATCTCTTTCTCCCTTTTTTCTCTGATGAGCTCTGACATCAGGTATAACATGATACAGGGCACCTCTTGAACCCACAGGAGGGGTAAAAATAATAGATTTCAGCAGCTTGCTTCTCAAGAAAGGACAGTCACTGTGAAGCCAAGATCTGTAATGGCTTCCTTAGAGGTCCCCAGATTATGTTTAAGATTTGACATACAAAGCTCAAGTGATCTGGGATTATAGTTCATGAAAGTCTACCGCCTTCTTTATGTTAGGTCACTGTAGTTGAGATCAGCTGAAACACTCAAGCTAGATGGGTTGCAGCAGAAAGGACAGTGGCTGCCAGAAAGCATTCCACTTAAGGGTTGGAGCTATAAAACATTTCGATAGGAATTGTTTTTGGCAGAAAATTGAGGTAACTGAATTTTTTCACAGGATTTTTTCTCATTTCTTTACTATAATTTACTGAAAATTCAATTTTTGGTCAAATATCGGGTGCCCCAAATTGAAGACATTTTACCACAGTTTCTGGGCTAAAACCCTCAAATTTAGGCCAAACCTGAAAAGAAAAAAAAAACAGATTTGGCTATGATGCCATAGTACCTAATAAGAGCCGTAGTTCAGCTGCTTCATGTCCCTAACCTCTGTCATCGACTGTGTTGTTCGACCAGACTAGGCCTGCCAAGATGTAATGTGGCCAAAGCCATTCCAACAATGCATTATTGCAGCTCAGCAAAAGGGGAGACTGCAATCCATTGTAAGAGATGTAGTCTAGGAAGGAAGCCCAGACTATAGAGGAAAATGAGGGCATGAGGTTTGAACTATATTTTCCATGAACTACAATTTCTGCATAAGAACATTTTGAGGTTTTGATTTTTCACTTAAAGTTTTCTGTGAAAAAAAAAAATCTATATTCCAACCTGCTCTTGTGCCTTGGTTTTGGTGTTCATTTTCCTACTTTGTCCCAAATGTTTCAAATCTGTTGGCCTTCTGTGTTGGTTGCATAGCCCATCTGTTTGAAGATGCTCTTGTAGGGCAGAACCATTGTAGCAAATGACAGAGGTTCTTATGAGATTTTTTTTAACTCCTTTTTTGGTGGGATCATAAAGGGTAATAGTTTCTGATTTGTAGGGTGCATCCGAGACTAATGATTGCTATTTGAAAATGTGCTGTTGGTTTGGCTGTGAAATTATTTCAGTATTATGTTTTTAATTTATAGAAAGGGTGTCTAGGGCATCAGATTGGAGTTCTTTTATGCTGTATTTAAATCCATAATAAATAAACTTTAAAAATTTACATTACTGCTAAGTTGACTCCAGTGCATTTAAAGACTGTTTCTTTAATTATCCTCTTGCATGTATAACGATTTGCTCTCGTGTATACATGCCCCTGTAAATTAGGAGTAACTTCACTTAAATCAAATAATGAATGTGTAAAAAGGGTGTGACTAAGTAAATCAAGGTGAAAAAATGAGGGTTCATAAACTGAGCCAGGAATGTTCTATAGTATTATGTTAATGAGTTTTCTTTTTCCACTGAATATTGTAAGGCTGCACTAATGGAGAAGAGATTCTTAAATAGATATTTATTGTTAAAATAAGAGTTCAGCACACACCTTTTATTCAAAGAAGCCAAAATGCTCATAGCACTTTGTAAACTGATTGATTGCAAAGAACTAATTGGCTGCAACATCTGGGGTTGAAGTGGGCCGTTGTTGAGCACTGCCAAACATCAGTACACAACAGATCAGGGCAGGGAGCAGATAACATCCATGAGTACAGATAGTTTGAACAGATAGGTGATTGCACAAGATAATACACAGTGATCTCCTTGGCCAGAAGACATTTTCAGTCTTCCTTGGTGACCAGATATGAAGCACCACTCCTTTCATCTTATGCATTTAATATGTAAATTCCTCCAAACCATCATTTTGAATTTTCATCTTTGACATACGTTCGGCAAATAGGAAAAATTAAAAAGCAATGAGGAGAGTTCCCAACTGCTTTGAGAAGATTCCACATATGTGCTAATTAGCGATTCTGTCTGAAAATATTCCCTGAAAGCTGTACGGATAGTACAGCCTGGGATAAATAATGCAAATGCCCCATGGCACTGTCACAAACACCACAATCAGTGCTGTTCGCAATTTCAGTGAGACTCTCCAAGTTCTGCACCTGAGACTAAAATATTAATGAAGTAAAACTGTAGTAAACAAACCTCCATTCTCCCCACTCCCATGATCACCACACACACACTTTTTGGCACAAGCTAAGAAGCATTTTATAAAGATCAGAGCCAACTTAAAAATATTTCCTTTGTGCATTGGATTCTTCCTTCCCTCCATCATCCAGTGAAGACATTCCAAATGGTCCAGTCATTGATGTCTAACGCACAGCTTCATTAGTGTTAGCTATGGTGGGGGCACCACTGCAAATTGATAAAAGTTCCTGGAACCGCTCTGCAATCTAATGCTACTCCAATTCTGGCCAGTGTGGGGGTAAGAACCCCAACGTGATGCCACTCCTCCTGGTGGAACTGTGTAATCCTGGGGCAAACGTGGGGAGATTTCAGGAAAAAAAAAGAGATCAGAAGGTCAAAAGTGTTGCTGTGACTTGGAAACCAAAGTCACATTGTCACAAATGACTTAGACCCTTAGGATCATAAGTTCTATTCACTTTCAAAAAGATTTAGGCTCCCAATAGTGAGATTTTCATAAGCCCCTAGGCAGGTTGAGCATCTTGCTGCTGTTGATTTTAATAGAAGCTAGATACCTAATCTGTTTAGGCACTTTGGGAAATCACATGATACATGCCTAAGTCCCATGAAAAACCATTTCTATATCAAAAGCATTTACAGGCTTTGATTTTTCTTTGAGAAGTTGAGATTTTCTGAAAATGGGTCTTAGGTTTGAAGCCACATAAATACTTTAGAAAATGTAAGCTAAGGAATATAGTGACACACCATCACCACGCAACTAAATTTCTCCAGTTAAATTCTATTCTTTTATGGATATAGCCCCACTACAGCTGTACCTCAGCTATTTCAATTCAGCTGCACTAGCGTAAATTGAGAGCAGAACTCAACATCTAACAACAGCTCACAAACTATTGTCCAAGTTACATATGCCCATTAACCTGTGCATTAATATCGTAGTCTACAGCCACGAACGGAGTATCATTTATTCCTAGATTACAGGGGTTGCAGACTCCTGAAGCCTCTTTTATGAAATAACAGCCCTGCTCTTTTAGCTTTGTGCTATAATACATGCCCATATTCCTCAGCATGAGTCAGTATCACAAGCTAGACTACAAATGTGAGTCAGTGAATAGCACCCAATAAAGTCAGTGAAAAAAAAAAACAGTTCGAGTTAGTTTGATGAATGAGGGGTAAATAATACAGTTTAAGGGAATTTCTAGAGCTTCACTGCAGTGGGTTCAGAAGACAGCCCTCAGTTACACCAGTTGAAATCTAAAGTAATTTCACTAACTTCAGTTCTGGTCAGAGATTTTGAAGTTGTAGTAGGAAAGGTCAAAAGTCAAAGGTTTGTCTGAGTCTTAACAGCCCATCAGGCTACTGTAGCTAAGGCACACCAGTTTCTAATTTCCAACAGCCCACAAGGGAGTGATGTGATTAGCATCACACCAAACACTCTCAAACTCTTCAGCCTGTTGACAGCAAGGTAACTGCATGGGGCTGGTGACTGGGATAGCAGACCCAGGCATCCCCTTTTTGTGTGGGGAGAGGCACAAAAATAGCCACTACTGCTCAGTGGGTCCTAGCTTCTTGCTCAAACCCCTTTGTACCATACCATCCCCTATGATTGAAAAACATTCCCATCATATTTATAAAATTGCTATCTTAGTGTCATATGAAATCTCCTCAAGCCAATCTCTTTATGATGCTTTCAATTCTCTCCTGCACCAATTTGACGAAAAGAAACTTTTGCTTTTCCAGTAAAAAAAATTATGCTATTATTACCTTGTCCTTTCAATGCCCCTACCCTTCCCCTTATGACTGATTTGTCCATTTTGGGGTCTTGGGGTCTTTTATCTCAGTGGTGGCCAACCTTTTTGGCAGGTATGCCACAAGTTAGCCCTGTACCCTCCCTAGTGTCACACCAATCCTTTTCCCTTGCCAAATCCGGTGCCCTAGTGTCTGCTTCCTCCCTGTGCTCCCTGTGCCATCTGCTGCTCTGCATTCTGCTCCCTGCCCTATCTGCCACTCTGCTCCCTGCCCCAATCTTTCATATGCCACACAAGGAGGCTGCCCATGCCACTTGTGGCATCTGTGCTGCAGGTTGGCCTCCTCTGCTCTATTGCATGCCCACTGTGAGCTCTCTGGAGTAAGAGCTGTCCCATTCTTTACATGCCCGTACAGTGCATATTTATTATAAGGGAGCCCTCCTCCTTGTTTGGAGTTCCTTTGTGTTACCATAAAACACATGCACACACTTTGGAAATCTGTTCACTTCATTCAAATCCCTCAATGGGAATTTTTGAGTTTTGAGAAGTTTTGATTTTGTTCTATTTTGAAAACCTGACTTAGAATCTCTCCCCACCCCGGCTCTAAAAGAAGAGTAACAATATTTTCTTTTTTCTGTTCCCCATCTGTTTGTTTGTCTGTATTATGAACTCTGAGCAAGGACTTTTACTTATCTGGTGTATGTTCAATTCCTAAACACCTAGGGCATTGGCTGTGGATGGGATTTTTAAAGGCTAACCTAATACAAATAATAAACACAATAAAATAAACAAAACAGGATAAAACAGATGGTCCACAAGACTAAGGGCCTCTATACATGTTCTCTGGGGTGAAGGGGTGGGGGGGAACAACACTTTAATTAAAAAAGCTCTGAGAACCGCTCTAATTAAAGCACCCAGAGCATCGTGTGTATTCAGAGTCTTGTGCTTCAAAATGGCAGCAGGGGCATTTGAACTAGAGCTTGTTGGATGAGCTTTAGTTCAAGTGACCCCACTGCCATTTTGAAGCATGAGGATGCTGAACAGATGTGACATGGAGGCTACTGGATCACATTAATTAACAAGCTCCAGCAGACTCGATTAATTTGGTCTGTTCTGACGCGTGCTAAGTAGCATGGATTGGAGCAGACATCTGGCACGTGTATAAGTACTTTAAATGACAAGAAGTGAAGTAACCTTTGTTGGTTTACTTGCAAGCTACAAAGAAAGGAAAACATAGTGTGGGTCTCCACAGTACAATGTAG
The DNA here is from genome assembly GCF_001723915.1 of Gavialis gangeticus. Lineage (NCBI taxonomy): Eukaryota > Metazoa > Chordata > Crocodylia > Gavialidae > Gavialis > Gavialis gangeticus. The sequence goes on from NW_017728992.1 coordinate 154,338,264, forward strand.
TGGCCTTATGAGCTAGTTTTGTATGACTAACAGAAGTATCATGTCCATCCTATCATGGCACCCTGCATTGGCTAACATGCCTTGATTGCCAGCAGTACTAAGTCCAAAGGGATGGCTACATTAATGTGGCTTTAATACTTACAGTGCCTAAACTAGCTCTTTTATTGCATTATGTCATGCCCACAGTGACAGACTACTGTAGGCAGTATCATAGCAAGGAGGGAGATGAGCAGGGTGACCGCCCCAGGTGTTGAAGTGAAGGGGCACCAACAGATGAATCACAAGTTGGTATTTTGTTATAAATATTTTGTAAAATTTTGGCTGATGTGGTCAATAAGTGATGCATGCATGCACGCAGCTGCAGCATGCGTGTGGCCAGCCCAGCAGCTTGGAGAGAACCATTCAGCCAGTGAGTCTGTTGGGCGGGGGGAAGGGATGGGGGCAAGGAAGGGACATGGGGGGCAGATCGAGGCCTCCCAGTGAGGAATGAGGGGAGCTAGGACTGGGGCAGGTGCTGCCCAGCTGGGGCAGGGCATGGGATGGAGCCGTGAGCGGCTTGTCAGGGGGGCATGGGGAAGGGGGGAGGCTCCTGCCGCTGTGTGCACCCCCAGGCAAGCAGGGGAGGCAAGTGCCCCCTGGATCTGTGCGCGGGGAGATGGTGGGCTGTCACTGTGAGCTTGCTCCAGGCAGTAAACTTCCTTGCTACAGCACTGACCATAGGTTAAGAAATAACACCTCTTCAGGGATCTGGTGGCATCCGGTACATAGAGAACATTATACAGAGCTCTTGCAGAAACAAATTCTTCAGTACAGAATTAGCATTTATCTAATATTACAGTTTTACTTCCAACTTTAACAGACAGAAGACAGAATCTTTAGTGAGACCAGCAGAAAAGATGCTAATTTTAAAACCACCCAAGAAGATATTTTCTTCTAACAGCAGCTTTCCAGGCCCTTTTATGTGCAAAGAACTTCACAACATATACTGAGGAAGGCCAACAATTCAACAAGGTACTTAAATGTGTATATACATTTAAACATATAACTAGGTAGACTGTGCACATGCTTTAAGTACCTTGTTGAAATTATCCCTGAAACTGCCTCCTAAGAGTATAGGGAACCTAGACCTTGCATTTCCTGGACAAGTGCTCTGACTACTAGCCTACTGGAGGTGCCTTATCTTTTCCAGGTAAACATCTAGCTGCCAGACCAAAAAAACCACCCTATTAAGATGTTTAGGCCTCTGCTGTTAGTGGAAAGTAGGATCTGTAGCAGTTGAATACGTCTTATCCCAACTTAAAATTTACAATTATAATGAATGGAAATACACACATCTCCTACATGACAGGATTCATCTCTGGAGGTATCGAAGCACTGCCCGTTGAAATGAATGGAAGAGTTACATGCCCTTGCAGAGCAAAGTAGGATTCCCATCCAGAACCATTTGCATACTTGCATAGGAGAGCAACACAGCTATCCAGACAAAGTAGGATCCCTCCCTGATTCTGGTTGTCTACATCAGGACCTTGGTAGTAACTACCTATTAGACACCTAGGATTTAACCCACAGTATATAAAGATTTCCAAGGAAACACAGCAATCTCCATGGCATTTGGAGATTAGGGGACACATTTCACTTGCTTGCCTTTCTAATGGGATTCTGAGTATTACTGATGGGAAAGAAATGGAAGTTCTATTGCAAAACAAATATCTACAGGATTGATTTTTGAGACTCAGGAGGATGGCAAATATATTTCAGCAAGGAAAGTGAGGCAATTCCCTCATATGGTCCTGGATAGTCTTTCATTTGCTAGTATCATAGTTCTAAATTACTTGTTACGATGCCACTAGTCCAACCTGTTTCTGGCACTGGAAGGTTCACCTGCAGCAGTAGTCTGAATTATCTGCACTATGTTTCATCATGCTGTAATGGCCAAAAAGAACACATGACCTCTGGGAAGTATCTGAAAGTGGTTTTGAACAGATTTCCTATTTTTGCTGCATGGTGAGCAGTAGGCTTTGTTTGGATTTTCTGTACTGTTCTCTCCAAGCATGTGGTATTTGGTTCGTGTTTTGATTTTACACCTAATAATCATGAAGGAGAAACTGTGCAAAGCTTATTTGCACAGATTTATTATTAATTGCAATTCTGCACTTCAGGTTACCCACACAAAGTGAAATCACTACTCAGGTCTTGCTGTGAAGCAGGCAATTTATATATACATTCAAAATTCACACAAAGAATATTATATTATCAGTAGATATGTGATCTGTCTCACACCTGTCTAAAGCTGTCTCAAAAATATTCTACTAGTTTTTTCTTTAGGGGTGGAGCAGAGGGTAAGAGCAGGGCTGTTTCTTGGGTAATTGATTCCAACTATTAGCAGTCAGGTACTAAAGTTTTTGTCTCATAAGACTTTCACTTCTTGGTACAACAAAGGTCAGCTCATCCAGTGAGCAAAATTGATCTGTACTGTCAACACTTCGCATCAGTGGTTTCAAATACTCCAGGGTCTAACTATAAATACATTTTCAAACAGGACTTAACCAATGGTGTCTTCCTTCTCTATTGAAACAATAACAATTTCTGCTCAGCAAACACAGCGCAAAGATGTTCTTTCCTATTGCAATGCAAACTTAATCTGCATAATGTCTTGCAAATAATTTATATTCCTCATTTAGGGCTCTGTTAGTGTTAACTTGACATGCTATGTTGCATATCTGTGACTGTTGCTTTGCAATTTTTAATTGAAAAACAAAGCTTAAGTATCAGCTGTTTCAATATAAAATCCAGATCCCTTCTTTTGCCAAATGTTTTGTATGTGCCCTTTTCATTTTGGATTGGCAGATAACCACCATATCAGTCACTAGTGATAGGAATCATTATTTTGCACTGAGCTATTAGGATACTCCAAATAATATCTGTTTTCATCTGTTAACATTTAAAACCATGCTGAACCCAATACAACAATCCATCCAGATCTCTGTGTGAAACAATAGTTAAACACATGATCGATTTAATATTGTAAGGTAAAAGAAACTAGTGCAACATCCTTAGAGAAAACGTATTTTAGAAGAGCTTTCGTATCTTAGCAATATGAAAGAAAAATGGAAGTAATTCAAACACAGATCTCTGGGGTATTCCTTTACTGATACCTTTGAGACTGGATTGGACTGACATCTGTCAGACAGGTAATTACTCATCCATCTTAAAGCTTCATCTTAAGTTTGCCCATAAGAAGCTTGTGATTCACCAAGTCAAAGACCTTAGTGAAATCAATAAAAATTGCCCCTGTTGGGTCACAACAAGCAGATCATTTTCCACCTTTTACCAAGGCAGTGGTCATTAAATTCCTTACTTGAAAACCAGACTGATTAGGGGTCATCAGGCCTTTGTGCATTGTATAATCCATCAATTGTGCATATACTATTTCTTCAGCGTCTCTGAGATGAGTGATAAAACAAGTAATCTCTTGTGTCAGTTTCCAATGCCACTATGAGGCCTCTACTTTTACACAGAGAGGAATGAGGAGCAGAACATAGAATTACTAGGCATTAGGTGTCTTGCTTGAAGGAAACTTCACTTCATTATTCCAGACAATGGTTTAACTATGTCAAGTGCTCCAATTTTAAGTATTCGTGCTCTAATCCATTGGTTCCTCCTTTGCTGTTAGTATTTTAACTCAGCTGTTTAATGAGGACTGAATGTTGAACTTCAGATATTTTAAATTGGAGAGACGTGCAGAAATTCGATTGCACATTCCACAAATCTTGATTTCATTGTAAACCTCATACTCCTACTGCATTTTGAATGAAAATGGGAAGGAGATCCATTCAGTCACTGAGCTGAGATCTGTGAAATATTTAGGACACAGCAGGAGGATAAGAGGAAGCAAAACTAGCTAAAATCACCATACTGCTTTAACTTTGGCCAGTTAGAATTGTTGGGACCATTCCACTAGGATGGGGCTGACAGAACACATGATATGTCAGCTACCTCCTTCTAGCTTCTCTCTTGTCTTCAGCCACAAAGGATACACCTTATATATGGAAGACCAAGTATTTTCGGAATTCCCCAGTGCTAAAATAATCCTTGCTAATCCGCGCTCCACCTAAAGCGCTTTCCTCTTTGGGCATGGATACACATAACACTCAGAACAGTTTGCATATGGTTTAAACCAGAAGTGGACAGACATACAAGCCTGTTAAATTAATTTAAAGCCTCCCAGAATTGTTCAAAATTGTACCTGGAAAATCAAGTACTACTTTGAATTGACTCACTATAAATTGTTTCAGTGTTACATGTGGACACCAAGTATGGGGTGACACAGGTCTGGTTGTTCCTCCAGATATCCCACACTGCATCATTTCTCACTCACCCCTCTCCCACTGCTGCAACTGGCCACTCTGGTACATAGCCAGAAATCTACTACCTGTTCCTTTTTTTTCTTCTTTTGTTGACCCTTGTTATCAATGAGCTCCCTTGTAATGCTTGCTCAGTAAAAGCTATCTTTCTAACAACCAGCTGCATCCCCACTCACTATTTGACCAGAGTCCCTCATCATGCCTCTCCAGCTCTGGGAACTAAAAAGTACTCCTTTCCACCCCACAAATCAGGCAACTACACTGTGGTCTTTGGTCAACTGAAAGTAACTAAAGCTTACTGAATTTATTTTTAGGGGAGTAAGGAAAGCAGAAAAATGACAACTTTTCCAGGAACAAGTGACCTCCAAAACATGGCTGTAAGCACTCTTCTTCCCAACTGGCACACTGCAAGACATGCTGTGATGGGTGCTCAGTCCTACCCCCTGGTCAGAGCTACAGCACTTTGCACAATGGTGAACTAGTTCTCAATCAGTGACATTTTGGAACAGTTCAATTGTTATGTGCATCTTCACCCTTACATGCTGTTTGTAATCCTGGCTGATTTATAATGGTTTTAACATTAGCGTTATTTTATATTTCTTTTCTAATTTCACTTAAATTCAGAGATAAAAAACGCTAAATTCAACTAACTGTGACTGAAAATGTATCTCTGAAAAGGGACGGGTAATATAAAAGCAAATTGCAAAAGACTGTTACAAATCCCATTTTCTTTTGTTCCTCACACTGCCACCACCTTGCTTCTGAGCTTGGCTAGGATTTCTAACCCTCTAAACCAGACTCTACCTTCCTTTGGATCTGTGCAAAGGCAGTAAGAGTGGTGCAATACATTCTGTGCCTCAGTTTATCCTTATGTTAAATAAATGGGGTACTTTCCCTACTTCACAAAGGAGTGAGACTTAATTGAAGTTTGCTTTAAAGTGCCCTAAGACTTTAGATTGAACGGTGTGGCAGACCTCTGAAGTATTATAACTTAATAGTGATTCTTTTCTTCTATTTCCACCTTTGCTGTATTGCACCAAAGCCCAGGACATTACTATTTAGCAGGCTTTCTTTACTTTCAACCATCCAGTTCCCTGATATTCCCAGAAAAGTGAATAAATAAATTAAAAGGCCGGGGAGCAACACAGCAACAATGAGCTCCTTAGAGGAGTAGTGAGAGTTTGTGGGGAGCTCAATATTGGGTAAAAAAAAAAAAGGAGGGGAAAATGATGCCTCCAATTACTTACTGGAGGTGCTGTAATGAGATGATTTGTTTGTGATAGGACTAGTCTGCAAATAGCAATCTATCGGAGTAAATTTGGATCTATTAGAGATAGAACTTACCCTTGGGGAAGTAAAGGAGGAGGTGGAGGAAGGGAAAGGAAACCTAACTTTCAGAAAGAGAGCTTGTTCTGTGGCCCATATTTTCAACTCAACCCACACTGCAGTGCTTATTTGCTGCTGGGGCTTATTAATTTTTCACTTATACCACGCTAAAAATAGTTAATTATTGAAAATGCATATCCGTCTGATGGTGAAAGGCTGTCTCTTCAAACAGGTGACTGGTTCAGATAACCCCAGAAGGCACTTCTGGGTCTTCTAAACCCTTGATCAAAATTTCTTTTTTAATTTGAAAAGAACAGAGGTGATTAAAACTGAAAATGATGGTGAGTCTAATGAAAGCTTCCTCCCTCCATCCCCCAAGAGCTGGCATAATGGGATGAGGGCTTTTCTTTTTTTTTTTAATGAATATTTTCAGTGTATGCGTCATGCTGGTACTTTGATTAAAAAAAATCAGATGTAGAGATTTTCCTGTAACAATAGAGTGAGTGTGTGTGGATAATATTACTCACTGTGTTGGTGAGAGTTCAAAGGCTGGAATGTCCAGACTAAATACATTGCAAAGAGATCAGTTCTTTAACATTTCAATTAGACAGAAACATAAAACAACAAGCTGGTGACTTCAGAATCCAAAAATTAAACAATCAGTCAAAGACACTGCACAGAACACGCACTGAAATTCGTTATGCCCTCATCACTTCAAATCTCCTGCTCCCACTACTGCAACGACCTTGCTGATTCCTTCAACAATGGTGTAAAGTTGGATTGTTATTGGGACAGTCACTGGGGACATATTCCACCTTCCTTATTCAGGGCTGGCTCATCCCTTCCCATAGTAAAATCCACAGTCAGTCTTAGAGGAAATCACACTCCCTTCAAGCTTCCTCATGTATTCAGGAGGCAGTTGAGATGTGTCCCTGCAGAATATATTGAAGATGAAGTGTTCTTCATAAAGCCCCATGGCTGACTCCCATGGCATCAGCAGGAGGCCAGAACAATCTGCATAGAGGCCTTGTGCCTTTCCATCTGCTCTTTGTCCCGTGCTTGGCCATTCAGCTCCAACTGAGTCATGCACCCAGAGCCTCTCCTGGGTGCCTCAGCCCTGATAATTTCCTCACAGAAATAAAACATCTTAGGGCTATATCTTCGCTATGCCTTGGAGGGAAAAATTATGTGCCCACACTTGATCCCAGCCTCTACAATCCTGTTTTGCTTCATGGAAAGCACCTATCTAATGCTTCTCAGGATATGGAGAAATTGAGGGATCGAATATCAGGGAAGTAGCAGAACCTGCTTCCTTGATGGGTGGGGATCCCATATATACGGCCTCTTCTCCGTGTGCAGCCATAGGGGCAAGATTCACAAAATCATAAAATCATTGAAAAGGAGGTCCAGAAGGGATCTCCAGAGGTCATCTAGTCCAACCACTGCTCGTGGAAGGATCATCCCTATACAAACCATCCCATACAAATCCTTGTCTAACCTGTTCCTAAAACTACACAATCAACCCTGCTTTGCAACTACAAGACACCAAAAGCACCTTAATCTGCTCCAGGTAAAGCAGGGAGACAAGGACTGTCAGTGTCCCACTGCTGAAAGGGTTGTAAAAGGGTACCAAACCGATCCAGTGAAAAGGGCCACTCCCCACACTACAGAGGAAGGTAAAACCCCCAGCAGCTCAGATCACAGAGTAAAATTCCTTCTTGATCCCAAAATGTGATATATTGGTCACCCTGAGCAGAGGGGCAAGACTCTCGAACCAAGAAACTTCCGGGATTTAGTCCCAGTGAAAACAGCAGCACACCCGTCAAAATCTCCAGCCTTAGCTGCAGCCAACATCCAGTGCTTTTGAGGAAAGTGGGGGAAAAAAGAACAAAAACCCTGACACCTGTAGCAACAGAATTCGTCTCAGCTCCCCTCAGGTTGTATATAGATCTGACTCAGGCAATTTCCCAAGGGAGTTGCAGAGGGCCTGCCTGAGTAGGAACAGAGTAAGCACTGCATGGGGACTTCCGAATTCTGCCTTCTTGTCATGTATCTCAAAAGACTTTTTACCTACTTCACAGTCTCCAGATACACTATGTAATTGGCTACGTTGCTAATTATGTGTCCAGTCCATGTTTCTTAGAAGTGAGTTGCCAATAGAGTTTCTGCAGTATTTCAGCTCAGGGTCACATACTGCCTCAGACATGTTTGCAATGGCAACTGAAACATTATAGCTTCTTAAGAAAATATTTCTGTTATTGGTCATGCACACAAACATAGAGTCTGAGAATTGTTTTCATGTGGAAAGTCTGCAAGAGGAATATGCTTGCTTTTTATACTGTGACTAGAGCTTGTTGAATTATTTCTGAAGACTAAATTATTAATTATTGTCATTAGTTTTTTATATTATAGTGCAAATAAGCCCTAGTTATGGATCAGTGCTATGCACCATACACATACTGAAGAAGAAGATGGTCTTTGCCTCAAAGAATTGACAGTCTAAAAATAAGACGAGAAACAACAGCTGGACAGACAGGCAGGCAGGCAACTATGAGGAAACAATAATCTGACACAGGTCATGTTGAGAGGCAGTGGTTTTCAGCAGATCAGCAGCCTAACCACTGTCAAGTTTTTATGTAAGCATGACAGCAGAGTTTTAAGGAGATATTTGAAGGAGTACAAAGAAGTAGCTTTGCAGACATTCACAGGGGTCTCCCTCAAAGTGTAAGGATCATCCAGGGAGAAAGGACAAAGGTGTTTGTTCCCCAGCAACATGTCCCTGTCCTCCTTTGGCCACTCTCTGCTTGCCATTGCTCTGCCTGACAGTCATACTGCTGCCTCTTTCTGGGAGTGCAGGGGGCTGTGGGTCAGGAATGAGGGGCACCAGGTGGCCTGAAGGGGCAGGGGACTGCAGGTAGGGAGTGAGGTGCACCGGCAGGGTTTGTGGGGAAGGGGGCTGGAAGTGCAGGGGGTCAGGAGTGACGGGCACCAGCTGAGCTGCAGGGCTGCAAGTTATCTAGGACTGAGAGGCACGGGCAGAGCTGGTGGGGTGGCGGGCTTCAGGTTCAGATTAAGGGACATAGGCAGGGCTGGGGCGGCAGGGGTGCCACCCACGCCAACCACCAGCTCACCACGCACTCATGCCACAACCCCCAGGCCATTGCAGGAAGAGGAGAGTCACGCAGTCTTAGAGAGGCTTGGGTCCTGCGATGCACCCGGCTCTGGGTTGTAATGGCCACATATAACAGTGTATGGTGTGGGCTGTGCTAAACTGTTATATGTGGCCATTGCACCCAGGCCTGGGGTGTATCTCAGCCCTCCCCATACACTGTTACATGGAGTTGTTACACCCCAGAGATGGGCACATCTCTGCCCTCCCCATGGTCTGTTATATGTGACCATTACACCCCAGAGGTAGGGCCACCCTGGCAGGAGTGAGGGGGGTGAGGGACACTGGCAGGGCTGGGGGGCAGTGGCTTGGCTTTACAGCATGATCATGTTTTCTGTGTGATTGTTGTATATTGTGCCTCCTGTAGGACTGGAGAGGACCATTTCCCACCCCCTTCAGACCATTACCTTAGATTCTTCAACTGAATCTGTAAAACCAGTTGAGTGACTCTGGCCAAATCCTGGAGTGCTGACCCTATTTACATTTTCACTGATATCCTGTCACACTTTTAGTTTTTTTCATTTCCTGGAGTCTCAAAACAGCAGAGGCTCCCCATGCCAGAAGACTGCACCCAAAAGTTTGTCAAGAACTTTTTTCTAACTACTCAGTTGGTCTAATAAAAGATATGACCTCTACTCAAAGACCCTTGCCTGCCTACGTCCTTAGACCAATACGGCTACAACCAAAAACCTAAACCCCCTTTGAATTGCTTTTTCTGCATTAAAAGTGCTCCAATGAAGCTGCGTTTTGGCTGGGGCCCTGGATGAGGGCACCAGCAGGGCTCGGGGGCAGGGGCTGTGGGTTTTGAGTGAAGGGCAGTGGCAGCACTGGGGGGGGGGCAGGGGCTGCAGGTTGGAAGTGAGAGGCACCCCAAAGCGTGACAAATCAGTGACCATGCTCTTTTTGATTAAGCTATTTTATTTTTTCTTTGTTTTGATTTTTTAAAGAGTCAGACACGGTTTCATCATGTTATGCCACAGAGTCCAAGGACCCCAGGTCTGCTTTTTAGGGGGAGACTTGAAATCTGACAGTGCACTATCCTATCAGCAGTTCGCAGTAACCCTATTTGCATATCAATTCCGGGTCTCCAGCAGCTCAGGTTACAGCTCTCATCAGTCTGTGCCTTGAGGCAGACCTCCAAACCTGGCTTTCCAGGAGTTTGAACAGACACCAGCCCAGTTCAATAAACCATATAGTTTCCTCTGCTAGAAGCAGACTTCTTTGATTTGACTGTTCTAGGAGCAGCAATATTATTGTTTTCTTGTTGCTTGTCCCGTTAGGAATAGAGGAAGTCATGCCCTAGCAAGCAGCCCACAGAGAAATATCCGCACTCCTGCATTATTTTCCAGTATGCCAAAGGCCTATTCCATAATTAATTACCCAGAGCTACCCAACCCATACTACATGCACCCAATGTTATATGTTAGGGTTCTCTCCAAGAATTGGCAAAAGCCTGCTTAGCTGTGATTTGCACTTGGCAAGCCATGCTCTTTATTTGCTCTGTTCATCAGTCACCCACACCCCACATTTCTGAGGTCCCAGAAATGTTCACTTGCAAAATTCCCTGCTAGTCCTGCCTCTGCCCAGGCCTAGGGCTGTAGGGGACCCTCTCCTTGCAGTGAGTGGCCTGCCCTCACCATCCACAATTTTGGGGTGCCACAGGCCGCATCCTAGAGTTTGCTGCCCGAATTTCAAACTTCCTGCCTCTACTGAAGGTCAAGGAACATCTGCACCACACAGCCCCTCTCCCCCCCACCCCCGGCGGTGTGGGGCAGGGACCCCTGGCTGGCAGTGGCTGGCCTTCTCAACATCCACTGTTTCGGGGCAGCCAACACCAAAGCTTTATGCTATGGTTCATGAGGCTGCAGTTTGTTCCTTTAAGTCCCAGGTCCCTTATTCCTGGTGCCCGGTTCCTTTTTCAAAGCTAATCTATACCCAATAAAAGCTTCTTATTAATGAATTACAGGTTCTAAAGAGAATTTCATTAGCTATGCATATTTACCAAATAATATGTAAATTAATATCCTGCATCCACTATGCCTGTGTACCACCAGGGGACTCTCCTGGATACCTCTGACCAGAGTCTTGCGTGGCCCAAATTGTGGCCTGATTGACAGCCCCCCATGTACACTGTAATACGTATATAGACCCAAATAAGGAATTTCTTTTGGGCTGGGATTAGAGATAGAAAATCCTTCTTAGGCCCCCCACACCATAAGTCTGTGCCACTAGGGGAATCTCCCAGACATCTCTGACTAGAGTCTTGCCTAGCCCAAAGCGCTGTTTGCTCATGCCGGGCCAACTCACAGACTGTCATGCACACTGTACTAAGTATATGGGCTTGAATAAGGAACTGTATTTTTGGGCTGGGATGACAGCTGGAAATCCTTCCTGGGCCACCCACATGGTCAGGGGTGTCCAGAAGAATTCCCAGACAAAAACCACACCAGGTTTAAAATCTTGGGGGGTTGCCTGTGTCCTCAGACCAACACTGCTACAACCAAAAACCCAGTCCAACAAAAAGTAATTTTAATTTACCTGAGTCTTGAACTGCCTGACCCATAATGTTTTGATCTTTGCCACAAAGTGCAGGCAAACACAGGGAACATTTTTTTTTTGGAATCCAAAAAAGCTGTATTTTTCATTCATCTGAACCTTGAACTAAATCACCAGTAAGAATTTGCAAGATTAACCCCTGGAGTCTTGTTGCAGCATTGCAATAAAAAGTCAATGGATTTCCATGGATTACCAAATGAACTCAAGCAGCACCTGGTGGTGAAATTGTTGCAAAGCAGGGAAAATCCCACTTTTGGGGATAAGTCAGATCCACATTGAAAATTTAAAACAAGAAAAAAAAACCCTCACGGAAGAAATTCAGGAGCTAAAAATAAAACATGTCAGATGTATTTTAAATTACCACAAAAAACCCATAAAACCATAAAATCAGCTGATAATGTGGATCTACACATGTGATTTAGCTAGCTTAATGGCGATTTTTGTCACATGGACAGAGGAAAAGTGTGACATGGAAACAGAAAAGGTGTAACGTGGACAAGCATCTATGGTGTGCAACTGGTTACCTAAACCTCTCAGTATTGCTACAGTATAAGCGGTACACCTAACTTTTAGAGTGAGAAAATAGTTAAAGACGAAGGGTAAAGAACAAATATCAAACCTACTTTTACTCAAACGAATAGGAGCATTCCTATGAAAAGCCACTCCTCAACCCCCATACTCTATCCTTTTCAGTGGGTTCCATGAAATATCAGGGCAAATTCAAAGGTATGTTCCTTACATCTTTAAGGCTCCATAAGGACTGAGACCAATTATCCAAGCAGCTGCCTCTCCTGGAGCAAAGAAATTGTCAGCCTCAAGAGTGCAGTTTTCCCAGGAACTGGCACAAGACTGTGGACCTCACTTCTAGAAGAAATCATAAAGACAACAAACCTGAGTGCCTTCAAGATTCAGCATAAATCACACCTTTATCTTAGTCTTCCATCAGTAAACTTACGCTATAATGTATTGAAATAAATAAAGAGGCATTGCAAAATGAGAAAAGGCTTCCTTCAGGAAGACTAGGTTGATTTAATGTTTCTTAGGCCAGTGTAGTCCAAATGACCTAAGTATTTGGGTGTAACACCCATGACAGATGGAAATGCACATGGCAGATGTCATGGGGAATAACCATAACGGTCTAACTTCTAATCCTGGTTCTGACACAGGAATGCTGAATGGCCTTTGCTGAGTCACAGCACTCTCTTTTCTGTTTTTTAGCTGCAAAAAAGGAATAATAATGCTTCTCCATCTACTTTACAGGGGTATCATGAGGATCAATCATTTGTCTGTATAACATCTTGATTACATAAATCAGTAAATGCTATGTATCATCCTTGCATCCAACCCAACTTCTAGCCTGCTAATGTTCTGTGATGTGTCAACTTACCTCATAAGCATCTTTTTCTTCTGTGAGGAATAGCTGTGTTAAACCTACCGGAGAGACTTCCTACTAGAATACAATTTGGGGAATGATTGACTAGGCTGCAGTTCGGTAGGAAAAAAACCCTGGAGTCTCATAGTGAATCACAACCTGAATATGACTCAACAGTGTAATACTACTGCAAATAAATAAATAAGAGCAACAGAAACCTTACAGGCAAATCACAAAAGAGTAATTCAGCATTGATGAGGTCTTACCTGGAGAACAATGTTTAATTTTGGGCCCTGCATTTCAACATACATGGGGGCAAATTGGGAAGAATCCAGAGGACAGCAACAAAAATAACTAGAGGTCTAAAAAAATGACATACAAGGAAAAGTCAAAAGAACTGGGGTTATTTAGTCTACAGAAAAGAAGACTGAGTTGTGTTTTCAAAACAGTCATCCAGATATAGAAAGTTTTATTATAAAGAGGGAGAGTGATCAATCATTTTCTGTGTTGACAAGGAACAGGACAAGAAATAATATGATTAAATTGCAAGAAGGGACATTTAGGATAGACATTACAAAGAATTTTCTAACTCTGAAGCACTTAAGCACTTGAACAGATTACCTAGAGAGGTTGTGGGATCTGACATTGTAAGTTTTTAAGTGCAGGTTAGATGGACATTTACGATCTGGCCTTGAACAGGGGCTTAGACTAAATGACCTCTTGATGTTCTTTCCTTGTTTTTCTATGATTTTATGATGATTTTATGTACTAATAAACAAAACATCAGGCACTATCCAGGCTACAAAATTTCTACAGAAAATAAAATCTATTAAAGCAAAAGTAAAACCTGATTTGACTAAGCATTTAGAAGTATTCAAAATTGTACTCCAACAACATAACATACTGCTTTACAAAACATTTCCAATATATATTTTACTATATCTTTTCATGTATATCAGACAACAAAGTAATTATATTTGGCAGGATAGTCTTACGCCCTGTATGTTGTTGACAATCCCTGCTACAATAAAAGCCATCTGCTCAGACATGCTCCATTGCAATATTCAGGCCAGAGTGTAGAAACAGGTGATTTTTAAAAGTGATTCCAGCAGCAAAAACTGCCTTTTGAACTGATATCTCCCCTAGAAGCTACATCTGGAATAAGATTAGATCCTCCCATGGTCTCTTTTAAAATATAGAAGATTTAGGACCCTGCTCTGCAAACTCTGATATCTATGCCTGGGTGAGGATCTTTCTGTTTATTCCATAACTTCCAGTGCTTACACCTATGTGCATCCCATGCAGAGGCAATGGGACTGTGCACAAGGTGTAAAGGTTTGCAGGATCCTGTAGCCTACAGTACTGCAAATCAGGAAGAGGTAGACAGAGGGGAGAGAGCTGAATACTGGTCGAGGCACTGTCCGATTTATATCTTGGTTTGTTTTGGCAAAAGCAGACTAAAGCCTTGTCCTAGGGAAGATCTGAAGTTCAGCACTTTAGGACTTCAAATCTGATTCCTTCAGTTCCCTACTACAATCTATTCAGACACACATGAATGTGAAATAAATCTGAGATTTCGCCAGCTCTCTGATGCAAAGAGAAGTGCTAATTTCACAGAAATAATTTAATAATCCTTTTCTGCCACTGGGAAAAACAAGGAAGACAGAAGAGTATAAGGTGAAAAGACAGATCAAAGTGGGCACAGAAGGGAATTCAGTAAAGGCCAATTTTTCATAGAGGGCCAGTGTGACAGGGCCAGGGGGAAAGGGCTCCCCTCATCCCATTGCAGTCAGTCCTGCCACACCCGCCTGCTCACAGACCTCACAGTGCCACTCTCCCACCACGCTCTGTTGGAAAAAGAGTTCATTTGGGAGGTGTCTTGCCCCTGCTTGAAGCAGGAGTTGGGAGGGATCCTAAGGCAGGCTCTCACCACTCCATGGGGCTTATAGTGCTGGATGGCTCCCTGATCAGGCCATCACTTGGCTGGTTTCTTTCTCTAGCTCACGGTTCTGATTCTCAGTCTCTGTCTCTCAGTTCAGTTGCCTTAGACTACAAGCTACTTCCAAATCCCCAGCTAGAACCTACGACCTAGGCATCTATTCAATGCCTTGCACCACGCAAGTGGACCTTTATGCTACTGTGCCTACAGCTCCAGTCTTCCTTGTGGGAAGTAGGTTAGGCAGAATCTGAAAACTTTCTTTCCTGTGGCTTCCACATCTCCCCTTACAGCCACTCCCAGTCCACTGGATGTCCATCAAACAAAAAGGAAAAAAAAATCCTCAATTTAAACTTTTTCACCACCTTGAGGTGATGGACAATTTTATCTCAAGGGTCCATCCCATGGACTTGCCATTTAATAAGCTGATGACAAAGGAAAACTTTAACCAAACCTCCCTTCCAGAGCTACTTAGAGAGTCTAGCAAGGTTCCTCTCGTCCAGATGGAGAGCCCAAACTTCTCCATGGTCTGGGCCTTACTGCCCTTGCCCCCTTGGCTGGGCAAGTTCTTATCTGTCATGTGGCCCACTCAGCTACATCTGGCCCTTGCTAGCCCAGAAGGCCCCAGTCTTAAAAGGGGCCAGGTCCACTTTCCAGCCTTATCTCTTCCCTCTCCATAACAGGGATTTAACTGGCCTGTTACAGCCAGCAATGGACAAAAGAGTGAGGGTACCTAAGTGGAAACGGCAGCACCCAATTAATCCAGAATGGACACTGAGTGACCTGATGATGAAGAAAGACCTATAAGATCAAGAAAGTTCAAGCAAGAAGGTGTTGGCAGGTAAGACAGTATTTTCCAAAATGGCCAAGCTGCTAAAGGATCTGGGATCAAAGGCAAATAGTAAAAGAACAATCAAGCAAAACAAACATTCATGGTACCATTATGATGATTTCTATTATTAAGTTAGTTACACGTTGCCAACAGTTTAACAAGGAGCACTCCCAGCTATCCTTACTCAGTAATACATGTAACATTCCCTGGATAAAATACTATTTGTCAATATACACTTGCACTTATACTCCCTCTCTCTTCTCCAATAACAAAATACTCATCATTTCCATATTTTTCTCCTCATGCCCAAAAATCCTTGGTATCTTGAGGAACAAAACCCACCTCAAAAATGTAATGTGAGGTAGGTAAGGATCAAATTTCTCAAGTCTGGGAGAGGGCAGATGCCTTTCAGGCTGAATTAAAGTATAGCAAGTCCCAGAGCTTGGAGACAGATTTAACAACCAGGCTATAAACTCCTAAAAATATGGGATCATAATGAAAACACTAACATAACAAACCCTATTATGCTTACATATACTGTATGGAACTTTATTTATTTTTATGGGATAATATAAAACACATCAGTCGTCACATAGCCATGGGTATTTTTGTTTGTTTGTTTGCTCACTGTTTTGCAAAGAAAAAGGATTTTTTGTTTCATTTTAAATTTTAATGCTTTTTTTTAAAACAGATTTTTGCTATGATGTCTGCAATCCAGCTCCCAGGCTAGATAGTTTCCTCTGATGTTCTACGATCAAATCCCATCTGGCTGGTCTAGTGACTTCACATATATCTCTCTAGATAAAACCTTTGTAGGAGGGAAGGCATAGAAAGAGAGAGTTGCCACCAGCCTCAGATTTGGATAATTTATCTCTCTCCCTTCCCTCCATCACTGAGGGACATAAATTGTCCTGAGGTCTCTTTGGCCTCTGCATTTTTTTAGGTTGCTTCTCTATTACCCTCCCACCAGCAGAAATCATAACCAGGCGTGCTGCTACTGCCAAAAGGCAACTATTCATAATCAGCAGAGTGATTACAAATGAGCCAACAGCAGTGCTGAAGTTTACAGCAGTTCCCAAACATGAACTATGTGGTAAAAAATATTTGCAGCAGAAAATAAACAGCTTTAAGGGACTGTAGTTTATTTTTTTTCTTTTACAGTTCTGAAATGAGTTTGGTGTTTATAAAAGGTACAGGATTGACAGATCAGGATACAGAAGTGATATCATTAGATACACAGTGGGCGTGTCTAGATGAGATGCGTTAATGCCCATTAGCCTAATTTAATGCATATTATGGGTGCACATCTACGCGTGCGTACCCTTAATGCACATTAAAAATGGAGAAATTAGGCTAATTGCACCTAAATTTGATAACTGCAAATGCAGGTAGTGAATTTAGGCACGATTAGTTAAAGTGCATTAACACGTGTAGATGCAGCCCAGCATTAACTTTAGTGCTGGGTCTGTCCAGCCACTAGGGGCACATGACAGAGCTGCAGGGACTTGGGACTAAGTTTAAGGATCTTAAGGACTTTAGTGCAAAGTCTCTGGATGTGTAGACACCTGCCAAAAATCACTCAATGTGCATTAACTTAATTCACATCAATTTTAGTCATGCTTAAATGTATGTGCAGATGCACTCCATGAGTTCAAACATACAAGAAGGTCTGTATAAACAATAGTAGTACAATAGCGCTGCCCTGATTTGCCTTAACAAAGTGACTCAGTCCTCTGCTAGGAAGACCTACCTATTGGGTCAGCTTAGATTCTCTTCTGAGACTCCCAGCAAAGCTGCCAAGCCAACTGAAGTAATAGTTTGATGTAAGCACTTGTCTACTAGCTGTTTAATGAAGACTGCAAATTTATTTCACAGAGGCCACTAAGCATGTATCAGGTGTACATTGTACCATATTCTCCTTATAATTAGAGAAGAGTTTAAAAATGCCACTCTGAGCCCAGGGTGCCCCAATCAACCTCTTAGCAGATGCCTAGATTGTACCCCACCAAACCCATCCTTCTTCATGTGTGTTTGTGTTTGTCCAGAATGCAAGGTGGTCAAGCAAGGCCTCTGACATCTCTTAGGCTCTAAACAGATTCTGACAAAGGGCTATCACGAGGCCAGTCCCAACGTTGGCCTGCTCACTTGTCTAGGGCAGTCTGCCCTGTCTCGTGTGCCACAACTTGATGTATAAAAACTGTCTCTGAGCTGGGTATTGTTGCTCCATTGGTTGCTGGCAGCAAACTGCTGCCCCAGGCCTGAAAGCCAGGATCTTAAAATGGCTACCTCGTCAGGGCTGGCCTGCACCTGCCTGCTCCCTGCTCTCTTCCTTAAAGTGGCAGGCACCAAAGGTACTCTGCCACACACCTTCCGCCTTGAAATGGTTCCTAGGGGAGGCTTTCCCTGCTGCTCACAAAGTAGGCTCACTCAGAACCTGCAACAGCCCTTAAATGGCAAGCACCCTGTTGGTGCTCTGCCATAGAGGCATATCAGCCCAGTGGAGAATCCCTTTTATTTCTAAAACAAGGCTCAAGATTAATTTAAAGACCTAAGTGAAATGATTCCAATACCTTGTAAACTGTCGTCCACATTGCAACCTATAGCAGTCACAGTTCAGTACAGTTAAAAGTCAATTAAGTAAGACCTAGGTTTAAGACATCATGGACACTGAATTATCTCACATCAGCAGGAAGGTGTTGTTTCTTCAATTCAGGTCTGCAGGCATTGGTACAGCAGAAGGGGGAAAACTCAGAGTGTTTCTTGCTGAATAGTAGCTTACTTGCAGAAAAAGATATTCCAGTTTAGAGCATACTTGTTCCTTTTGTCATCCTTCCTAAAACAGTGGTTAAATGTAGGGCTGTGTGAAACAGCTGTTTTGATTCGGTTTCAGAGTCGGCCATTTCAGAGGACAGTGATTTGTTTCGGTGTTTCGGTTCCCTGTCCTGTTTTGTCTTGGCTGAATCTCCTCCAAATCTGCTTTGCACAGGCCAACTGCCCAGCCTGGTGGGGTTTGGGACCAGGAGCTGCAGGGCTTCAGCAGGGAGCAAGACAGGGCTATGGGTGGCTCGTCTGGGGCAGGAGAAGGGCCGCTGACCTCTGTGCAAGTGAGGAGACCCCCGCATGGATCTCTGATCCCTGTCATGCTGGGTCACAGTGCAGGGAAGCAGCGCAGAGCAGCGAGCAAGCCTGCTGGGCCTGCCACGCAACACAGCTCTGCAGGGAGCAGAGATTCCTCGCTGCACCAGGAGTCTCCTCGCTGCTGCCCACTCCGCGCTGCCCCAGATCTCTGCTCCA
>NW_017728992.1:154362112-154364141 GCF_001723915.1 Gavialis gangeticus
CCTCGCTGCACCAGGAGTCTCCTCGCTGCTGCCCACTCCGCGCTGCCCCAGATCTCTGCTCCCTGTGGAGCCAGGTCACGCGGCAGGGACCAGCACTGCCCTGCTGCACGACTTGGCTCCACAGGGAGCAGAGATCCATGCCAGGGTCTCCTCACCACTGCTGCCCACCCCGCATTGCCCCAGATTTCTGCTCCAGTTTGAGAAACTTCAAGGAATTTTTCCCTACCTGGCCTACCTTTTAAAAATTAGACCTTTAATATTGTGTTTCTGTTTTGGCACTTGACAAATGATGTACACAAAATCAAATCATATTTAAAAACTGAGGTCACAGGATGCAGCTATGGTCTTGCTAAAGGCAGTAGAAATCTTGCTTTTTGATTCAGTGGAAATCAGATCTATTATGCTGCTCTCCTACTAAGCTAATTTCTTTCTTTGTTTCCCCACAGGACTCAAGTGTCCCTAGACCATAACACAGGGGTTGGCAACATTTTGGGGGAAAGTGCCAAAAACACCTGCAACCTCTACTTGTAAGACGTTGATTTGCTAGGGGCAGACAGCAGGGGAACCATGAGGGGCCCAGTCCTTCTTGTGGCAGCACAGCTCTGGCCTCTTCCCCACTGTCTGCCCCGAAGCACACTTGCCAAGCAAAATGCCTTCACATGCCACACTTTGGAACCCATGCCAGGGGTTGCTTTACTCCTGCCGTAACATTTCTGGAGCCACTGCTTAAAAAGATAAGGGAAGGCCAGACTAAAGAAGCTATAAAACAAGGATTATATTTTTACGGTGAAATTCCCCATTTTTATTACATGTGAAATACACGTGTAAGACAGCAATAATGAAGAGAAGCCCATTCAAGGGCCACAAAGACTGTCCTTGCTCAGAAAAACAAAGGAAGATTAAATTAATTTAATATTCTCTGTTTAGAAATAAATTTTCTTCCTCTCTAGGAATCTATCACTATATTCAGTTTTTGCCTTATGGCTTCTGGGGTTGGTCCTACATTTCAAATGGACTTCTAGTAAAGGAAATTCTGAACTTCTCATTTGCTCTATCTGTAACTTCAGCCCATTTATTTTTCTTACATTTATGTATCCAGGATAAAGAGACCTTTGAGAGACAGATTTCATTTTCAAGGGGCTTCTGAAGAGATGGCAGCTATACATTATAGAATCCAAAGCAATATACACGTGTGGAAGAAAAGATGAGAAACAACTCAGAGGGCAAAACAAAATCAGTTGCAATTAAATATATGAACTATTAAAATCTCCATCATAAGAATCAATTACTCTGTATATAAGAAGCTAGCAAATGCTATAATGAATTGGAACAGCAGTCCATCTAGACTACCATTCTGACTCCAAGAATACCCAATGTTTGATGTAATTCATCTAATTGTACAAGAGGAGAATGTAATTAATCTAACTGTACAATACTGAACTAAGAGGAAATATCCTTTTGACCTTAAGTGGTGATTGATTTATATTCCGAAGTATGACGACTGATAGCCCTTAAATTAGTAATAACATAGCTGAGGAGGTTACTCATACTTAGGTAAATGTTAAGTTCTTCCTAGAACAAAAATATTAAAATATGTAAGGTTAACAACTCTAAGTTCCACTTTCAAGTTACATTTTGCATTAAAAGTATTTCACCTTATTTATTCTATATTTGTTCCTTTTGAATTTCATCAAATTTCCAGAGTGCCTGATTGGCTTTATATCTAACATGCAACTTTTTAAAAGTTTCTACCAAATCCCTTCTTTTTCTACCACTTTCCAAAGTAGGAGAGTCTTTTTTTATTAAACTTTACGTTTTGAGTTAAAATATTTACACATTCCTTTTTTCTAAAAAAACCCAAACCTCTGCTTATTATTTTGACTTGGTTAACGTGGCTCCCGTTCTAATATCTAAAACTAAATGTGTTTACCTGGCTGTTAACTGGGTGCTATTTCTTTCCTCACACTGGTCTTTTCTGCGGAAAATTTAAATTAGGTGGTGGATGCAAGAGGCATAGGAAGCAGTGTAT
>NW_017728992.1:154369141-154389410 GCF_001723915.1 Gavialis gangeticus
CATTCTAATATCTAAAACTAAATGTGTTTACCTGGCTGTTAACTGGGTGCTATTTCTTTCCTCACACTGGTCTTTTCTGCGGAAAATTTAAATTAGGTGGTGGATGCAAGAGGCACAGGAAGCAGTGTATATTGCTTTTACACTGAAGTGTCCTGCTTTTCCCTAGAATTCCTGAATTTCTACTTGTGGTGCTTCCTATTATCCCCTAATTCATCAACAACTGGTGACTTACCAGGGTTGCGAGAGCTTTGCTATCTGCTATGGCACAACCATAAAGCCTTATGGAATTCCACTTTTCCCAACCGGAAAAATGGATCACACGTTCTGGGATGCAACCTTCATCTTGCTAAATGAATGCTACAGCAAAGAATCTGTTTGACCTCTTACCTGCCACTCTCCTCCTCACGCTCTTAGTGGCCTCAGAGAGTATCACTAGCTTGTTTGCTTCTTACTATTTGCTTTGATTTCTTTTTTCTTTTTAACTTAACTTACTACCTTCATAGTCATTCTCTCTTGCTTCATTTTCACTTGCAGCTCTCTGTATCAGAGGCTTTCTTCTTTTCAGATTGCTTTTTTTCTTTTTACTCAGCCACACTGTGAAACTCCTTATTTATCCACATACTGCAGAGGCCTTTTCTTTTCTGCATACATTTCTTACTAACAGGGAAACCTTCCACATCCACTCCCATTTCTCTAATCTTCAATTCTTTGGATTTTTCTGCTTCCGCACTCCCAGCTCCTTAGCCCATTTAGTTTTTACGATCATATTGCACATTCTCCGGAGAAACACCATTCTGACTCCAATGTCTTTTTGTTCTCCTTCTCCTCATTTAGCATTCATTTTTCCTGCAATCTCAGACCTAATGAGATTGTGATCAATGCTTCCCAAGTTGCCCCCTGCCTACGTGTCTTCAATCATATCTTCTCTGTCTAATCCACTATGCTCTCCTTTCTGTCAATTGATGCATGTATTTAGTTAAGAAAGCTAAAAAGCAATCTTCCATTGGAACTACAAACATGCCTCTAGCTTTATTTTCTTCCCTACTTAATATAATGCAATCTACCTCAGTAATTAAAAATCTCCCCTTATAGCTATTCAAATACTACTTGTATGATTTATGTATCTATCTATTTTGTAGTCATGATACAATCCAATTTTTTAAGATTCAGTTATTTAAAACATTTCAGTTTTCTCTAGGGTAAAAAAATCTCCAAAATCCCTGAACTGTCTCTTTCAAAATAAGGATGACAGCATATTCTTTCTCACACAGTTATCTTCTGGGCAATCACTACCCCATAATAGTATCTCAACAAATATGAACAGCTCCTTGATAGCATTCACTTATCCCTGTGATGTGTGTCTGTACCGTTCTCCTTCACAAAATATTCTCTATTTGACAGGTGGTGGGGGGTGCTGTGGTTGATTACCAGGCTAATTAGACAAATTTAATAAGTATTGGAATAAAGGTCTAGAGCAGGCATTAGAGCCCAGACTATGAGCAGGTTACTATAAATCAGCAGTTGGAGTCAATAAGCCTATATCAATTTACACCAAGAGAGAAACTATCTCGTTCTTTTCAATGTCTGATTTGTTTGCCAAGACGGGGAATGCTAAGGCACGTGGCTGTTGTTTAGGAGCAGACTCCTCTGTTGATAACTTTACTGTTCTGATAATCATCACTACCCTTCCAAAGGACTGGAAGGGAAAACTACCTTTCCAGCACAGGTCCAGCTTGCCATGCATTTCCACACAAGCTGTTGAAAAAGTGGAACTTAAGAAGCATGAGACCTTCTGCTATCCTCTTCATGACACAACAGGAATTTCAGCACCAGCTGAGA
Source organism: Gavialis gangeticus (assembly GCF_001723915.1). Classification (NCBI taxonomy): domain Eukaryota; kingdom Metazoa; phylum Chordata; order Crocodylia; family Gavialidae; genus Gavialis; species Gavialis gangeticus. The sequence goes on from NW_017728992.1 coordinate 154,370,981, forward strand.
ACACCCAGCCAAAGACAATTCCATTCCACCAAGTATGGGGATTTCTATTTTATTTAATCTCCCCTGCATGCTTCTCCTCTCTCCCTCATCCTTTGTACGTTGTCTTTCTGCTTAGAATGAGAGCTTTTTGAAACAGACATTCAGCCTGATCCTATTCCACCTGTTAGACACCTTAGTGGATTTTTATGCCTAAATGTGATCCTATTGCATGCTGCCCAAGTCCCTAGAAAGATGTTAGAGCATCTATTTTTGTAATATATTATCTTAACCTTAAGTTCCATAAAAAAGTGAATGGGAGGAGAACCCATGTACCTTTTATGTGAACTGGTTTTTAGGGATTTGAGCGTGGTGGAATATACGTACCATACTCAGGCACTTATGTCCACTTAGGTACTTAATAGGTGGAACAGAATTTAGTCCAATGTGCTTCCAACACTGTGGGAGCTATGGCAATACAAATTATCCAGACAAACAATAGTGAATTGCCCAGCTCATTCTCATTCCCCACCTGTAACAACACATGTGGAAGCAGGCTCTAGCAAAGAAATCATAATAAGGATCTCATCACAGATTCCTTCTTTACCACTGTGTTGGGGATTAGAGGGAACAACTGGCATTGCAGAATCTATTCTTAGACTCAGTGGGACTAGACTAGACTAATCTATACTGAATTTCAAAGGCACCCATAATTCTGTAAGTTCCCAACTGTTAAGTAATGTGATTTTAATAGGGTTTTTATGTAATATCCTAAGGGTGGGGATTCTTTTGGTTTTCTTAAGAGAGATGATTATATAAAAAGTTCTGTTAAGTACATCTATAGCAACTTCTTCTCCAAATCTGAATACTGACCCCTCAGTTGCTACAGTAAAGTAGTATCTAGAACCAAGATAGGGTTCTTATCCATTGGGCCAATATGCTGTGTTTCAAGGCTATCTGGGGGAATTCAATCTCTCTCTTCCTCCTTCCCTCCCTCCCTCTTTCTCTCTCTCTCTCCCCCTGCCCCATCCAGCAAAAGTGGGCAGGAAGTGGGTAAGATACTTCGCAAGGATGTGACCCTAAAGTACGTGAAAGGGTCATTTGGATCAAACACTGGATCCAGTGTTGGTTTCTAGAGATGGTTTTCAGGGAAAGCTGGCCCTGTTTTTCTTTCCTCCAAAAAAACCTGTCTTCTGCTTGGGCTTCCAGCACAGCGTGTAATGCTGCTGCTGCTGCTTTGGTGGTGATGTGGGACGGCCTTTCAGAATGCTCATATTCAGTTATTTTGGCAAGCTGCCACATTTCCTTATCAAGCAGGGTAAGGAAAAGAGTAAGTTTCAAATGTTTATATTTCAGCTGTACCTATATGGCAATTTAGGTTGGCAAGACAAAGGGAAAGAAAGGTATTCCTCTACTCTGAGAGCTTTCCCCTGCCACATGTCAAATGCCTGCTGCAAAATATCAAGGTCCTAATATATCTTAAATACAGAATGAAAGAGCTATTATTAAGGGGAAGTATTCGGCTATCCAGATATTGGGTTCACTACCAGCCCCACTATAATTTACCTGGAAATCAAGAAGAGTCACCATAGGAAACATAGCAGGAGTGGATCTTCAAGAGAGACTTCTGTCTAAGCAAGCTAAGAGTCTTGCAACTACCCTCAGACAGCCCGCACCACAAAAGAAGACCAAAAGGAGACTAAAAAATGGGCAGATGCAGCAGGGAACATTGGCAGAATTAAGTGGCCCAGGGTCAACATGCAGATTGAAAAGAAAGAACAAGTAGGTTGAGGCAGTTGTCTAAAGCTCTGAAAGTGATGCTGCATGCTATGCCAATGGTTTGACTGAAAAAGGCAAACTGCAGGATCACACTGAAGTACTGTACTCCCTGAGCAATCCAACTGAAATTACTGGGTCTGTGCAAGGAATAAGGTACTACTCATATAAGTGTGGGAGAATCATAAACATTATGAACATATGTACCATGTTTCTGAAAAGTAATCATGTAAATACAGAAGCTAATGAAATGCAAATAGCAGCATTAGTTCTTCCTGTATTTTTTGCAACCTCATATTTCATTATTTAACATTCACAAATTAAATCAGAGTTGCCATGAGTGGCACTACCATATTCCTTAACCTGCAATTCCTGCTTTGTAAAAATAATAAAAAATAATAATTTTAAAGAGACATTTGACAACATCAGATAGTAAATGCATATTTTACTTATTTTAATGTTTGTTGATTTGAGGCTTTGAGGGCAACATGGTAAATATTCAGTTTAGCTGGCACAAACTGTGCAGGAATCTAATAGAAAGCAATATTGTTGAAAATGGATATCAATTGAAAACAGAGAGCAGTGTCAACTATTCCCCACTGGGAGCAGACAACAATAAAACCAGTCAAGCATTACACAGTTGAGCCTGCCAAATGTCATTAGAGTGTAGAAAAAAGTAAAGGAACATACTAGGGGGAAAAAGCATTCATTTTATTTATATTTTCCCCATTATTGTAGGAAGAGAAAACTAGAAAAAAAACTTGAAAATCTAAAATCATTGTGAGATGCTGCCTGAAATTTGTGGCAGCATAGCATCCTTTCCATAATTAAGAAACACAGAAAAATAAAGCAACGGGCTCTGGCATATCACAGTTGCTGAGATATTGTCCAACTGCACAGCAAATTATACTGGAGTGCAATTTTAATCTTTAAATATCTCTTTGCTAAGACTTAATGGTAAGATTATAACATTAGGTAGAGTAATTAGGACATGTTTAAAAGCATTGCCAAAACAAAAATAAAATCTCATGAGGAAAGGATTTTTATATTGCAGCATAAGTAAAAGATTCAATAATTGAAACAACCCCTGATTAAGAAAATTGTAGAAGGAATGATTTGCAGTTTAACACAGCCAAGTCTTTTAGCTTCTGTATCATTGGAAGGAAGACTTCATTTAACTCACAAATAATGAAATTATTAGGATGTAAGAGTAATTGGTAGGACTAAGAACAGAACAATGCAGATGCCCACACAATCATCATTCTGAAAACAGAATTATGGTGCCAACCTTTTGCTAATTCCCTAAACTTTTACAAGTGGCGTTTTCATTGACGATTTGTAAATTTTCAAACAAAGAAAATTTGTCTCCATCAAACAATGGTGAATGACTGAATATTATTCTTTAAACAGCCATCCTAGAGCTCCACCTAGTGCATATATATACACACCAGTATCAGCTGTCCTCATTCATGAGACTGTAACGAACACTTTCAATAAGCTCGTTTTTCCTCTGAGACATCATCGTCAGCACATCCAGTTATGTTACATGTTGGTTATAAAGCATAATCTAGGTAAGAGTAAGCTATAGTCAGGATTATTAGAGCTCATATCATTCAAGAATTTGGTATTTGAAGCAGGGTTATTATCAGAGATGGGTCAAAGCCAGATTTCATAAAAATAAAACACCTTTGAAATTTGAGAGCAAAGGGAGCATTTGAATTCATATTCTAGAATCTAAGTCTTTGCTCTATGATGTAAGAATCCTTAACCCCAAAAATGTGATTTCAGAAACCTCAAAATAATAGTGAGAATTTTTGGTCTTTTGGCCAAATGCCAATAAGAAAAATCCATGAGGTTTCAGGTATAAAGAACTCTGAACCTCAACCTTATCCCTGTTCTCTTCTAAAGCATTCTTTTCAGACGAATCAGATATGAATGCTCATTCTTGGGCCAGTTTTAATTATAATTATAGTTTATGTGCAAAGCAGAGAGACAGGAAACCTTTAACAGACACCTTTACAAGCCTGCAGCATGTGTGCATTCTATTAGGGATAATAATGGGAATGTCAAATAAAAATGAAACATGCCAGTGGAATTCCAGATACAAGGAAACACTACATTCAAACCAAGACTGAGATTTCTGGATGCTCCCCAGGATTATCTGGTTTAAAGAAAAGGTCCCAAACCAGGTCCTCATGGAAAAGTTAACTGTAAGATGTGACTCAGGCTTCAGACTCGCATTTCAAACACAGAACTACCCCTTAAAATTGGTTGTAGTTAGACTTGGGGCTCAGGTTTAGACTTACCTATCTGAAAATGCTCTAGCTATAAAGACAGAGATATTCATAATACTATTTGCCTATGTTTTGTGTCCTACATTTTGCATGAACCTCAGCACACAGCTATCAGATTCACATTTTGATAGCTGCCTTTAGTATCAAAATGCTTTTGGAACCAACAGCATATGCTTGACTGACTGCCCATTGAATTTAAACAAAACCAAACATGCCAGGCACTCGTTTCAGTAACTTTTCTTTACCATATATTTTCTTGCACTTCCATAATGAACAATTAAAGGTACAGCCTTGGTAATTGCACTCCACTGATACTAGATTAACTCTTTCCAGTAGTCATAGACTGAGGCTAAATTGCTGACTCCTCCCTAAAAACAGAAGTATCGATTAAAAGGAGTTGCTCCCTGGCTCTTCCCCTTTCTGCTTGGGGCTCTTCCACCAACCTGGGCAATGGATTTCTATAGAGCGTACTGCTTATTCCAGTTTGAGGGCCTGAAGGATGTGCACTGCTCATTTTCTGAAATGCCAGTCCTACCTCACTTTGGTTCTGTGACTTTAATAGTGTATTGGTAATTGCTGTACCACATGACAGAAAGTGACATTATTGCTCAGGACATCACTGGATTGCCATTATTATGATCATGGCTCCAACTAATCTTTATGTCCTATTCCCCTCAAAATTCAGTCTAAAGGTTTTGTAAAGATATCATAATGTGCTGGGAGCTGTAGCATTTATTCTCAAAGTCAATGAGTATGCCTAACTATGAAGAAATGAAATAACATCAGATCACAGTTTACAGCAGTTGTCAACTGTTGGGTAAATATTAAGCCCTTAGAACAAAGAGAAATAATACACATTTAGTTATAGCAATATAAAATAGATCAGAACCACTCCTTTGGAACCATAACGGACAGTATCCTGTTAAGATTCCCATATTTCCATGGCACATTTTATTTCTTTTTGTATGCAGTTGTAAAAATTGAAAGCAAGGAAATTCATAGGCCAAAACAGTCTATACATAACATTAAGGGATACATTGCTTCCAAAGCATTGCGTGGGCTTAGCCACATGTTTCCCACTGACTTTAATGGGATTTGCATGGCTAAAATCCCATGCAGAGCTTTGAAAATGTACCCCTAAGGGTCTGACATAAATTCATAAAACCCCAGAATTTCAGAGTTAAAACCAAAATACAATATTAGCTGGTGTTAGAGGCTTGTTAGCACTCTTCTAATTAAAACACAGCTTATTTGGTATTCAATCTATTTTGGTTTGTGCATATGTGTATACTTTAAATGACTTAGTTATTTACATTAGGAGAGTAGCTGCAGTGTATGCAGTACTTAATTTTCATAACACGTTTATTATATACTGTTTATTAACCCGAAAACAGTGGATGGAATTGCTACAGGCCTTCCTGTGATATCATAACTATCTCTTAAAAATTGCCCTGATGTTAAGATTTTGTGGTATTCTCATATTATCATATTTACCCAAATCTAAGACAACTGTTCATTTAAGACGGTCACTGTAATAAATAGATTCTGTATACAGAAAATTATAAATTTGATATAATTTTACAGGTGTAGAATCTAATTAGCAGAAAGTTGTATTGAATTCATCTCCCCACCTCCACCACCACAGCTGTGGTGGGGAAAGCACTGGTGGGGGACGAGGGGACAGTTCCTCTCTACCCCTTGCTCCCTGCTTGTCCCCCTGTGCCTGTCCCCCACCATGCCCCCACCCGCCACATGTCCCCCTGCTGCCTTCAGCCTGCCCCCATGCCTATGCCTGCCTCCCACCCCCTAGTTCCCTCTGCAGCCTGTGCTCACCCCTATATCCACCCATGCCTGCCCTCTCCACTCCTCATCCACCCCTGCCCTTACCTTCTACTGCATCTCTGCTCCTCCAGGGCAGTCAGTAGCAGTGGCAGCCCCAACCAGCCTCAGCCTAGCCCAGCCAGGGAGAAGCAGGGGCAGCTCCTGGCCAGACCAGGTCAGGGCTGGAGGAACCAGAGCCAGAGCAGAATTTAAGGAGAGGGAGGGGGCAACTAAGAGGAGGGGAGCAGGGAGTCGGGGGCAGGCTGCAGGGGGAACAGGCACAGGTAGAAGGGGATGGGGAGAAGGCTGCAGGCTCCCCTAAACACTCCACCGTCTCCACCCACCCACCCCTGCCCCCTCCTCACCAAACAAGTCACTCTGGCCCGGGGCATGTAGAAGCTCAGATCTGGCTTCAGCCCCAAGCCTGGGGCCAAAGCTGGACTTGAGCCACCTGCCCTAGGCTGGTACTCAAATCCAAAACAGAACTTTTTTTCCCCATGCTAAGTGAGGTGGAAAGCCTCAGTTTGGATTTAAGTAAATACAGTATTAATTAACAGTATACTTGGATTCAATATACTAGTAATACATTTTCACTTTAAAATATTTTTATGTAGTATGAAGTCATTAAAGAGCAAGAAAAATGATGAGACAAATCAGTAGTGTGTAGAGATTTCAACATATTAGACTTTTGATCAATACACAATATATAGGGCAAATCAGTCTGAAAGCGGCTTCTTTTCTGTTGCCCATAGTAGGAATTTCATGTCAATGATAGCTTTGCTTTAAGTTGCCCAAGTATAGGTAGGTATTCAGGAGGTTGGGGTTGGCCAACAAATCAATTTTCAGCTGGTTCCCATTATGTACCCATAGATTTTTAAGGTATATTAATTTGCATAGGCAGAATCTCGAAACTGTTAAAATGTACTGAGTAAATCTTCACTTGTCCACCTGAAGTTATACATTATAACAGCACACATAGAAAGACTGCTCCAAAGAGGTATGGCTTTAAAGTAGGATGTAAGTAAGATCACTTTAATGTATCCTTTTCTATAATTTTAGCTGAACAAGTGATCAACCATTCTACGTGACTCAATAAATCTGGGGTTTTGGACTCACAAATAAAATTTTAGTGGGCACATTAGTAGGGTGTTAAACAGTAATTTGATAATTTGGGCTGATGTGTCTTATTGAATTAGAAAAAGATCACTGTGTTCTCAATTATCCCATATCAAGAACTAACCAAAGTCTTACAGTAGTGATTAAGAAGAGATACCCCAAATTCTAGGTTAAACTACAATAGTATGAGACCACAACTACCATTCTATATTGACAACCTGAGATCAATTAAAGAAGCAAAACAGAATCCCCTTCAGACAACAGTCTCTTTGAAATTGCTCCTGTCATACAGGAAGCATCATGTCCCATTCCTTCCCCCACCCCTCTCACCTCAGGAATATTATTTGATGGAAATCACTGTGATGGTGTTATTTATAAAGGCCAAGTCCTTAGGTGATAAAGAACAATCTAATTCCACTAAAGTCAATGATACGTATCACTGTCCTTTTCAAGCATCATAACAATTAAAAATAGCACTAAGGGCAGAATCCTGTTTAACCTTAGGTGCCCAAATGTAGGCAGCCATGTTAGCAGTGATGCACAGTGTAACCATGTAAGCAGTGATGCACAGTTTGTGGTCCTGCTCCACATGCAGCATGGACATGTCAGTAGGCAGCACCCTAGCAGAGCAGGTACACAGCTCCATACATGCATACTTAAGAATAAGTCTTCAAATTGTGGCCCAGAAAAAAAAGAGAAGGCAGGCTCTCACATGTTTCAGCCCAATTTTCTAGTGGTTAAAGCACTTGCTTAGGAAGCAGAAGACCCAGGGTCTAGATATCCCTCATCCAGAGGGGGGCTGAATTTGCATTTCTTCAACTTCTGAACACAGTACTCTAACCAGCAGGCCTCAGTTTAGGCATTTAGTACCCTCTCTAATCCTCCTCTTGGGTATTTGCCTAACTATAATTTTGTGACTCATACAGGACATGCAGGACATGCGCATATGGAATCATGTATCTTCTGGCCGGAGTGTAGCGTACTGCACATGCTCTCTCTCATTATTACATACTGCACATAAAATAGGATCAGAAATTATGCATAATTGCTAAAAATGGCAGTTACGTGGCTGAGTAACTACCATTTAAGTGTGTAAACTAAATAGGTGAGCCCTAAATAGCAATATTCCTCAGTCCCTTTTTCCCTTCTATTCATTCACTTCTATTCCCTTCTTTTTATTTTGTAGTTTTTCCTCCCTTATTGCTCCCTTATTGTTGATTGGCCTTTGATAAATAATAACAGACAAGATACAAGATTCACAGAGACAGTCAAACACACCAGAGTAAAACTATCCAAGAGACGGTGTCCCTGCACTGCAGTGAGTTGCCCTCTTCTTTGTTTGTTTTATTCTTAATTTGGATCCCTGTGGAATTTTTCTGTCTTGCCAGAGACACATTGGACCTCTCTGATTGAACAGATTTTAATTCCTTCAGAAAAAAAGACCTCTTTGATTTTGAAAGAACATTGAGATTCCTACTGGCATTCCTGATTCAGCCTGTGCCAGAAAGGGTGGGATAGTATGCTCTCATCAAATGCTTGGATGTGAGGCTTCTCACTGTGGAGCTGAGGACCTATACTACAGGATACTTTCTGGATTGCAACCAGGTTTGTATCCCTAATAATTTAATGTTTTTTAAAAGCACACAATTTCCTCTTCTTGACATTTGTTAGCCTAAGATCAGCAGAATCTTCCTGCTACATCAGATTGAAATGTAAAAGCTGTAAGGTTGAGAACTGAAATCTTGCACTAAACACTCTATCACTGCTGGCTTATAAATTTTTCACTATTAAAAATGTACCCATACAATGCAGTTTTACATCCTTTAGTCAGCTATTTTGCTTCCAAAGGTCTGTGTTTAAAAATAAGAGCTGCAAAGGTCTAATATAACCAATCTTTTGAATGATGTATAAACAAACGACATACGTGTGTGTTTTCAAAAATGCATGTGCATACATCCATCATGGGTTATATGATCTGATCAATAAAAATGTGTATACATGTTCTGAAATATGTGGCACCACAGTAGAAGTATGGCATTCCCACTGAAAGAGCACCTCAAATCACACAGGAGTTTTTGCAGAAACAAGCAGACTTAAAGCAGTATACCACCATGTCCTGAACTAATTAGCATCTTTCCTAGGCATCTATTTCTTGGTACAGGTAAAAAAATGGATGCATCCCTAAATCCATTAGACAAGACTAAAATGTCACCGCAGGGCCTGACAGCTAATGGAACATATTCCCTAACAACACATTATTACGTTTCTTGGGATATGACGTACCTTTCCCCAAATGAAGCACTAGAACCAGGGACACTGCCCTCCATGTTTCTGCAGGGAACCCACATTCCCAAACAATGATCAGAAATGGCCTAGCAGCAATTTGAGTTTCTTTGGAGGGGGCAGCTATTACTGCAAAACCGGGTAGGGAGATTGCTGTGGTAATCCTGGGTCAGTCAGCAGCTCCAGGGGGAGTTGCTATAAACCATGCTGCTACAGCATGGGCCTTTCGGTCTGGGTGGTGTAGAGGAAATACAAGGGAAGCAGTCCCTGAGAGAGAAAAAAAGCAGGGTGGGGCCAGCTGGACAACCAAGGCTAACCCAGCATCCCGGGGAACTGGAGTGAATCTATGTAGCAGAAATAAGGATCCAATCCTGAGGTCAGAACACACATAGGGGCTGGCCTGTAATGCGGAGAATGCTCCACTCAGCGCTTTGGGGAAGAATTCTGTTCCCCTTCGTGCATATAAATGGCAGTTTTTCAGATGGGCAAGTGGAATTTTTTTACACTTATACACAAGTTGAAATTCTATTATCCCTGTTCTGTGGCTGCATACACATACACACATAAATTAGCATGTGACGTCAGCTACACGTTGGCCAGGCACATACACAATGTGGACATGTAAGTCCATGTATGTCATGAAAATGTCACCATACAAAACCACATGGTTAACAGATGGGGGGGGGCTCCCCTTTGTTTTAACTGCAGTAGCTAAGAGTACATGCAGACACTTGCCAGACACTGTCTATGACCACACAGCTTGCTTTAAGCCACATGATCCTACATCAGAAGTAGCATTTGCAAACTGCTGAGAGCTGCACCAGGAACCCACGGTAAGCTAGTCAGGTTGGCAGGTCTATGGGAGAGGGGGTTTGTCCATCCAAAGGTGATGGTGTTGGGGAGTTAAAAATAACCAAGTCAAGGTTGCAGGAGGTGGGTAGGAACAGTGCAGCCCCAGGGCTGGGGTAAGCAGCTGGACTTTCCCAGCCTCAGGGCTGTGCCCTGAATGTGTGCAGATGTTCACTAGATCAGGCTAACCCAGTCCCAATATAAGTTAGTGCACATCCTCATGTGAAGTAATTTAGATCAGGCTAACCATTTTTTGCCCAATTTAACCTCCCCAAAATTCTGCACAGATCAGTATTTAGATCTATCTAACCCTAGTTAGGTCAGTCTAAATGTAGTGTGCAGACAGAAATGATATTTGCCGCACAATTGGCCCCTTGAAAGCCCTCTAAAGCTGTGCCCAAACACAAGAGCGTGGCTGCAGAGCACTCCAGTCATGCAATAAATTAACCCTTGTTGTATGAGGGTTCAAATGAACATGCTCCTAAGTGACTGAGTTCATTAACTTCTGTCTTCTCTGGCTGCTACAGCAGCCCAGCCTGAGTCGCTGTCTCTGGATGATGAGGGGAGAAGGCAGGGGTTTTCTCAGCCCCACTGGAGTCAGGGGGAAAAGGGGATGAATTGGAGCCCCTCACCTCAGGGGGGCTCCAATCTACCTGCCTCCCCACTCCAGTGGGACTGAGGAAACCCCAGAATGACCTTTCTCCCCTGTCTTCTCCCTCTTCCATCCAGAGACAGAAATGGAGCTGCAAGAGTGGGGACAGAGCCAAGGGAAGAGATGCAGGGGAAGAGCCAAGGGAAAACAGAGTCTCTCTCCCTCAGTCATTCCAAATTGCAGCCGATCCTCAACCATCCCGACCCAACAGCTAACATCTGTTGGGTCAGGAGAACTTCAACTTCTATGAATCGCCATGAGTTAGACCCAATAGCTGCACTTCTGTATGCACCCATAATGTGCATACATACCCTAAGTGCTAGGGCACTTACCCAACAACTGGGAGATTTGAGTTCTAGAAGTGTAATACCTGTCTCTGGAGGTTAATGCTTGCCTCCACAGTCATTGGTGCCACAATGCCACACGCGTCAGAATTTTGGGATCATTTTTACAAACCTCATAGCACCTGTCTGACAGTTTTACAAAGGCAAACCATAAGTCTCCCATAGGACCTGCCACTACTGGTGGTATATGCCCAGAGAGAAAAGGTGAATAACGCCACACTTGCTAGCAGTTTCCACCACTTCAAGGTAACAATAGGCACTTTAGCTGTGCTTCCTACCTAGTGCTCAAGAAAGGGTGTGCCTTTTACGCCACAGTTGACCATATGGCACAGGCCAGAATCTGACCATTCCACGCATACCATATCTGTATGTGCTTTCTAGTTGTACATTTTTTTTATTACAAAGCTGTATAAAATGTTTTTTTCTGTGTTTCCATGAATATAAAAATATTATATTAAGTAGGTAATACACTTCAAGAATATGTAACTCATTGATTTGTAATTTCATGCAACCTATTTTAACAGAGTTATAACTCTGCCTAAGAGGATTTCCATTCCTTTAATAACCTATGCTTCATAAACTATTGCTATCAGTAATAAACAAGAAACCTTTCAAGAAAGTTATGTCATTTTCCTAGCATTTCTAGTTCAATGGGGTAGTCTCATTCCATAGCCATACCAAAATAATTTTGTTTACAAACAGTATCCTAAAAGAGGTACATTTTTTTCTAAATATCTGTGTCCCTGGCAGCACCCCTAAAACTGAAAGCCTTGATTTATCCTCCCAAAGCTGGGACATACTCCCCCCTCCATCCTTCCCCCCATCGACACACACACACACACACACACACACACACACACACTGTACTTTTAGATCCTTGGGCAAAGTACTAGATTCTGGGAAGGAAACAGAAAAAGAATAGCAAAAAAGGGTTCAAACCATTCTGATCTATTCCATGCTTCCATTCATTTCCTGAAGGAGAGAAAAATCATTATTCTAGATTTACTGACACATTATAATTTTTAAAAGAGTCTAAAATATATCAGATACTGTAGACTGACTATAATGGCTACTTACTATTAACCAGCAGCAACAGTAGCCAGAGCACTCATATTAAAATATAATTGACTAAAACTGATTTACCAGCAGCACTGGAAAACATATTCTCTTCTCCTGTAAGTATAGTCGAAAGTAATACCCTGCACCCTCTTATATGCACAAAGAGGTGCATCTTACAATAGCCATGAACTAAGTCAACAATATACCTTATTTGCAGCCTTGGTGTACCAGACAGACATACAAAAAAGAAATGTATTTTTTCTTGTTATTATAACCCAAGTTTCAGTGATTTTTTTGGGTCTGTATATGTCAGGGTAGCAGTAGCAAGGAATAGAAAAAGCATCCCATTGCCATTAATGATGTTCATGAGCAATAAGGAATTTGGTTTATTGTGATGGTATATTATCGGCTTCACTTACAGTTGACAAGATAGAATCCAAAAGAAGCATACACCTAGGTTGCCCCAAAAGGAACTATAAGGGAAGATAAGAATAATGCACTTTTCTATCTTTTAGCCATTTATCACTGCTGAGAATGATTGTCTATTTTCAAGTGTAGATTTATACAAAGGTTCTTTCTCCCATCTGCTTCTTGCACAGCAAAGTCCTTATTCATAAGTATGATACATTAGAGAGGAAATTCACTCAGATGAAAACAGCATTTCCAGGAAGTTATCCCTAGACTTCAAAGGCAAATAAAAGGATTAAGGAAAGTTTGGTGTTTATTTTATAACTGTGTAGAAGCCATAGCAAAAAAGTAGTGACTGTCTACTTAAATATTTCTCGTCTAGGTGACATAAGGATTAATGGAACTCTACAAATTACTGGCATTCATACAATAGGTATTTATTGCCATGAAAATATATCTGGTTTTTAGAAAATGTCTTCACTTGTCTATGGTTGTCTAAGTCATGGCAGGAAGAGGAAAAGAAAGATTTTATTAAGATTACTTTTCTTTCTTTTGTGATACATTGGCTTGAGCTATGTAGAACATTCTTAGGAAAATGCAAAGTTAAAGGTTTCTAAATTTCCTTATGGACCTGAAAGTAAATACACTTCTACAAAAATTTTGATTGAAAGATCCTTTATGAAAACTTGAATCACTTTTCATCTGTGAGAAAACCTGCATTTGCTTTAAAAATGCATTGATTTGGGACATTTTTGTCCATTTTTAAGCCAAAAATAGTTCTGGGAGAACCAAGTCAAGGCAGATTAATTCCCCATGACAAATTTGTGGCTTTTGCAGATTTAATGACTTGATTAAGAGTCTGAGATTACTGCATATTTAAGATGTGGAATATTCTAAACTAGCAACCTCAAATAAGATGCCAACCATTACAGTTGGAGCTGGATAGAAGACTGAAAGCTAAAATGGCATTGGCTATGGCTTCTCAGTAAGACATCCATCCAACTGGGCTTACTTGATTAATTTTTGTTCTAACTTCCTACTCCAATTAAAATTCATTCCAAAGGCATATTTGATTTACAGTAATTGTGAGAGACATAAAATTCAGTACTTGGCCTTTTAACTGAGAGTAACATCAGTGATGCCAAAACGGCCACTTCTGTTCGTGGTCTTTTGATTTGGATGTTAACTCCCTAGGAAGTAGACCAAGACTACAAGGTTCATTGCCTACATGTCACCGTGCTTCCAAAAAAAGATCAGAATAAAATTTGATGCTGGTTATTGGCAAAATAACCACACAATATTCTAATACAAGTGAAATGGGAAGAGTTTTGGCAGCAAAAACTCTAGTCAAAGTGAACAATTTTGCCATTTTGGGTCCCAATCATTCAAGCACATGATTAACAGACATTACTTCTGTGAGTAGTACCATCAAAGTCACTCAAGTATTTAAGTGTTTTCAGGATTATGCCTTAATTTTGTTATCTGCTTGAACTTCAGATTAATAATTTTCTTGCTACAGCACTTACGAAGCTGCAACTAAATCGCTATATTCATATATTTTACAATGTATTAAATTAAAGCAGGCCAATTTTCTTATTAAAACATCTAGCCAAAAAAAACCCAAACCCCAGCATAAAGTCTATATTGAGCATCAAAACTTTGTTGTACTTGTACCTACAGAGACCTTAATATCTTTAGCTGGAAGGAGTTTTATCATATTATGAGGTGTTGTGTCTGATGTGGCTGGTTATGCAGCTATTTCACTGATAGATATATCACACATCTAATGTGCGTGAATAACCTTGCATCTTATTAGGCATATTGGAAGTGAGTGTTCTGCATTGTGATGATGTTTTAAGGCATGATGAAGGGTCCTATCTACCCTAATCAACTTTGCAGAGCCATGGCTCAACTTCCAATGTTGTCTTTCATCAGTGCAAGTGTCAGTCACTGGACAATGCGTTGCCCACAGCCCTCTGTCCTCATTTCTTTATGGCGGGATGCATGTTGTTCTTTCAGGACAATTTCTTTTCGCCTGCTTTCCCAGCTTGCCTAGCCATGACAGGTTTGCCCTGGTTATGGCATTCACCATATGGCCAGGCTTGGCTCCACCCTATCTTTTAATAATTCCATCTCACTGACCATCCATGTTGCATTACTTTCACTGCAGGCATTTTAGAAATCAGCCCCAAACTATTGATTCTGAGTAGTTTATTCATATTAAATCTGAAAATATTAGCATTTGTTTTCCACTCACTGATAGTCTCTGATGTGACCTTGGTGGGTTATGTCTCATTTCATGTATTTTATTCTTAAAGTGAACTAACGTTGTATTGATATAGGTAAAACTATTAAATTCATGGATGGAATTAAAATAAACATAATTTGACATACATCTGTAATACATGCATCTTTAAATTCATGAGCGTACATCTCACTACATAAGTAAATAAAAAATTATTGAAAGTTTTAGGGAAGGTACAACATATTAAAAAAAGGATATGCTACATATAGACTATTGTTTTGAAAGGTCAATATTAACTCATACTCAAATTAAAAACTAATCTGTCCAAAATGTTGACAGGAAAATTGTTTTTTCAAAGAAAATGTTTGGGCTTTATAGCTTTTTGATACAAAACCAAACAGCTTGGAATTTTCATATTTTCAATAAAATCTTGCACATATTTTAATGTTTATAGCAATTGAAAAGATTTTTTCTTAAAGTTTGAGTTGATCTCACTAAATATCATTGGTTACGTAAATCATATCCTATAATGCTTGATTTTGTGATACTCTGAGCTTATTTCATGCAGCTAGGAAATTTGGAGCGTATTTTGACTCTCTCTCTCTCAGAGGAATCTGCTACAACCTGTTTGTTCAAGTAGTGTATGGGCAGCTTAGGTACTTGATCACATCCCACACAATTTTCTCCTCATGCTCTGTATAGGATGAATGGTATTCAGCATGCCATTAGTTATTTTGCATTTCTTCTTATCCTCACCACTCAGAAAACAGCTCCATGCATCCTTTCTTATCCAAATTTTGCACTCACAGAAAGACCAATATCCTCATGGGCTTTCCAGTAGTACTCATTAGAATAGGTGGGGGTGTTCCCATTTACATATAGAAAGCTAGAGATAAAGGTAGAAAATGTGCAGTAATTTTAGATGTCAGGTTTGAGAAACCTATGCCCTGAGCTCCTGAGGCACCTGTCATTAATTCACATTCAAAGCACATCTATTGTTTTCAGTGTCCAGTGGACCCATATTGCCAACTCTTGTGATCTTTCTCATAGTTTCATAGTTGGTAGGGTCAGAAGGGACCTGAGCAGATCATCAAGTCCGACTCCCTGCCATGGCAGAAAAGAGTACTGGAGTCAAACAATCCCAGCAAAGTGTTTGTCTAGCCTCCTCTTGAAGACCCCCAGGGTAGGAGCCAGCACCACTCGCTTGGAAGTTGGTTCCAGGTCCTAGCCGCCCTGACAGTGAAGTAGCACCTCCTGATGTCTAGCCTAAATCTACCCTCTGTCAGCTTGTAACTGTTATTTCTAGTCACTCCTGGTAGTGCTCGGGGGAACAGGGACTCTCCCAGGGCCTGCTGGTCCCCTCTGACTAGTTTGTAAACAGCCACTAGATCCCCCCTCAGCCTTCTCTTGTGGAGGCTGAGCAGGTTCAGGTCCCGCAGCCTTTCCTCGTAGGGCCTGCCCTGCTGCCCCCTGATCATGCGAGTGGCCCTCCTCTGGACCCTCTCCATGTTGTCCACATCCCTCTTGAAGTGCAGCACCCAGAACTGGACACAGTACTCCAGCTGCGGCCTGACCAGTGTCGCATAGAGGGGAAGGATCACCTCCTTGGACCTGCCCGAGATGCATCTGTGGATGCATGACAAGGTGTGGTTGGCCTTCCTGACTGCATCCCCACACTGCCAGCCCATGTTCATTTTGGCATCAATAATGACTCCAAGATCCTTTCCTGCCTCTGTACTGATGAGAAGAGAGTTCCCCAGCCTGTAGGTATGCTGCTGGTTCTTCCTCCCCAGGTGCAGTACCCTGCACTTGTCAGTGTTGAAACCCATCCTGTTCTCATCAACCCACCCCTGTAACCTGTCTAGGTCTGACTGCAGCCTATTCCTCCCTTCTACCATGCCCACATCCCCCCACATCTTAGTGTCATCTGCAAATTTGAACAGGGTGCTTTTTACCCGTTTGTCCAAGTCGCTGATGAAGTTGTTGAACAGTGCGGGCCGGAGGACCAAGCCCTGGGGGGCCCCACTGCCCACAACCCTCCGAGTCAAAAATGACCTGTCCACCACCACTCTCTGGGTGCAGCCTTCCAGCCAGTTAGTGACCCATTTGACTGTGCAGGTGTCGATGCCACAGTCCCCTAGTTTTTTAATGAGAATGGGGTGAGAGACAGTTTCAAAGGCCTTCCTAAAGTCCAGAAAGACTAAGTCCACTGCTACCGCTGCATCTAAGGATTTTGTGACCTGGTCACAGAAAGCCACCAGGTTGGTCTGACAGGACCTGTCTCTAAGGAACTCATGTTGGTTGCCCCTAAGCATAACCTCCCCCACTGGCCCCTCGTGGACATGCACCAGGATAATTCTCTCAAAAAGCTTACCCAGGGTCGAGGTAAGACTAACTGGCCTATAGTTTCATGTGTCCTCCTTCCTCTCTTTTTTGAAAATGTGAACCACATTGGCCCTTATCCAGTCCTCTGGCACCACACCAGACCTTCCACGAGAGCTCATAAAGCCATGCCAGGGGTCCCACAATGACTTCTGTTAATTCCCTCAGCACTCTGGGATGGAGATCATCAGGACCAGCTGCTTTAAAAATGTCCAGTCCCTCCAGAAATTCCCTGACCCTAGGCCTGGGTACGCCTCCCCTGGGGCCTGTGCTGTGGGGGTCCCAGTTTGAGGACTGATCCAGTCCCTGCTCAGGAAAATGGAGGCAAAGAAATTGTTAAATAGGTTAGATTTATCATCTGGTGTAATGACCAGATTTCCTAGTGTGTCTTGCAGAGGCCCCACGTTACCCAGTACCTTCTTTTTGCCCCCTATGTATTTAGAAAAGGACTTCTTGTTGTCCTTGATCTGGGTAGCTAGTCCCAGTTCCACCTCCGCCTTGGCCTTCCTGACCACCCCCCTGCAGCCCTGAGCAACCAAGGTATAGTCCTCTCTGGTGATATTTTCTGTGAGTAACAAGATTCTGCCTGTGCTTATACCAGTAGCCAGTCTCATGCAAGAAGTTACAGGTCTCTAGCAAATGTTGTCACATGGCCTGGGGGGAACCCCAATCTCACTGACTGCCTGCCCCACTTTCACTCCTCTTGGGGCCTGGCAGCTGATCAGAGCTGGTCAGGAAGCAAGCTCCATGCACACTCTCTCTCCTTCCCCTCTCCCCCTGCCCAGCAACCCAGAACCACCTTCACAGGAGGAGGTTAGCATCTCTGGGCCTCTGAGTAATGGAGGCAACTTCCCTCTCCCAGCAGAAACAGTACCAATGAGAGGGATGGGACAGAAGTGGCAAGAGGAAGAAGACATGGGTAGATCTGATGCAGCGTTTGGCAGTGAATGGGTCTTTTTCAGAGCAGGGATGGGGTGGCAGTGGGGAGGGCAGCAGGATGAATTGCAAGGAGATCATAGAATCATATAGAAGTAAAGCTGGAAGGGACCTTCAGAAGTCATCTAGGCCCACCCCCTGCCAGAGGCAGGATCATCCCTATCCAAATTATCCTATATAAATCCATCGTCTAACTTATGGGGAACAGGGGAACAATGGTGGCCAACATCCAACTGCTGCAAGGGTTGTTAAAATAAGTTCAACAGATACAAGGAAACACTCCTTCCCT